>NC_134870.1:58343215-59011549 GCF_049852395.1 Peromyscus maniculatus bairdii
GGACTCTTCTGTTTCCTCCTCCTTGGTACAGAGATTACAGGCCCAGACCACTACATCAGGCTTAAACTACACTTTTTTGTTTGTTTGTTTTGTTTTTCGAGACAGGGTTTCTCTGTGTAGCTTTGCGCCTTTCCTGGAACTCGCTTTGGAGACCAGGCTGGCCTCGAACTCACAGAGGTCCACCTGCCTCTGCCTCCCGAGTGCTGGGATTAAAGACGAGCGCCGCCACCACCACCACCCAGTTTAAACTACACTTTTTAAAAAGAGAAGGGCCGGGTGGTGGTGGCGCACACCTTCAATCTCAGCACTCAGGAGGCAGAGCCAGATGGATCTCTGTGAGTTCGAGGCCAGCCTGGTCTACCGAGTCAGATCCAGAACTACACACAGAGAAACCCGGGCCCTGGGGCAGGGGGGGGGGGGGGGGCGTGGCGGCGCGGAGACTAAGAATCCAACCTAGGACCTCCCAAATGCTAGCTGGGCACTTTCCCAATGAGCCAATCCCAGGCCCTTTTGGGGGGGAGGGGAGAGGGGGAGGGAGCTTGTGATCAAGCAGTCTGAAGCCTTCTATGTTAGCCAGTGACAGCGAGTTCTTCCATGGGAGCCCAAACCACAGCTGTACTGGGATCCCCAGCCCCTTTATCACAGCCTCAAGTCTCCCAGCCCCAATTGGACATGGCTGCTTGTGCTCCTTGAAATACAGCTGAGGAAGGGGCCTCCCTCCCACAGTGCTCTTCCCCCGCAGCTCACAGCAGCATTCTGCCGTGTGCTGTGTACACTGAAAACGTCACAGAATATCTGCCCATCTATACTACGACAGAAGCCCCTGGATCGGCATCATTCGGGACAGTGAGTCTGCGGCGCCAGCGGACAGGCTGATTAGAACACCACCTAACAGTAGGGAAACATTCTTGTGCATACAGCAGTGGAAATCCATTTGGCAAGCAGCTAACCCATCCTTTCCTCTTTGAACTGGTGAAGCCGTGTGCCTGTTTTTAAAGAGACCGAAGAGGGGTAGGGGGTGTAGTTCCGTGGCAGAGCTTGCCTAGCACGCAGGAGTACCGCGTGGCAAAACCTCTGGACTGGGGGAGCGAAGGGTGAAAAACCCACTTTCCTCGGGGAACTGAGAGGCGGAAAGAGTTTTGTGTATGGCATGGAAAGGGGTTTCCCTCTCAGCTTTGGTCAGAGGTGAGGAATACATGGAAAACAGTCTGTGAGATACTCGTAGGGGCTGGCTGTTCCTGTGCTGGACGGGAGGGGGGGCGGGGGAGCCGTTGCCTTTACCGGAGCCACACCAGTGAGGGGCTATGGGCCTGGGCTGTTTCTATGCTGTCCAGGAGATTGAGCATGATCAGCGAGGAGCATCTTCTGCGTTCTCACTTGGAAAGAAGGAAGCAGTAGAGAGAGCAGGTTGTGGGGGGAGAATGGGGAGGATGAGGAGCATCACACCTGGTCCACTATGCTCAAACCCGCAGCCAGACCAAAGGCTTGCCATATGACTCAGAGTGAGACCATTAGCCCATTAGCCCTGTAATTTCTCAACAGTGCAGCAGAGGGGACCATGCCGGCTATTCCATGTGGCTGCGACAGGATTAAATACAGTGACACCTGGGAGGCAGCCAGCCCCCGAGAGGTACACCTTGAGGACGAGTGTCCTTGCTCCGTGAGAGAGAAGGGCTGGTGGAGTCAGGTGTACCAGGTCCTCCGATTCTAGCTCAGGCTGTGGCCCTCATCCTCATCCCCTGTCGTCAGCCCAGAGGTCCTGGTGGCCACGTCGATACCAGTTCTCTGTCAACCCTTCCTCCAATCCACAGGAACTAAGAGACCCCAGAGCCGTCCCACCCTGCCTTAGGCAGTGTTCACGAGCAGTCTCTTTTGTCCCGTGCCAAGAGCCCGGGTCCCCTAAACATAATTCACCTAAGGGAACTCACCTCCAAGTAGCACAGTGGAGACAAGCTAAGGAACTCCGACCTCTGACCTCTGTGCCATCTCTGAAGACACATTTCATGGGGAGGGTGCTTCTGCTACCCTGGCTGACGGGCTTCATCTCTGTCTCTGTCACCAGCTGCCCTGAGACTTCAGGTCCGCACCCCACCCACCACCCACCCACCCACCCACCCCCACCCGCTACATTATTTTCACAGTTTCGTTTTCCGTTTTTTCTTTTCTTTTCTTTTTTTTTGGTTTTTTGAGACAGGGTTTCTTTGTGTAGCTTTGCGCCTTTCCTGGAACTCACTTGGTAGCCCAGGCTGGCCTCGAACTCACAGAGATCCACCTGCCTCTGCCTCCCGAGTGCTGGGATTAAAGGCGTGTGCCACCACCGCCGGCCATTTTTTCTTAATTTCTTTGTTTGGGGAAGGGATTGTTTTATTTGAGATAGAGTCTCATACAGCCCAGGCTGGACTCAGACTCAATAGGTAGCCAAGGATGACCTTGAACTTCTGATTTCCTGTCTCCAGCTGCTGAGTTTGGGGATTATAGGTGGTGCCACCATGCAGATTATGGGATGCTGGGGCTCACACCCAGAAGCTCGTGCACACTAAGCAAGCACCCTACAAACCGAGCTCTGTACCAGCCCCTTCACTTGGATTTTTCACAAACCGACCCTGTCGGTCCTTTTTACCTATTCCTGCCCACCTTCATCCTGCTGTCTGGACCTGTGGCTCCATGGGGCTGCTTGGAACTAACTAGGCCTTGATGGGTCTGCTGGGAATTTGTTACTGTTGTTGCTTGAATTTATTTTAATTAAAATAAGTTCAATATTTTAACTAAAATACGGTTCCATGAGACGAAAACGCTTGTCCATGTTTTCACACAAGGTTTCACGAGGCCTAGCTCACTCATCCATGTGTCCAGTGAAAGGTGAGCGTCTCCTGAACGATGGCCTGCATAGGGGAGTTAACCCCAAGCACTTTACAGTTTGAGCAACAGGGTCTTTGTTAGTCAAGTTGTCAGCATTTAGAATTATTATTATTATTTTGTTTGTTTATTTGTTTTTCAAGACAGGGTTTCTCTTTGTAGTTTTGGTGCCTGTCCTGGATCTCACTCTGTAAACCAGGCTGGCCTCGAACTCACAGAGATCCACCTGGCTCTGCCTCCCAAGTGCTGGGATTAAAGGCGTGCGCCACCGCTGCTCGGCTAGAATTTTTGAAATAAAATATTTTATCTCTCCTAGGGTGTGTTCTCTAACTTTCTAAAAAGTTCTAGAAAAGTTCCTCCTAAAAGAGAATGAGACTCTGGAGGAGAGGCAAAGGGCTCTTGAGTTTGAGGCCAATCTGGATGCTATCACAAATTTTCTCTAAATTTGCACCTCTGGATTTTATTTTCCTCTTATTTCTGGGGTTTGAAGAAAGTGGCAAACACTTTATAGACCTGGGACAACCATATTGATTCCATAGAGAATAACAGAAACCATACTTTAAAATGAAAACAGTGCTGTGTGTTGAGGGTGAGACCTCAGGGACATCTAACTGACAGCCGCAACTGAAGAAGAGCGAGCAGAGATAAAGAATATGGGGACTGAAGAGAGCCCCGACACCCTGGTGTCATTTCTCTAGCCATCTGTGGAGCCTGTGGCATTTGGCCAGTGTGGAAGAAGTCTGTTTGGCCAGCACTGGGGAATAGTGCTGAGGTCCCATGGTCCCACCCTGGACAGTAGGAAGAAAGGTGAAGGAAGGGGTCACATGAGCCGAGCTTGCTTCTTCAAAGTCACGAAGTATCTGGGGGTACGGAGGTGAACGGGGCCATGCTTTCCTGTTTCAGATGTTGGGATGAGACAAGCATGGGAGGTTCACAGGTATTAGGAACACATGAAAAATGCCTTCTTCCTGTGATAAGGAGAAATCCCTGCCGCCTGAATTCTCTGCACTGGTGTGGACAGAGCAGAGGCCCAGAGGCAGAAAGTGGCTCCGTGTCACGGAGGCTGAGGGCATTCACCATATGTGGGAAGAGAGCAAGCACAGGCTAGTTGTGCCAGCTATAGGGCTAGGTTTCCTCCTTGGGCTGTGGAGAGCTTCACAGATGTTCTCATCAGAAGGAAGTGTCGGTTCTTTCTGGAGAAATGATTCTGGAATTCAACACACTTCCAGGTCTGCTGTGGAATGGGGTTCTGAGGGGTTGGCATGGGGCGAAGGGCATTTCTCCTACCAGAAAACTTCTCCTGGGCCTCTTAGGACTTATGTCGAATCTAAGGAAGGATGAACCATGTTCCCTTGGTAATTCAAAAGCAAGTTCTAGAAATGTCTCGTAGGACTGTTTGTGTGTGTGTGTGTGCATGTGCATGTCCCCATCCTTATCAAATGTTCACTTGCCAGTTTTAGCACAATGGTACCCTTGAACCACAATAAATACTTAAGAAAGGCGGTTGCTGGAGTCTCTGGACTCTTATAAATCCTACAATGAGCGGCCGTTTACTGTGACTCAGATGGACTGGTGTCCTACAACTATTAGAAACATTTGTGTAAGAACATGACAGCTGGGCATGGTTGTGCACACCTCTAATCCAAGCACTGAGAATGCAGAGGTAGGCGTATCTCTGTGAGTTTGAGGCTAGCCTGGTCTACATAGTGATTTCCAAGCCAACCATAAATATATAGCAAGACTTTGTCTTGAAAAGAAAAGAAAAGGAAAGAAAAGAAAAAAAGAAAAGAGATCAGGATATTTATGCATTTCCAGGAGCATCCTAGACTTAACATACCTACTACTAAGGGAATGAAGAACATTTTGGAAGCCGACTCCCATTTACCTTTCCTAAGTAACATGCCAGAATAAAAAATTTAAAAAATATAATAATCATAATAAAACTAGGAGTTGAACTATGTGACTCTTATCTAGAGAGCTTCTGCTTAGAGAGATGAATTTTAAGCGACAAACTAAGGCAACGATTTTTTAATTCCTGGAGAGGACGTCATTGAAATCTCAAGTTCTATGAAAAGACTTCTGGTATCCAGTTCACCTCTGGTTAGCATGTCTTGCAAGCTAGCTGCGGGGCTTAGCAGAGGAGAAGCCAAGCCCCAGGAGCCAGCACCTTGGTGCCCATCGCAGTCCTTGTCATCGCTAGCTTTATGTAACTGAGAGGAAATATTTTGAACTTTTCAGCCGTCTCTTTGGGGAATGGCAGAAGGAACAGTAAGTAGGCTATTCTTATGCCAAATTAAGCCTTAAATGAGTCAACACTTGTGGCTTGTGAGAAACGCACACCAGGGTTTCATGAGGCAGAATAATGGGGATGTTCCTAGGAGGATTCTTCAAGCACCGTGACTTTTTAAAAATTGCCGTTGGTTTTGCGTGGTGTTCTAGTTAGCTTCTCTGGCTGTGACCAAACACTGACCAAGAGCGGCTTGGGGAGGAAAGGAGTTATTTGGCTTCCAGGTTATAGTTCATCATCCGGGGAAGCCGGCTCTCTTATAAAACCCAAGACCACCTTCCCAGGGGTGGCACAGCCCACCATGGGCTTGGCCATCCCTCATCATTAATCAGAAAAATGGCTGACAGATCAGTGTGATTGAGGCAATTCCTCAGTTGAAGTTCCCTTTTTCTCAAATGACTAAAGTTAGTGTCAAGTTGGCAAGTACTAACTGGTACACATAGGAATGTTATCCATGAAGGTGTGGGTTTTTTTTTTTCCTTCACCTCTTAAAATAATTTTGTACTTTTATTATGCTATGGCATGTGGGTTAAACTAATGCAGTTTTCTGTGTGATATTCTCTCTACACAAAACAGTTTCCTTTTTAAATTTTTGTTTGCTTGTTTAGGACATATTTGTGTATGAAATAAAATCTAAAAGATGTGAGAATTCCCTCATGTGGCTCCTCCCAGTTCCCCACTGGTATGCAGGATGTGACCTGTCAGTCAACACAGTGGTCAACGCAGCACCAACTCTGAGTGTCTGAGGAGCAAGCCTCTTAACAGGCATTCTTTCCCCTCATGTTGGATCTAAACCAGGACTTTGAGCACAACACACTAAAAGTACTCTACCACTGAGCCACACCCTCAACTCATTTCTACCTCCTAGGACAACCTGTTATAAACTATAGATACAAATTGCAATTAATTTTCTTAGTATAAAATTTGTCTAGCCTGAATTACTAAGTGAATGTTTTTCAATAAAATTTGACACTGAAGTGTATTGTATAGAAGCTTTCTGAGGGCTGAGACGAAATGCCAGAGCACTTAGTTACGAAAATATAGAACGATGTTATCCGCCACACATTCGCTGTTGCTATTTTAAATATGTCAGCTGCAGCCTTCGTCACTCTGAGGGAAATCGTACATCAGACAGTTCCAGGGTGGACACTTGGAAGGCATGTGATCGTGAGGTCCCAGGCAGATGGCTACCTGTGGAGGACAGCCCCTCAACGTGGTGTCGTCATCGTCACCTAAAGTGATACTAAAGCGCTGCAGACTCCTGCTTCCCACCTGAGTGACCCATTCCATCTGTACCTGCCCTATGGTCTGTGTCGCTAGCTGTAAAACATGCCATCTCTCCTGAGACCGTTTCTGTTTCACGGCCTAGTCTGACATCTCTGCCCAAGAAAGAGTCCCTGCCACTCCCCATCTGCCACCCTTGCTTTCTTCTTGCCGCTGACACTGGACCCTCCTCCCCACGGGTCTTCTTATCCCTTCTTCAAAGTTTGACTCACCTGCCGGGTTTTTTTTTTTTTTAATTATTTTTTTTTTTCTGAAAAAACCAAGGCTTCCACTAATGTCTTTGCATGCCACACAGTTGTCCTTATTCACTCACTGATTTACCAAAGGTCGGTCTTAATGACTTTGACCACTGACAAGTACTTAATGCCAAATGATCAAAAGTCTAAGAAAACAGATTGCCTCCCCCCACCTCCCCTGCCATTTTAAATCCCTCCAATTAGCAAGGCTAGTCTTTCTTTTTTTTTGTTTTGTTTTGTTTTGTTTTGTTTTGTTTTGTTTTGTTTTGTTTTGTTTTGTTTTGTTTTGTTTTGTTTTGTTTTGTTTTTCGAGACAGGTTTCTCTGTGTAGCTTTGTGCCTTTCCTGGAACTCACTTGGTAGCCCAGGCTGGCCTCGAACTCACAGAGATCCGCCTGGCTCTGCCTCCCGAGTGCTGGGATTAAAGGCATGCTCCACCACCGCCCAGCAAGGCTAGTCTTTCTTAGGAAACATATTTATTTGGTGTAATATAAAGCATTTTGTTTGTATACTACCCCTTAATTTTTTCAGGTCAGTCTTCACTGTACCTCCATTGAGGCGTGAGGTAGCTGTCTTTGTTGGGATGTAGTAGTTGGCATATGTTATGCTCAGTTACTATCCTAAAGCTAAGTGTTTACTTATGCTCTGCTCTGTATCGTGCTTGGGACCAAGAGTTGACACAAGAAAGCATAAGCTTTCTGGAAATGCTTGACTCAGTGAAGAAGCGCAAGTTGTTAGAAACATATAAAGTGTAACCTACAGTAATGAACAGTAATAATAGTGTGATTCTGTAGTAACGGCCTTACCAGAGACTCCAGCTGTTAACAGGAACATGGCCTCAGAGCAAAAGCTTCATGACAGACAGCACCTGGTGGAAAGCATTGCCTCGCTAAGAAAATTTCACCAGCAGAGCAGTAAAGAAGTCTGGGCCATGAAGGAAAGAACCCACTTCCACTAAAGTCAGAGATGGGTTATAAAAGCAAAACAAGAATCAGAGATAGGATGTGAACTGCTGAGCCCACCTCAGTTTTGGTTTTTTGTTGTTTGTTTTTTGTTTGGTTGATTTTGGGGGTTGGGGGGAGGTTTTTTAGGGTTTGGTTTTTTTTTGTTTTTTTTTTGGTTTTTTGTTTGTTGTTTGTTTGTTTGGTTGGTTGGTTTTGTTTTTTGGTTTGGTTTGGTTTGGTTTGATTTGTGGTTTTTTGAGATAGGGTTTCTCTGTATAACAGCCCTGGCTGTCCTGGAGCTTGCTTTTTAGACCAGGTTGGCCTTGAACTCACAGAGCCACCTACCTCTGCCTCTGCTAGGATTGAAGGCATGTACCACCACACCCAGCCCCACCTGGATTTTTTTTTTTTAATTAAAAAGTGGCACGGGCACACCTATAGGTTTGAGATGTGGTCATTTGGGACAGAAAGGCAAAATAGGTTGAGAAAAAAAAACTATAGAGACCTGAAATCTCCAGGTCAAGACTTTGTTCCTCATCACAAGTCAAGACTGTGCCCAGCACAGCAGCTTCATCCTTTGGTCTTGGGAAAGAGTGATCTTTGATGAGAACTCAGCCTGAGCCCCGAGTCTAAGCACTTCTTCCACAGGGCTTCCATGGTATGTGACTGTCAATGTATTGCATACCATATGATTACTCAGTGTTTAAAGAAATGTTAGCAAGGCCAGGCATGGTGGCACATGTCTTTAATCCCAGTACTTGGGGAGGCAGAGACAGGAAAATCTCTGTGAGTTCAAGGCCAGCCTGGTCTACAAAGCAAGTTCCAGTATAGCCAGGAATACCTAAGAGACTCTGTCTCAAAAAAAAAAATTATTAGTGAAAAATACACGTTTCGACTCTGTAGAACCAACCTTGTGGCCTTAATCAAGTGAGAACATTTTGGCTAACATAGTCATAGAAAAAAATGACAATTGATACTTGAGTTTTTTGTCTTTATCACATGTCATCAACCTACAAAGTACCTCTTAGGGGACTAGAATAAGTCACTTCATTTGAGAACATACCTGAAGGCTCCCCATCTGTCCTCCCCAAGCCTACACTCCTTACCTAGGCTCCTAAACATCATCTAAATGACCTGTTGCCTCACACACAATGCTGGAGATGGAAGCAGGGCCCCCGAGCATATTTAGAGGGCACTCTACCACTGAGCTACACCCCCAACCCCCACGGTATTTATTGTTTAAAACTTCTTATATTTTTTTCAATGTTCCTAAATAGTGGATCTTTATTATTCTTATTAAACTACATTTATATTAACTACCAAAGAAACTAAAATGGCGCTTACCTGGCATTCATAAGTGCCCGGGAGAACCAAGCCAGTAAAATTTATCATCAGTGTTTCATATTTCTTCACTAAACCTTATACTTGCTGGGGTATACTGTATGGCAGAGCGCTCTCCTAGAGTGTGTGACGTGTGCCCAAGCCTCAACACAGAAAAGAAAATAAAGTAATAAGTGGCACGTTACATCATATGTAGGTTTCTGTGAGTGGAGATGAATGTATTTCAGTGAATACCACCCGTGTTTTCTGGGTGGTCATTCAGTTCCATTTTTCAAGAGGATGATGGAATATGTGCCGGATGCTGTAAACCCTGGAAGCACATGCAGAGTTTGAATAATCCCCATAATCCCAGCACACTGTGACAGAGACTGAGCCTCTGTGGTGCATTCACTGTCGCTGCCCCAGGGAAAGGCGAGGCTGGCTCTTTGGCAAAAGAAAAACTCCTGGGGGCATGGGGGGCGCAGGGAAGGGGAATCAGAAATGACAAAGTCAGGGGAGGAGGGGCAGCCAGCACACCTGCTAAGGGACACTTCCGAGGGGAACCTTCTCAGACCCTCTGTCCCAGAAGGAATCCCATGGGAGGTCTAGCCCTGCAGGATGGCCTAAGAATGCCGAGGAGTGTCTGTAGTTATAGCTCCCCTGAAGCGAATTTTCGTATTGTTCAACAGGAGACTCGCTGAGTGGGGAATCCTGCTGTGTGGACACAGTGCGATTATTATAGTAGGGATTTAAACAGAAAAGGTAGGAAAGTGTTACAAGAAATTCAGGGAATGTGTGTGTGCTTCCACTAAAAGGTTTCTTTAAATTGACCCTGTTGACGTTGAGAGCATATTTGAAATGTAGCCGTCATCTCTCACCCAAATAATTGCTCACCCTTACCTGTTTGCTTATCTCCGAATCCCAGGAGACGAGGGCTTCACAGGGTTTCTCTGCTGGCAACTTCTCCATGGCCATCGGTTTGCCCCAGCACTGTCCTCTTGCTGTGGGCCACACTTAGCTTCTACAATGCATTTGACCAGGCCTCTCCAGACATCCTTCTGCCGGGGCCTAGCCTTAAACCTGAGCACTCTGCTGGATTTCAGCGTGGACTCCCCAATGTACTTTACAGATGAGCAAGGAGTGAGAGCAGGAGTGTGTGAACCTGGGTGGGATCACCCAGCTGTGTTGGCCTTGCAAGTGTAGTCTGAGCTAGAGACAGTCATCTGGTCTACCATCCGGGTCTCTTGCTATCATCATCCTTACTATGTGATCCAGATCTCATCTGAATCCATTAGATTGGACCATAGAAAACTGCCACTATTTAATTATTTTTAGCTATGTTGTGACAGTTTCATATGACTTGACCTTATAGACTGCAGGCCTGTCACATGTCAGTCTTTTGTCATTGTCCCTATGTCCCTTGATTCTAGAATATGACCTTGCCATGAGTGACAGGTCAAGGGACCATTGGGTAAGAGCTACTCTGGGTAAGGGCTTTTCCTTCTTATACCTCATCCCTGACCCGCCTTCCTGCTTCTTCAGAGCATCCAGTCACTCTCCTTCATCCTCATTCCCAAGCTTGTCCCTGCCGGAGTTTTATTATAGTCTACCTGTGAGGTGAGATGGGAAAATCTGCCCAGCGCCATATTGACTGCATAGACTCACCCTCCATTGCCAGCCAAGGTATGCCCTCACCGAGTCCTGCATGCCACATCTTCATTCCCCACCCCCTAATTACGATTTTGGTGCTAAGCACATATTCATTTATCTACAATTGTGACAACTAGAACTTTTCGGGTCTGTCCAAGGGACTTTGGATAAAATGACCCTGACAGATCTTCAGTGTGTGCTGGGACTTTCAGTAGACAAGGTGGTACCCTGGGGACCAGTCTCTGAAGTCATCCCCATAATTACTTTGCTCTTGCATCTTGAGTCTCTTTTAAATAGATAGATAGATGGATAGATAGATAGATAGATAGATAGATAGATAGATAGATAGATAGATAGATATAAAAATATACCCCCAAACTAATAATACTTGTAATTAAAATTGTACCTGAGGTAATTTTGGTAGCTGGAACAGGGGCTTGCCAACATCAGTCAGGAGTACAGGCTTCACAGTTCATCCCATCTCAGAAAACCTGGTCACTGTAATCTCTTGACTCAGTATTCTCATCTATAAAATGGAAATTCTAAAAATGCCTCTCACATGAAGCTTTTTGGGGATCAAATACAGTAATGTGTCTGAAGTACATGGCTGTGCCTGGTACAGGGTAGACATTCAGTGTGTGTCAGGTCTCTGTTAGCCAATATTGATGTACAATATTGATGCTGTGTATTGATTACAATATTGATGTGTTTATATACCTTTCAAGATGTTGTGAACGGCTAAGCTTTGAACACCTTATTAGTTTTGCTTTCAAATGTGCTCTATCAGGAATGTGCAGAGAGCCTACCTGCTTCCTGGGGGCTTGTGGGCCTTCTCTCGCTAGAGAATTGAGAATGCTTTTATATCCCACTAGATTTTCTAAAGCAAGAAGTGTGGGCTGCCATGAAGACTGGACAGCAGCCTGTAATTCCTGCATCAAATACCTCCACCAAGAGGTGGCTAGAAACCACACACAGGTACCCAGTGTGACCCATACTTCTTGGCACAGCCTGAGAGTAAGGTTTTCTCTGAATACATGTCAGTCTATGATGTTTCAGGGGACCTCTCTACCTTCTGTGGCCTTTCAAGGCTTGGGATGGCATAAAAGTAGTCAAAATGTTCTACATGGCAGAAAACAGTTCAGTCTGAAATAAATTATATAGTTTCAATAAGAATATAAAGAACAACACAGTTGACTCCTCAGATTTTGTGTGCTTTAGTGATGCTGGTGGCGTGGCCTGATATTGACAGGAAGGGTGGGTACTCACATAGCACTGTATCCGGAGACCTGTCCTGAGTTGTAGACTTACAGCAATCCTCACATGAGAAACCAATGCAGAGGCGGCTGCTGACTACCCCAGGTCATGGAGCTGGGTAGGAGGAGGTTGTCCAGAATTTGAGCCCAGGCAGTCTGACCCCAGAACTTGCCTGGCACACTGCGATGTGGCCTCCCTGGGTCCCTGTGGCACCCTAGCCAAATGGAAGTTTGTTCAACTCACACCACTATCCCTTAGTTTGCTTTTATTTTCAGAGTTTAGGTTGGTGGGAATTCCTGACTTCTTGTGGTCACCTAGTCTACGAATGCGGTCCTCCATCTCACCTCGGGAGCAGGGTGGGTGAGGGTGGGCGGGGCTCCCCTAGCCTTACCCTCTTTCACATCTGTCCCTTCTGAAACACAGAGCTCCCTGCAGCTGGCAGGCCCAGCAGCCATGCCTCAGTGGAGCCCAGATGACGCCCCCTTGACCAGCTGTGGCTGTTGATTCCAATTTACTCAAACAAGACAAATCTTGAAAGAATCACTGTGCGGCATTTCCCAACCTTTAATCAGAGATTCTAGGGGGATCTGATTAGAATCCTTTATTCTGGGCATTGATAACCCCCCCCCAAAGAAATTCAATTTGCAGGATGGAGGGAGGGAAGAAACAGAAGGGCCGGCCCAACGAGTTAGACCTCAAGGCCCATGCCTTGCCTGTGCACATACACGCTTCCATTTATGAGGCTATTTTTAGACTACAGGTTTGAGTCGTCACTGAGTGGGTAGTACTTACTATTCTAAAGCCTTACATGGGTTACCTAGGGTCACACACATATGTGAACATACACACGCCCCTGTGAAGCGGCCCGTGACAGTCCCTGTAAAACAGATGAGAAAGAGCAGGCAGACTGCCTGCCTTCATGTCATAGAGTTGGTGCCAGTGAGGCTGGCACCAAGGCCTATCTCTTGGCTATGATATCAAAGGCTATGAACACAGTCTCTCCCTGTGTCACGCTGGAAGTGAAGAGCAGTGAAGGAAACCATAGTCATGCGTCACTTAAGGGGAGACATCCTTCAGAGGCATCATGCATTGCTAAACTGTTTTCTGGGTGTGCCAGCATCACGGAATGAGCTTACAAAAACTGAGATGGTGAAGGCCAGCCACCAAGGTGAACTCTGTGTGAAAAAAAGGAACCAATGGCATCACCAACGACTGTCCAAAGTGGCGCATACCTCTCTGCACTGTGGCTGGCAGCGCACTTGCTTGTCTGTAACAGCACCACCATGAACACAAGCAGCACATTGTGTTAGGTGGCTTGGTTGCTTCTAGGACATTATTCAGGTCCATTGTAATCATTTGTTTGATGGTTTGTCTTGGTTTGGTTTTGGGTTTTTAAGACAGGGTTTCTCTGTATCTTTGGCTGCCCTAGAACTCACTGTGTAGACCAGGCTGGCCTCAAACTCACAGATCCTCCTGTCTCTGCCTCTTGAGTGCTGGGACTAAAGGTGTGTGCCACCACACCCAGCTTTGTTTTTGAGACAGGATCTCACGTAGCCCAGGCAGGCCTCAAACTCACTGTGCAGCCAAAGAGGACCTTGAACTTTTGGTCTTTCTGCCTCCATCTCCCAAGTGCTAGGATTACAGATGTGTGCTGCTGCATCTAATTCATGCTTTGCTGAGGATCAAACCCAGGGCTTTGGGCAAACTAGGTCAACACTCTGCCAGCTCTGCTCTACCCCCAGCACTCCATGTTAACCCCATGGGGCCACCATCATATGCATGGTCACTGTTGACTCAGCTCTACCCCCAGCACTCCATGGTAACCCCATGGGGCCACCATCATATGCATGGTCACTGTTGACTCAGTTGTCTTTATGCTGAACATAACTTTACCATATACAAGAAAGGTACATCAGAACTCAAAAAAAAAAAAAATCCTTGGAATCATTCAGCCTAGGGACATGTCTGGAAGTCAGAAAAGGACACTGGATCCTCTGGAACTGGAGTTATGGGTGGTTGTGAAGCCACCATGTGGATTCTGGGGATCCAATCTGGGTCCTCTTCAATCACTGAGCATCCTCTCCAGACCTTCACAGTTTTTTTAAGAACTGAAAAATGTATGAAATGCCACAGGAAGATGGGCACTCAAGGTCTGATGGGAAGGGCATTGGTGCCAGAGGGAAGTCCATAATAGTGTAGAAAGCTCTGCTGTGTGTTGGTCAGCTTAGTGGCCTCTCGGCCTCTGAGATGCCTACTGATCTGACCAAGACAATCCCCAGACAGAGGTCCTTTATAATTTGTTCATTCATCAAGTGTCATCAGTGTTATCTCCCACAGTCAGCAGCCTGATCCTTCTGTGGTTTCTCCAGCTTCTTTTGAGGTGGATTCTACATGAAATATAGACTATTTTTGTAGATAACAGCTAAATTCTCATTAGATAATTCAAAAAAGAAATCTGTGCTCTATAAAAGAAACTTTATAAAGAGCAGGTAAATGAAAAGAGAGTTGAAACTTCTGAGAGCATAACACCAGTATGTATAACTGGAGGTGACCATCATCCTAAAGATTTGAAACCAAGAAAGCCTGCAAGGTTCTCTTCTTCCTTGACCTTAGTCATACTTGAAAACTTGCTTCTGTTCATGCCAAGATTTGTTACAGATAGTGGGCAATGTGTCCCTTTCCTGCTGTCAGATTTCCCTGCCCTTCATACTGTGAGGCACTGTGCATACCAGATCATCCCCCAGCATTTTCTCTCCAACAGTAAAAATGCAAAGAGTACGTTGATGGAAGGCAAGCAGTTATAAACAATCATCGCAACAGAAGCAGCTTCCTGGGGTGCCAGATCTCTACCTTCCTAACCGTTTATCATCATGCCTAAAACTCCCCTTCTTAGATCCCTCCCCCAGAGACTGTAAATATGTGGTGTGTGCATTATAATCCAGGACTACGCATCGCTTGTTATCTTAATTAGGGTTTCTGTTGCTGTGGTAAAAACACCATGACCAAAAGCAACTTGGGGAGGGAAGGGTTTGTTTGGCTTATATATGCCAGGTCACAGAACACTGAAGGAAGCCGAGGCAGGAACTGAAGCAGAAATGCTGCTGACTGACTCGGTTCCCCTGGCTTGCTCATTTTGCTTTCTTAAGTACCCAAGGACCACCTACCCAGGGACATATCACTCACGGTGTGCTGGGCCCTTCCACATCAGTCATTAATTGGGAAAATGCCCTACACACTTGTCTACTGGCAGTCTGGTGGGGGCATTTTCTCAGCTGAGGTTCCCTCTTCCCAGATGACCCTCACTTGTGACAAGTTGACAAAAAAAAAACAAAAAATAGCTAGCACACACGTGTATGGTGACACTGATGGATGAAGCCAGTCAAAGTAATTCTTGTGATGACCTGCTGTGAGGTTGAAGGACAGACTTTGTTACAAACATGGGGCTTGCTGACAGGCACCTGGGTGGCAGGGTGAGATATTGGTGAAATTATTAAAGCCCCTCCACATAGTTAAAAGGGAGGTTTATTTTGTGGGGTAACTCACAAATAAAGGGATAGTTTACAGAGTCTGGGAAAGGTGTGGAGCAGGTGTTCTCTGGAGAACTCTGCTCAATCTACCTCCAGCGTCCAGGGTCCAGGATCCAAGAGAGCCGGCCCATCTGGATCTGGGTCTTCAGGGTCCTCTCTTGGCCCTGCCTCGTAGGCGTGACAGTTACCGAAGCCTCAATGGGGGTTGGAACTTCCAGGTCAAAGCTGAAATGGCTACCTACTACAGTGAGAATTCACAGGGCAGCCTGAAGAGTGACAATACCCTGATGTAATGGCCTGGTATTCCTGTTTCTGGTGTTTTCAGTTCCAAGAGATTCTTCACTGTCCTGCTGTGTTAGCTCTGGGAGCCATCCTTAGAGGACAGCCAGGCTGCAAACAGATGAGAACAAAATTGTAGAAGTTACTAGATCGTTCATACAGTTGAGGTAGATTTCCTGAATGCCTCGTGCTGGTGGCCATCTGGGCTCTCGGCTGTCGCAGCAACCAAGATCTAGTCCCTTCCTTGAAGAACACACTTTTTTTTTTTCAACCAAATAGTGGAAGTCAGCCATTTTCCCTTGAGCACTTGGGATCCCATAGATCCCGTTCATTCCCTTGCATCATGCTATACAAAATGAAGCAACGCCATCGCTAATAAATACGGGGATGGAAAATAACAACCCCGCTTGGTTTTTCCACTCACCTGAAAAGATCCTTTAACAGTGTCATTGCCACTGGACTTGGATCAAGCAGTGGCACCACTGGCTTTTATACACACTGCTTCTGTCACTGGCTCACTGGGGGCTTGTGCCAGATTCCTCAGCTGTCACACAAAAATATCCATCAGTCCTTCTTATATCTTTTTATTTCTTAACCTCTTTTTTGTGTGCTGTGACCTGAAATGATTCCATAGGGGCTTGAAACTAGGCTCTGAAAGAAAAGCTGTTCCCACGCAGTCACACCCATGCGCCCTTGCACAGGAATTCATCCTGTGTGCTGGACTTCCAGGCTCCATTCCTAACACATAGCCTTCCTTTAGAGCAATAGCTGGCATTTTAAAAATGATTTATTATGCATTGGTGTTCTGCCTGCATGTATGCATGAGTGAGGATGTTGAATCCCCTGGAGCTAGAGTTAGCAGACAGTTGTGAGCCACCATGTTGTTACTGGGAATCGAACCTGGGTCCTCTGGAAGAGCAGCCAGTGCTCTTAACCGCTGAGCCGTCTCTTCAGCTCCAATATCTGGGTTTTTTTTTTTTAATTAAGGATTTTTTTTATTCATTTTACATACCAACCACAGGTCCCCCTCTCTTCCCTCCTCCCACAAATATCTGGTATTTTGATTATCCCTCTTTTTTTTTTATTTTCAAAGACAGATTTCTGTTTAATTTAAAGCATGACAATTCTGGGCCTTAAATAGTTTGTCTTCAAAAAATAAATGTGTATAGTTTTGTAGTGAGAACCCCTTAGGTGCTTTAAATTAAAAACACTGGAGTCGTAAGTGGAACAGTCAGTCTTTGTGGAACCTGCCATGGTGAGATGAACCCAAGACTGGGGAGAATCAAGTCAGCTTAGGACCAACCTCGGCCTCCCACAGCCTGCCTTTGAGTCGTAGTCATTGTCGTCCCCCCCACCGCCGCCATATGTGAGCTTGTGACTACCAGTGCCAAAAAGCTACAGTGAGTAATGATTGAACCCTGGCTTAATAAGCATCCAAAAAATTAAATGTGAATTATTATTTTCACTGTTTTTTGCCAACTTCAAATACTAGACCAGAAAGGGACAAGAATTATATTGGAAATTAGCCACAAACAGAGAGGGCTTTGAGGCACACACTTCTGGCAGTTCCATTCCTAGAAATCAATTTTAAGGCCTGGCCTACGTCACACTAAGGTATAAAATGAGTGACAAAATATTATGTAACCTGTTATTCTATCAGATGTATTTTTGATTTTTTTTTTTTTTTTTTGGTTTTTCGAGACGGAGTTTCTCTGTGTAGCTTTGCACCTTTCCTGGAAAACTCACTTGGTAGCCCAGGCTGGCCTCGAACTCACAAAGATCCACTTGCCTCTGCCTCCCAAGTGCTGGGATTAAAGGCGTGCATCACCACCGCCCCGCTTGATAAGAGCTTTTAATTAAAAGATATTCTATAAGAAAAAAAATGTCATCCAGCAAATGAGGGGAGTTATGACAAAAACATGTAGATGTTTTATGAACAGTTTGAAATTAAGACTGTAAGTGTAAGAAGTGTATGCTTCCTTTTTTTCCTTTCATACTTTAACTCTTCTGTGCATCTTTCAATATGCAGCAAGTGTGGTAACTACCAATGTAGCATTCCTCAGATTATAAGTAAAAAATTAATCAGAAGGATGACAAGTTATTAATTTGTAAGTCTGAAGGACTCTTAATGGTTTTGGGGGGTTATTTAAGCCTAGAAGAATAAACTTGGGTTGAGAAAGCCTCAGTGTACACCTTTAGCAACGTGGGATTTCTGCATCTTATAATAGATGTGTAGATTTAATTGTGTTTGATTTCTCCTCCCATACACCCACACTCTGAAAAAATCTATTATTAAAACAGTGCTACATCAAGAATAGAGGAAATATAGCATTTTATAGAAAATTAAATACCATATTGCTTTAAAAAAAAAACAGTTGTAGACATTTCCTTGGCTAATTGCATAATTGTTTTCTAAAAAGTCATTTGGTATGAGCTACAAATTAGCAAGCTACTGAAATCTCTGAAGGCGCCACCCCTTTGCTTTCATGCAGAGTGTAAGCTGCACCATGCATCTGGTGAGCGCTAAATGGTGCTCCACCTTACAACAGAGAGAAGAAGCTGTACATCTCTCAGGAGTCACCCACCCCACTGGCGAGGCTGCCTCTTCTGCCACTTTTCAGGAAAACTTAAGAGGCAGCTCTTCCGGGGAGGCCAGGGTTACAGTGGATTTCAAGAGCAAGTTTGTGTCCGTCAAGATTGTGGTGAAGAGTGTATCTCAGGAAATCTGTTCTAGAACATTCACAGAGGAGCTATCCATGAGGAGGGGAAAAAAAGAAACAGAAACGTCTAAAATGCCTGGTAACGGGACCATGGCCACATGATCTGTGGAAGGTTCAGCCACCCATAAAAATGGATGAGCTGTCTGTCATAGTGGCAGTCTGGAGAATCTTCATGTCTTTTTCCTTTCCTTTACATAGCCCGGACTGACCTCAAACTCAAGATTCCCCTGCCTCTATCTCTTAAGTACTGGGATTTACAGGCATGAGCCACTATGCCTAGCTGGACTAAGGTTCTATCATTATTATTATTATTATTATTATTATTATTATTATTATTATTATTTCTATTTTTGTGGTTACAATATAATTACATCATTTCTCTCCCCTCTTTTCCTAATCCTCCCATAGGATTTTCCACATCCTCCCACAGACCTCTCCTCACTCTTTCAGATGTGTGGCCTCTTTTTTTCGTTAATTGTTACATACATTCATATTCCTAAATGCATAATCCAAGCTGCTCCGTCTATAGAATTTTACTTATATGTATGTTTTCAGGGCTGACGATTTGGTATTGGAAAAGCTGTTGGTGTGCTCTTCTCTGGGGAGGAATACTTCTTCTCTTGGCATTCCTGAGTTGCCTGTAGTTCTTTGTGTAGGGTTGAAGCCTCATAGGCTTTCCTCCATCCGTTTTAGCATATTTATTATTGTCCTTGTTCAGTTCATGTTTAGGCAGTCCTGTTGGTGGTATGTATGGGTGTAGCTTCTGATATTCCTAGAAGACACAATCTAACAGCAAGCTCCCTGCATGGATAGAAAAGATCGTACTGAGTGAGGTAATCCAGACACAGAAAGACAAATGTCACAGGTTCTCTCCCATCTGAGTTTCCTAGCTGCAATTCTTCATATGTGAGTCTATAATCTGGAGTAACTGCAGAAGCCAGGGGCTATTGCTGGAGGGGGCGGTGCAATAGAAGGGGCGGAAAGTCGGGTGCAGGTGATCTGATCAGGAAAATGGGAACGGGGACTCTAGTGAGGGAGGGGGAGAGACATAAATATGGGGGAAGGGTAAAATAACAGAAGGGATATCTGAAAAAAGTCATAAGGAGCCTTGAATCCCAATACTCAGAAGGCAGAGGTGGGCAGATCTCTGAGTTTGAGGCCATCCTGGTCTACAGAGTTCCAGAACAGCCAGAGCTACACAGAGAGACCCTGTCTCAAACAAACAAAAGTCATAAGGACTCGTACTATTAGCTATCTACCTAAAAATATCAGTAAGACACATAAGCCAGTGTGTAAATATAAATACATAATTAAGAAATTTTTGAGCCAGGTGATGGTGGTGCATGCCTTTAATCCCAGCACTCGGGAGGCAGAGCCAGGTGGATCTCTGTGAGTTCGAGGCCAGCCTGGTCTACAAAGCGAGATCCAGGAAAGGCGCAAAGCTACACAGAGAAACCCTGTCTTGGAAAAAAAAAGAAAGAAAAAGAAAGAAACCAGAATTTTCTTCCTTTTTCTCGTGTGTTTCTTTTATTTCTCTTATCTTTATTTTTTAATTTTGTCCTGCATTGGGGACCAGAGCTTTGTGCATGCCAGACAAGCGCTGCACTGAGCTGTCCTCTAGGCTTTTTTCCAAGTTTGCCATGTGCATGTTTGTGGAGTCTTAAAGGAAATTTTGAATTTTGCAGGAAATGTTGAACGGGCTATGTGAGCACAACATGCAATATGGATAATAAGGAGAATCCTGGATAGCACTTGAGGCTGGAAAGATGGCTCGTTTGGGAAGGTGTTTGCTGCACAAATATAAGGACCTGAGTTCAGCATCCCAGGACCCATGTAGTAAACTGGGTGCTGTGGAATGTGTCTGTAATCCCAGTGCTGGGGGGCGGGGGGACTTGCTAGCCAGCTGGTCTAACCTAATCAGCAAGCTCCAGGATCTTTGGAAAGACACTGTTTCAAAAAATAAAGGGAAGAACAATTGAACAGGACACTTGACTTCTACCTCTGCCCCCTACACACACACACACACACACACACACACACACACACACACACACACACACACACATTCACTTATGTACACATGTGCCCATGTACTCCCCACACACCAAAAAATACATAAACATGCACACACAAAAAGTGAATTTGAGGTTTGTATTTATTGTAATGGGTTGGCAGTGCTTTAAGAATTGCTTTTGGGGGGGTGGAGAGATGGCTCAGCAGGTAAGAGCACTGGCTGTTCTTCCAAAGGACTCAGGTTCAATTCCCAACACCCACATGGCAGCTCACAACTGTCCTGTAACTCCAGTTCCAGGGGATCCAACACACTCACACAGGTACATATGCAGGCAAAACATCAGTGCACATAAAATAAAAATAAATAATTTAAAAAAAAGAATAAGTATCACTGTTAATAAGGGAAATACCTCTCTGTAAGACAGACTCTGACATGCAAGAGGCATGCTAGAAAATCACCCAAGCCAGTTGTGTTAGTACACAAGTGTGATCCTAGCACTCTGGAGCTAGAGGCAGGATTATGAGTTCAAGGGTAGCCTAGTGTTGTGAGTAGAGACTCTGTCTGGGGGTGGAGGATCTGAGCCAACATTTGCAAAGGTTACTTGCTGTCATTCTGCAAATTTTGAGCAGCCGTTTCTGCAGTGAACCAGACTCTGACTCTAGACATGGTGCATCTCTCTTGGAGCACAGCACCTTGGGTGTCTCCATGCACTCCTCTGAGATGGGCAGCATTTGCCTTGCAGAGCTGCTGTGAGGACTAGAAGGTTAAGCTCACAGTTTGCATATAAATGATGTGTGTTCTCTATGAAGAACGTAGGTGTTCGCAAGCCTGCCAGGATTGGAGACTATGCTCAGACTTGATCCCATGAATATGTTCCCTTCACTGGCTCTGATAAACACAAAAACCAGAAAACTAACATGGGACATAAGTGTAAACCACGTTTATAATTTTACATTTCCTAACAACCATGTTTTCAAAGTAAAAACAATACAAATATTAAAAGGAATGAATTTTACCTAACTCAATATGCCCAAATATTATTTTGACATTTGATTTTTTAGAAATTACTAATGAGTGGTGTGATATTCTTTTTTGTGATATATCATTTAGCCTCATGTGTGCTTTACATATCCAGCACATCTCAATTTGAGCATCTCACATTGCAAGCACTCAGGGGCCAACTTGTTGCTAGAGGCTACAAGATCAGAGCAAGTCTAAAGCAGAGGGCTGGAGGGAGGAGGGAGCCTCCTTTTGTCTCCTTGATCTCCACATCCTAGTGTTCAACCAAACACAAGATAGAAAACATTTGCAGAAAAGGCTCCTCCACTGACAAAGTGCACTCTTTACCTTGTCATTATTCCCTAAGCAATACGACATCACATTTCTCCACACGGCACTTGACATGATATTGAGCATTATAAGTAATCAGGGCTGATTTAAAGCATACCGGAGAATACGTGGGGGTGCTCTGAAAACATGGTGCCTCATTTACATAAGGCACTCGAGCATGATCAAGTTCTGATACTTGGAAAGAGCCCTCAAACCAGTCCCCTCCAATACCAAGGGTGACCATGATGATTTCCTCTTTACCAACCTCAGCCGTCATGGTATCATCAGGAGAGGGAGAGCTCCATCCATGGTGCTCATTGTCCTGACACACTGGAGTGTGGCAGTCCCCACGGGACCCTGCAGCCTGGAAATGTATCCTCCTGCCCACAGGGCCCAGCAGAGGCTTGGCCCCTCTGCCTCTTGGATGGGGGCATTAACAGTGCGCACCACCATTTCCCAGCCACTCTTAGAGACTTTTATGTAACAATTCCTCCCATCCAGGTTAGTGAGTGAAGCGTACACTTGGCTGATTGGTCATGGCATCCAACCAGAGATTCTGTCTCCTACATCAACCACCAGGGCTTCACCATAGAGGCTGAATCTAGCCACACGGCCCTTCTCCATACCTACAGTGTATGGAAAACTGATCTTACTCTCAACCTATTGTCTGTGAGTTGCAGTTACAGTCCAACCGAGGTCGGAGGCCCACCCTAAATGTGGGGGCACCCTCCCCTGGCTAGGGTGCTGGACAGTATGGAAGGGGGAAAACATCAGCAATCATGCTGTCTACTTCCTGACTGTGGACACAGTGTGACCAGCAGACTCCTGCTTCTACAGTTGTGGCTTCTCTGCCATGGTGAACTCCCCCCCCCCCAAAAAAAAAAAAAACTGTGAACCAAAATTGGCTCTTCCTTCCTTACGCTCCTTTGATGAGGTGTCTTGCCATAGCAACAAGGAAAGAAACTGACACACTCATCCCCTCCACCTTATCACACTTTAGTGACATCCCAGTTCTCTGCAAAGCTTAATGTTGTACCTTTTAATCTTTTCTTGAGTGGTGGAGCTCAAACCCGGGACCTTGAACAGACTGGGAAAATATTTTGCCCAAACCATTCCTACAGTCTGTAAAAATACTCTTGATGCCTTTCCTGTAAGAGCCATTTGGTGATGTGCCACTTGGGCAGGAGCAGATTGTGTGATCCTTGTTCTTTTAGTTTATGCATGCACTTTTTCGGGCGCTTAGTAATTCCCTCAAAATTCAAATTAACATTGCATTTCTGAGCCAAGAAGGCAGCTGTGGTCTGTCTGTGTTAAAAGAACACTGCGCTGTGACTCTGAGCAGGATGCATGAAGAGAGATCCTTGTAGCCTCAGTGGAATTTAGGGGGGGCGGGGGACAAATTAGCAAGCCATACTGAGTTCTGTCTTGCAGGAATCTGCTTTGCATGGCCTGTTGGATTCTGGGAAATCTGTACAGACCTGGTTACACTCTACATAAGGAAGTCAGAAAAGTAGGAGGAGATATATGATTCACACTGTACAGAGAATTCAAGTTTAGGAAGGGGGATATAAACAAGAGGAATTACTCAGTCACTACTATTTAAAACTGGAAAGACAATTAGCACATGGATGTTCAAAGAAAGTTCCAGATCATGTAATGTTTTCGGTTTCTCCAGAGACTGGAGTTACTGATTCATGCTTTGATTAGTCCATACTGTGTCCATCCATCCTTTGTAGCCCATGAAACCAAAGCTTTTCCTCCCTCGATGTAGTAAAGTTGCCCAAACAATTTTACACAAGACTTCACCCCAGTGGGGTTTGATGATATGCCTAGGAAGCTCAAAGACCAGAAGGTATGGGAGAGTTGAGGGAGCTAGGAGTCGAGCTTATACTTGTTCTCATGAAGTCACCATTGGAGGAACCCCTACAAATATAGCGTGGATGTCTATAGGGCAGAGAGATCAGGAATGTGCTGTAATAAGCCTGTGTACCGGAAGCCTCCAATGAGTAGGACCCCAAGAGGTACCGTTGTCCCTTGATGCCCACAGGAGGTTGTTTCAGTGAACCCCTGAAAATACCAAACTGAAATGTTCAAATCCTTTATGTAAAATGGCATCATACTGCATAGAATCCACGTGCTCCCATCTTTATATTTTAATCATACCCACAAATACAGAGATGGTGCTGGATAAATATCAGAGACTGTAGCCGTGAGGAATAACCAGGATGCTGGGCAGTACTTGGCCTTGCCAACACTAGCATCCAGAGAGACAGTTCTCCCAGGTCCTGTGTGGTACCCACCACCATCTTCTGAGACCAGAGGCCCTAGAGAACATCCTATCCAATCAAGCAAGATTTTTTTTCTTTCTCTAGCATTTAGTGAAATGTCTTAGGCTAAAGGAATCAGTGAATCAGTGCCTTGTGTGTGTGTGTGTGTGTGTGTGTGTGTGTGTGTGTGTGTGTGTGTGTGTGTGTTTAGAACATACCTTTCATAATGTGGGTCCTGTTGGTGCATGAGAAGGCAGAAGGCAGCATTTTGATCTGACACCTATTTTTACTCTCCATCCCCTGCTGAGCGGGGCTCTGAAAGAGTTAAGCCAGATCCCAGCTCAGCTGGTGTCAAGCTGTTATTGAAGGTCTTTAAAGACTTCCACCCACTGCCTCCCACTCTCCTGGCAAGTGAAAGACATTTGAATTCCTCTAGCAAGGGAGGAAATTATTAAAATGAAAGAAAATGACTGTTCCCTGTTCTAAAAAGGAGAGCGAAGGGGAGCTGGGCCCGCTCCTCCTTCCTTACCTGTGAAGGGTGTTGTCAGAGGCAGGGAGAGGGATGCTGCCTCTAGAACCAGCAGCGGGAGAAATTATCCCTCCGCCGCCGCCGGTGGGAACCCATCCCTCAGTCTGCATGACTGCACTTGGTTCTAACATAAGACCGGCACATCCTGGGAGCCATGGTCAGTCCGATTGGCTCCTTACAAAGCAACTTTCTTCAAAGACCCTGAAAATTACTAGAACGTAAACAAGAACGGGAAGTGCCAATATTTGATTTCCTTGGAGCAGGGCTTGTATTGAAAATGAATCTATCCTGGGGGCGGGGGGGATCCGTGTTTGGCAACGATTATTTTTTCATGTGGCAAAAGAAGTGTGTCATGCGATGGACTTTCAAAAATTTCCGTTTAAGTCTTTTCATAATTTAGGAGCATCGTTTCGTCATGGTTATTCATTTGAACCGTCATCCATACCCCAAGAGATTGAGACTATTGCTTCAACCTGTGTTAACGTCCCATAGCACTGCCCTGGGCACTGGGGCAGACAGAGGAGGGGCTGGACCAGGGTGGGGATGAGTAAGGCTTGCTCAGTAATCCCTGTGCTGAGGCTTCTTCTCTAACAAGGAAGGCAAGACCAATACTCGTCAAAAGCTAAGTAGATCATAGGACTTAGCCTGGGACACATACAAAGAAAAGCAAGGATCTGAGTGTAACCAAGGTCCGTCCTGTGCACATTTCAGGACAATGCCCTTGGCATCTCTTTCTAATATAAAGGTGTTAAAACTCTGATGTCTGCTAATAACACAACCCTTTTATGGCAGCCACTATTGTAAGTCAATGTGATTGTGGGTGATGTGGGTCGATGTGGTACTCAACATTTGCATTATCACTTAGTGACTTCCTGTAGCTGTCATGTACAGTATAGATAAAGGACATTTCAGACTGTGAAATCAAATGATGTGCTGACGACCATCACTGAGTCCATCGGATGCCTCCCAGGATTTGGGATCTCCCTGGCTCTGTGACCTTAGCTGGGACAGTTCCATGTGCTTTGTGGACACTGTCTGCCCAGCAGGTTCAAGAGTAGCCTGCACTGGATTGCCAGCCTCCAGGTTCCTTCCACGCGCCTGTGTTCTTTCCTCCTAGAACAGCCAACATCATCAGGCTTTCGAGAACTTGAGCTCAGCTGTGGAACGTGTTTCATTCCCAGGGTTGCCTGTGCATTAGACCACCCGAAGGTCCTTAAAAGCCCGTCCTCTGAGATTTTGGTTCAAGAATTCTTGGGTGAGATCTATTTTAAAATCTCCCCCAGAGGCTCCTAACCACCATCAAGGCTGACACTAATTGACAGTCACCAGTGCGGCTGCCGGTGTGAGGTGGAGTTCGGATGAGGTTAGAAACTTAGAACGAACTTTGCCGCTTCCTGGGTTTCTCCACGAGGGGTTAGCGGTAAAGATGCCCCACGTGTTCGTGACCCCCTTGTTCCCTGCCTTCTCTGTGCTCCACGGGCGTGCCCCAGGCTTCCTCTAGCCCTTTCTGTATTTCCAGTTGGAGCACATCTTAGGTTTATGAAATGATTTTCCTTAGAAGGAGAAGGTGTGTGACCAATGCAAAACACCGGTCACAGTGAAGACAGCACCACAGGTGTCTCCTCTGGACCCTCCTTGGTTTGGGCATCTCCCCAACTCTTATTGTTCCCCCAGCTGTGCCACAGCCTGTGGGCTTCAGCCAGCCATGTGCACTCCCAGCTTGCCACCACCCCACACACAGACACACACACACACACACAACACACAGACACACACAACACACAAACACCACACACCACACACACACAGACACCACACACACACAGACACCACACAACACACACCACACAGACACCACACACCACACACACACACACAGACACCACACACCACACAGACACACACACACACACACACACATAGACTCACAGACACCACACACCACACAGACACAGACATACACACACACATACACACAGACTCAAAGACACCACACACCACACAGACACACAGACACCACAGACACACACATAGACACCACACAGAGACACACAGACACCACACCACACACACACACACACCACAGACACAACACACAGACACATAGACACCACACATCACACACACACACACACAGACACCACACACCACACAGACACACACATACACACACACACACACATAGACTCACAGACACCACACACCACACAGACACAGACATACACACACACATACACACAGACTCAAAGACACCACACACCACACAGACACACAGACACCACAGACACACACATAGACACCACACAGAGACACACAGACACCACACCACACACACACACACACCACAGACACAACACACAGACACATAGACACCACATATCACACACACACACAGACTCACAGATACCACACATGCACGTGCACGCGCGCGCGCACACACACACACCAGCTCACAGGAAAACTGAGGCTCCAAACCACTCTCCTTAGTCACGTAGTGTTGCTTTGGCTTGCCTGCAGGTCAGCCTGCTGAAAGCATCCCTCTTGTTTCTTGGTGACTTCCAAGTCCTTTGTATGTTAGCCTAAGTAAACATGGAGTGATAAAAGAAGCTCAGTGGGTTTTAAGCCTGGCCTGGTAGCACAAGCCTCTAATCCTGTCTACCCAGGATGCAAAAAGCCGAGGACCACAAATTCAAGACCTGCCTAGACTTCAAAACAAGTTCGTAACCAGCCTGTGAAACTCAAAGAGACCCTGTCTCAAAATAGAAAGTAAGAAGGCTGTAGACACAGCTGAGTGGTGGAACACTTGCTCATCATGTGTGAGGCCCAGGATTCAGTCCCCAGTACCACACACAAGAAGTTTGTTTGGTTTTTTTTCAATTTTGTAGATCTATGGGCTGAGTAATAGGCTCTTCTCATGTTAGTGCCAGTTGAAGGTGGTTAACAGCCAGCTTTAAGCATTTTCTCCCAACTTCTTGGCTCTCAGGGTGACTCTGTGTGTGTGTGTGTGACTTCCCACAGACCAAATAATAAAACCATGCGTTTTGTACAACGTAGACAAACATAGCAGCCTTTTAAAATGGCTTGTTTTAATAAAGTACTCAGGGATCTCTTTTTAAATGGTCTCCTTAAGTTTTATCCCCACCCCCTTTCCTTGTCACTTATTGTCATAGTTTAGAAATGATCATTGATCAACCCAGAACTTCACATGCTCCTCAGGCTTTCAGAGGGTGAACACATGGACCCAAAGGCTGTCACAGTCCATGTCACTGATGCTACTGCATCCAGACATAGCCCATAACACATCCATTGACCTGTGCTTCAGAGAAGTCTCAGGCACAAGCACATTTTTTTTTTTGAAGTAGAATAAATCAGAGATCTGATGCCTTGTAATATGGAACTATTTGAAGGGAAGACCCTGATCATTAATGAGGAAGAGAAGGACATCCTCGGAAGCGTACAGACTAAGGCAGGAACTCTTTGCAGACTGAGAGCATTGGCAGTAGGAGGCTGGACCACTGCTATGGAGGTCAGTCACTCAAACCTTCCTTCCAAAGCAGAGTTAAAAGCCATGTCCTTTGAGCCTATGGCCCTTGTGGGCCACCAGCTTCCCTGGGACCATACACATGAATGTTGCAACAGTCACATTCTCCAAGGCCCTTGTCACCTAGTCAACTTGTCCCCAGTCTCCCAGCTATGATTGCTGGCCTCACTGAGTCCTCAGGGAAGGGTTGTTGATGGCAGGGCAGCATTCGCACTAAGATAGACAGTTTCCCGCCTGCATGTATGTTTCCTGCCAGCCACAGGAGCAGGATCCACTGGTGTTTTTCTGTAGCTACAGCAGAGCAGGCTCCCATGGGGCCACAGAGCCACGTAGGCCCACGGCTGAGGTCAGAGAAGCCATGAGGGACACTATTTGCCTTCTAAACAGAAGGTTGATTATCTAGAGATTATGCTTGTTTGTTTGAAACAAATGGGCTGATTTCTCTCCTGGGTGTTTTTCCCTGTAAAACATCATAAACACTTTCAGAAATAAGACAAAGACAGCCGTATAACCAACTCTGCAATAAATACTAATTTCATAATAAAAAATCACCTCACATATAGTCTATTCGGGTAAGAATTAGTGTTGGAGAATAGTGGGGTTAGCCTGGGGCCATCACCTGAACTAGAGCGCTACAGCCATAAAACACTTGCCAGGATTTCTGTTCCCCTGGAAGCAACTGGCTTTTCTAAGAATATAGAGAAGTCTCAGGGCCTCCTTCCTGCCTGGTTCAGTCATCAATCAGCCCTCATGACTTAGGAGTTTATATTTGCTCTGCCCTGGGAAGCTGGTCTTTTCAGTGGTGACTATCACTTTCATAATAACTGTTACAGTTTTCATTTCCTGCTTATTCTTTGGGGTCAAGTCATCTCCTCTGGAGACATCCCCAGTCTGTCCTGGATCCCTTTAATGTGGCTTCCTTTGGTTTTGTGAATGGCACCATGGCTTAGGTTGTCCTGACACTACGTGATACCATGTATCATTTCCTGTTTGTTTGCTCTATCTTGGCCATGGACTCTATTCACTTAAGTCCTTGAGAACACAATTGTGATTTCTTCCCGTGTTCCATCTCCCCAGCACTCCGCCTAGTTGATGAAAACATGCTCTGCAAAGTACAGACTCCTTGAAGATACAGTTCTCTCTTTCTCATTCATCACAACATCCCCAGCTCTTCCAGAACTTGAGTTCAATGGGCACCTGGTGAATGATTAGCCAGTTATTAGGAAGAGTTGGGCACTGATAACACGATGGGAGAGAAAAGAAAATCCTTCTTTTCAAATGTCTTGACACATTGCTAGCCCAGGGACGTGGTGATAGAACTCTACTGTGGGATTCCTTGTATTCTGTTTGTAGAATGGGAGGTGGTCCAGAATTCCTAAATAGAATGTGTGTTCACAGACTTGAAAAATGTGTCAGTTTCCAATCTGTGTGAATCTGAGAAATAACCTCGATTGAGTTGACTCTAAATTATGTATATAATGATACCCTACATAGTCAACTCAAAATCGATTACCTAAATATAAGAGCTAAAGCTGTAAAACTCTTAGAAGAAACCACAGGGATAACTCCTTACAGCTTTAGATCTGGTTGTGCTTTCCCGGACATACACTTAAGGCTTGCCACAAGCAAGAATCGATAAGTCAAAGTTCATCTAAATGTAAAATCCTCATACATGGGTGACATGACCAAGAAAACAAAAGGACACTCCACAGAATGGGGGACTCTTCACAGAACGTGTGTCATATGGGTCTAATGTTCAGAATTATAAGGATTTACACTTCAACAAAAAGACAAGAAAGGTCTAGAATAAACGTTTCCCCAAGAAGATGCAGAGCTGGAGAATAAGTGCATGAGGAGATTCTCAGCATCACATGTTTTCTTAGGGAACCAATGTGACCATGCCTGATAGGATTCCCATAGCAACAACAACAAAACACTGTTGGTGGGGCTCCAGAGAAACTGCCGCACTCCCATGCTGCTGATGGGCCAGGGTGTAAACGGTGCCGACACTAGGAACACTGTGGTGGTCCCTTCACAGGGACAGTGTGGCAGCAGTACCCTATCCGCTAGCAAGTCCAAAGTCTTTGAAAGCAGAAAATCAAATTATTCTTACATTACTCTTGCTAGCGACTCTCCACAGTATTCTGTAGTCAGAAGTTTTCGCAGCAGACAAAGGATACAAAATAAAGCAAATGTCCATTAATGAATGAGAAGATAAACATGTAACATGCATACATAATGAGCTAGCACTAGCCATGAAAAAGGAATGATACGCACCCACAGGCCACAGTGTGAACAAACCTTCAAACTGTGTTCACTGAGGGAAGTGAGGTACAAAGGCCACATGTTGTGATTCTATTTATATGAAATATCAAGGTTGGGCAGATCCATGGAAATGGGAAGCCAGGCAATGATTGTCACCTGTTGGAAGGAAGAGGGAACCCGGAGAGTGGGCACAGGTTTTCTTCTGGACTGATAAAACTGAATGAAAGAGAAACCGTGACCACACCATGAACACACCAATGCCATGGAGCTATATGTTTTCCACTGGTTAATTTTGTATTTTCTGAATCTCAACTTCATTTTAAAATACACACAATTAAAAAAAATAAAAATATTTCTAGAGACATACATAAACAGGCATCCAACAATATTTGTTATTTTCACTGGGAAAAAACGCTGGCCTAATTCTTTGTTTGATGAAACAAAACGAAGTTATTTGTAGAGGAATTTCACCAAGTTCTTCTGTTATAGGGTTCCAAACGTGGCAAAAGGGCAGATGTAATAAAAGCTTTGTATTTGAAATAATATGGGTGCCACAATGAGAGTTTATCTCTGACCTCCTTACACATGTTTTTGTGAATCACAAGCCTGTTTGGAGCCTTGGTCATCCTGTCAAGACCCTTGGCCACACCCTAGTGAGCAGCAGGATGGCAAATGAGGCTGATACTGGCTTGATCTCGTGTCTGCATCCTCGACCATGGCGTGGAGAGATGCAAGATGACGATGGATTGTTGTGTTGAATTTGGGCATGTTTTGTTGTTGTTTGCAGTTGTTTCTGTTTTGTTCTGAGATAAGGTCCTACTGTGCAGCCCTGGCTGGCCTGGAATCCGCTATATAGCACACACACACACTGGCCCGGAACTCTCAAAGGTCCTCCTCTTTCTACCTGAGTGCTAGGCTTGTACTGCCATGCTTGGTTGTTATATGGTTTTTAGATTGACTCTTGGTGTTCAGGGGGGAAAAATTAATGTTTTATTTCTGGTACACAGTTTAAACCCTGGAATTCGAATCCTATGTCACTTGAGGGTGAAGATACGTTCCCAAGAAAGTGGTCATTAGGTGTTTTCTTTGTCACATGAACATCATAAAATATACTTAGACAAACCAAGATGTAACCACAGTGTCACTAGCAATGTTAGCTTATGGGACCAGGGCAACCATCATCATATATCAGTTGCCATTGACAAGCATGACCACACTTAATTACTTCAAATTCTTTTTTGGGGGGTGGGGGACAGTATTATCAAAGAAACATCTTCCTGTTGAGTTTCTGAGTGAACCTGGGGCTTCTTGGTGGAGCATATCTGCAGCTGTGTGATGTGTGAGACCCTAGGTTTCATTTTCAGTACCACAAAAGGAGATGGAGGAGTCCACCAGAATCCATTATGGTTTCATTTTTTTCACAGACCCATGGGGAGAAATACAAAACTAAGCATTCACAGTCATTCTAAAATGCCAGCGACCTGGGGTCATCTACAGTTGGGGAGAGCCTGGAGTGGTGGCACACACCTTTAACCCCGGCACTCAGGGGGTAGAAGCAAGGTGGATCTCTGTGAGTTCAAGGCTAGCCTGGTCTATATTTTAGGATAGTTTGGGACAGTTCAGGACAGTCTAAGCTATATTATAGAGAAACCCTGTCTCAAAAATCAAAACAAAACAATGTAATTATGGAGAAACAGAAGCTCTTCTCACACATCACACCAGACTGCCGTGAGCAAGCACTACAGTAAATGAACCAACTGTCTCTTTACAGCAAACATATCCAAGCAAGCACTTCCCTGTGATAGAGATAACCAAACCTAGTCTCCTCCAGCTAGCAGCTAGCATGACAAGTACCCCCATAATATTCATGATCTTTGCTTAGTGTTGCAGTCTCTGAATCCCTAAAAGTCCTTCCCAGGATACAATGCCCTTCTCACTAATTACATGAGGCAGAGGTTCCATTTTATGGTTGACGAAGACACAGACCAACATAGTCTTAGCCAAACAGGATCTCTGCTCTATCCTGGTAATTCTCTTTCCTCCCTGTGCCTTTGAATGTTTTTACTTTTTTAATTTCAATTTTTCTTTGTATGGGTGTTTTGCTGGCATGTGTATCTAGGCGCCACTTGTTTGCCCATGGAGGCCAGAAAAGGGCATTGGAGTCCCCTGGAACTGGAGTTACAGATGTTTGGGAGCCACCTTGTGGGAGCTGGAAACAAAACCCGTGTCTCTTGTAAAAGCAGCAAGTGCCCCTCACTGTGGAGCCATTGCTCCAGGGCTCTCCTCCCCATGCCTTTAGAGAAACTGCTATTGAACTGCTTCCTGTCTTCTTTTATCCTTAATGGGCTGGAGTGAGTGGCTCCCAGTAAAGAACTTACCTAATAAGCACGTGGCCCTGGGTAAAATCCACCCCCCATCCAGCCCCTGAACCATACAGGAATTGTGTTTATATTTACAGCATAAACATAGGTAATGGTGGACCGACATTTGTCACCTGCAGAACTACACGCTTGAGATATCACTGTGATGGTTACTGAATGCCTTGGTGGATAGGAGAGACACTTTTCTCTTATTTATCAACGTTTTATAATATTTACAGCCAAATACAGATGGAGAATCATAAGCTTCCAGCATTTAAGTTGCTTAACTGTTTCAAAAGAATACACTTTCTTAACAACGCCTTTGGAAATTAAGCCTCAAACTAATGAGTCCCAAGGTCCCACACCTGGTCCCCCAGACACAGAATTCATTTATTCCCACGAGGTTGCTTCATCTCCGTTTTTTTCCCCTCCAAGTACAGGGTTTTTGTTTTTTGTTTTCGAAGATTATAATGTAATCATATTTCTCCTTCCCCCACTCCAAACCCTGCCATGTACCCCCCCTTGCTCCCTTCAGACTCATGGCCTCTTTTTTATTAATTGTTATTGCATGCATATATGTATACACAGTTATATTTCTAAATACAACCTGCTCAATCTGTATGATGTTATCTGTGTGTATGTTCGCAGGGATGTCCATTCGGTATTGGACAACCAATTGGTGTGCTCTTCTCTGGAGAAAGCTATTTCTTCTGCTCTTAGTACTCATTGCCTGTAGTTCTGTAGTGTAGGGTTCCAGCCCCCCCTCCCCCACCCCGAGGCCATTTATAAGAGCAGACAACACTTCTAGCCTTAGCAGCACTCTTGCCCAAAATGGCCTAAGACTCATGATGTAGCCTAGGTTGGTCTCAAGCGCACGCTCCTGTCTCAGTGCCCTGAGCACCGGGCTTGCAAACATGGTCAATCTTAACCATGAGCCAGGCGGTGGTGGCACATACCTTTAATCCCAGCACTCGGGAGGCAGAGCCAGGTGGATTTCTGTGAGTTCGAGGCCACCCTGGGCTACAGAGTGAGTTCCAGGAAAGGAGCAAAGCGACACAGAGAAACCCTGTCTTAAAAAACAAAAAACAAACAAAAACAAAAAACAGTCTTAAACGTGAATGTCATATTATTTCTACAATGAGAAATTAGGTCGGTGTTTGGGTTTTTGCAATGGCACAATGGCACGATGGTATAATAGGGTCACGGCTAGCCCCAAGCAGGTTTGCAACCTGTCTTATGTATCAAATAAACCACCCGCACGTAGTTAGTACTATTTTCCATATAGTTTTATGGTGGGTTTTTTTGTTTGGTTTGGATTGGTTTGGTTTGGTTTGGTTTGGTTTGGGTTGGGTTGGGTTGGGTTGGGTTGGGTTGGGTTGGGTTGGTTTGGGTTGGTTTGGTTTGGGTTGAACTAGGATGAACATATCTATAGATGTCAAACACAAAACATCTGCAGATCCAAACCAGCTTCCCATCCATTCACGGTTTTAACAAGTAGTTTGTGTGGCATTTAAGCTTAATTGCACAGAGCTTTTGTGGGGAGGTTAAAGGGTACACGAAGTAGGACAGAGTTAGAGAAGGCACTTCCAAACAAAGCCCTGTGCAAGAGGGTGGTCAGGGAATGTACACTGTAAAGGAGATAGTGTGTTAGTCAGGGCTCTCTAAAGGAACCGAACAAAAGGGAGAGGGGGGGAGGGGGAGGGGGAGAGGGAGAGGGAGAAAGAGAGAGAGAGTGCACGAGCCATGTACATATGTGTATGCACTTAAGAACTTACTAGGTCAGTTCTAAAATATAAACACCAGCAGAATCACACCTGAGAGCTGAGCTGAGCCCCAAGTAGTTGCTCGGTCCTTGAAGCTGAATCTCTCGGCAGTTGGAGTAGTTCCACAATGGATTTCTGTCACTGTGGGGCAGCTCGACACCCAGGTGTGGCTCAGTCCACAGGGCTGGATGCCTCAGCAGTCCCAATCTAGCACCAGTAGCCCAAAAGATCCCCGGAGAGCTGTGAATTCTTGGAATGTGAATTCTTGGAAATGCTGGTCCTGCTGTCAACATCCGGATCAGTGGCAGCAGCAACAGGGCAGCTTAACTGGTCCACAGGAGGGAAGGGCCAAAGAGCAAACTTCAAAGTTCTATCTATCACACGCTTTGTATCTGGATGGCTACCAGAAGGTGCTTCCCACAGCCAGAGTGGGCCTTTCCATGTCAGTCACAGTGATCAGGACACTATTCAAGTGGGGCTCCCTATTGAGGTGATGCTAATGTTTGGCAGGTTGTCATTAAAACAATCATAATAGGTGGTGAAGGAGGGGACACGGTTAGCAAGTCAGGGGTCCATGGGAAAGACAGTACTGCAACCCTGGGGCTCAGGGAACATAAGGTTGGTTGGCTAGAGCGGAGAAGAATGATGATGGTATGGAAGAAGTGATGGAGCAGGTAGAAGGAGGGTCTTGCAGAGCATTGTGGGAACCCTAAATGAATAAGGCCCCTGTGAGAACTTAGAGGCAAAATGACCTGAGCTGATCCATGCCTTAAAAGCCTCATCCTAGCTGCTGACTCAGAGGATGCTCTCAACTGGCCAGAAGAGAGGTAAAGACACCAAGAGGCAAATGTGGCCATCTAGGTCGGAGACACTAGTGGTTGGAACCAGTGAGAGACTCAAAACTGGATAGTTTCAGATGAGCCTTAGACAGATGGGTTCGGTGGGGTGTGGAAGAAAAAACCCAGGATGATATCATGGTTCAGTGTGAGCCCCTGGGAAGAAAATGAGACCTAAGATGCAGAGACCTCAGGCAAAGCAGGTGCATCCCATCAATTCAGCCCTGAGAACATGGAGTATGGTACCCATCAGATGTCCAAGTAAGGTTGTCATGACTGCCTCTCCCCCCATCTGTGAGAATCATATTCTCTGAGAAAGATGCTTTGGGATCAGAGAACTAAGTGATATTTCCCAAGTGAGGAACGGATACCCAAACCAGAATGGTCCCAGGCAATGATCAGTGCATTATGCAGCTGTCATACAGACTTCTAGTTTTTTCAGATGTCAACTTGATCACCTGTTTCCCTGAATATTCAAGGACATTTTCCTTGTTATAAGAACACATAATTTAGCCGGGCGTGGTGGCGCACGCCTTTAATCCCAGCACTTGGGAGGCAGAGGCAGGCGGATCTCTGTGAGTTCGAGGCCAGCCTGGGCTACCAAGTGAGCTCCAGGAAAGGCGCAAAGCTACACAGAGAAACCCTGTCTCGAAAAACCAAAAAAAAAAAAAAAAGAACACATAATTTCAGATAAGCATGACAAGATAAATAGTTCTGCTTCCTGTAACTTCTCAGATGCCTTCAATTATTTGTTCCTGGTAGACTGACAAGCAAGTAGTAGACAGCCATTCTATTTATGTGGCCTCTTCTGTTGTGGAGAGCCAGGGGATTCTTTTAGGTTGTTCTTATAATACCTGAACTGTATAAAAAGAAGTTGTGTGTCTCACTCATTACCCATGGTGCTTTGCTTTATTCTTGATGATAAGGTTGAATTCTATCTTATACCCACTACCTTTATGGTCTCTGCTGCAAAATTTGGGGAAGAAAGGTTTATTTGGGTTCACAGTCACAGACATTTTAGCCCGTGGCTAGCTGGCTACATTGCTATGGGCCTGTCCTGGGCATCTCACTTTCTCTTGCTGTGATAAACACCTTGAGCAAAAGCAACTTGAGGAAGAAAGGATTGATTTGGTTTGCATGCCCCAGTCACAGTCCATCACTGAGAGAAGTCAGGGAAGGAACCAAGCAAGAGCAGAGGCAGGCACCATGAAGCAAAGCTGTCTACTAGCTTATTCTCTGTGGCTTGCTCAGCTTGCCTCGTTATACAACCCGGAACTACCTGCCCAGGGGTGGCACTGCCCACAGTGGGCTGGGTCCTCCACATCGATCATTAATCAAGAAAATACCCCCACAGCCTTGCCTAATCTAATGGAGGCATGTTCTCAATTGAGGTTCTCTCTCTCCAGATGACCCTAGCTCGTGTCAAGGGAACAAAAAAAAAAAAAAGTAACTAGTACAAGACCTGTAGTGAGGTAGAACATCTTGGTCGCAGGAGGGCCTAGCAGAACGAAGCTGTTCACTGTGCAGCAGCCAGAAAGCAAAGACGGGGGTAGAGGAAGAAGGAACAAGGAAGGTGTACTCTTCCGAGTCAGGTCCACAGTGACCACCAACCAGGCCCACCTCTAATAGCACGCTCATATAAACTCATCAGTGGGCCATTGATGAAGTTAGGGCTCTGATCCAACCACCTCTCAATGGCACTATCGGCACATGAGCCTGCAAGGGAAGCCATGCCATGTTCAAACTGTAACGCAGCTGGACATGTCCCTGCCCCCGCATGGTCCTGTCGCGTTTCGTTTCATTCTACATCAGCAGTTCTCAACCTGTGGGTCATGAACCCTTTGGGGTTCAAACAACCCTTTCACAGGGGTCAAATATCAGATATTATATTACAGATATCAAATCAAATATAATTTGATTGTAGAATCGAGTTATAGATATCAAATACCAGATATTATATAGCACCACAAACTAGTAGGTGATTGCCTAAGAAGGATGTTCTTCTATATACTTGTAGTAATTTGAATCCCCTGATCCCTGCATTCAGGGCAATGTGTGGATTTTCTGAAACTCTTTTTTTTTTTTTTTCTTTCTTCTTTTTTTTTAAGACAGAACAAATGTGGGGTTCCCTCCCTCTCCTGACTTAGGAATTCTCCTTCCTGCTCCATGCCTTTTTTTTTTTTTAATTTATTATGGATACAGTGCTCTGTCTGTATGTATGCCTGCACACTAGAAGAGGGCATCAGATCTCATTACAGATGGTTGTGAGCCTCCATGTGGCTGCTGGGAATTGAACTCAGGACCTCTGGAAGAGCAGTCAGTGCTCTTAACCTCTGAGCCATCTCTCCAGCCGGATTTTCTGAAACTCTTACCTTCTGGTTTCACAGAACCACAGGGTCACACTTGACCCACAGAAACACAACATGATTTTGTCTTGTCCAGCTGAGAATATCATCGGGTAACTTTAGGATACATAGGCACACAGCTGTTGACATGAAGTCACCCTAGGCCCACACCCACACTGTCACTCTCAGGTTCCGCCCATGCCTCTGCTAATCCTCTGGCCCTTCCCCATCAGCCATCTGGCAGGTATAAGCTGGTGGTCACAATGGAGCTGAGTATGACCACCTCAGAAGCATGAGCAGAGCCTGCAGAGTTGGGGCATATTGCCATGGACACTGTGATATCCTCCTTGGTAGCGGATATGCAGGTTCAGTGTATATAATCCTTCATGAGCATCTCATGGTTCCCACATGTATTCTCTATAGCCTCCCTGCAGCAGACTCCTGGTCCATTTCTAGCCTCCCTGCAGCAGACTCCTGGTCCATTTCTAGCGCTCCTGCAGCAGACTCCTGGTCCATTTCTGCTGCTCCTTCGAGTCACCATCACTCCCTTCACAGCTCTCAGTGGCCAAGCCTTGGTTTGAGGATATTCCTGAAAGGTCAAAGGCTTCAGGTCATCCAAGAGGTTTCAAGTAAGATAGGGTAGATCACTGGAGGCTAAAACAATGCTTAAGTACCCCCATCCATCCTCATCCCAACTCCTTTTTACCTTAGCCAGGCTGGCAATACAAATACCACCCTCCTTCAAAGGCTCATGAGTCTGGGCCTCTCTCCTCCATCCTAGAACTCATGTGTCCTGTAGATATTTCTAGACTCAAGTCCTCAAACCCGGGTGGCCTCTCTTTCCCCATGTGCCGCTTCTCTGCTCATTAAAGTCTTGCCATCTTGCCAAATCTGTGTGGCCACATTCCTGGCACCCTCCTGTGCCCAGAGCCACTAAAGGATTCCCGTGGGTCATCCCTGTCCTCCCTCAGCCTTCCAGAGGTTCGCCATCACAGTCACCCACATACTTCATCCTTTGCCTCTCCTTTCAACCTCTCACCCCACACACTCAAGACCTCCAGGCCTCCTCTGTATTTGAGCCGTGCACTGCTCAGTTCTGGCTACGGTACTACCCTTGGCTCAGAAATACTATAACCACTGAGCTGTTGAGCTATAATCACTGGGACAGTGGAGGGAACTGAGTTTCAGTAGTCATAGCTGAGAATCCCCCATCTGGGAGAGGAGCTTGGTCCTGCCTCAACTTGATGTGCCATGCTTTGTTGACTCCCATGGGAGGCCTGCCCCTTTCTGAAAGGAGATGAAGGAGGAGTGGATGGGGGTTGGGGGGCAGGTGGGAGGTGGAAGAGGCAACAGAAGGAGAGGAGAGAGGGGAAAATGTGGTCCATATGTAAAATAAATAAAATTTTTTAATATAAATAAATAAATAAATGAATAGAATCCACCCACCTGGGTTTGAATCCAAGAACTCAGATACTAAAATACCAGTGCACTCACTATGGATATTATCCGACGGGCCTTATTAGAACCCTTAGCATGTCTTACACTACAGTTTTCCCAAAGAAATGTGTATCTAATTCTACCATCCTTGTTAGCTGGAATATGGTAGACCTACCTTTAGACATTCGCTTTAAATTCTGCTTGATTCCTCCAAAGAAGGGGTCTTCTTTCTCTGTGCTGCCCCAGCAGACAGGAAGGCTTGGGTGACTCAGAAGGACAAGGACAAGAAGAATTACATAACTCCAGCTTGATTTTCCTGAGGAGAATTCCTGTCAAGTAACATTGTGCATTGTCTGAGAGAAAAGACTAAAGTCGTGATTCTTGGAGTCTCTCTTCCCCGGTGAAAATACTTAATTATTTTATTTCTGATCCCACACAAATAAGTTTCTGTTCTGAATTTCTCCGGCATGCCGCACTTGCGGTTTTCTCAGAGAATTGGGGTTTACGGAGTCTTTTAGGTTTAGGAGTGGGAGTACTGTGAAAAATCTCAAAAGCTAAAAAACTATTTTTGTGTGAGGTGGAGGGTAGTTATCGAAAGTTGTGTCCCTGTCCCCAAAGGGTAGATTGAATTAATTCTCCACTACGGGCCATACAGCTGATTACTAGGCTGCTATGCTTAGCACAGTTATTTGATGAAGTGGTGATTTGGAAATACGAGTTAGAATTTTACATATCTTTAAAAATAATTAGAATTTCTGACCTCCTAAGAGCGTCCCAAACCATGAAGATTAACATGGAGGCTGTAGAGGTCTCATGGCTTAATCCTCCTGTGTTTTCAATCTACACAAAAGTCCAGTTCTGTCCCAGTTAAAAAAAAAAAAATGTCTCCTGAGCTTATAAACTAATAGGTAAAGGTAGCAAGCTTATAAAAGACAAAACTAATATAGATACCAATTTGTATGCTCCCCAAAATGTCCAAAAATGAAATATTTGACAAAGCTTTTGTGATGGAGAGAGAAGACAAATTAATAATACTAGAGAAGGATGGGAGAGATATCACAACAGACTCTGGAAAAATTCAGAAAATCATAAGGACACAATTTTAAAATCTGCCTTTTATTATAAAAGAAATTATATAAGGAAATTATAAAAGAAATGGATGAATTTCTAGATATATATATTTCTAGATCAATATATAAGCTAAATCAAGATGAAATAATTTCAATAGATTCATGATGTCCAATGAGATAGAAATGGTGACTAAAAATACCCCAACTGATTCATTGAAGACAGATTCAGTGGAGAATTCTACCAGACCTTCTAAGAACTAACTTCAATACTCCTCAAATTACTCCACAAAATAGAAAGATGAAGGAATATTTTAAGTTCTTTTTATAAATCCAGTATTATTCTGATACCAAAACCAGACCCAAAAAACAAAAAATACCCCAACTGATTCATTGAAGACAGATTCAGTGAAGAATTCTACCAGATCTTCTAAGAACTAACATCAATACTCCTCAAATTACTCCACAAAATAGAAAGATAAAGGAATATTTTAAGTTATTTTTATAAAACCAGTATTATCCTGATACCAAAACCAGACCCAAAAAACAACCACAAAAAAAGATAATACTAGGCCAATAGCTCTGAGGATCATGAACAAAAAAATTTCAATAAAAATACTTGCAAAGTGAATCCGAGAACACATTAAAAAGATCATCCTCCATAATCAAGTTGGCTCCCTAGCAGAGATGCAGAGATGGTTCAACATATATAAATCAATAAATGTAATCCACCACATAATTAGACTCAAAGACAGAAACCATGTGACCATTTTGTTGACTGCAGAAGAGGCCTTTTGATAAAATACAACATCCCTTCATAATAAAAGTCCTAGACAAGCTAGGAGTAGAGATATACATACATACATAATATACATAATAGGCTGGGTGGTTGTGGTACACACCTTTAATCCCAGAGGCAGGTGGGTCTCTATGAGTTTGAGGCCAGCCTGATCTACAGAGTGAGACCCAGGACAGGTGCCAAAGAGAATCCTGTCTTGAAAAAATTTTAAAAAATAATAATATACATAATAATAATAATATACAGCAATCCCACAGCCAACATCTTGCTAAATGGGAAAAACTGAAAGCATTTCCACTGAAATCAACAGGAGTGGCTTGTTCCTTTGTCTCTCTGGTCTTTCAGCATTTACCCCAACATCTGGCTCCAGGTTTTTATTATAAGACCAGTTAGGATTTGTGCAACAAAAGAATCATGTAATTCAGCTGAGAAAGGGTAGTCTTCTCCACATTGATATTCCGTGGAAAAGAGTGAGCACTGGCCCTTTCTTCATACCATCCCAAAATGAATTCAGTGGGTTAAGATGCAAATGTATGAACTAAAACTATAACGTTTATAAGAAAACATGGGGGAAATTTAATCTTGAATTATCCAAAGACTTCTCTGATATAATAGAGAGAGAGAGAGAGAGCCATAAAACCTAAAAGATAATGAAACTGATTAATTGAATATCACCAAAAATTTTAAATTGTGGTCATCAACCGACACTTAAGAAATTGAAGTTCAAGGGAATATATAAATAAACCCCGTAGCCAAGAAAGGTTTTAACTTCAGACATTTTTTTGAAATCCTTTACTCTTTTTTTTTAAAAAAAAAAATCAAAAATCAGAAGACAAAAAGACATACAAGAACCCAGGCGTGGCAGTGCGCATGTGCAATCCAAGCACTCTGAAGGCCGAGACAAGAGGATTATGAATTCAAGACCGGGTTGGGTTACATGGCAAGTTCTAGGCCAGCCAAAGACTGAAACAGGGAGGGAGGGGGAGAAAGAAGGAGGAAATCGTCAAGACAGTGATTGCCCACATCATTATCCTCAAGGAAATGAAAGTTAAGACCACAGTGAGGTCTTAATTAAGAAGAAAACTGATCAAGTGGGTATTGGTGAGGATGTGGAAGCTAGAAAGCCTGGACTTGGCCTCTGCATGTGCAAATGGAACCACAGTATACCACTGTGCCGAGTGAGTCGGCAGTGTTTAACAGCGACACACCCATGACTGTGTAACCCAGCAAAGCTTCCCACCTAAGAGAAATAAAAACCAAAGTCCATAGGAAAACTAACACAGCACTCTTTATAGCTGTTTAAAACTGGAAATATGGCACAGGGAATGACTTAGTGGACAAAGGTGCTTGCCTCACAAGCCCAATAACCTGAGTTCGATCCCCAGAACCCACAGTGGAGGGAGAGAACCAGCCCCAAAAGGTGTTCTCTGACTTCTACATACAGCACCCAGTATGCTCATGTCCACACTCACACACACGTAATAATTAATAATTAATAATAATAATAATAATAAATCAGGTTAAACTAGAAACAACCAAATAGCTATCAACTGGTGAGTGAATGAACAAAATATAGGGTACTTATAAAATGGGTTAGAGCTCTGCAATGTAAAAGAACAAAGGCAGAGGAGTAGCTCGTAGCTCAGTGGTAGACCAGTTTCTTAACCTATGTAAGGCCTGGGTTCAGTCACAAGCAAAAGGAAGAAAGAAAAAGAAAAAATTAATAAAACACACTGGTAATATGCATAACAAAGTGAGCGGATCTAAAATGTATTATGCTAAGTGAGAAAGAAGCCAAATACAAAACAGTATATGATTTCATTTGTATGAAATTTTCAGGAAAGGCAAAGCACAGTGACAGCCGAAGTTGGCAGTCATCTGGCCCTGGGGTAGCGGTGGGTCCCGACCCAGAAGGAAGGTGAATGTCTTCCGAGGTGATAGTGGCTTCATGATGGTATAGAAGGGGGAAGTTTGTGGCATATAAAATATGCCCCAAAAGTTGTTTTTAAATGAATAATGAGGATAATAAGCCTATAATATAGGCAAAAACAGACAGGTGTGTACACGATGTCCCCAATGCCCACACTGCTTTCCTGGGCCCAGGGAGCTGCTGTGGGCCAGAGGAAAGGATGAGAGGTGGGCTCCCAGCAAGCTTGGAGTTCAGACTTGGCCTTTTTCCAGTTAGGTGGATGTGAAGAAAATGAAATATACTCGGTGGTTCTTGCTGTAACATCTGGAATATGGAGCTGAATCACCTATTTCATACATTATTTGAGACACAGAAAAGACCTGGTGTCTGAGACACCCCCCCCCCCAGAATGTTCTTGGAGCACAAAGATTATAGGTGTGTGCCACCATGCCGGGTCTATGCACTGCACAGGACCGAATGCCAGGCTTCATGTACTCCAGTGGGTGTGAGGTGTGACCTCCTTTTACTGTGTTATTTTTGATACTGTCTTTGGTAGCCCTGGGACTGCTCAGTGGTTTAGATGTTTGGGTTGGTAGGATGTTTCCTAGCATAGATTCTGAAAGCTGTTTCTAAGTAGAATTTTAGATTAACTTACAATCAATAATTGTAAGTTAATCAACCTACAGTTGACTCTCCATATTGATAGATTCTATATCTAAGAAGTCAACCAATCAAGAATCATAAATATTTGAGGGGGAATCTGGGAGGGTTCTAAACAGGCACAAACTTTCTTCTGTCCTTACTCCCTAAGGATACAGTATAGCAACTATTTACACAGTTCTACATGATATTAACATTATACATCACCTAGAGGCGGGTTGGGAGCTGTAACTTAGTTGGTAGAATGGTTTGCCAGTGTGCATGAAGCCTGGCATTCAGTCCTGAGCAGTGCATAAACCTGGCAAGGTGGCACATGCCTGTAATCCCAGCACTCAAGATTGGAGGCAGGAGGACTGAGAAACACAAGTCAAGGTCACCCCTTGCCACATAGTAAATTCAAGGCTACTGTGGGCTTACATGAGATCGTATCTCAAGAAGAGGAGGAGGAATCACCAGTGTCATCCAGTGAGGGTCTGAAAATTAAAAATAATAATAGGCATAAATAACTTGTTTTTGCAGTAAGGTTCCTGACACTAATGCTAGAGGCATTTTCTGTTTGTCATCTTTGAAAGAATATCATGCAATGACCATAAGGAGTAATATTTTCTCACTACCCAGTGACGAGTTCCACAAGTGCAGGGAGCAGAGCTGGCTGGGAACCACTGCCACTAGGAAGAGCTGGCCAGCCACACCCTCCAGTGTGCAAGGGCCACCTGCACATCCCATGTCTCAGGAAATTAGAGAGATTACTTCAGTGTGCACTTCAAAATGGAAACTATGCCCCAAGTGTGTATAACCCAGAAGTGAGGTGTGTATGTTAGCATAGAAATTATATAGGAAATAGTATTCTTATGTTTCTTGTTGTCATCCATTTATTTTCTTTTTAAAAAGAGTTAGGGAGGATCTGATAGCAGAAACAAAAACAGGTTATCATCTGAGAATTTCAAGCTATTTTTTAATATACTATCAATATCAAGTCATGGGGGACAGTGGAAGAGAAAGGTTGTGAAAACATCGGGCAGTGGTCAGGTACTACTTTTTTTTTATTTTACTTTAAATCTTACTTAAAGTTATGGTCCCTGGGGAGATGGCTCAGCAGATAAAGTGCTTACTTGGCAAGTGTGATAACCTGAGTTCAGATCCCCAACACCCACATAAATGCCAGGTAGGTATGGCAGCTCTCAGCTCTCAGCCGTCACACCAGCACTCAGAAGGCAGAGGACAGGCCTCCCAGATGGAGAAAGCTGGTTAGCCAAAGTATCCATTTCAGTGAGCTCTGGGTTCATTTGAAAGACCCTGCTTCAACAAATAAGGCCAGGAGCCACCAAGGAAGACCCCCAGCGTCAGCCTCAGATGTCTACATGCACTTGGATACATGAACACACACAGATGCCCACATGTGCAAACATGAGTGCACACACACATGCACACACCACACATACATTTACATGCAAAGAATACAAAAGTATGCTTTCGAGACTTTAGAACCTTGTTTTGAAGAGTAGTTTTAAATGTGGTGCTATGTTTCCCTTACATAATACAACTCAGCCCCTTTGAAGAGTCAGAAGTATCTGTGCATTTTGGTTGCTTAAATGCACAAAGATCTCAAGATGCTTCTCATTCAGTAATGTAAAAATAAAAATTAAGGGGTTGGAGAGATGGCTCAGGGGTTAAGAACACTGACTACTCTTCCAGAGGTCCTGAGTTCAACTCCCAGCAACTACATGGTGGCTCACAACCATCTGTAATGAGATCTGGTGCCCTCTAATGGCATGTAGGAATACATGCAGACAGAACACTGTACACATAATAAATAAATCTTTTAAATAAATAAATAAAAATAAAAATTAAGAAATGTCACAGTCACCTTTCTCCTAGTTGTCCATTTCCAAATATTTTCCAATAGAGCTGGAGAGCTGGGACACAGATATTGATGCAGGAGGGAGCCCACGGGTGTACCCCACAGGCATCGTGAGGGCCATGGGTCTGAATGATACAAGCACCCATGACCCTGTCCTGTTACCCCCACCCCACCCAGCAGGCACCTGACCTGCTGTCAGTGACCAGACAGCAGTGAGTTCCAATCTGGGTGCCTACCTCTCCCCGCCCGCCACCTGGTAGAAGGTCCTGCAGGGCACCACAGCACTTCTGCACTTCCTCTGGACCCAGTCCCTGTGACGAGTTTTCCATGGCCTGCTCTCCAGGGGGGCCTCATCTCTTCCTGTCCCCTAGCCTCATCCCAGTTAGTTCAGGGTCTGACCTGTGTGGGGTCTCTTCTGTCACCAGCTGCTGTGACCACCACATCGACCCACTCACTATACAGCATGGGAGTGGGGACAGCTCTCCGGACTCTGACAAGGACTGGAGAAGCTTGAGAGAGCATCCCAGAGAGAGGAGGAGCCTGCACCCGCTGGCGTTTTCCTCCCTGGTTTGTGTTGTCTATTCCTAACCCAAGAAACCAGCTAGGGGTCTGCTGCCCTTCACACGTACTGACCGGGTTTAGACTCATCCTGGGTACTTCTTAAACCGCCAATAGAAACCATGTGGACTTTTATAGTGTCAACGGTTCCTATATTCAAACCCAGCCCAATCTGTTTGACGTGAAGTCACTCACCTGGAGAGGGATCAAGTACCTCAGAGCTAGTGGTGTGACTGTAGAGTAAGGCAAGTTCTTCCAGTGGGTCCTGCCGCCATAATGGGCGAGCGTGGTAGCCTTATGACTCTTGGGTGAACCAAAACTCACAGTTCGTATTTAACTCATGGTTTGCTTTAAACACACACACACGCAAATAAAACCCTCATAGTAAAGCTGTCCATCACTGAGCAGGCATGGTACTGAAGGCTGAAGCAGGAGGATCATATGTTCGAGGCTAGGCTGGGCTACCTGAGACCCTATGGCAGATTTTGTATGTTAATGAGCCAATTTAATCTATCTACTTTGGTATGTCCATTTTTTATGTGTATGGGTGTTTTGCCTCATGTGTGTCTAGTGCCCAAGTAGGCCAAAAGAGGGCATTGGATCCCCTTGGATTAGAATTATAGATGGTTGTGAGCTCCCATTTGGATGCTGAGAATCAAACCCAGGGTCCTCTGCAAAACACAGCAAATGCTCTTAACCACTGAACCATCTCTCCAGCCCTCCATTCGATTCTTACCTCACATTAAAAAGTCAAAAGACGGGCTGGAGAGATGGCTTAGAGGTTAAGAGCACTGGCTGCTCTTCGAGAGGTCCTGAGTTCAATTCCCAGCAACCACATGGTGGCTTACAACCATCTGTAATGAGATCTGGTGCCTTCTTCTGGCATTTAGGCATACGGGCAGGCAGAATACTGTATTCATAATAAATAAATAAATCTTTTTTTAAAAAAAGTCAAAAGACAGCTGCTGAGATGGACCTTACACTCTCCGTGTCTTCCATGGTCAAGGTGGCTGCTTAGCTTCCAAACGTACTGAATGCTAAGAACTGCACAGTGGTGTCCTTGTTTTACAATTAATGACTGGCATTAATTTTCGACTTACAGGTTTCGTTCTGGTGAGCTTTGTGAGCAGCAGGGAGGTTCTGTAGCTTGCATGGGTGCGGAGAGCCGAGTCGCCTGCCTTGCATCATGCTGAACCATCGGTGCACAGGGCAGGCAGCTAGAGCATGGTCTTCCGCACTAAAAGAATTCTCCTCCCCCTCCTTGCAGCCTCTGCCTGGCAGTTTTCACTTTTCACTGTGTAAGGTATCCTGACGTGTGCTTTCTTGTCGCTCTCCCCAACCCCAGGAGTTCTTTGATCACGTGAAGAAGCTGTGGGACGATGAGGGGGTGAAGGCCTGCTTTGAGAGATCCAACGAGTACCAGCTGATTGACTGTGCACAATAGTAAGTTGCCCCCCTGAAGACAGGCCTCCCTGAAGCATGATTGCATTCTTGGCTGGGCTGCCCTCCCCGTGGCTCTGAGGTTTCCTAAAGCAGGGAACAAGTGTGGCTTTTGGCTCCAAAAGTTAACTTTGTAAAGGAGGTGTGTTCAGTAACATTGTTTCATGGAAGAATCAGAATACCTCTCACTCACTTGTCCTGACTTTTCTTTCTTCGTTTTTCATTTCCACATAGACTTAAAGGCACATTTGTGAATTATAATGTACCTAGATACTCATTATTATATTTTAATTTTGAAGCAAGACTTCCCAAATAATTTTTTTAATATCAAAATTTGTAGTACTATAGAGATGGTTCAGTGGCTAAGAACACTGGCTGCTCTTCCAGAAGACCTGAGTTCAGTTCCCAGTAAGCACTTGGCAGCTCACAACTGCCTGTTAACTCCAGCTCCAGAGGATCTGATGCCATCTGCTGGCCTCCTCAAGCACTTGCATGCATATGCATGGAGATATACACACACATACGCCTAATTTAAAATAAAGTAAAGCCTGTTTCCTACTGGTTCCCTGAGCCTAGTGCACTTTGGAATTGGGCATAATGAAGCTAATAGTGGTCTCAGGCAGGTTCTTTCTTCCTCCTTTTTCTGCTGTCTTGGAATGCTTCTGGGCTTAAACCAGCAGTGACTTCAATGTGTTCTGATTGGCAGATAGTGAAAATGAAAACAGACTGATTAGGTCACAAAAATGAGAGCTGACCACATACCCCTGATCATACAACTGCCCTGTAATTAGGGTACTGAGATTCAGCGATGACTTTCCTCATCCTCCTGTTTCCTGTGGGATCGATAAATTTGTGTTCCAAGGAAATGATGTTTTCATGTTGTATGAGATCAAGCACAGACCAGTGTTGGCTCTCACCCATAGATTCCAGGTGGTTTGCCTCATGAAGAGGCTTAAACTATCTTCTCTGGAGCCTTTTGGAATAAATGAGTATGGTATGCATACCTTCACTGATGGCTCTCAAGTAATAGGACAGCAGCCGTCGGTTTCCTTGCAAAGTAAAAAAATCCCTGTGTCAAGACACACACACACACACACACACACACACACACACACACACACACACACACACACACCACTTTGCTCCCTGAAATACAAAAGCAAATGGTGACAGTAGCCTGGGACTCGAGTTTAAACATACTGTCATTCTGTTTATTTCATGACCAATAATGACATCAGTTACCTGTTTAAAAGCATTCTGGGATTTGGAACAACCCAGCTCCGTAGTGTCGTATTCAAACATTTTAATGAGTTGATTCTAAGTACACTCGTCACTGGAACATTCTCTGTGAAGGTCAAGCTCACAATAAAGCTGTGGTTGGATGAGAAAAAATAAAATAATTGTTTTCAGAAGTGTGACCAAGGCCTGGCTCTTAAAGCATGTGGTCATCCTTATGGTTATTACAAAGTTGAGGCAGGGGGATCATGAGTTTGAGGTCTACCTGCATTATATAACTTCTATTAACCTACATGCCAAAGCAGAAAATGGCAGCAGCTGGGATCTCTAGCATAGCTCGTGATCGCAGTGAAATTCACATCTGTTTGCCCTGGAAGTTGGTGTGCAATATGTGTTTTGTCTTCCCATGTTAGTGTCCTTGGAGACATGGTATTGTCACACATTGTTACGTAAGGAATTTCTTCTTTCTTTTTCTTTTTTTTAATTTTTTTTAAATTTTTTATTTTTGTTCAGGTGTTTTTGAGACAGGGTTTCTCTGTGTATCCCAACTATCCAGGAACTCACTTTGTAGACCAGGCTGGCCTCAAACTCACAGAGATCCTCCTGCCTCTGCCCCCTGAGTGCTGGGATTAAAGGCATGCGCCACTACTGTCCAGGCAGAATTTAAAATGGAAATCTAACTATTGTATCAGTGGAGTGGCGAAGTAATGATGTAGCTTCAAGTAGAATGTGCAAAAATAACTTTTTTTGAGTGACTCGAGTTTGGCAGTGGGCAGCTGCATGAGACTTGGGGCAAAGTATTTCAGCAGAAAATAAAAAGCGAAACAGTGGCACCCAGCCCCGTGGAGTTGCAGTCGGACAAATAAGTTAGATACCCAAAGCCCTCAGGATAGTGCCTGGCATACAGTTGGCTCCTTGATAAGTATTATTCTTGCTAGTATGTGACTGATACCCGCTGGCCCAAAGAGGTACACTGAGGCAGCCCAGAATCAATTTCCCACTAATAGACATGACCCCAGGAAGAGATCGATGATTTCTTTCTTGACTTCTATCCTTGCAAACTACAGAAAGCCATGAGCAAAAAAATGTGTCTCGTGAACAAGGCTTCTGGCCTCAGACTGAGTAAGACCCCCCTTTCAGCCTTGTTAGGAATAAAGCCCAACTTTTTAACCTCTGACCTGGACAAGTCACAGGAAGCTGCCATGTTGGAGACTTGTGGACCCAGCTCTTCATAACTCCCCCTGTGTCGCTGTCGTATCTGTCTTAACGTGAGAATCATGTTGCTCAATTTTGTCTCCTTACAATGATCTTGAGGGACTTCTGTTTTGTTTTGGTTTTTTTTGTTTGTTTGTTTTGTTTTGTTTTGTTTTGTTTTGTTTTTTTGAGACAGGGTTTCTCTGTATAGTTCTAGCTGTCCTGGAACTCACTCTGTAGACCATGCTGGCTTCAAACTCACAGAGATCCACCTGCCTCTGACTCCCAAGTGCTAGAATTAAAGGCATGTGCCACCACCACCCGGCCCTAAAAATGATCTTGTTTCACTTCTATGCTCAGGTTCTAAGACTAAGGAAATAGAGGAGCAGTTCTCAACATGTGGGTCACAACCCCTGGGGAGGGGTGATCAAATGACCCTTTTACAGGGTCACCTAAGACCATCAGAAAACACAGATCTTTACATTATGATTCATAACAGTAGCAAATTTACAGTTATGAAGTAGCAACGAAAATAATTTTATGGTTGGGGGTCACCACCACATGAGGAACTATATTAAAGGGTTGTAGCATTAGGGAGGTTGAGAACCATTGGAATAGAGTTTTCAGATAAAAAGTAGTATTTCCATAAATTTGTTAAACCAATATATAGCTGCCAGAGTTTTGGTGGGTTTTTTTGTTTTGTTTTGTTTTTTGAGACAATTTTCTCCGTGTAGTTTCGGTGCCTGTCCTGGATGTCGCTCTGTAGACTAGGCTGGCCTCAAACTCACAGAGATCTGCCTGTCTCTGCCTCCCAAGTGCTGAGATTAAAGGCATGCACCGCCGCCGCCGCCGCCGCCGCCGCCACCATCACCACCACCACCACCACCACCTGGTGCTGCCAGAGTTTTTTAAGTTGCTCAGTAAATGTTAGAAAAATGTAAGGTGTAACCATCTCCCATCACTGTCACTTCCTAAAAGAAAGGACACGCACACACACGCCTCACATTGGCAGAGGGATGGGACCGTGATCCTGTGCTATTTGTCACTCATGAGACTTTGACCTCCAGGGAATGGGTCCTGTTCATATTCGCGTGCCTGTCTCTCAGTTTGGCCTTCCTGTGCGAAGGGAGCCTTTGGCAGTCTTTTATGTGACAGAGTCATATATTGCTGATGACATGGACATGCTCTGAGAAGTGTGTCCTCAGAGAGATAGTTCCATCACTATGCACACATCACAGAGCATGCAGGCTATGCAGACCTGGATCGAATAGCTTGTGGACACCCAGGCTACCAGGCAGACAGATAAAGACACATAGAAATGTTTACTAGCCAGACAGATGGAGACACATATAAATGTTTACTAGCTTACTCTTTCTAGAACTTGGATGAGTAAAACAACGTATGATTAAGTCAAACACGAAAAAGAAAAAATGATGTGATCAAGAGACAAATTAGGGACTGGAATTGGCTCCAAGGTTAAGAGTGCATCCTGCTCTTCCAGAGGACTGGAGTGCAGTTCCCGGCCCCTGGGTAGCCCACAACCACCTGAAACTACGATCCAGGAGACCCAATGCCCTCTGTTGGCCTCAGCATGCACCCACACATGTATGGCATACGCGTGCACACACACACACACACACACACACACACACAGATTCACACATATACACACATAAAAAAATTATCTTATTTTTAAAAAGAGACAAGGTAAACCAAAAAAAAAAAAAAAAAATCATTTGCCGGGCGTTGGTGGCGCACGCCTTTAATCCCAGCACTCGGGAGGCGGAGGCAGGCGGATCTCTGTGAGTTCGAGGCCAGCCTGGGCTACCAAGTGAGCTCCAGGAAAGGCGCAAAGCTACACAGAGAAACCCTGTCTCGAAAAACCAAAAAAAAAAAAAAAAAAAAGAGACAAGGTAAACACCAGATGTGTGAGGCAGCTGCTGTGAAAACCCAGCATACTAGTTCACGGTCCACTCTTCTTTCCACAAATAGAGGAACATGCTCTGAAATCACAACAGAAAGTCCAGCATGGTAAATATTTCACTGATAACATCATCATTCCCTGACCTTATCAAGTATGGTGTGCTGCCTGTGACTCATGTGCTGTACTTTTATCTGGCCGACAGCCAAGTGTGTGGTACACACCAGCATCCCTACAAATGCTGAGAAATGTGCTATGCTGCGTTCCAACAGCTGCAAAGCCTGGGAAGCAGAATTGTTCTATTCCATATCGTCCTAGAGATCACCAAAGCATATTTCAGTCCAGCGAATATGGAGGTTTCATAGACAGCACTGGATTGTAACTGAATTAATAAAGCAAGAGTCCCATATTCCCTGTGCTGCTGATTGGAGCTACTGACCCTTGACTCCTTCACAAGTCCATACCACACCCTAGATTCTCATACACTGCAGCTTCCTCTTGCAGGTCCCCAGGATCTTAATGTGGTTTCTTTTTTCCCTCATCTAGACTGCTAGAAGCTCTGACTAATGTCTTGGGTGACTCTGAGTCACTGTGCTGTGCTGCTCAGTAGTTCTGCACTTTGAGCCTTGGTGCTCACTTAGGAATCATCTTTCTGTGTGTAAGCTCTTAGAACCACCTGGGGAAGAGTCTCTCGGCAGCGACACTGAAATTCTCTTCAGGCCTCAGCAAAGAGTGAGTTGACCACTAAGATGTGAAAAGGGGCCCAGTGGTGCCAGCATGTAATCCCAGCTACTCAGGAGGTCGAGACAGGAAGATAGCAAGTTCAAGGCCTTTCCTGGGCTATAGAGTGAACTCAAGGACAGCTTAATGAGAACCTAGCTCAAAACAAAACTATAATGAGGGCTCTGGCTTTAGTTCAGTGGTTGCCTAGCGTGCAGGAGACCCTAGGTTTAACTTTCAATACCCATGGGAAAAAGTGATATCATGGGAATCTAGCAGTCCATAAAAGACTCAGTCTATTGTCCCCAGCCATTCACTCTTAGATATATGCCCAAGAGAATTATAAACATGCATCCATACAAATAAGTGTTCATAGCACGCTAAGTGATGGAAGCCAAACCCGAAGGGTCACAGATAAATGGTCCATGCATGTAAAATGCCTATGAATGAGCTGGAGAGATAGTTGCTCTTCAGAGGTCCAGAGTTCAATTCCCAGCAACCACATGGTGGCTCACAACCATCTATAATGAGATCTGGTGCCCTCTTCATATATGCATGCAGGCATACATACAGCAGAACACCATATACATGATAGACAGATAGATAGATAGATAGATAGATAGATAGATAGATAGATAGATAGATAGATAGATAGATAGATCTTTTTTAAAAAGGCCTATGAATGACAAATCCACAGAGACAGGGTAGGTTAATGGTACTGGGAATAGGGAGAGGAAGGAATGGAGTGAGACTACTCAGGGTGGTATCTCTCGGGGATGACGTGTAGATTGGTTACCTCTGTGTTGCTATGACAAAATCCTTGAAAGAAGCAGCTTAAAGAAGGAAGGGTTTGTTCTGGCTCACGGTTTGAGGGGGTCGAGTCATCATGGCCAGGAGGGCATGGCAGTGCAGCTTACTCACTCCATGTCAGGCCAGGAGCTGAGGGAGGAATACCAGGGTTCTATTGGTGTCTCCTCTTCCCATTCTATGCTTCACAGACCTCAGCCTGTGGGTTAATGTTTCCTACTTCTAAGGTGGGTCATCACCCCCCCTCAGTTAATTCTCTCTAGAAACACCCAGAAATGTGCCTCACTAATCTCCTAGGTAATCCTGAATATAGTCAAGTTGACAAGGAAGATTAACTATCAGGATGAACGTTCTGAAACTTGCTAGTGTGCTGGTCATACAACCTTGTGAATATATTAAGACCATTGGATTCTATACTTCAAAGTGGTAACATTTATGTTATATAAGTTATATACGTATACATATATACATATACAATTATATACATATATATTTATATGTCATCTTACAAAGAAAGGCGACAGGAGGATGGAAGAATGCAGGGTAGAAAAAAATGACAGGCACATGGTATTCAGGGCTGCCTGTGTTTGGGGGCCGCCATCAGGACAACAGAACTTCAGCCTGCTCCTTCAGCCCGCCATGAGTCATCAGCTCGGAATGACATAGTAGAGACATGCACCCCATACATGCAAGAGCTGCATCCTCATCCTCAGCCAGCTAACACCCTGGAACACCCTGGAAGCTGAAATCCACGTACAGAGGGAGGGACCTCTGAAGTGTACCACACGGGTGTGGTAAACATTTGGAGGCTATGGAGATATGCACTATGCTGTTGACACACAAGGAGTAGAAACTTCCTCAGGCTACTTCTAGGAAAAGTAGGATTTCTCCAAAGCTGTCTGAGAGCTAGTTTTGAACCAACAGCACTTGTCTAGGGAAGCCCTCGGGAGGTGGTATCTTTCTTCCTGTTTTCGTCTCTTCCACCTTACCCTGTGCAGACCAGATTCCAAATGGAGTAGAGAGATAGGCAATGTCCACGCCAACTCACATCTGCCCTCTAGCCAATTACTGGAGCCCACTCATCCCAATCCATAGTCACTTCTGTGTCCCTGAGCAGCAACCACTGCTTCCAGCAACAAGGCTGGCATAACCTGGGGGAGTGGGAATCAAGATTACCGCCGAGTTTGAAACTCCCTGCTCTGGTAGAAATATCTTTTCAGCATCAAGCAAACTGCAAATTACCAGAGATTATATTTCATTCCAAGTTCCCTAGTTCCTACAATGGAAATTTAAACACGGTCTACTGAATTATCCCCCCCAAATGCATTTCCTCTAAGGCCTCATAATAAGTGATTAAGTAACCATGGAAACAGCTATTTTAGGAGAGAGAAAATTGGTCCTTTAAAGATCTCTATAAAGTCAGCCTTCACCTACTGTAACTTCCACCACTACCCAGTGTGGGCTCCTGCGCTTTGTACCAACACATAAGCTCGCGTAGAAGCATATCCATTTCAAGAACTGGCTTGGGAAGACTCTTAGAATATCAAAGAAAAAGAGTCAGGTACTTCTTGTCCTACAGTGCCAGGTCTGTCTTTCCTCAACTGCCAGGAGTTTCCCCAGCCAAATTTGCCATCACTAACTCAGACTTCAACTGTATGGCTCGCTGCCAAGCCCTGGGGATGCTAAACTCTTAGAATAGTCTGGAAATTGTCGGCTCCTATGTGATCTCAACTTCAGAGCTGGCCTTCTGCAGATAATTTTAAAAGAAAGTAGAATTTAAAAGATATGCACTATGCCATTGAATTCATCAAAAATGTAACCGTCACCAAGAATAATCATTATTCTTAACTACTTGCTTCACCTTTATTGTTAGATAAATTTATTTTCAGGAATTGTCCCTGTTTATGGGCAGTGGTTGTCTTTTTTTTTCTTTCTTTCTTTCTTTCTCTTTTCCACTGTGGAAGATGATAGAGAGGTGGAGATAACACAGATGAATACGCATCTGAACACACGTCTCTCCACACCCCTCCCCCAGCCCTTCACTTCCTCCGTCATTGTTTGGAAATATCTGCCTTATCACATAAAGAAGCAATTTTTTTATTAATTGATTTTGTTTTAGCTGCGGGTGGGTGTCGTATGTGCAGTGTGTTCAAGTGTGTTCACATTCATACGTGTAAGTGTGGGCCTGCTTGTGCCATGGCACACGTGTGTTCAGAAGACAGCCTTGGGGGTCGGTTCTTGCCTTGTTTTCCCCACTGTGGGTGCCGGGCTAGCAAGCCCTCAGAGCTTCCAAGTCTTCTCCCGTCTCTGCATGCAATCACCAGAATCACAGACAGGTGTGCATACTACAGTGCCTGGCTTGCTGTCAATTCCGAAGACGGAAACTGAACTTTTTGAGGTGTGTTACTACACAGGATTTTAGGTAGAAAGTGTTTTTAAATGTCTCGAAGTAATGACTCCCTTGCATGAAGAGCTCCAGCGGACTCTTGATTGTCATTCAATTTGATAGTCACTCTTTGTATAAAAAGCAGGATGACAGGACAGGGTGGGTCCCTTAGTCCTGACTCTTCCCAGCATGTCACAAGTTTCTAATGCCCTTTGCCATTGGCTTTGCATTCCTGGAGTTTCTCGGTGAAGGTGCGAAATGTAGGAACTTCAAATTATACACAATACAATAAAACAATAGATTATCCCTTTGATCATTTGGAGTGGCATTGTTTAGTATTCATTAGAAATCAAATCCTTTGTCACACAGACCCAGGTACAGAGTGCCAATAAAAATGTGACTGCTGGGGCTGGAGAGATGGCTCAGGGCTTCGGAGCACTGGCTGCTCTTCTAGAGGACCTGGGTTCAATTCCCAGCACCCACATGGCAGCTCACAACTCTCTGTAACTCCAGTTCCAGGGGATCTGACACCTTTGCACCAATGCACATAAAGTTAAATAAATTATAAAAAAAAAAAATGTGACTGCTGCTGGGCAGCGGGGGCCTTTAATCCCAGCACTTGGGAGGCAGAGGCAGGAGAATCTTTGTGAGTTCGAAGCCAGCCTGGTCTCCAAAGCGAGTTCCAGAAAAGGCTCAAAGCTACACAGAGAAACCCTGTCTTGGGGGAAAAAAAAATGTGACTGCTGTGATACGTATGGCTGGTGGCGAAGACCGAGGGTCCACCCTCCAGCGCCCCTGAACGGCCTGGTGTCCCTCTGTTGGCTCCAGTTCATGATTTCAAAGGCAACACTGGTTTTCAGGATCCGTACCTGAGAAAGAACCCAGCTGACACCAGGTGCCAAAGCGAGGTGGTGACTTATTAGAACAAGTGGTCCTAAGTAATGTGGGATTTTCCCAGAGCTGCATTGATTTTAGATGTTTCCATTCACAGCCTTTAATCATTGCAAGTAAGCCAGAAGGTCTCTGTGGCCTTGGGGGCGGGCGGGGGGGGGGGGGGGGGGGGACGACAAAGTGGAACCTCAGTGATTAAAGATGACTTGATCCATTCACTGGGTTCAGTACCCAATTCTTTCCTACATATCCTGGCATATGTCCATGAAGGGTTACAAACGGGAGCAAATATAGTTTGCATTTGCCTTATAATCACATGAAATACTTTATGTAAAATCATGCAGAAATATGACACGGAAAACAGTCCAATGTTCTTCCAACTTTAATCCCAAATAGTCTGTAGCAACACTCCACACTCCTTAATATAAATTAAAAATCTGGAAAACAAAATTTCTGTCTCACTGAGCCCCACCCCTCTGTGAGGACATGACAGCTGACCTCTAAGCCTGGGCCCGAGCCTGACCTCCAGCTCATCTGCAGCTAATGGAGTGTGTTGTGCACAATCTGCTCCTCACCATGTGCTCACATGGGAGCTGATGCATCTTTTTTTTTTTTCTACTTAGGGGCTGAGGAGGAGGCTATTCAGTAGTGAACAAGCATGAGGATCTAAGTTCAATCCCCTAAACCCATGCAAAAAGCTGAGTGCAGTGGCACACTCTTGTGATCCCAGCCCTGGGGTGGGAGCAGAGAAGGGAGGATTCTTAGGGTTCATAGGCAGCCGGGCAGCCTGCTTGGCAAGTTGCAGACCAGTGAGACTCTATCTTAAAAGGATCCAAGACGGACTGCTGTCCTGAGGAATAACACTAGAAACTGACCTCTGGCCTCCATGTGCACACACACACACACACACACACACACACACACACACACACACATATACACATATGCGTGCACATGTGCACATAATGTGCACCAGCACAGACATGAACACATACACAGCACATATACACATACACACAAAAGAGCAGAAGATGACAGAATGGCTCTGTGGCTCAGTGGTAGGGTACTTTGTTGGTGCCAGTGTGGCTCAGTGGTAGGATATTTAATTGGTGCCAGTGTGGCTCAGTGGTAGGATATTTAATTGGTGACAGTGTGGCTCAGTGGTAGGATATTTAATTGGTGACAGTGTGGCTCAGTGGTAGCGGACTTTGTTGGCATTTGTAAAGATCTTGGTTTGATCTCCAACATGGAAAAAAAATAAAAATCAGATGTAAAGTTTACACTGAAATGAAAAGCTGTGACTAAGATGGTTTCTAAACAATGATGCAGAAGTTTTTAGGAGGAAGTGTGCCATTATCTTTGAGATGCATCCAGGTAAGATGGACTAGTAAATGAGCAGATGAACAGACAAGTGGATTTTAAGTATAATAAAAAACAATCCAGATGGTTGGGTGTGAGTTTGTAGTCCCAGCACTCAGGAGGCAGAGGCAGGTGGATTTCTGTGAGTTTGAGGCTGCCTGATCTACATACAGAGCGAGTTCCAGGACAGACAGCCAGGGCTACACAAAGAAACTCTGTCTCAATCAATCAATCAATACCAAAAGCCAGTTGGGAAGGAAAGGGTTTATTCAGCTTATACTTCCATTATCACTGTTCATCATTGAAGGAAGTCAGGACAGGAACTCAAACAGGGCAGGAACCTGGAGGCAGGAACTGATGCAGAGGCTGTGGAGGGGTGATACTTACTGGCTTGCTCAGCCTGCTTTCTTATAGAACCCAGGACCACCAGCCCAGGGATGGAGCTACCCACAATGAACTGGGTCCTCCCCCACCAATCACATTTTTAAAATGCCCCACAGGCCTGCCTACAGCTTAATCTCACAAAGGCATTTTCTCAGTTGAGACTTCTTCCTCTCTGATGACAGCTCTGCAGAAAATCAATCATAGACCAGTAGCCCCAAATTTGCGTACATACCAAAGAGAACTGAAAGCGTACATCCACTTGGATTTTTCCAGTAGTGATGTTCATAACAACCCAAATGCCCATTAGCTGATAAAGGGATCAGCAAATGTTATACAGCCACATGGTGCAAAGTTTAATAGACCTATATAAAAAAAAAAATGAAGTCTCTTGGCATACTGAAACACAGATGAACCCTGAATTCATTCTGCTAATCCAAGGAAGCCAGACATGAAAGGCCACATATTGTATAATATCAGGTACACGAAATGTCCAGGAGAGGTATATCTCTTAAGACAAAATAAATCAGGCATGCATAAGGTTGAGGTGAGCTGGGAGTTAAGTAGCTTTAGTGGGTATATAGTTCTTTTATGAATGGATGAAAATGTTCTGAGTGATTGTGAAGGTGGTTATACAAATTCAAGCTATACAGAAAAGCCACTGAATTATGGGCTTTTAATGCACTTCAAAGTAAGACTCCCAGTCAGGTGAGAGGGCATGCACCTAAGTCCCAGCTAATAAGGAAACTGAGGCAGAAGAATCACCTTACCCCAACAGCTGGAACATGGGCAGTTCAACAAGACCGTATTTCAAAAGAAAAATAGGCAGGATGCGGTGGGGCATGCCTTTATTCCCAGCAGAGGCAGGCAGATGTCTGTGAGCTCCAGACCAGCCTGGTCTACATAGAGTTCCAGGCCAGTTCCAGTTATCAACATAGTGAGACCCTTTCTCAAAAAGAAAAGAAAAGAAAAGAAAAGAAAAGAAAAGAAAAGAAAAGAAAAGAAAAGAAGGAAGGAAGGAAGGAAGGAAGGAAGGAAGGAAGGAAGGAAGGAAGGAAGGAAGGAAGAAAGAAAGAAAGAAAGAAAGAAAGAAAGAAAGAAAGAAAGAAAGAAAGAAAGAAAGAAAGAAAGAAAGAAAGAAAGAAAGAAAGAAAGAAAGAAATTATCATTTCCTATTGGACAGGCTTGTTAAGTTTTTAACTTGGAAATTACAGGCATTTGATCATTTGAGTCTGCCTGTTTGGGGGATCTTCCATTTAATATCAAGGAACACAAGACTCCACTCAGCAGTAGCAACAACCACTGAATAGACACTAACGTAATTCTCACTCTCTGAACTGTTCCATATGTGAGACCTGTAACATGTCATGCTTGTCCCGTGTTTATTTTATCATTCTTTTATGCATTCCTGGTGGTTAGCTTTTTATCGGCTTAACACGAGCTAGAATCATTTGGAAAGAGAGAACATCAATTGGGAAATTGCCTCCATCAGACTGGCCTGTAGGAAAATCTGTGGGGCATTTTTTGAATGATGTTAAACGTGGGAAAGCGCAGCTTTCCGTGGATGATGTCACCTCCTGCAAGCCATGAGGGACAAGCCAGTAATCTGCATTCTCCAGGGTCTCTGCTTGAGTTCCTGATTTCCCTTCCTGATGACCTGTAAGTTGTAAGATGAAATAAACCCTTTCCATCCCTCCCCAAGTTGCTCTTGGTTGTGGTGTTTATCACAGCAACAGACAGGAAGCTAAGTCACCATTTAACACAAAAAAAAGGAAAGAAATCACAGAAAAGCAAAACTGCAGATTCCAGACATAGTTCCCACGATGAAAACGTGTCTTAAAATCTCTAAAAGATGCTTGTAGGTAATCAATCCTTCATAACTTCTCTCCCTAGGATTCGCAAGTGTTCTCACGCAGCGCCCAGCACAATCACCTCTTGTTAGCCAGAGCCGCTGTGGCTTACAGATACTCCATCCCTTTTGTATAGTGAATAGATGGATGAATATATCTACATAAGTTCCATAAGCTTCTACCACACAGATGGACTATCGCCTAGGGGTTAGCTGCTCACTTGGAATTACTTTGGGGGAGGGGGGGGTGACAATATTTTTTATTTATTCTTTAGAAATTTCATACATATATGCAATGTATTATGATCCTATCTATTCTCCACTCCCCCTCACAGTCTCCCTAAACCACTCCCCCATCTCCCTCCCAATGTTTTGTTCTCCATTTTAATTTATTTATTTTTTCACCCAGACTGAGTCCAAGTAGTGTGTGTAGCCCTGCTGCTTCACTCCGGCCTAGAACATGACTGAGCACATTGTGGGCAGTCTGTCCATGTCAACTGAATGGCTGTTTCTATCATCGTCGGGCTTTTCCTGCTTCCTTCAATGTCTTAGTCCACCATGTTCACGTCTACAAAAGTAATGTTTCTATAAAGCTAACCTAGTTAGAGGCACCGTGTCTGCTTACAGCATCGTTCATAGTCCTTCAAAAACATAGAACAACCCCAGCGTTTATCAACTGGTAAATGATTAAACAAAATATGTTATGTCCATAGAATGAAATGTTAGTTGGGAATAAAGAGAATGAGGTCATCTGGGCTGTGGGAGGAGGGATGGCTAGTGTCGGTAAGGGGTAAGAGAGTGAACTCAGCATGATAAGGCCAGGGTCTGATCCCTAGGACCACAATGTAAGAAAGAATGAGGTTATGCTCCATGGCCGTCTTTACACAATAGAAGTATTTACTGCTGCGGGAACAATGGAGAGCTGTAATGATACCTTGTATAAGTACTTTCCCTCTTTTCAGCAATGTAGTTAGAGTTTTAAGAAAGGATTTTACAGCATAAGGAAGCTGCTCTTTGAGAATTTCACATTGAAGGAAGCAGTCTGAGAGAAGGGCTCCCTAGGCTGGCTACATGTACCAGTTATTAGGATGAAATAACTTTCTTATAGAAAATTCCATTGATCACATAATGAGGGTCTCTTATATCGGTGGTTAACATTTGAGAAATAGGTATTATCCTATTATGATAATAAAATGAGATAATGAAATTGAAACACAGCTTCCATTTGCTTGGGAACCACACTGTTCAAATGGGATGCCCTTATTCCACATTCTATTTGATATTAGTAAAAATTTAGTGCTTGGCATTCTCTCTGGGAATAATAAACATAAGATCCCTGAGCTGGCTGCCTTCCACAGGCAGTAATTGCTAAGGAAGAAACGGCTTTGCTGTAACTTTCTAGTAAGATGTGAGCAGCGGCTATATATATATCTTCTAAGATAGAAAAGACCTGAGAGATCATTTTGCCAAAAAAGGTAATTTTGTATTGTTTTCAACCGAACATATCTAATGGTGCTTCATATCTCTTAAGAAAGTAGTGTGAAGTTAACGTTGACACCAAGGTCAATTCCCCATCCTGGTTCTTTCTAAACTAGGATGTGACCTGAACAAATGACTGTGCGGCTGTCCCTTTGTGTCCTCGGGCAGATGGTTCTGGGTCACACAGACGCCAGACTCTCTGGCTACTGAAGTTCCTTCTGTATTCATAAAATGTCTGAAGTGTTTGCACAGACCATGTACACATCCTCCTACGTGCTAAAGCACGCCCAGGTGACTTGTGATGTCCATGCGAGTGTAAGTGCCATGTGAGTGGATGTGGTACGGGCGTGTCAGGGGAGGAAGGCAAGGGAGAAGCCTGTGCAGGTTCACCACAAACTCGGTTCCTTTTTAATTGTTACTAAATAAAATAATAACCATCGCTCCACAGTTGACTAAAACACATGTGGAGAATAGAGCACATGCCTATCTCCCGCCAGGAGTACACACTTAATTCTCAGAGTATTCCTGGGACGTCTTCCAGCAGATGGGAACTTCTGGGGAAGGAAACTGTAACAGCTACAGTCCTGGGCTGCTAAAGAAAAGAACAGAAACCTTCCAAGGAGCCGGAGCCAATGAAGCATGGCTGTGACTGTTTCCTTATTTTGGTTCATGTAAATGCATTGAAAATTTTGCAGTTTGGGTTAGTGTAGTAGAAATTCAATTGCTTTTCGGTTCTCTTTTTACCCCCCAATGGCTTCTGCAAATCTACTTCCTGTCCTGTGACTTACTGGTTAATGTTGCATTCCACACATTGGTGTAGTCTGGAGGAAGTGAGCTTGCTTTTTTTTCTGGGCCTTGCTCATGCTAGGCAGCACCACACTGAGCTCCACTTCCATTCCCAGCTGGGACCTGGGTTCTATTTATTCCTTCAGAACACTTCCCTGAGCTCCTTCTGCCTCCCTCACCAAGTTCATTGAGAATGCTTGGCCGGCACCCGTGGGCCTTTCCATGAAAAGACACTCCAGAGCAAATAAAATACTCTGCTTAATGAGATATTATACATTGCTCAGGTTTGCCAACTATCCTTGTCTCTTGTACTGCTCATCTAGCCCGGAGGCCAATCAATATTTGGGGAATACAGGCCTAGAAGATTCCAGCACACCTCTACCTATCACCATAGGAAGGTACTCGTTATCTTTTAAACACCCCCTGCCCAGCTGGATATACAGAAAAGAACACATGCCAGTCTAAAACAGACCCTGAAGGTCACCTCCACCAGTGAATTTCTACTACACTAACCCAATGGGAATGGGAATGGAAAGAATGGGAAACGCTTTCAGATGTGTTGGATGCAGATGTAGATAAGAGCATACTTGGAAATAACTGCGAACTACAGCTGGGAAGTGGCCCAGCTGTAGTTACTGAGTGCAGCTCCTTTAGTGCGTGTTTCACACTTTCCATCAACCTTGCAAGTGCTACCACTCCTCAGTCTTCTCAAGGAAGCGACTGCTCAGTCAGCTTACTTTTCTAGGATAAGTAGCATCATTTGTTTTGTTACTGTTGCGTTTAGGTTTTGAGACAGATTCTCACTGAGTAGGCAGGGCAGGGCTAGCTTGTTACTTTGTATCTTCCTGCCTCAGCCTTCCAGGTGGACGACACCACCACCCCTCGTTTTGTGCAGTGCTGGAGATCTAACCTACAGTCTGTGGATGATAGGCAAGCACTGTAACATCCTCAGCCCTCAGATATCTTTGTTCTTCTTATCTGTATTGGATTAACTTGTTACGGCTCCTGCGGGTGTCATGGAATCTGATGTTAACTTTTAACCAGAGTTGTGGTTTCTGCTAAGTTTCTTAGCTCCATAGGCCTAGGTTTCCTCACCTGAAAACTGGAGCTATTAATAGTGTCTACCTACTTTTGTGTGACGATAAAATTAGTTTATTTATGGAAAGTGCGGAACAATCTTAGCAGCTAAGCATTTAATAAGTAGTGGTAGTCATTAGCTCCGTCTGTCAGAGTGTCTCATGACTGTATTCCAAACCATCCCACCTAATTAGAATTTGTTATGAAGAAAGCTGTAGGGCTAGGACGTAGCTCAGTGGTTGTCTGGTATGTATGCATAGCGACCTAGATTCTATCCCCAGGTCCATGAAAAAAAACAAAGAGGAAGGGACAGAGTGAAAGTGAAGAGGCAGGAGTTGGGGATCACTGACAAGGAACTTGTTTGTAAACTGCAAGAAACACCAGGGATCTACATACAGGGGAGGCGAGTAAGCTGAGGGTGAGCAGAAAGCCTCAAAACACCCTCCGTTCTCACTTTTATACATTTATAGATGACATTTCTAGAAAAGCTTCCTTGGAGGAAGAGCTTTGCTGAGGATGGGGGCGGGGAGTCCCAGTCCCTCAACCACATTCCCAGTCAATAAAGCTTTCTTAGACACCCCCTCTGTACCCACGGCACAGTGGGAAAGCCGAACAGTGCTCCCTACCGTGGGGTAGTTAATGTCACAACAGATGTGGACGAGGCATAGGTCCTATGCTATGGCAACCTTACAGAATTCAGCTGCACCACCACGGAAGAGAGCCTGGGAAGGATGGATAGGGGAGGGGACCTCAGTAGGTGCAGGTACGAGGAAGGGGTCCCCTGTCCTCCATCTCTCCTTTGGTCCAGTGACACACATCTTGAGCAATTTCCATTCTTCAGTCTGGTTTGACTGGCACAGGAACAAAACCTGCCCTGTAGAAGAGGGTAGCCTGTGTGTCCTGTTGCAGAGAACAATCATTTAAGAGACAGCTGTGTTCTGGGGAAATGCCCTTGGCACAGGCACACTTTGATTGACAAGTGATGTAGGACCCTGAGTGATGTAGGACCCTGGGTTAAAATATTCTTGCCGGGCGGTGGTGGCGGCACACGCCTTTAGTCCCAGCACTTGGGAGGCAGAGGCAGGCGGATCTCTGTGAGTTCGAGGCCAGCCTGGTCTACAGAGCGAGATCCAGGAAAGGCACAAAGCTACACAGAGAAACCCTGTCTCAGAAAAAAACAAAAAAAAAAAGCAAAAAATTCTCTAAACAGAATTTGCTCACATATTCAGTATCTTCTAGCTCATGAGGGCAGTGGGCTTTCTGCCATCCTGTTATTGCTGTGTGGGAGGGACCTTTGTAAAGGAAAGTTACGGCACACATTGCTGCCATGGAAAGCCTACATTTTTTTTAAAGTACCTACTAGGCAGTGACAAGCTTGATGTATGCATGCCAGTGTATGGGTCTCCACACCTCACTATTCTTTCCTGTGTAATCTCAAATGGCAGCTAACCTGTCAGAATCCAATGTGAGCGAAGCTCCTTGGGTATTTATAAAACACCAGAAAGACAAAATCGTACCAGCAAAAGACGGGTCTTCGTCACTGCTCAGAAACAGGAGGCTTTGGGGTGGCAACTGCCAGCAGCTCCCCTGTAAACTGAGCTACCAGCCAGGGTGTGAAGTTCGGTCAGGAAGGAGGTGTTATGCCCAGATAGCAGGGACCCCAAAAAGACCACCACGGAGGAGACCGAATCCCATATGTAAAAGCAAAGAGCCTTTATTTCAAGCTCCGAGCCTGATCTCTCTGTCTGTCTGATGAAGCAGTGAGAGCAGAGAGCCCCGAGCCCAGGCAGGGCAGGGTTTTATCATAGCAGAGGTTGGGGTGAGAGGATTTCTAGGGTTCAGGACCCTGATTGGCTGACAATTGTCTAGGGGTAGCTGTAAAACAGAAATAGGTGAGTGCTAGACTCAGGGACATCTGGCCATCCCTTATCTAAATGGTTGGAATGTTTAGAATGTCAGGTATTTCCCCTTAGATGCAGGCCCTCCCTGGGTGGAGTCAGGTATGGCTTTTCCTGGGTCTGGGTGTTACCTGCCAGTGAGCCTGTGTGTCTGGGCCTCTAAGCCTGTCATGGCAGTTGTGTGGACAAGCTGTTCTGGGCTCCCCACAGAGGCATCTGAACTCCTGTGCAGATTGCTGGCAAAGGCCAAGTCACAGGCCCTGGACAGCTTTGATCTTCCAGGAATGGATTCGGGTTCCCTGAGAAAATGGAGGTTCCCTTTGTGCATAAAGAGGAGGAGGGAAGGGGTCTTGCTACTTTACAGCATTTTAGCGCAGCGCCCAAACACTCCTCCCTTGCTGGAGCCTGGATTTTTGTTTGTTTGTTTGTTTTGTTTTGTTTTTCGAGACAGGGTTTCTCTGTGTAGCTTTGGCACCTTTCCTGGAACTCATTCTGTAGCCCAGGCTGGACTCGAACTCACAGAGATCCGCCTGGCTCTGCCTCCTGAGTGCTGGGATTAAAGGTGTGCGCCACCATCGCCCGGCGCCGGGGATATTTTTTTACATGCAGGTCTGGACACATCCCGTCTTCTTCTGTAGCTACACTCCCCCAAAAATAAAGCGCCTGTGAGCGCTGGCTTTATGAGTTTGCTCCTAGTTTTGCTGCTTTAGAAACTAAGCGAAACGTCGGGAAAGACACAGCCAGGAAAACTCCAGCGACGAAGGCACGGGAGCCTGGGTGGGCGGGGCCTGGCGCTGTCCGTCACTCGGGCACCGCCCCCCGGCTCCGCCCTCCCCTAGGCCCGGTCCTTCTCCAGCGGGCCCCACCCGGCGCCGAGTTTGACGTCACTGTCTGCGCCGCCGCGCCGTAGGTTACAGGAAGTGGGATCAAAACAAAGGAGCGCCGGCTGGGAGCGGACCTCCTGGAGCCGGTGTCTCGGCTTGCTTCGCCCCGGCCCACTCCGCAGAAGCCGCACAGCCTTGTCCAACATGGAGAAACACCTGTTCAACCTGAAGTTCGCGGCCAAAGAACTGAACAGGAGTGCCAAAAAATGCGACAAGGAGGAAAAGGCCGAAAAGGCCAAAATTAAAAAGGCCATTCAGAAGGGCAACATGGAAGTCGCGAGGATACACGCCGAAAACGCCATCCGCCAGAAGAACCAAGGGGTGAATTTCTTGAGAATGAGTGCGCGGGTGGATGCGGTGGCTGCCCGAGTCCAGACCGCGGTGACGATGGGCAAAGTGACCAAGTCCATGGCCGGCGTGGTTAAGTCGATGGATGCGACGTTGAAGACCATGAATCTGGAGAAGATCTCTGCCTTGATGGACAAATTCGAGCACCAGTTTGAGACCCTGGACGTCCAGACGCAGCAAATGGAAGACACGATGAGCAGTACGACGACGCTGACCACTCCCCAGAACCAGGTGGATATGCTGCTCCAGGAAATGGCTGATGAGGCGGGCCTCGACCTCAACATGGAGCTGCCGCAGGGCCAGACCGGTTCCGTGGGAATGAGCGTGGCTTCGGCTGAGCAGGATGAACTGTCCCAGAGACTGGCCCGCCTTCGGGATCAAGTCTGACTGCAGAAGCTGTCCGAGGTTTACTTTTGACGCGCTCTCCTGTGTTTTAGAGGGGTGCCCTAGAATTGTGCCAGAATACCGAACACTCTTCCTTCTAAAAACCTTTGGGTTTACAACCCTCTCCAGATAGGATAAGGAATTCCAGTTTTCCTCCACCTCTAACTGGATTTTAAAGTTCTTTATAGCTTATGATGATGTGTATTTTTTTATAGCTGCCTTTTAACGAAACCGGTTAATTTGCTGTATATGAATCTAGAAAAATCGGCAGAACTCTAGTCCTCATGTATTCCGTTTTCACTTAGAATCATCAGATTGAAGTTTATTTTTAGTGTGGTTGATGATACATAGACTGACAAGTAGTACAAAAAATTGAGGAGGAATGGGTACTTAGAAATTTGTAAACACTTTGTTCAACTTATTCGGTGGGAAATACTCTTTCTGTATATCATTTGGTTTTCTTTGTTTTTTGCTATCAAAGAAAGACTATAATTGACTATTAATTTATTCTCATAACTTATACTAAAGTTACCTTAGAAGATTTTTGAAAATACTCGTTTTAAATCCTGTTAGTTCATATAATAATGGTATGTGTATAACTGGGGAAAAAATACCACATAGTTTATTACCAGGAAAAATTAAAATTTGTTCATTTATATTCTAATTTACCAAGAATTCTCAAGGCTTAACATTTATAATTTCTAGTTGTTTGCTAATGAAAAGCAATCTTTATTGACTTCTGATCAAAATAATGTTCATCACCATGGCAGTCCTATTACACACCTAACATTGCCAAAGAACTGCCGATCTGGTCCAGGTAAATCCTGGAACTGTGTCACTATAGGTTTTGTTTTTATTTAATAACCAAAAATATAAATAAAATAGAACAGCCTTTTTAAGTTCTAGTTATTTGTATGTATTATTTTGTCTTAAAGCAGCAACTTTTAAAATCTCAAAAAGCATAAGTTAATGCTGTAGATCTGCAAAGCTTAAATGTACATTTAGCCAGCTTCAAGTCTAGGACCCAGGAGTGAGCTGGGATTAGAAGGAAAGAGATCGAGACTAGAAGCCTCCACCACCATCCACCTTCCTGTTTTCCTCTGGTGGAAAGCAAAGCACCTCCCGTTTTCTCCCGGCCTCCAAACACAGAACAAGTGTTTGCTTGGCACATACTTAACCTCAGTTAAATGCTTACAAAGTTTGTTTTATTTAATTTCCCCTTTTCCTGGTTTTTTTTTCTATTAAAAGAATTCCAATATTTCAGACAAAAATAGATCCTCTACAGAACTCTTTGAAAAATCCATTATAGTGTGATTTCCCATGTGACTGAATGTTAATGAAAACAAGTACAAGCCTGCACAGATTAGTACTAAAGCTGTGTGTGTGTGTGTGTGTGTGTGTGTGTGTGTGTGTGTGTGTGTATACATACTTACACTTTTTTTTTTTGATAAGTGCTCTAAGGGACACCTTAACCGCCTAGTTTCCTCTCAAAGGACCTTTACCAGACATGTTTTCTCGTATACACAGTTGTGCTGAGTCAGGCGTGCGTCAATAAACCTGTGCCTTCATCCTTTAGACTGGAAAAGCTTAGACTGGAAAACCTTGACTAATTACACAACTTTGAAAAAATAGCTTAGTATTGACTCTTTGGTAAATTGAAGACCCTTTTGTACTGCAAATATTTCCATCAAAATATATTTTGTGAGATTGAACAATACTATATATGCTTAAACTTTCTTAAAATATGTTCATTTCATACTATATAAATGTACATTTTTATGAATCATAAACATTATTTTCAAACACTACAGGCCCATGAATTATTTCCTCACTTTTAAAATTGATGTAGTTTTGATTTTTAAGTCATGAAAACTGGATGAATGTATTTTAAAGGATGTATCATTACATGTGAGTATGGATCTCAGCATAGAGTGTACATTTAGCATGCTGGAGACCCTGGGCTAGATCCCCAGCACTACACAGAGGGGCTGGGGGGACAGGAGAACTCAGAAGTAGATTTGGTTCAGAGAGCATGCTGTTTTTCAAAAGTTGGCCTCAAACCTAAATTTTTATCTTGGTAGCTTGGCAACTTCTTGACTATTCCTGGGAGCCTTGGTATTCTTACTCTGGATCTTTTCTAAGCTGGGTTTTAGAATTAATCGGGTGGGGGGAATCTGATGTGCAAACTCAACTTTCCTCTATTAGTTCATTTTAGTGCAGGGCCCCAGATGTGTGTAATTGGAGAACATTCTAACCAGAACTGTTCTTTCTACTGCCTTTGATTGGGGGCACGGGGCGGGGGGAACACTAGTCTGGTCTGGTGACCTTATTAACCCAGTCTATATGTAATCACTAGTGAAGGATTTCTCTGCAATACATACAACATCCTCCTGGGGGTGTTTGCTGTCAAAAAATACCTCAAAACTCTCAGCAAAATCTACAAAGCAGGGGACATTAAGCAAACTGGTGATGGGCCTATTCCTTTCTTTTCTGTCCTTCTTCCACTTCCTGGTCTAATAAACTATCTGCCCAGTTTCTCCAAGTTCATTTTCTACAATAACATTCTGAGGCCAGTAGGGAGCAAACCAGACAGAATCTGGTCATACAGTAGGCTCCTGGGAATGTCTCAGATTCATAGCATCACTTGTAGGTGACAGTACTGAGTTCCCGGGTGACCACAGGCAGACTGTTTACGTCGGTACAATGAGCACAGGCCTAAGCCCTGGTACTATTTTTACCATGTGGATATTTTTATTCATCAGTACTTTTATCTTGGAGGTAAGTATCATGATTCAGAGGAGTATTTCTTACGTCCCTCAACAGTTATAGCTTGCTCTTTTTTTTTCCACAAAAAAATTATTTCAAATGTGGATTGATGACAGGTAGGTGGGCATTACAAAAGATCCCCAACAACCTCTCCACGACTGTCCTTGTCCTAGCTTGTCCCCACTTCTTGACCATCTTCATGGCCACCAACTTTTGAGTTACTGTAGTAAAACCCTCCCGCCACCATTCACAACTTAAGCTGTCGCTGGAAAAACTGAAAAATAGCAAAGCCAGTTGGTGGGATGGGGAGGCATTGTTTGTTTTATGTGCTGGGGTTTAAACCCAGAGCCTCATACACACTACACGAACATTTACCACTGAGCTATATCCCCAGTCTTTCCTCTCCCCCTTAACTACCCACTTTTTAATTTGAGACAGAATCTCACTAAGTTTCCAAGCTGGCCTTGAACACACTTTGTAGCTCAGGCAAGCCTTGATCTTGGAATGCCTCGGCCACAGCCTCCCTAGCAACTGAGATTACAAACAGCGCCAGACTCGGTCCTCCTTAACACAGTGGTTTTTTTTACAGTTGGAGTTTTCTGTGGTTGTACAGCTCTGTGTGGCCTTCTGAACTACAAAGGGACATTTGTAGGGGACATTCTTGGATGGCCCGGTGTTTTCTGCTTCACACGAAACATCCCCCTTAAGGAGAATGTCACAACTCTGGAAAAGCTTCCTAAGACATCTGTCCAGTTAGGTACAAGCCCCAGCTGGAAGAAGTACTTCTGCAAGTTGCTTGGATCGAGGCTAAGGGTCAGAGCTGGACAGGATTTTGGAAAGCACCTTGGAGAGGAGAGTGAGCGGGGGAGGACCGAGGCCCCTTTGCCTCTCTTCGTTGACACCTCAGTCTCCCAGCCTGAACAGGCTTCAGGAAGGTTCCCACCACTTCCCTCCCACCACTTCCTCTGGAAGGCAGTGTTTAATTACATCCCTCAAGAACCTCCTATGTACTTTCTGTCAACCATATCTCACTCTTGCTCCTTGTAATCATTATCATCCAAGTATATTCACCCACCTGCTCCACCCTGTGTGCACCAATTTTAAATTGGTCGCTTCCTAAGCTAACTGGCTCCAGCCACCAGCCTCATATTTAATTTTTAGCTCCTTCCAGCCCTTCCCCGTCAGGGACCTGGCTCTCTCAGCTGAGGGAGGAGTTGGGTGTGTGTTCCTTCCATGGATGTTTCCTAAGGACTGGGCACTGCGCTGAGTGTTGGGGACCCCAGAGTCTCCGAGACAAAGACCTGCACTCTGGGTCCTACACTTCTTGACAGAAAAGAAATAAATAATGTCAATGTGTGACAAGTGCTCCTGGGACCTGAAAAGCCAGGCCTCATGACAACGGGTGCTGTCTGAAACAGGGTCTTACCTCTGAGAGCAGGAGGAGCAGGTGACCTGCTACCTAGGAACAGGAAAGACTTAAAAGATGGCGCCATGTTGACTCACCTGCCACACCCCGCACAGGTCTGGTCGTCCTGTTCTTGAACTGACTTACACTGAGAGCTGCTGCTGGGCCTGTGCCGATGAAATCTGCACCTACTCTCTCTTGCCTGCACACACTCACGACTATCCTTCCACACCCTCACACCATTGTTCACACGGACATCTTCTCATTCACACACTCTTATTCTCACAAACATGCAAACATAAATACAACATACAGTCATACTCTCACATGCTCAGACTTTCATGCACCTATTATATTTTTGTTCCTATTAGGACAGTTGTTGCTTTCTGGTTTATATTAACATTTTGTCTTAACATGTATTACAATTCTTTTTCCTACCAGCTTGGCCATGGGTGGGGGCTTCATTCCCCCTCCCAGTTTCCAAGCAGCCACTTCTTCCAGCCTTCCAGGACTGGAGAAGAGGGAGGGCGGAAGGAAAACAGAGACAAAAGAACAGAATGTCAAAGTCAAACCAAATGCAGGCCTTGGCCTCCCCTTGAGACAGACACACAGCGGCACCTGGGCCTGTCCTCACTGTCACTTTGCAAATGCCCCATTAACGCAGCCAAGGCCCTGGGATAAAGGACTGGAGAGCTAGTCTGACCTTGTCCTGGCTTTCCTTGCAGCTTCCTGGAAAGGATTGACAGCGTCAGTCTGGTTGACTACACACCCACAGACCAGGTATGTGAAAGTAAAGCCATGGGAAGCTTCTGAGATAGTCTGCCAGGAGCGTCCCGTGGTAATTTAGAAGATTCAGGGAAAACCTACTCATAATCACTGTCTCCTGCACCTTACCATGCTGCCCCTCACATTGGCCCGGCCACCAAGTTCTGAGTCCTCAGTCCCCTGTCTTGTGCTGTGGCGCCTAGTCAAGCCCTTGCCAGTATGGAAGGAAGATCCCATGCAGAGGAGGAGCATGGATTCCCAGGCTTCCTAGGACCATGAGTGAGAAAGCCAGGCTTTCACTTCCCTGTAGTACACTGGGTCCTTTCTGCTTTGGACTCCAGGCTTGAACCCCAGGTAACCATAGCACATCTCCAGGTGTGCCGCAAGTGTGTCCTTTGGATTGAGCCAGACAGAAAGAAGAAATGAATGGAAAGAAAGTAAAAGGAGAAAAAAGAGCCAGTAAACCCCCACCTAAGTTAGTTCACGCAAACTAGTCCTCCTAATGTACCCCGAGCACTTGCAACCCCTGGGGCCTGGGACTTGAACCACATGGAGGCTCCCTTTCCTCTGTGCCCCCTGGAGATGGAAGGTTCTCTTTATGGCTGACTCAGATAGCTTAAAAAAAAAATCGTCCAGCATGAGGCTCAGGAGGTTTCTGGGGCAGTCAATGATTTCTGGGGAAGGTAGAGCCATTTTTCTCTACTATAAATAACCCTTCACGCATGCTCCTGCAAGCAACCCTGATTTAAAAAAAAAAAAAAAAAAACAGCCGGGCGGTGGTGGCGCACACCTTTAATCCCAGCACTCGGGAGGCAGAGGCAGGCAGATCTCTGTGAGTTTGAGGCCCGCTTGGTCTACAGAGTGAGTTCCAGGAAAGGCTCCAAAACTACACAGAGAAACCCTGTCTTGAAAAACCAAAAAAAAAAAAAAAAAAAAAAAAAACCATGAAACTAGAAGGGACTAGTTGGAGAGAGAAAGTGGCATTGGAAGGAGGGAAAGTAATAGGAGAAACGGGAACATGCTCAAAATAAATTCTATACATGTACAAAAGTGTCATACTCTATAACTAATATATGCTAATAAAAATACTTCCTACGATGTAACCTGGGCCCTCTGACATTAAGAGAACTCCTCAAAGGTGACCTACGCAGGTGTGATGATGTGACTGTAAAACAGCAGAAACATCGATCGTCTCCCAGAGTGGCTGATGGGTAAAGAGCATAATGGCACCCGCCCTGTACAGGGAGACGGCAGCTCTGTGAAACGGCGTAGCTTTTCCATGCCCTTGGGAGCACTTCATCTTCCACCTTGGAGAGAGCAGAACTGTGCAAGGAAGAGACAACAAACCCACTGAAGTGAAGTGGCTTCCAGCCCTGAGATCCCTGACTTACGAAAGAGAGTTAAGCTTCCTACCGACCCTTCCCAGCAGAGACTTCCAGATGTAGCCACAAGGCACAGGCCAGGCTCTGTGCCTGAACACTGTGCAATGAGGTTTGGCTGTCATGTACCAGCAAGACATGGGCATGAATCACTTCCTAAAAGTCTCGAGAGGCATGCAGACACAGTTACTGTGTGAAGGGCCCAACTGATTAACTGGGGGGGTTCTACATCTGCATTTTAATTGCTCCTCTTTGTTACAATAGACCTTGTCCTTTCTCGGTCACCACGCTTAGGTCAGGGCACACCTCACTTCTCTCCTCTTCTTCTTCCAGGACCTCCTCAGATGCAGAGTGCTGACTTCAGGAATTTTCGAGACACGATTCCAAGTTGACAAAGTGAACTTTCAGTGAGTACACTGCTAAGAGTGTGTCCCGTGACAGGAATAGTGGAGGGACGCCCAGCTTGGTGCCAGCCTCTGGACAGAATGGGAGCCACAAGGCCTTGAGGCTAAAGGGGTTGGAATGGGGATTCAGGACAGGCCGTGTGAGGCTGGACTCCAGCAAGGGCACTGAGAAACTCACCCACAAGGAGACACAGCTCCAGGAAAGGGGAGCACTGAGCAGGGCAGAGTGAGAAGGGGGGGCCAGGGTCCACCCAATGAGCTGCAGAGAAACTCAGACAGAAAACCGTTTGGGTTCTTGAATCAGACAATTGAAGAGCCTCACAGAGGGCTGTATCATCTGCCTGAATGCAAGTGACAGTCCTCCTGCCCGGTACTGGACAGACATACGTGGTGACTAGAGGGCTGTGGATGTAGCTGGATCCAGAGGAAGCCCTCCCACTTCCCCAGGGGAGACAATCTTCTGGTGCTGAGACAAGTTATCAGAAGGACCTGCCCCAGCACAGACTTAGCATGCACTTTGGTACAAGATGTGGTATGAAACTAGAAACCACTGCATCTATTAGACACCTACTATGTGCCCCTAGACACCATGCCAGCTGTTAACTCCTACAACCACAGTGTAGCATGAAAGAGGAAGAGCTGAAGCTGGGAGAGGCTGCATAACTTGTAGCTCAAGGTCAAGGGCTGAGACACATGAGGTGCATCATGAGCAGCTGACCATTCTGACCGCAGAGGAGAAGGGTAAAAAAACATGCACCCTTTACCCCAGTTTCCCTGAATAATTGGCGTCCCTGTTTCTCTTCCACAGCATGTTTGATGTTGGTGGCCAGAGGGATGAGAGAAGAAAATGGATCCAGTGCTTTAATGGTGATTTGCATGCTCCGTAGAGGGCTGGGTGCTGGCTCCCACCACGGTCTAGCTGTGCTTTAGTCAAACTCTAATCGATATGCAAAGGATAACATGGTAAACATAACATGCAAAGTGAATAACCATGTTCCTTCCTTAAATATGAATCTCATAGAGAATTTAAGCATCCCACATTTCCAGGTACCTTTTGGGTAGACCCTTGGTCAAGTTGCAGCAATGCCCAGCTGTGCATAGGACCTATATTCAAGTCATTCTAGATACAATCCCTGGGACCTGAGCCGTCATAATCCCAGAAAAGCTGCCATTGTCCATCTAAGCCGCCTCCCTCTCCCTCTGTGCCCAACCCAGACGTCACTGCCATCATTTATGTGGCAGCCTGCAGTAGCTACAACATGGTGATCCGAGAAGACAACAACACCAACAGACTGAGGGAATCGCTGGACCTGTTCGAAAGCATCTGGAATAACAGGTGATGAGTCAATTCAGACTCGCCACTGGATCCCAGACCTTTTATCAAAAGTACATTCAGAAGACTACAGATGTTTTTGTTGTTTTGTTGTTGTTACTGTTGTTGCTAAAAGTACCCACTTTAGCCAAGGCACACATCTGTCTGCCTAACATTAGGAAGGTTAAATCAAGTGGATTGGAGTTCAAGGCCAGCCTGGGCTACATAGCCTGATAAATAAAAGAGCTGTAAGTCACCATGAGCACCTGTAACCTAAAAATAGGGAGCTGGAGACATGCAGATCCCTGGGCCTCACTGGCCATCCAGCCTAGCCAAAACGACAAACTCCCGCTCAAAGGAGAGACCCTGTCTCAAATCTAAGCAGAAAATGTTGGTGGTTTTTTTCTTTTGGGGGCCCCACCACACAGCTCCCAAATAAATCACACATGGAGATTTATTCTTACTTATAAATGCCCAGCCTTAGCTTGGCTTATTTCTAGCCAGCTTTTCTTAACTTAAATTATCCCATCTGTCTTTTGCATCTGGGCTTTTACCTTTCTCTATTTCTGTATATCTTTCTTTCTTTCTTACTCCATTGCTGAGTGGCTGGCCTCTGGTCTCCTCCTCCTTCTCTGGCTACTTCTTTCTTCCTACATTTCTCTGCCTGCCAAGCCCTGCCTGTCTTTTCTCCTGCCTTGCTATTCAGTTCTTTATTAGACCATCAGGTGTTTTAGACAGGCACAGTAACACAGCTTCACAGAGTTAAACAAATGCAACATGAACAAAAGTAACATATCTTAAAATAATATTCTACAACAGAGAATGATTTTGGAAAATATTTAGATATCATCCTCTGGCTTCCACTGGTTCCTGCTCACACATGTGCACAAACACACACACACACACATGTAAATCCTAAATTTTAATAAGCCTTTCATCCCATCTGATAGACATACTTAACATGGGAAATATTCTTTGGAGATCTTATAGGTGCTTGGTTAGGACTATTTAAATCTGTTATAAAAGTCTCAGGTTATATTTTGAATTCAAAATTAGTTTTATTTGCTTATTTTGGCCTGGTGTCTCCCTACATTACCCCGGCTGGCCTTAAACTCTCAATCCTCTATTCTCAGCCTCGTGAGGTACTTGAATTACAGATATATGCCACCATGCCTGGTTGGTAAGAACCCAGTTTAGAATGTTCTCTGGTAACTAGATGGTCTCTTCAATCTGTACCACTCAAAGCTGTAGCACAGACACATGATATTCCCAGAATCCCAAGGGAGCAGACGTGATTATGTCAGGAAGGAATGTTCAACACACACACTCCCCTGCAGACTCATGCTGTTAAAAACCAGGTTCTCATTAATTATTAAGGAAAAAAAACAACACTAAGGAGTACAGAAAATAAAAGTTGACCTTGAAGATTATTTGTATGAGTCTGGAGAGATGGTTATGTAGTTAAAAGTACTAGCTGCTCTTCCAGGGGACCCTGGAAGATCCCAGTACTCTGTGCACAAATCCCTGGATCTGATCCCCAATACTGAAAAAAAAAAAGATTCTAATTTTGTCTTTATTTATAAATATGCATGAGTATAAAAAAATCTAGGCATAAAATTATAAAAACCTAATAGTAATTGTCATTTGATATAATGCATTTGATTATATGTATATTTTCTATAACTTAAGCTTGTTTGTATAGTATCTAGAAAATCTACATAAGTTAAAAAAAAAGAAGCACCTGAGGGGGAGATGGGTGGCATTTACATTTGTAGTCAGAGTCCTGTGGGCTGATCCCTGGGACCTCCTAGGATTTCAGAGGGCTTTGTTATTTGGCAGCTAACTTCCTTTTGGCTAGACTTCAGCTTTTCTTACCTCACCACCCTATTCCTGGGCTTCATTCCTTTAGCTTCTCATATCACATGAGGGGAGTCTACTTCTGCCCTCCCTCCCCATCCTCCCTCTCCTCCCCACCCCCCCCCACCCCCCCACCCCCCCGTGCTAAGAGGAGGTAAGACCAAGGAAGACTGGCTGCTAATTAAACCCCTCCTGATTGGCTAATGAGTCATTTGGTACTTGAGTAACATTTTAACTTCTCCCATTGGAGTTTTCTGGCCCATTAGACCCCAAAATTATATCACAAGAGTCCAAGTGTATTCATTACAAGCCTAGATCTCTGCTTTATTACCAATAAATGTGTACGTCCCCACAGAAGTTCATCAAGGAAAGAGTGAACTGCTGCGTTGGGGGGTGGGGTGGGGCTTTGTCACTGATGGTACAAAGAGTGCAAATAATGGTGTATCAAATGATAGTGAGTCCACTTCCGGAAGATGCCGGTGTTGGCCCACTCCCCCACCACCACCTTTTTTTTTTTTTTTTTTTTTTGCCAGTCTTGCAGAGCTGAGGGTGGAGGTGAAAGCAGGGCCTCGGACTGGGCAAGCACCCGCCACTGAGCTGCATCCTCTGAGTTTCCCTTTCAGTCTGGCAGCGTGGTTGTGATGGTGCTTTCACACGCCGGCATTGTGAAATCAGCGTGCATTTTTGTTCTCTCTAGGTGGTTGCGGACCATTTCTATCATCTTGTTCTTGAACAAGCAAGATATGCTGGCAGAAAAGGTCTTGGCAGGGAAATCAAAAATTGAAGACTATTTCCCAGAGTATGCCAATTACACTGTCCCGGAAGATGGTAAGATTTCAAAACACAGTCTCGCTTATGATTGAAAGAGTCAGCTGTTCTTTTCCCATAGTCCAGTAACTGTAAGTCTAGTGAATCTAAGAAATGGCCTCAGATTAAACCATCCTCTCTGCCCCACCCCACCCCCAAAGTACTAAGGTACAGAGTGAGTAACCCTGTCCAAATTGCACAGGACCAAAAGTGTCTGGGAGCTTAGGATTTTTTTGAATTTTGGAATGTTTGCTTATCTGGGAGATGTGACCCATATTTCATTCAAAACAAATCATTGAATGTTGGAATGTATTTGTGTGCACCTCAAATATATAGCCTGAGGATTTTGACGGGCCTGTAACATGAAGTCAGCTATAGAAGTTTCTGTCGGGGCTGGAGAGATGGCTCAGTGGTTAAGAGCACTGGCTGCTCTTCCAAAGGACCTGGGTTCAACTCCCAGTATCCACATGGTAGCTCACAACTGTCTATAATTCCAGCTCCAGGGGATCCAACACTGTCACACAGCCATATGCACCCAAAACACCAATGCATATAAAATTAAAATTAAAAAAAAAAACTTCGGACCAAGCATTGGTGGTGCACGCCTTTAATCCCAGCACTCGGGAGGCAGAGCCAGGTGGATCTCTGTGAGTTCAAGGCCAGCCTGGGCTACAGAGTGAGTTACAGGAAAGGCACAAAGCTACACAGAGAAACCCTGTCTCAAAAAAAAAAAAAAAAAGAAGAAGTTTGTGTCTGTGGTATAATGTCAGTATATAAGAGATTAGCAGCGGATCTCTGTGAGTTCGAGGCCAGCATGGGCTACCAAGTGAGCTCCAGGAAAGGCGCAAAGCTACACAGAGAAACCCTGTCTCGAAAAACCAAAAAAAAAAAAAAAAGAGATTAGCAGATGTGGGATATTTGAGATGTTATGTGTTCAGAATAGGGATGCTTGGTCGGTATTCAAATGTCTTACTTAGGATTCTACTTGTAAATGGTTCAGAGTTTGATTTTCTATTAAAGACGGGCCACATAAAGAAGGGCTGTTTGAGTAAGTGACTGTGTCATACCAGGTAAGTTCTCTCATACCACCAGCTGGGTCTTTTGTGACCAGCACATCATTCAAACCCCATACAGTAACCATAGGTGGTGGCTTCTGTAATTTTTTTTTTTATAGATCAGTGATTCTCAACCTGTGGGTCATGACCCCTTCAGGGCGCATATCAGATATTTATATTGAAAGTCATAACAGTAGCAAAATGACAGTTATGAAGTAGCAGTGAAATAATGTTATGGCTGGGGGTCACCACAACATGAATGGAACTATTGAGAACATGCTGAGGGTCACAGCGTGAGGAAGGTTGAGAACCACTGCCATAGGACAAGAGGTGATCAGCCTGCTCCAGACCACATAGGTAGAGCTGGGAAGACAAGACAGGCCTCCATCCCCTGGTGTCCAAACCTGTGCTGTCAGCCACTCCTGTGGCTTACATGACCCTTGGTGGCAACACTGGTGGCCCCCACTGGGTGGCCAGCTCCACCAGCCTCCTGAGATGGAGGGCCCAGTGCTAAGGCGAGGAAGGGAAAGCGGAGCTTGTCATCCATGTCCTATTTGCCCTTAGTTTTCGGTGTGTGTTAAGCCACTGGGCATTTTTAGGAGCCATTTGCTAAAGGAAAAGTAAGATCACTTCTAAAAAATGTGAGACCATGAGCTAAACAAAGCCAAACGAAAGGGATGCTTCTAGAAACTGGAGTCGGAGTTGGGCCCGCAGTTCTTACCGCTATGGAGGACAGAGAAACCTCGGACTTCTTAGCCCTTTGTGTCCCCTTTTGTCTCCTCTACCTACCATCCCAAAGTCCTGGCTTTTGTGCACTCCTAGGAAAATCCTGAGCATCACGGGACCATTCCCTGTGAGAATCAGCAGGTGCCGGGAAAGGGCCTGGGGTACAGCTCCCCTGTTCTATGGAACAGCCTCTCCTTTGCTGTAAACTCGAGCAGCCTGGGCGGCCAGAGCATGCGCTGTTACATTGTAACCAGCCCTGCCTGCCGCCACTTTGTTTCTGTTTTATGTGGCTGATTGGAATTCACTTTGTAGGCCTTGAACTCAAAGACAAATTCACACACACACACACACACACACACACACACACACACACACACGCACGCACGCACGCACGAGCACACACACCTGGCTGCCCCTGTCTCCCCAGTACTGGGATTAAAGAAGTGCACCACCACACTCAGCTACAGGCTCTTTTGTGGTCAGAGCGTACTCAGATCTCACCTCCCGGTCTGCCTAGTTCCGTCCCAGGCTGAACCAGGGCTCTTGGAAAAGCTGAACAGGCCTGGCTGCAGTTGCCGTGGCTGGCTCTTCCATCTTCCCAGGATACTGCCTGTGTCTCACTGGCCCTAGTCCAGGCAACAGCTGAGTTCTGTGGAGCCTTCTCCAAGCATCACCTCTCCGGGTGTGGTCCTGACCTTACCCCCATCCTTTCAGTGACTCAGTTTCTGGCTTAGCCTCCATGGGGATGTGTGTGTGTGTGTGTGTGTGTGTGTGTGTGTGTGTGTGTGTGTGTGTGTGTGTGTGTGTTTACTTGCCTTCCCTGAGCACTTCAGTTCTGGCACAGCCATCTTTCAAAGAGCAGCAGCCCCAATGGCACCTACCTCTGCACGAGGAGATGGAGCTTCCCAGAAAAGGAACACCAAAGTGATTCATCGAGACAGCTGAAGGGACCTTGGTTCCAGCCACAGTGCCAACTCAATGACTGGTACTCACCTGGTACCATGTGTCCAGTCTGTCTGTGACCCCCAGGGCACCCATCCCTCCCTGGCATGGGTAATGACTGCTGGCAGCCTAGACTCACCATCCAGCTTGGTGATCCTCAAGTCTGACTTAGACAGCTAGAAAGTGTAGATCCATGCAGCATGGGTGCAATGCTCAGGAATTACACAGAACGAAAGAATCCAAGCCAAGAAGACTTCAGGTTGTGTAAAGTATAGGAAATGCAGAGACTGTAGTGCCAGAATCATACTTGTTCGATTGAGAATGGGAAGAATGGGGTGCAGAGGGAAATAGGGGCACTTCCGATGGTGTTGGATACATGGTTATTTTGATCACTCATTATTTTGTTCACAGTGATAATTTGATAATTATCAATAGCCAATCCATGTCAAAATGTATCAAAGTATACATTTGAAATATATATAGTTTAGAGTCTATAATTTATCCCTCAAAAAAACTAGTGCCCAGTTCCCAGCAGATGAATGACCAGAGTATGGCTAGAGGTGGAGACATCACCAAACCCTGAGGTTCCAGGGCATACTTGGGTTGATAGCCAGAGGGTCTGTCTGCTGCAGGGGACTTCCCAGAGCCCCCAACCAGAGTCTGCAGTAGCTAGAAGAGAGTCCCCCTACAAGACTGATGTTTAAAAAGCCGAGAGCATCCCAGTCAGCACAGCCTTCCTCTCTACCATAGCTTGCAATAGGAAGTAGAAGATGGAGGGGGTCTCAGCTTCTCAGGATTCAGTTAGAAGCTTTCTTGAGCAGGTATTACTTGCCCTAACCTGCTATGTTGGCTGAGTTTTCCTGTCCCACAGCTGCTCTCAAATAAACACACTGAGGCTTATATCAATTATAAATGCTCGGCCAATAGCTCAGGCTTATTCCTAACTAGCTCGTACATTTTAAGTTAACCCATATTCCTTATTTATGTTCTGCCGCATGGCGGTACCTTTGTTAGCATGGCACGTTCATCTCCTGCTCCCTCTGCATCTGGCTGGCGGCTCCTCACTCCGCCCTTCCTCTCCCAGTGTCAGGCTGTCTCTGCCCAGCTATTGGGCAATCAGCTTTTTATTAACGATGACAGCAATACATATTTACTGTGTACAAAGACTGCTCTACAGTATGTCTATTTGGGTTGCTATAACAAAATTCCTTAGGCGGGGTGACTTATAAACAACGAAAGTGTTCTGGAGGCTGAGAAATCCAGAAGCAGGACACCAGATTTGGAGTCTGGTGGGGCCAACTCTCTCTTCACTGAGTTCGGTGTCCTTAACCGGTGGAAGACATGAACAATCTCTTTCAGGTTTCTTTTATATGAGTGCTGAATCCCACTTCTCATGGCAGAGCCCTGGTAACGGAGTCATATTGGTTTAAATATTAAGGCAACTCCATGTAGTTAAAAGGGAGGTTTATTTTGTGGGGTAACTTACAAGTGAAGGGATAGGTAACAGAGTCTGGGAAAGATGTAGTGCAGTCTGGTGGTGTTCTCGGGAGAACTCTGCTCAGTCTACCTCTAGCGTCCAGGATCCAGGAACCAAGAGAGCTGGCCCATCTGGATTTTGGGTCTTCAGGGGTCCTCTATTGGCTCTGCCTTGTAGGCCTGACAGTTACCAAAGCCTCAATGGGGGTTGGAACTTCCAGATGAAAGCTGGACCGGCTACCCACTACAGAGTCATCCCACCTGTTGATGCTTCGATGAGGAAGACAATATGAGAATATACACACACTCACACCAGAAGATTATGTATCTTTTCTCAGAACTCTATGAGAATTAAAATGCTTTGAGAGAAGGAAAGGAACATTACATTTAATTTTTGCCCTGTCATACATGTATGTTAATAGCATGAGCATACACAGCCCTGTGTAGTTGACTCCTTCTGCTCTGCCAGACTTCTGTATCTTTGCTTCCTGTCAGTTAAATGAAATTTCATTTTTAATTTCAACAGCAACACCAGATGCGGGAGAAGATCCCAAAGTCACCAGAGCCAAGTTCTTTATCCGAGATCTGTTTCTGGTAAGCAGTTCTGTTGCCCTTCTGCGTTCTACCCTTGCTCTCTGCAGTTTGCTAATTATCCCTTCGAGATTCCACTGTTTCCCCAAATCCTGAGCTGAGAGAGAAGCAGTTAGCCTCTCCTGCTGGAGCACACTGGCTTGAGAGAGGATAGCTCTCTCACCCAGTTAGTTCCAGAGAGCTTCCAGGACCCCTGGAAGGGAGTAGCCAGGTGACAGGGCTACACACTTTTCATGTCTTCCAAACAGTAGCAAGTCCTCCTGCAGAGTCTAAAGTGCACACAGTCAAGCCTTGGTGTCTGTTTCCTCCATCCTAGAGCACCAGCAGGCTGACAGGAAAATGAACTTGCCCAAATTCTGCCCCTCCCCCTCCCTCAATTTGCCGTGTTTGCCATACATTTTTTTGTTGTTGTTTTTGTTTATTTAGGTTTTTTTTTTCAGGACCTTATATATATTAGCCAAGCATTATACCACTGAGCTCTATCCCAGTCCTTGATTTTTTTTGAGACAAGAGTATGTGTAGCTCAGGCTAGCCTCAAAATCACAGTGCAGCCCAGGCTGGCCACTAACTTACGTTCCTCCCACCTCTACTTCTGGGATCACAGGCCCATGGCATTAATCTTGTGCTTCCCACAGTTAACAGCAAAGAACTTTTCTCCAAGACACACCACACACACACACACACACACACACACACACACACACACACACACCAGGCAACATTCTACTGCCAGCCAAGGTCACCTGTGTGGGGAATGCAGAAGTATAACCAAGACGCAGCCCCATCACATGTGGAGACTTAAATACTTTAGTTGCATCTGGTGGCACAGGAGTTGCGTGGTGAGGCAGGGGGATGGCTATAGCTGTGGAGTTCAAGGTTGGTGTGGGCAATAGAGCAAGACCCTTGCACAAAACAGATATAAATGAATGAAAACTGAGTCAGAGATCGGCTCCTGCCCCCCTCCCTCAGTGGCCTGCACTTGTTGCAGTAGCTACCCCAACTACAGGCAGAATGTATTTCCGCTAGCAGAGTTCTGTCCACCAGGGCAGCAGAGACATGCTGGAAATTTCCATTCTGCAACTCTTAGCCTGCCTTGCTCTCTCCAAAGCCCGTCTCGGCTCCGATTCGGTGCCTGGAGCTGAGGGAAGTTTAACTCTCTCCAGGGACCTGCTCGGTACCCGAACAGTTTGTGAAAGCCGGTCAGCCCAAGCCCTCCCTGGTCCCTACATAGCGTGTCCCCCTAGGCGGTCCTCCCGTTGGACTGCACTGGGCCCCGCCGTCCTGAGCACAGCCTTTCTTCTTACAGAGGATCAGCACTGCCACGGGCGACGGCAAACATTACTGCTACCCCCACTTCACCTGTGCCGTGGACACAGAGAACATCCGCAGGGTGTTCAACGACTGTCGGGACATCATCCAGAGGATGCACCTCAAGCAGTATGAACTCTTGTGAGGGTTGCCCACCCTTCCCCGTCACCGCCGACTCTCCTCCCTCTTGGTCACCCCCAGAGGCGGTGTATCTCTCCCTAGCCTGCCTGTCTGTCTACCCCGAGCCATGGTAGGGCGTAGTGTTTAGTGTCACCGGGCTGCCCTCTCCTGTCCTGTCCTAGGTTATGCCTACATGTGACCAACAAGCCTTTGGCTACCTCTGACCCCCCCAGGTTTGGTCTCTGTAGCTTCTGTTTTTCACTGGACTAAAAACTGGCCTCCCGCCACCAATGTGTATCACTGCAAAGCTACCAACTCTCATGCAGGAGATATAGATACTGCAGTGAAGTGTCTCTGAGTGGGAACCTATTTATTCTTTGGTAGCCGATTGGGCCTAAAGGCAGCGTGGTGAATGGGGGAAATGCATCATTTTCAAGTTCTCAAGCATGATCGCAAAAACTGTCCATACAGTGCGCCATGCACTGCGGCTCTTCCTGGTTTTTCCCTTTATGAAAGGTCAGGCTGGCAGGTAGCTGCCCCTTCTGACCTGCGTTAGCCCAAGGCATAGAGTAGACCCACGCCAGCAACAGAGCAAGAGGAACTCTTTTCAGCCACTGCTGCCGTGAGCCTCGGGCATTTGGGGTAGTGTTTCTCGGAGCCTTTCACATTTAGGCAGAAACCCTGCCAATTGTAGTAGTGACTGCAAATCGTATCCTGTCTATAAACAAAGGTATCCTCTACACCTTCCTGATAGCGGGGCAGAGTCTTTCCTATCTTCCTTTTGTCGTTGCTCTCCTAGACTGTACAGACCACAAAATGTAACACTCTTTTGTATGACGACTCACGAAACCTCCGTGTAGAGTTCTGTGCCTTGGTGATGGCCACACCTGGAAGGAACTATGTCCCAGCTGCGCCAAGCAGCTTGCGGGCCACACAGCCTGCTGCGTGCTTTACAGCGGGGGGGACGGGGGGATCCTGTTCGTCCTAGGCTATTTTTATCAGGTCGGTGTTTATCGTTGACTTCAGAATCATCCACTTTACCAGCAATGCCATCCCAGCGCCGGAACTGTCGCAGCCACCTGCTTCTACTGCTCTGAACCTCAGCTGCTGCTAACACTGGGATGACCCGATTCCAAGGCATAAGTTACAATCTGCTCTTTGAGGGTACCAAGGGTTTTCTTCCCCCTGCTGCCCGCCCCCACCCTCTCCAAGATGAAATGTTTCTGATGACTCCTTCAGGTTCCCTAGGTAGGAGCAGGCCTACCATCCCTTAGTTAAGTTCTACACACAGTCCCATCGTACCAGAAACAGGTGGTGAGGGGAAAGCAAGGAGGTATCAATGTTAGAGCAGTGAGGACAATAAGGACGGCATCTTCCGAAGATGAAATACTACAAAGCTACTTACTTAGTATCTATCTGCATTGCTAGGGATGGGCCCAGCACCTAGTGCATGCTAGGCAAGCACTCTACTGCTAATCCTTATCTGCAGCCATTACTCCAGCCCCACAAAAGCCTTTATTTTAAAGACAAAATATATGGCTGTTCCTCCCACATGCAAGATCTGCAGGTGCAGCCTCGAGTTACAGTAGGACACCTAGAAAATAACGGTTGCTGCATCAATGCACTGTTCTACCCACGGCCGAGGCTTTAGGAATAGTCAGTCCTCTTAGGCTTAGAGTTATCTGTAAAGATGTCCAAAGTTGAATTTTCATCAGTCCAAATGCAGAGGAGTGACAGCCTGCATCACGTGTTCATCTCCTCATTGTTTAGAGTTTATTCCTGAAGTCGGCACTGTGTAACGCTTCATAAATGCATCCTGGTTGAGATGCTCTTCCACGGAAGGATGGCAGCCTTAGTCAGTTCAGCACATTTCCCGGCTCATCGTCACTGCCTCCCCATGCCATTCTCCACCATTGCACAAAACTTCTGAGCCCCCACGTGAAATGAAAGTGACTTTCAGTTCCCCCTGCACTTTCATAGCAAAGAAGAAAAACTTGCACGCGCACACACACACACAAGTGAAATTTTCCACTACTCCCTGCATTATTACTCAACAGTTCCCTGTTACTAAAGGACTATTTAAAAGTTTTGTAGGGGCTGAATATGTAGCTCTGATAGAGTACATGCTTAGCATGCATAAACCCTGACTCGATCAAAATAAAACATATAAATAAATAAAATGGGATCATTGAAAAAGATTGACTCCTTTAGGAAAAAAGAATATGCTTTAATCTGACAAAATTATTTACACCATTTATTTTTAAATTCAAGCATCCATGTCCTCCTCCATTTTTTCAAGCTTTAGTCATCAACAGGCACTGAATTCAGATGTGACAACATGGTCTTCGAGAGAGAAAATTAAACTAAAAATCTGGTTCCATTAGCACAGAAACACAAGAGCCTATAACAAACATGTTCCTGCACATTGAATCTGTACTTTTGAGCGTACAGCTTCACGATCTATAAGAAACTGAGACCCACTTCATAGAGGGACAGGGAAAATCCAACTTTTAGGTACACACATAGCCTCAAGTGTGCGCCAGAGCTGCTGGGCCCTTCCCTGGGGAAGCAAGGGTTGGGTGTTGTGCATGCAAGTGACCAGTGTCCATAACATTTATATACTGTACAGATGCAACCTTTGATTACACATATATTTGATAAAACAAAAGACAAATTTGTTGTAGAGCACATGTTCCATTTTTATAGCATGAGAACAGTACAGTCAACTGTTTATTCTGCAGTCACTGGCACTGACGATTCGGAATTCCCATGATGTGCGTAAGGACAACCAACATTTGCTCTCCTCCGTGGCTCACAGGAGCCCCACCGGAAGTCCTAAGTCTCTGGCTTTGATTTATATTACCACATGCAACAGTCACCGGCTCTTCATCTTCTCGTGTGCATTCTGCACAGTTTCCAACCAAGCAGGAAAGATGAAGGCAGGCGTTCAAAATGCACTAAGATGAGGATCATCAGGAAGCCACCCGCTGCGCCATACGTGATCAGCACCCTGTCCTCAAGTGGGAGGTAGCACTTGGAGAGAGCAAAGTCTCTGGATGTCAGACTGCCCTGGGGAAGAAATCGAGAAAGTTTAAGCTTCAGGGTGAGTCCCAGGCACAGCAGTCTCACTTAGAGGCTGTCTTCTAGGTTCTCTCTGGTGGGACCGGGAAGGAAGAGCCCTCTCCACCCAGGACTAAGGGGCTTCGAGCATAACAAGTCACCACCGGCCACCCAGGTGCTGACGGAAGGAAGGCGCCAAAGCTCTGCTGGTTCGGGAAGAAGGTCTGATATGCTGGCCCCTCCATTAAAATGTATCCCTCACACAGTAAGGCAGCCCTGGAGGGAGACCAAGAGGCATCAGTCCCAGAGGAACAAGAGGACAAGAGTTTCCCTGCCACCTGATAGCAGAGCAGTTACTGTCTGTCACCCAGAAGTGCCCCTGCAACTCCATAGGCTTCCCATTGTAAGCAGTTTGCAATGCGGAATCAAGGTAGCAAATGTTTTCACTTACTTGAACTTGAAAACACAAGGGGCCCCCACCTTTTTATAGATAGAACCATACATAGAAGAGTAGCATAAGACTGGGCGCAAGGACCCATGGTTACAAAGGAGGCGTTTCACTGAGTCAACACCTTTCACCAACTTGGAAATTCTGTAGTACCACGTGCCTGGCACACTTAGAAAATGAGAGATGAAGCCGGGCGGCGGTGGTGGCGCACGCCTTTAATCCCAGCACCCGGGAGGCAGAGGCAGGCGGATCTCTGTGAGTTCGAGGCCAGCCTGGTCTACAGAGTGAGATCCAGGACAGGCACCAAAACTACACAGAGAAACCAAAAGAAAAAAGAAAGAAAATGAGAGATGACCAAGTCTGTTAATGCATTGACAACTCTTTCTTTGTAAACAAACTGGGACTTGCTGGACTCTGCCTCTGCTCTCGAGATAAAATTCTGGCAGCTGTTCCTCAGAGTCCCTCTGAAGCCGTGTTCTGCCTATTTGTCCCCAGACAGGTGATTACAGACGGGTGGTGTATACAACTCCAAAGTGCAAAGTGGGCGATTTATTTCTGGCTTTTGTATGTTTTTACAGATTGCAGCCATTAAATAGTTGATTACTGTGTTGATTTCAATACTCCAGGAAGCTTTCAGATAAAAATAAAGGTTTACGTTACCATGATGAAGCTGGGGTTGTTTCTGTTCCTCCAACTGAAGGATGGGACGCTCACCTCGGGGGCTCCTCCGGGATGGAGTACCTGACAGGCGCTGTGGGTGTGGCCGCTCAGAACCAGGCGAGGCTGGAGCCACCACAGCAACTGGCAGCCAAGGAGATGAAGATGGGCAATTAGGGCTCAGACTAGCAGTGACAGCCCCATGGCTTTGCCAGGGCCACTCACTCCACTCAAATAAATGATAATCCTTAATAGGTAGGACAGGCTTCTTTTTCCTCAGATTCCCTATTCCTAGTAAACCTTTGGACCACTCCTCTACCACACACTTGTATATATCCCTTGATTTTTATACATTTGTCTCATAAACATTTTCCACAAATACATTTATATTTAAAACGTAAATTTGTATTTACATTTCATATTTATATGTTTTTGCATTTTAATATATTTCTATTAGTATAATACACGGATGCTACTGTTTATATGTACTTTTCTTAAATATACATATTTGAGAAAGTGCACTGCTAGTTAAAATCCCCCCAAATTGGACTCTAAATTTAATTTACACTCAATTCATTTAAGTCGATTTAAAAGCATTTAATGTAAATATGAGTGGAGCAGGGGCTGGCCGTTAAGAGATTAGGGGAGATGGCTCAGCAGTTAAGAGCACACTGACAGCTTCATCAGAGGACCCGGATTTAATTCCCAGCACCCACATAGCAGCTCACAACTGTCTATATAACTCTAGTTCCAGAGGATCCAACATCCTCACTCAGAAACACATGTAGGCAAAACATCAGCGCACATAAAATCTCTTAATAATAACAATAATAATAATAATAATAATAATAATAATAAGGGGCCGGATGGTGGTGGCACATGCCTTTAATCCCAGCACTCGGGAGGCCGAGCCAGGAAGATCTCTGTGAGTTCGAGGCCAGCCTGGTCTACAGAGCGAGATCCAGGACAGGCACCAATACTACACAGAGAAACCCTGTCTCAGGGAAAGAAAAAAAAAAAAAAAACTAGCCAAGAATGTAATTTTAATTGAGACTAGGAAATAGTGGATCTACCAAAGAAGAAAAAAGGAACAAAGCGATTGAGCTGAAATCTGAGAGGGTGTCAAAGCCCTCCCCTTCCTGCAGCTAGTGACCACAAAGGCCCTGGGTGTTCACTCCGCTGTCCCCACGTGACCCTGGCATGAGGTCATGTCACCACACACCTTTTGTGAGGCCTCCCGAGAAAGAACATCGTATTTCTCCTTGAAGGGGACGTTCTTCTCCTCTGGGGGTGCCGCATCGTCCCCAGAACAATTAGCATCGCTGGCCCGATAGAGCGGGTAGTGCTGTCCAAGATAAACGTGGCATCAGTGATTTTGTCAGAGGCGTGGCTGGCTGGCTGGACTGGACTTCCTCCCCCAACTCACCTGCAGCAGCACGGGGGCGGAAAAGGGGAGCCGCTGCTCACCTTCACACCGGCTGGATCCCTGCACCTGCTGGTCAGAAGTCACCCTGTTAACCCGGCAAACCCCAGTGCTTCCCCGCCGGCCAGGGAAGGGGAGCTGGGTGACTAACAGCCAGGGCGCGCGACTGGGGCACCTTGGGAAGACATGAGCGCAGAGGCCTATGCTGTTCCAAGGTCTCCTACCTCTCGCGAGCAATTCAGTTTCCGAGAAATCTCTCTGAGCTCGGCTTCCGCTTCAGAGCAGATGCTACAGCCATCCCCTTCCATCGCGACGCTGTTGACCATCACAAAACTGAGGCAGACAGGAGCAGGCAGAAGGTCAGGCCACCGGACTCACGTGTGAGCCTCTCTTCCCATTGTCCCCATGGAAACAACATTACACGTCCGTGGTGTCATGAAACAAGCCCCAAGAGCAGCTTACTCCCAGCTAAACTAATTACTAGTTAATATTGACAAAACAAAAACAGCATTAGATCCCAGATACGATGAAGCGGGGCTTGCTTCTCTTGCCCCACATCAAAGAAAGGACCAATCTGTAACTTGCAGGAAATCCTACAAGACAGAAGCCGTGGGGTCTGACTACCACTCAATCGAGCATCCAGTGGGAAGTGTGTCCTGGGGCAAGCTCCTGAGCCTGTGTCTCGCGTGTGCAGGTGGGGGGAAGACCAGGAAGCCTATGGTGAAGGGTTAGTGAAACAACAAACTCTAAAGTGGACCTCGAAGCTCACAGACACACCCGCAGCAAGGGATGCTCAGGGCCAAGTGCGCATGGGTGCTAAAGTGGGCTTCGATAACCCCTAACCGGGAGAGTAAGGTCAAGGTTGGCTAGCCTCTACCTCTGTCACATTTGTATGGACTCCCATGAAAATACGCTTTTATTTCCTGTACACATAGCACCTGGGCATGGGAAAGGTGCTTGTCAGCAAACTGCTTAAAATATAAACTGTTTTTGGTACAGGGAGCTGAGGTGGCCTGAAATCTGGTGAGCATGCATAAATTCTGAAGCGCTACTACGGTTAGGCAGACGTCACTCAGTGACATCAGTCCATGGCTATACAGAAGAGGACGGTGTTGCTGGAGAGACCACCCTCTACCCCCCCCACCCCCCTATCCCCCCACTCCCCACCCCCCGCAGGGTTATGAAAGAGGAGTTCTGATGGAAAATCCAAGATACTCCCATCACCAGCTCCTTACAGAGATGGTCTCACTGCATCACCATCCGCAGAGTTCTGGGGCCACAGAGGGACAGAACTAAAAAAGAAGAGGTTCCCTCCACTGTGTGGACTCACTCGAGCAGGGCACACAGTCTCGGAGGTTGTACTACCAACAACATAGAAAAGGTTCAGAGTGGCCCTGCTTATGGCCTCGTGGGGGTGGGGAGTATCCAGTGACCAGACTAAGGCTAGGCTGCTCTTTTAAAGGTCAAGGCTGATGAACTCAGAAGGCAGATAGAGCTATAGAAAGTGGACACACTTGGCACCAAATGCCAGGACATCATCCCTATCAGAGTGGCCCTTGTCAAATGGTACAAATACATTTGGGCCAAATGAGAAGGTGCTTCACAATGTACACAGTGGCATGCACCTACAGTTCCAGCTCAGAAGTTTGCCACAGCATGGACAACATAGCAAATCCCTGTCTGCAAAAGCAAAACAAAAAGAGCCACAGAAGCATCTCGACAAAGTGGGCTGCTGGATGCCTAACACTTGGGACAGTGCAGACAGAATGCCACGCCCACCGTAAATGGGCGGAGTCATAGACTGATATGTTCTTTGTGGGTGGGTCCAAGTTTCCCATCTGTCAATTCCCACAGTGACCATCAACAGGCACCAGGTAACACAGGACATGGGTCTGACCGTATGGCAACCACCTTTGAATAACAATGGATTTGAGCTGGGGGCACAGTTCAGTGGAAGGGTCTCAGGCTCTGGGCTTCACCCCCAGCACCTCATAAAAAAAAAAAAGTTTCATAAGAATTCATAGCTAATACTCACTTAACTCCTTTCCAAGAAAACAGCCTTTCCGAGCCGAACACTTTCTCAAATCGTTTTATTCTGTATTTACTCATCCTGTATCCAATTGTAAAAAGAAACACTTTTCAGGTCAAGCTGTCTTAGCACCGTGGAGTTACCGTGAACATGAAAAGTAACTTCGACAATCTGGCATTAGTGGTCTCAGGCAATTGAGGCTCAAAGGTCAGGTCCACTGCTTATCGTGAGGGGAGGGTGAGTTACTTAATTCCCTAGCACCTCAGTGGAGCAGTAAACAACAGGACATGAAAAAGAGAGACCTTAGTATACAGAAAGTACTTAAATGACTAGCACATAAGCATCAGAGCACACTACAGTGTGAGCTAGCAAAGGGTATGTGGACTTATAGTCTGACTTCCAAGACTGATGTTAAGTGTACATTTTCATCTAGAGCTTGAATGCAGAAGGAATACAAGTTTGAGGGCCCCCTGAACTATATAGTAAGACTGAGTCTCAAAACACAGAAACAAAAATAGCCAGGCGTGGTGATGTCTTTAATCCCATCACTTGGAAGCAGAGGCAGGTAGAGTTTGGGGTCAGCCTGGTCTACATAGTGAGTTCCAAGCCTGAGCTACACAGTGAAACCCTGTCTCAAAAAAATAATAAATAAAATGAATTAATTACATTTTAAGTTAGATTCTTGTCATGGCACATACAACTCATTCATGCCAGATATTTGTGGAGGGTGTAAATATGCCAAGATTTTTTTTTTTTAATTCCTTAAGGAGCCTCTATTTCAGAACTCCCATCTTTGAAGGAAAACGAATTTCTTCAGTAAAACACAAATACAGCAGCCGGGCGGTGGTGGCGCACACCTTTAATCCCAGCACTCGGGAGGCAGAGCCAGGCAGATCTCTGTGAGTTCGAGGCCAGCCTGGGCTACCAAGTGAGTTCCAGGAAAGGTGCAAAGCTACACAGAGAAACCCTGTCTCAAAAAACCAAAAAAAAAAAAAACAAAAAACACAAATACAGCTTTCCCCAAAGTTTTAGCAACTTTAAAATAACTAATGGCTGAGGAAACTTTCTGGGGGCTCGATTCTTCCACACACTACTTACTGATAGTGGAAGCCAACATCATGATTGCCAATGATCACCTTCAGCTGCACATGGCTGCCGTGCCTGAACATCTTCTGAAACCGCTGCACATCGTCTGCCCAGGCCTAAGGGAACAAGAGCCACAGCTGAGAGCCCCGACCCCTCTTCCCTCTGGCAAACCCAGGATCCTGTTTTGGCTGGAGAGGGCAGCCCCTCCTCCACACCAAGACAAAGTTTTTTTGTTTGGTTTGGTCTTTACAGGCAGGGTGTCTCTGTGTAGCCCTGGCTGTCCTGGAACTTGCTCTGTAGACCAGGCTGATCTTGAACCCAGAGATCCATCTACCTCTGCCTCCCAAGTGCTGGGATTAAAGGTGTGCGCCACCACTGAGAGGCCAAGTTTTAATTCTTTTTACAAGACATCTGTTAGCAGCTGTGGTAAATGCAGTAGAATTCGCTACAATTAGCTGAGGAATTTTCCACTAAGGGACTCCACACTCAGGGAAGCCAGGATAGTGACTTATGACACAGAAAAGAATTTCGGGAAGAGTCATGGGAAGTAGAGTTAAGTTTTGTTTTGTTTTCTGATTTTTTTTTCTTTTGAGATAGGATTTCTCTGTATAACATTCCTGGCTATCCTGAAACTTTGCTTTGTAGACCAGGCTGGCCTTGAACTCACTGAGATCCGCCTGCCTCTGCCTCCCAAGTGCTGGAATTAAAGGCGTGCACCACCACCACCACCACCACCACCACCACCACCACCACCACCACCACCACCACTACCACCACCACCACCACCACTCCCTTGCAGTGTTAGGTTTATTAAGTGTCCACATTTTAGATTTAAGAGAAAGCATTGAGGGGAAGATTTCCAAGTGACCTGACAGCTTTATGCATGGTTTTGTAACTTTTAAAGTCACGCTGTTCAAAGATGTGATTTGTAACAAGGCTCAAAGATGAAGTTTTAAAATCAGATGTGATAAACACAAGCTAGCTTATGTATTTCCTCATCTTGAAGAATTTCCAGCATCAGGCATGGTGGCCCATGCTTGTAATTCCAACATTCCAGAGGCAGACGCAGGAGGATCACCTGTTAGTTGAAGTTTTAAGCCAACCTGGTCTATAGAGTGAGTTTCAGGCTAGACCCTGTGTCAAAAACAAAAATTAAAAAACAAAAACAAAAACAGAGATTTCCTTTTGTGAGTGAAGTTATAAGGTAGTTTATGAGGTCTACTATTCAAAAATTTCGTGATGATAGGACAGTGTTGGTGGGTGTCCAGGTTTGCTTTGGCTGTAAGAAAACACTCACCAAAAGCAACCTGGGGAGGAATGGGCTTATTTTAATTTACAGGGCACAGTCATTCACCAGGGGAAGCTGAAACAGGAACTCACAGCGGGAAGCTGGAGGCAGACACTGAAGAGAGACCACAGAGGAACAATGATTACTGGCTTGTCCCCAGGCTCAGCTACCTTCCTTAGACAACCCGGATGGCCTGCCCTGATGGGGTGGTACCTGCCCACAGCAAACTAGACATTCCTCCCTGGATTAGCAATCAAGAAAATGCTCCCAGGGCCAGTTTCTCAAGGAGGTCCCCTCTTCCCACGCGTCTCGATAGTGTGTGGCAAGTTGACAAACCTAGCCAGCACAATAGGATTCATTGCAAAGGTCAAGTGCGTCCTGAACATAAGCAAGGGTGATCCGCTCACCGCTTTAACGCTCACATTTGAGAGCTCCGAGGGATACAAGTCTTATGTCAATGTTCCCTGATTTTGTCAGTTTTAAGTGTCTGACAAAGGTTACTGTGTTGTACCCAGGGTCCCCCCAAAGACCACTGGGAGACCAAATCTGAGGCAAAAGCAAAGAGTCTTTTAACTGCCAGTTAACTTGGGCCTCTCCATCCGTCTGACGCAGCAGAGCAGGAGAGACCCTGAGGAAGCAAGGGGGCAGAGTTATTTATAGGGAGTAAAGCAAGTGGGGGTTTTGGGGTTTACAGGCTACATAGCAACAGACTCGGGATTGGTTTATGCGAGTGGCAATCATGTTAGTAACTTTTAATTGGCTAGGGTTAGTTGGGAGTTACAGTTACCATTTTGGGGCAGGCCTGGACAAGTCCCAGGCTTTGTCCTTGAGCTGCCGTGGAGGCTGGCTGGCCTAGCACCTACTGACTGTGGGGGCTGACTCCGTGGCCCAGGCTCTGTCCTTGACCCATGCACATAGCTCTAAATTGGTGAGGGGTCCCAGACAGTAAACAACTGGCTGAACCTTGAGCAGTCAGAATACGTGCAGAAAGGGGGCTACTGCAAGGACTATGTGTTTTGTTCACAGCCCTCCCAGAAACTGCTTGCTCAAGTCTCAGGGAACTGAAACTGAGGCCTGATCTCTGAGAGAAGTCTGAGCAGCCTGTTATGGCATCTGTTGGTCCTTTCAACTGAAGGGATGACTCTGTTGCTCTTGCAGAGGTCCTGGGTTTGATTCCCAGCACCCTCATAGCAGCTTAAGATGTCCTGCAGCTACAGCTCCAGAGGATCTAACACCCTCTCCTGGCCTCCAAAGGCACTGCATACACATTAAAAAGAAAGAAAGAAAAGAAATATACAATAAATACAGTGGGGTTCCCTTCACAGCTCCCCTTAATTCACCTGCCTTTCTTTTTTCATATTTATTTATTCAGTGTGTGAGTGAGAGAGAAACAGAGACAGAGACCGAGACATGCCAAGGCACACATGTAGTGGTCAGGAACAACTTCCAAGAGTCAGTTTTTTCCTTCCACCATGTATTTCAGGGGTCCATTTCCGCCCCCCTCTCTCTTTTTAAATTTTTTAAAGATTTGTTTTTTATATACATTGGGGTTTTGCCTGCATGTATGTCTGTGTGAGGATGCCAGATCCCCTGGAACTGGAGTTTACAGACATTCATGCACTGCCATGGAGGTGCTAGGAATTGAACCCGGATCCTTTGAAAGAGTGGCCAGTGCTCTTAACCTCTGAGCCATCAGCCCAGCCCTCACCTCCATTTCTATTCTGCCCCACTTCAATACTTCTCATGTGGTACTTAGAGCATTTTAACTGTCACCCCTCAAATACTTTCTTTCACGACCCCTGGAGATCATGAAGGACCCAGTTTGGGAACTGTCTTGGATCTGGACTGTTAGGAGAACAGAGCCAGGCCCAGTGGGAAATTTAAATGAACAGGGCAATCAAGTCAGCCTTCATGACATCGCCATGCCGACGCTCAGGCACCATTCAGCCCTCAGCAGAGAAGCTGCTTCTTGCAGTAGGTGGGGATTAACAGAGACCCACCACGGGACAGTGTGCAGAAAAGGGGGGGGGGCGTTGGAGGACTCAGCCCTCCCCTCAAGGCTCACCATGGAAGGAGAGATAGAAAGACGGTAAGAGGCAGGGGTGGTGGACAGATTTCAGGGGAAAGCTCTTTCCAGAGACAACGGGACACATGCGCCTTTGCACTCACAGAGACTGTGACAGTGCAAACACGACTTGCACCAACTCAAGCCAGACAAAACTCCCAGCCCCAAGGAGGGGAAGTCCCACCGCTAGCCAAGGCGTCCGTCACAATTGACAGCTGCTAAGAGAGGGAAAATCACTTTTCTTCAATGGAGGGACTGGGAATACCAACCACACTCCAGGGCAGGCCCCACGCTCAGGAGCAGTTGGCCAACACAAACTGGACTCCATGGTTTTTAGTGGCTTTTTCTTTTGTTTTTGTTTTTTGAGAGAACGTGAATTTGGGTCGGGAGGAGTTGGGAGCTGGGAAAGACTGTGATGAAAGTATAATGTATGAACTCAAAATTAAATTTAAAAATAACAAAATTTAAATATAGCATTACCTAACGAAATAAGCAGATAGAGTCCATCAATATAGTTATAAAGGTTCATTTAAAAAGATGTTTAAAGTTAGAATGACATGAAATCAGAATAAAAAACTTAAAAATCTTGAGCTATTGCTAATAATGTACAACAGCAACACAAAGCTAAACTCTTGTGTAGCTAGCTGCTTTTGCATATAGCATTTCCAGTGGTCCTCAACCCGTGAGTCTCAACCCCCTTGGCAACCTTCTATCTCCAAAAAATATTTACACTGCAATTCACAACAGTAGCAAAATTACAGTTATGAAGTAGCAACGAAAATAATTTTATGTTGGGGTCACCACAGCATGAGGAGCTGTAATCAAATGAGCAGCGTTAAAAAGGTTGAGAACCATTGGCATTTCTGTTCCCTCATGTTTAATTGGAGGTTACCTTATAAGAAACATTACAGCAGTTTAGACAATAGGTTTGTAGCTAATCCAGGACCTCTTTAAAGTTATTTTTCATTTCAGTTATGTGCTTATTTGTGTCAGAGTCATTCTTTGTACCCTGTGGTCGGCAGGCTCGGCAGTCAAGTGCCTTTACCCGCTGAGATCTCTCCAGCCCTTGAGATTTTAACAGCTTTTGGGCTGTTTCGGCAGATGTCAATGCATTTGTGACTACTTCCCAAGAAAAACCCCTTCTAAACTGCTGGAGCATGTGAAGGGGCTGGACCTGCAGATCCAAAGCGGCAGGATCTCCATAGCACAGGACAACAGGATATCCAAGTAGAGTCCCAGTGAGGGCCCAGCAGAAGCCAGAGGCCTCAAACCAGACCAAAGACTCATTGCAATGAACACTTGCAAGTAAAAAGGCATGGATTAAAGGGTACACTGTGTGACTCACTGTGTCACACTACAGCTTCCATGACGAGACTTTTTTTTTCTCGTATGTTAGTTTAGTTGTTTTTGCTTTGGGGTTTTTGTTTTCAATTTTATTTTACTTGCGGGGGAGGTTGCAGAGGGTGGATATGAAGGGAGGAGGAGATGAATGGGATTGGGATGCATGATGTGAAAGTCACAGAGAATCAAAAAAAAAAATCCCTCCTCAAAAAAAATATTAGTAGCTGAATATTTTTTAATCAACATCGAGAACACTCCTTCTCATTTGTTTTGAGAATCTCATTTGTTTTAATAAGGAGAGTACTCTGACAGCCACCTGGCAGTGGTCTCAGGCCCTGAGTGCGGGGAATCTCACACCAGGTCCCTGTGGCTCCTTCTGCAACTCTCACTCAGGAGAAAGGCGAACAGAGGACAATGGCGAGTAACTAATTCCCATGATGTACAGTGATGTGGGATAAAGTTAGGGTCTGGACTATAGCTCAGGGGCAGAGTGCCTGCCTAGCACACACTGGGTTCGACCCCCCATGCCACCAAAGGAAGAAAGGAGTATGAAGGTAAATGTGCATCTCTGCGTGTATCCTGTAATTCCAGGAAAGGGGAAGTAGCATCATCTTGCCTATTTGTACTTTTCTCCAGAAGGTAATAAGACTATGTTCCAACTATATAAGTGATGGCAACCTAACCACACATTTCCTACATAGATAAGAAAAAATTAGATGACCTAATGCAGGACCAGCATTGAGCAAAAAAACCCTGAGCATCTTCAAGATAGACTATATTTGGGGACTAGGGACCAAACTAAGGACGCCACACATGCTAAGCACCCCCTCCACTGGTGAGCAACATCCCTGGCCATAGGACCATGCATTCCCATCATCAGAATGAAGAAAAGCTCCCAGCCCCAAGCCACTAGAACTTCATGGACTGCCTGGGCTGCCAAAGTGAATCCTTGAGGCAGAATTAGAACCCAGATCCTACCTGGGCGGTGCTCCACTTCCCTTCATCAAAGATGTCCCCCAAAATGAAGACGACTTCTGGTCGCAGCAACCACAGAGCTGTCTGAAAGGCTCTCTCCATTTGCCACTCCCTTGAGAAAAAGTAAAGCATCAGTCCGTGTCTTGGGTGAAGGAAGCTACCTGGGCCTTCTCAGTCATTTAGAAGGTGAGTTAGCCTGGTGTGGCAGTGCCTATCTTTAATCCCAGCACTCGGGGAAACAGGAAAGCAGATCCCTGTGAGTTTAGGGTCAGCCTAGTCTACATAGCAAGTTCCAGACTAGCCATGGCTACATAGTGAGAGAGCCTGCTACAAAATAAGTAAGTTAATTAATTAAATAAATCGCAAAAGCAAATAAAGAGAATTAAATGATCCTGTTCTCTGTCTCCTGTGGGTCTAATCTTGATTTCCAACCCTCAGCTTTGGAACAACCAATTGGTGAGCATCTGATCGAATTTAGGGAATTTTAGGCTGCCCTTCCCCGCCCCCCCCACCAAAAAAATGCCCCGAAGCCACCAGTCCACCAAGAGAACTCCAAAGATTGAAAGGATTTAACATAGCTTGCAGAGAGGCCCGGAAGGTTTACACCATACTTGCAGCCTAAGACTCTTTCTGGTTTTTGTTTCTGTTTTTGTGGTGTTAGGCAAGCAGACTCTACAGAGCTTCAAGCTCAACTCAGGCTTCCCTTCTCAAAACAGACCTAAACCTCAGAGTTCCAGGGAAACAAAGAACAACAGTAAATCCAGTCCATCCCGGACATCGGTGATCACCCTCCAGGTGAGTTCACCGGCACCAGGAACAGCATCTAGGGTGTGCTATCTGACAGGCAATGGCTTAAGCCCAACTCCTAGGGCTGGAGAGATGGCTCAGTGATTAAGAGCACTGGCTGCTGTTCCAGAGGACCTGGGTTCAATTCCCATCACCCACATGGCAGCTCATGTCTGTAACTCCAGTTCCAGGGGTTCCTGAAGGGACTCTGGCCAACCTGGGTATAGCAGACATAGCAAACATGGCCCTGGCAGGCCTTGCTAAAAACCTTAGATCACATCACCAAGCTCATCACCAAGGTCATTCCTTTATCTGGCCACTGCCTCCTCCTGGGGCTGACTGCCAAGGTCCAGCTATCAAAGTATTGAAGTCCAGCAATCAAAAGCCCCCTCGGCTCACCTAATTAACATGCCCAATTAAAATTAAACACCTCGCCTGGGCAGTGGTGGTGCATGCCTTTAATCCCTGCACTCGGGAGGCAGAGGCAGGTAGATCTCTGTGAGTTCGAGGCCAGCCTGGTCTACAAATCGAGTTTTAGGACAACTAGGACTGTTGCACAGAGAAACCCTGTCTCGAAAAATTAGAGAGAGAGAGAAAGAGAGGGGGGGGGAGAGAATATTCCCACTCTAATTCCCAATTTCTTCCTTAGCAATGTAAAAAAAAAGCATTGCCAGCATGGTAGTGCGCTCTTGTCATCCTGGTACTGGGAGGAAGAGGCAGGAAGATCACGGGTTCAAGGCTAATGTGGACCACATAGAAAGACTGTCTCAAAAAAATTTTAATTTATTTTAAATGGAAAGAACCCTTGGGGCTGGAGAGATGGCTCAGTGGTTAAGAGCACGGGCTGCTCTTCCAGAGGACCTGGGTTCGAGAGATGGCTCAGTGGTTAAGAGCATGGGCTGCTCTTCCAGAGGACCTGGGTTCGAGAGATGGCTCAGTGGTTAAGAGCATGGGCTGCTCTTCCAGAGGACCTGGGTTCGATTCCCAGCACCCACATGGTGGCTCCCAACCATCTACAGTAGGATCTGATGCCCTCTTCTGGAAGAAAGGAGCACATGCAGATAGAGCGCTCATATACATTAAATAAATAAATAAAATCTTTTTTAAAAAAAATGGAAAGACCCACTTTCCAGGGTCCATGACAGGATTGACTTAGATGGCATTGGACAGTGACAGTACAATGCAGGCCCTCAGGAAGCGCCAGGCTCCTCGGTCAGCTCCTCCCTTCCCCTCACCAACTCCAGCTCCTGTAGGGACCTCCTAAGTAAGGATCCCCCACCTTCCCTCATCCTCCTGGCTTGCTCCAGGGTGCTTCCCCTCTAAAGAGAAACGTTGCATCCTGCCGTACGGAAATAAAAGTTCTGTTTTGTTTTTTTAATCGGAGTAGGTTTTTTTAGACCCCAAAAATTGAGTATACATCACTCCTCAGAGGTTTGTCATTCCAGAGCCAGAGGCAGCTCTGTGGGAGAAGAACATCAGCACAACCGCAGAGGAACGGGAAACTACCCGGCGGGACTGACCTTCGGAAGCCCCAGACAAAGCCTGGGCACTCTAGCCTCCCTCTGCCTGTCTAGCTCATGCCTCCATTGGCCAGAGCCCTTCATAGGAAGACCGGGCAGCCCCTCACTCTTCTTCCTTCCTCCTGCCTTTTCACCCTGGCTGGGAACGTCACACATCCTGCCCACTCTGCCAACCCCAGGTCACCCACACCTGCAGCCTTCTGAGGACACCGCCTCTTGAAAGAATGCTCCCACTTTCGAAGACAACTAAGCTGTGGGTGAGGAGAGTCACAGTTGGGTCTGTAATGTGCCCTGAGGGCTCCCATGTGCCGGGCTTGGTTGCCCATTGACGGGCTTTGGAAGTGACTGGACCCTAAGGGTTTTAACATCACCGATGCGCCAAGTCCAGAGTGGATTCACAGTATGGCGGCATTATTGGGAGGCGTGACCTAGCTGGAAGGAACAGGTCAGTGAGGACCTTGTTCTTGGCACCTTCCTGTCCCTCTTTCTGCTTTCTGTCCACAGTGAGCTGAGCAGTTCTGCTCTCTGTCTCCACCAGGACACTCTGCCTCATTCATGGCCAGGAACATGAGAGAAAAGCACTGCTGAACTGAGCGCCTGCAGCCGTTAACCAAATCAAACACTTTCTCCTTTTAACGTGTGTCCGGTATTTGTCTCAGCGAAAGAGCGCTAAGATAAGGAACAGCGGCAGGGTCACCAGTGGCCTGCTGGTAAGAGCCCCATCAATGCTCCTGTCGCAGTAGCCAGCTCCATTGTCTGCCCACTGAACGACTTTTTAAAATGTGGTCCGAGCTGAACCTGTAATCCCAACCCTTAAAAGACGGATGTGCCCCAAAGACAAGGCCAACCTGAGCTTCATAGTGAGTTTAAGGCCAGCCTGGGCTACGGAGTAAGTCTCTGTCTCAAATAGCAAACAAAAATATGAGGTCCAAACAAGGGAATATGGTTTGTTTTCTAAAGGAATGAAATCCTGGCGTGTGCTACAACATGGGTACACCCTGAAGAACATTCCGCTAAGTGAAGTAAGCTAGTCACAGAATGAAATGCCGCGTGCGTGGCTCCTCTTTGTATGTGATGTCTGCTGAAGCGAGGTTCACAGGGACAGGAAGCACAATGACGGCTTCCAGAGACAAGAGAAGAAAGTGAGGAGTTGGTGCTTCGTGGGTACAGCTGCAGTACAAGGAAAACATCTGGAGGTGGATATCAGGGACGACTGCACAGCAGTCTGAAAATCAAAAAGCCACTGTGGGCGAGGCAGCGGTGGTGCACACCTTTAATCCCAGCAGTCAGGAGGCAGAGCTAGGCGGATCTCTGTGAGTTCGAGGCCAGCCTGGTCTACAGAGCGAGATCCAGGACAGGCACCAAAGCTACACAGAGAAACCCTGTCTCGGAAAAAAAAAAAAGAAAAAGAAAAGAAAAAAAGCCACTGTGAGTCTGTGTAAAAGCAGATAGATGTTAGTATGTATTGTGTATTTTACCTCCCTTCAAAATAGAGAACAAGGAAAGCTTACTGGTGGGAAAAAAAAAAAAAACGGATGAAGCTGGAGCAGGTCAGAGTTGAAGAGGTAAGACCTTACTCATCCTCGGGAAGACAGGCACATACCTGCCTCATGCCTATGGCTACCCAGAGGAGCCAAAAACCCAATGTGCTCAGACTCACACACCACCAAGATGAAAGGGAACCCGATGCAGATCTGCACCCTCCTGCCCAGGGTCCACTCTCACATCCTGGAGCCTGTGTGGGTGCCTTCTCCACACAGCTATGAGGTTTCCGGTACTATGACCCAGTGATTGACAAGGAGGCAGGACTTAGAGTCTTGCCAAACTCCCAGAACTAGTCAGCAGCCCAGACCATGCCCTAATTACAGGGCTCTGCGTATAATACGTGCTTAATAATTAGTAGAAGAAAATTCAAAATCCCCTGTGTGACCTTAGAAGGAAATGCAGCTATCACCAGAAGCTTCCTGGCTGACCCGTGGGGTCAGGGCCATGCCTTTCTGTCTACAGAATTCCAGAAGGATTTCCCCCTTCACCTCTTACCTCCGTAATTTGTCCAGCCAGTGGCCTCGTATTTCCCCAAGCAGGTGAGTGTCAGCCAGAAACATGGCCTTCAGCACCGGCTCCTGCCTATCACCATGAGCTAGCGTCTTCACCTCAGGCCATCGGCACCGAAAGATGACTATGTAATAGATGATATATTCACAAAACAGAAGCACGGAGATGATAATGACTGTGAGTTTCAGCAGCAACGCTCTGCTCAGTGGGTGGAAGTTCTGTCTTCTCCGTCCCCATCTGATGTCCAGAGCCATGTCTCCTGCCCAGGAGTTGCTGGCAGAAGACGACCAAGTTCATCAAGAACCCACTGTAGAAGCCTGAGGAGGGTGGTGGAGACGGGCCCAGCCCTTCGTTATACCTACAAGGAAGAAGGAAAGAAAAATCCCGGAGACATGATTGGCATGTTTCCACAAAGATGTTTTGCCCTACAAATTAGTCTTCAAAGTCCAGATGTCCTTCTTTCACATGACCCCAATGTACCAGGGATTTTCTGAAGGACATTTAGAACATTTCTGTGCTCATCCTGACTCCTGGGTAACCTTGCATCCTGTATAGGAAGCAGGTTTTTGAGACATCCAAGTTGGTGAAAAGATGCCCTGAGGTATGATTTGAGCTTCATTCTAGACACTTCAGAATTCCTCAGCATGTGCTCATGATTGGGTGAGAAAGACAATGGCCTGCAGGCCACAGAGAGCCTGGGCATCAGAGAAGCCACCATAGGAAGTGAGTCCATGGACAACAGTGACCAGGGATCCCAACTGAACTAACAGAGAAAGGTAACAACAACATGTCTGTGCGGTTGGCTTTTAGACATGAACCCAGGACTGTATTGGTTTGTAGGCACAGAATCATGAACACACACAGTGCTAGAGGAGGATCAACAATTGTCTCTGTGAACTCCGGGCTTTAGGACTACTCACACCCACAGCATAGAAATCAAAGTGCCTGGCTCATTTCACAGTGCACTGAGTCATAATGCAGAGGATGAAGGACTTTGAAAACCTTATCCAGACGGGCCATGGTGGTGGTGGTGCACACCTTTAATCCCAGCACTCAGGAGGCAAAGCCAGGCAGATCTCTGTGAGTTCAAGGCCAGCCTGGTCTGCTGAGTGAGATCTGGGACAGGAACCAAAACTACACAGAGAAAATCCTGTCTGGAAAAACAAAAATAAATAAATAGATAGATAGATAAAAAAACACCTTATCCAAAGAAAAATAAAGAGAGGCCAGGTGTGGTGGTGCACACCTTTAATCCAAACATTCAGAAGGCAGAAGCAGGTAGATCTCTGTGAGTTTGAGGCCAACCTGGTCTACATAGTATGTTCCAGGCCAGCTGGGGCTACAAAGTGAAATCCTGTCTAAATACAAAAAAGAAAAAGAAAACAAGTGAGCGAATACATACTTGGAACCATTGTCCAAAGTTAACAAATGGTTGCAGAATTGAAAAATGGAGAAATGAGAAGCTTCTGCTATAATCCTTTGTGACTGTTTAAAAAAAAAAAAAAAGGATGGGGAATAAAAAGAGAAGATAAAATGGGTGACCCTGGGGACTTTCTTACTTCTGTTAGGCTTTGTTTGGGTTTTGGTGGTGAGAATTGAACTCAAAAATCTCCCACCTGCTCTATTCATCAAGCACCCAACCACAGAGCCACACCCAGGCCCCTCTTTCCTCTGTCTTCATACTTTATATTAAGCACTTGATTAAAGAGGGTATAGCAGGCATAATAAATATTAAGTACATCCTTTCCCCCAAAGAATATCTAAGGCAGTCTTGCCTGCAAAGTGGAATCAACTTCTCCTGGAACCTTTCTCAGAAAATCCACAGTATGCCAGGTGGTGGTGGCACAGGCCCTTTGATCCCAGTTCTCAGGAGACAGAGGCAGGTGGATCTCTGTGAATTTGTAGCCAGCCTGGTCTACAGAGCAAGTTCCAGGACAACCAGGGCTACACAGAGAAACTCAGTCTTGAAAAACCAAAAAAAAAAAAGAGAGAGAGAGAGAGAGAGAGAGAGAGAACCCACAGCATCGTTATCACCAGGTCGCAGGCCACAGTGGCTGCCTGCTCCTTAACTTGTTTACTGATAACCCTCCACTACTCAGTTTTCTCTACCAAACCACAAGTGCCAAGGGACCAGAATCTCCATAGACTGCCTCTCAACTAGGGACACCTTTAAGTGTCAAACAATGGCATGAATAATAATATAAACTAGGCCAGGGCATGGATGGTGCAAAAAACACAACTGTCACATCAAAAGGAATAAGAGATAGGTCATTCTAGAGCCAAATATGTGTGAGCCCAGCCCAGGAGCTCCACATAGCACACTCCAATATGGTAACAGTTTCACAGAAACACAACAAAGAAATTATAAGTCAAGACACTTTCAAATACATTGGTGGAACCTCAGGGGGTAGGTGGGTTACTAAAAAGACAGGAAACCCCAGCGGCAACATCAGGTGCAGATGTTATCTGATGACATTCTCGGATTTGGGGTTAGTGGAAATCAGGTTGTCTGTTCTTATACTCTGTCTTAGTTACTGTTCTATTGATGTGAAGAGACTCCATGACCAAGGCTACTCTTGTAAAAGAAAAAGAAAGCATTTAATTGGAGACTTGCTTATAGTTTTAGAGGATTAATCCTTGATCACCATGGAGGAAATAGACAGGCATGGTGCTAGAGCAGTAGCTGAGAGTTTAACATACTGATCAGCAGGGGAGCAGTAGCTGAGAGTTTTACATCTTGATCAGCAGGCAGCAGGCAGAGACTGGACCTGGCCTGGGCTTTTGAAACCTCGAATCCTAATCCCAATGACTCACCTCCTCCAATAAGGCCACATCTACTCCAACAAGGCCATCATCTCTGATCCTTCCCAAACAGTTCCACTAACCGGGGACCAAGCATTCAAATGTGGGGGCCGGGCCATTCTCATTCAAACCACCATATACTCCAAAGGGATCTACCTAAGAGTCACTGGGATATTAGGTCAAACATGGAGTTAGGTAAATGTCTATTTAGGGGACTAAGATAATTTGGCTCTAGGTCTGCAATATTCTAACTCTCCACAATTATTAATGAGACTTATAGGATGTTTAATGTAGGGATGGCTTTTTCCCCCCCTAGGAACTTTAACAACGTAAGCCAGGGCTGGCCTAGACAACAGGATGAGCAACCACCCTGCTCCCACCTCCTCCCTGTAAAGCCAGTGCTGAGCCGATGCCAACACAGAGAAAGTAGCAGTCTCCATCTGGACATCCCTCTGGCCTGTTTCAGACTCAAGACCAAGGATGCTGATGTAACAGCACCTGTGTGGCCTTGCTGTGGAGTCCCACCTGGCTGACACTCATCAAAAGCTTTCCTTCCGGTGTTTCCCAAGATGATGAAATTCCAGAATGGTAACTAGATCTCTGCTCTCCTACACACACTTCCTCTCACCAGAGAACCCTGTTTGAGCAGTTGTGACTCAGGAGCTAATGGGTGTGACCAAGCAAGGAGGAAGAAGGCTGGAGCGCTGGAGGGCAGGCTTCAGGCACAAAGGTGCAGACCTCGAACTTCCCGGCACCAAAATCAGGGCAAAGGCTCAGACACAGCTCAGCCAATCCTGTGAGTCCACTCAGCAGGCCCCACCCCCTCTGCTCCAAGAACTAACCATGGAAGCCATCAATGCGGAGGGACACGCAACACAGCAAAGGAGAAAACTCACTCTATCCCTGCCGTCAAATGTCGACCTTCTTTCAGCAGAGGAAAAACAAAAACAATAGCATCGGACTCCGCAGACCCATCCGATGAGAGGAGGCTTAGAAGCAAGGGAAGAAGGACGGACAGAGAGAAAGAAGACAAAAAAGGACTAGAGAACAAGCAAGCATGCTAGTGCTGTTCCATAGTCTCCTGAGAAAAACCTCAGTACCATGTCAATCAGCTCTCCAATATAATGTCATCTTTGGGGGGAGGTGGTTAGAGCTAGGGCTGGTGACATGGCGCTGTAATTCTAGCACTGCGGAGGCTGAGGCAGAAGGATTATTCCAAGGCCAGCCTGGACTATACAGTGAAGCCAAGCAGGGATTCCATCCTAAGCGTAGAGGATATGCAGGGTGTGTGTGTGTGTGTGTGTGTGTGTGTGTGTGTGTGTGTGTGTGTGTGTGTGTGTGTGTAGTATATATCCTCCCTCCCTCTCTCCCTTGCAAAATTACCTGATACTAAGGACTTAAAAACAAAACAACAATCACAGCAACAAGTGAAGAGTTAGAAGTTACTCGTGCTTGGCTTTGACTGAAAGGTTTAAAGGTTGTTAAGTAGGTACACAGAATGACTTTTCATCCATCCCATATGGAACTCTGCAGAGGAAAACCCAGGCTCACTCAGCCTTAGGAGGGAGTAATGGCGTTCCTCCCTTGAGGCTCTTTGGGGGAAGTTTTCAGAGAGAAACAAGCAGAAAACTGAAGTAACTTCTTGGTTGCTCCACTCAGGCGATCCAAGCCTGTGGGAAGTCATCACTCTAACTAAAAAGATCTGAGGATTTGGATTTAAACCGAGAGAGAGAGAGAGAGAGAGAGAGAGAGAGAGAGAGAGAGAGAGAGACAGAGAGAGACTCTTTGTGAGCCCCGCTTGCCCTGTTTTTCCCGAGAGCCAATAAACCCCTCACCTTCTATAGACCGCTGCTCCTAGGCTGAGTTGGGTACCAAGGCCCCAAGTTGGCATCTGCATTCCAAAATCAGACCACAGTCATCTGAAATAAAACAGAAAATGTGTTTTGATGCTGAACTAAATTTTATTTAGTGAACTATCAACAAGTTACCTGACTGTGAAAATAACAAGAAAGCGGAAATATTTTTTATTAATGACTGGCATTATGGATTCCAAGACCTGTTTTTTTTTTCCTAGGGCTAGGAATATAGTTCAATGGAGAATACTTTTGATTCCCCACACCACAATCAACTTGTCTTAGTTTGCTTTCTATATAAACACCATAACCATAAGCAACTTCGGGGGGAACAGGCTTATTTGGTTTACATTCCCTGGGTTATTGTCCATTGAGGGAAAACAAGACAAGAACTCCAGGCAACCTGGAGGCAACCGAAGCAGAGACCATGGAGGAATGCTGACTTTCTCACCCTGGCTTGTTCACTTTCTGCCCAGGGGTGCCTCAATGGGCCCTCCCACATCAATCATTAGCCAAGAAAATGCCCCACAAACTTTCCTGCAGACCAATCTGATGGGGGCAATTTCTCCTCCGAGATTTCCTCCTCCCAAATACGTCTAGGTTTGTACCAGGCTGACAAAAAACCACTCACCACACACAGGGTTTGTTTTGTTTTGTTTGAATAATGGTATAAAAATGCTTATATAAAACAAATAGAGGTATTGTTATATAAAACAAATAGAGGTATTGTTCTATGCTACCCAACACGCACGAATCGTCACAATCTACAACTGAAAGCAAAAGATTTTTTCTTCCCTGACTGATTCGTAATTTCAAAACTATCATTAAATATTAAAAACTTCCTCCAAAACAACACAAAAAGTAATACTTAAATGCACCTCTCCTGACTGCTTATAATCTTAACTATATTATTAACACAATTTCATCAATCGCTATTTACTTGTGAATATTTACATCTTAAGTAATCTTTTAAAATGATGATTTGCTTTGTTGTTTTGTTTTGTTTTTCAGTCTGGGGAGTAGCTGAGATAGCCCTACAAGAAGACAGCTTTCTCGGTGAATAATGTTTCCAGAAAGCTGTTTTTTTTTTTTTTCTTCAGATTTAACTTGCTGTAGTACAAGGACCATGAAGTTTCAAACATTTAATAAGAAACGGCAGTTGACCTTGAAGTATAAATGTGGCGGGCGGCAGGACCCACTCTTTCACCTTACTTTACCCCTGAGTTCTGCAGGGCGCAAAGCCATGAAAGCAAAGCCACGGGGAAGACCCTGGATCCTAGGACCCTCCCTGGGACCTCGGTCGCAGCCCTGGGGGACCCTGCTGGCGCTGCAGCCCCAGCGTTGGGCAGTGGAGTCCAGATGTCAATCATCTCAGAAACCCGGAGCTCTCCAATGCCGGCGCCCAGATTGTGGAACGCCGGCTGCGGGAGGCCTCAGAAGAGCCGAGGGAGATAAAGATGGAAACCTACGCGGAGCTGCGGCGGCCTCAGCTCTCCGGTGCCATCCTCCGGGGCCCGGCTGCGCCCTTCCTCCAGCCGGGGGATGGCGGCGCCTCCGGGAAGTCGCTGCACAGGGCGGCGGCAGGAAGAACGCGCCAGACGCTGGTGGTGATGCACGAATGGAGGATGGACCCGTTGGGGACCCAGCCGCTCGCCCGGAGACCTCGAGGCCTGCGCGCTGCACAGTGGTTGCGGTGGAGCCGGCCACCCCACGCCCTGCGGTCAAAGTCCCAGTCGGTGGCACCGTCTCGGGAATCAACGCAGGAAGCCGCCAGAGTCCTTCCGGCCGCCCGTCTGGAGCGATTGTTTCTTCGGTCTTCTGTCATCTCCCAAGCCCCGCAAGGGCCTTTTGGAAAAATATTCAAGTGTAAAATACTCATGTGTATATGAGCCGGCCAAAGGTTTGTTGTGGGGTCTCATTTCTTTTCAGCGACAAGAATACTAGCTTGTTCAACTTTGGGTACTCGCACATCCACTATTTTAAATAATTCTTAGGTTAAGCCTGTAAAACAGCACCAGGGTCACTTAACCTATGCTTTCGAAACTATGAGCTGGCTTCCAGTTCTGCAAATCTGAGTGTGGTTTGTAGAATAAGCCACAGAGTGACAAACCAGAACAACGTCTGGGGTGCCTTAAGCATGCAGTAAATGCTCGCTATTTACTAAAAAAGACTATAAGCCTATAGTCATTTCGACTCTATCCGGGTGAGCAACTTTTTTTTTTTTTTTTGGACAGGGTTTCTCCGTGTAGTTTAGGTGCCTGTCCTGAATCTTGCACTGTAGAGCAGGCTGGCCTCGATCCACCTGTCTCTGCCTCGCAAGTGCACCACCACCACCACCACCACCACCACCACCACCACCACCACCACCACCACCACCACCACCGGGCCCAGATGAGCAACTCTTAACATGCCAAAGTAAGGCATTTCCATACTGATGTAATGCCATGGAGGTCGGGGGTGGGGTAGGAGGACTAAATCAGTCAACAAAGAGTTTAAGAAATAACGGAGCCAAAAGAGCATGCTGGGTAGATAACACACCAGGAAGCCATCAGCCAGAGCCAGAAAGCCGAGCTCCTGAAGACTATAAACAATCTTGACTCAAAAGTAGCTGTGGGCCGGGCGGTGGTGGCGCACGCCTTTAATCTCAGCACTCAGGAGGCAGAGCCAGGCGGATCTCTGTGAGTTCGAGGCCAGCCTGGTCTACCAAGAGAGTTCCAGGAATGGCGCAAAGATACACAAAGAAACCCTGTCTCGAAAAACCAAAAAAAAAAAAAAAAAAAAAAAAAAAGTAGCTGTGGCGGCACTGGGCCCGGTGGAACACTCTAAAAGTCCCAGCTCTCAGGGAGGCTGAGGCAGGAGATCCCTCAGCACCAACCTGAGTCATATAGCACCCCTGTCTCAAAAAGGTTTTTCCTTAATTTAAATAAAAATGTTAAATAGCTGGGGCGGGGCGGGGCGGGGCGGGGTGTGTGTCAGAGGTAGAGCAGTCTAAGAAGACTGGAGATACAAGTTAGCAAAATGCAGTCTGTGGGCCTTGTTTGATGGTTCGATCTGATACAAAGAACTCTATTACATTTATCCCCCCCCCCCCCCCAGTGCACCTGGGCACACCAGTGCTCACTATTGGTGCAAAAGGGATCAGAGGACACCTTACCAGTGGGTCCCTTCTTCCACCACGTGGTGACCAGGGATCAAACTTCGGGCATCACACTTGGCTACAAGTGCCTTTATCCACAGAGCAATCTCCAGGTCCCCAATCAACCTTTTTTTTTTTTCTTTTTTTAAAAGACATTTGTGAACACATTGGGAAATATAATATAGGCTGGATGTTAAATGACATTGGAGAAATACTAATTAATAAGCAATTAATTGTTATTAATTATCTTGCTAGATAATGCTTTTTTTTTATCATGGGTTTTATTTTGTTTTTGTTTTTGAGACAATGCCTTGCTTTTTCCAGGCTGGCTTTGAACTGACAATCCTCAGCCTCAGGAAGGGTAGAATCACAGGTGTGTACCACTGTCCTCCGTTTTCAGTCAGGTTTACCTAAGGTCCCTATCAGAGTACTTACATGCAAATGGTAGAATTTCTGAGGGTTGGTTTCACAGCAGATTTTAGAATTTGTCTTTAGGGGAGAAAGTTAGAGAAGTAGACACACAGATGTCACACTTCACACTGAAGCAAGAAGGCTGGGTGGACATTGTGTAGCAGAATCAAGACCCCAAAAAGATGCCGATTCCAGATTCTATGGATTTGCTACCCTTCATGGCAAAGAGACCAGTAAGATGGTCAAGAGGAAGCCTGGGGGATGTGGAAATCATTTGTATTAGCTAAGTGGACACAATCTCATCCTTTGGGGCCAATCACGAGCCAAGAACCATCTCCAGCCCTATGTGTGTGGGGTGGGGGGCAGAAGGCGGGCAGAACATCACCAGTGGAAGGAGGGAAGGGAGGTTTGGACTGACCATATTTACTGAAGATGGAAGTAAAAGCTGTATCTAAGTTTCCGTCTAAAACTGGGTCCTTTTTCTCCTTGCAATTATGGAACCAGTAACAAGACCCAGCCCCAACTGCAAAGGACACTCTTTACTCTTGGCCAAGAATAAGGGAAAGGGTCTAGGGAGATGCTCAGTGGATAGCACTACTTGCGTGCAAGCATGAAGTAAGTTCAAATCCCCGACACAGCAGAAAAAGCCAGGGATGGCTGTTGGTACTTATAACCCCAGGACGGGGGGGGGGGGGGGGGGGGGGGGAGGATAGGCAGATCACAATAGCTCTCTGGCAAGCTGAAATGAGAAGGTCCTGCCTGAGGAAGAGATACTGCCCAAAAGAACAAGGAGAGTGATAAAGACACTGGACGTCTTGCTCTGGCTTCTGAATGCACATGCATCTGCACACTCCTCTACATGCACCACACACAACAGAGCAAGAAAAGTGGGCTGTATTGTGGCTGTGCACACCTGTAATCCCAGCTCTTGGGAGGTGGCGGCAGGAGGATCAGGAATTCAGGGTCATCTGTGTTAGCTATGACCATGCCATCGGGCAAAGCACCTCCATTTTGATTAAAAAACGACAGCTGAGGAAATTTGGTTCTCTGAAGTAAAGGAACTTGTTTCTCTATTATCGATTTCCCCACCCTGCAGACCTCCAGGAATGGCCACCACAAAAGATGTTTATCTGTCACCTGACAGTCTTTAACTGCCACTCACTGGCTACCACTAGCAACGGCAGACCAAAATAGGAAACGTTTCTATCTCCTTCCCTCCTTTAAAACCTGTAAGAAGGGCTGGAGAGATGGCTCCGGGGTTCAATTTCCAGCACCCACATGGCAGCTCACAACTGTCTATAACTCCAGTTCTAGATCATCCTACACCCTCACATATAAAATAAATAAATCATAAAAAAAAAAAAACAGTAAGAAGGGACGGACGGACGGGGACACACACACCCCGTGCCCAAACTCTCCTCAGAGTCCCACCATGCTGCTGTCTGCCTGTCTATGGAGAACAGGAGTGGGAAGCAGGCTGATAAGTCAACTTCCGAAGCCCCACACACGGGCAGGTTACAATAGAAAGGAAGACCAACTCCGGGGTGGAATAGGCTAATGGTGGGAAGGAACATTCGTATCTTATCTTTTCTGAGAATGGGCTGAGATACCTTTCTGGGACTCATCACACGTCTGCAGTTTTCTCAAGCTACTGTAATGACAGTTGTCAACCTCCATGACACTGGCGGGGATGTCATTTAGCATACCGATGGAAATACGATAACATCAGAGGTGACCTGATGTCACTCTGGCAACTGGCCCAACTGGTCTCTGTCAACCACCAGAGGAGAGACTTCAGGTCTTCCTACATCATGGCATCAAATGCGGGCAAGTCTAGGGTGAGGTATGAATTTGGCCAGTGAAGATTAGGGCAGGGTAAGAACCGGAGGGTTGGAATGAGATGCACCCCACGGGCTCACATATTTGAATACTTAGTTCCCAGCTGGTGCTGCTGTTTTTGAAGGTCACGGAACTTTTAGGAGGTGGAGCCTTGATGGAGGACATATATCACTAGGGGAGGGTTTGGAGGTGTAGTTGTTTTTACTGTTTTTTGGGGGGCCCACCACCCAGTTCCCAAATAAATTCTCATACAGAGGTTTATTCTTAATTATAAATGTCCAGCCTTAGCTTGGCTTAGTTTCTAGCCAGCTTTTCTTAAATTATCCCCTCTACATTTTGCCTCTGGGCTTTTCCCATTCTCTTACTTGCGTAAATCTAATTTTTACTCTGTGGCTTACTGTGTAGCTGGGTGTCTGGCCTCTGGAGTCCTTCTTCCTCTCTTGTTCCTAGCTCCCCTTCTCCCAGTTTTCTCCATATACATACATACATATATGTGTGTGTGTGTGTGTGTGTGTGTGTGTGTGTGTATCTTCCTGCCAGCCCCGCCTATCCTTTCTCCTGCCTTGCTATTGGCTGTTCAGTTCTTTATTAGACCATCAGGTGTTTTAGACAGGCACAGTAACACAGCTTCACAGAGTTAAACAAATGCAACATAAACAAAAGTAACACACCTTAAAATAATATTTACTACAGGAGGTTTTATAAGCCTGTCTCCACTTCCTGTTTTCTCTCTGTGTTTCCTATATGCTGATAAGATGTGATCACTCTGCTTCCTGACTGCCCGGCCAGCCTCATGACCCTGCTGCCATGCCTTCCCCACCATGATGGGCGGGACCCATAAGCCCCTCCCTGTGCCCCCCCCCCAAATTCTCCCCTAAGTTCCTTTTAGTCAGAGTCTTCTATCACAGCAACAGAAAAGTAACTAATACAGGCTGAGAGACTCAGAGTGCAAGCTATATTGTTTCAAGTCATTGCATTGGCAGTTGTGCTAGTTGGCTTTCTGCTACTGTGATTAAAAACCAAAAACACAACCAAGGCAATTTATGGAAGCAAAGGTTTATTCTGGTCATGATTCAAGAGGGCTGAGAGTCCAATACGGTGGGCAGGAATGGCTGAGGAGGAGGAAGCTGAGAGATCATATCCTCAACAGCAAGCAAGAAACAGAGAGAACAGGAAGTAGAATGAGCACTCAAGCCCGCCCCTAGTGACACACTTCCTCCAGCAAGACCTCACTTCCTAAACAATGTGCCAACTGGGAACAGAGGCCTAGAGGGGACATTTCTCATTCAAACTGCTGGTTTTAAATGCGGCGCTTTTACTCTGCGAGGAAAAGTCATGAGGCACAACAAAACCCATTGTCAGAGCAGAGTTTTATTAGAAGGGAGAGGGGCGGGACAGAAGAGAGCATGGCCAGGCCTGTTGGAAAGACACTGAGGAGGAGGGAGAGATGGGGGAGGAAGAGGAGAGAGCAGAAGAGAGGGGAGGAGCCTGTGACCGGCTTTTTAAGGATTCCCCTGCACGTGCACATGTGGACTTACGGAGCTGCACCACGCATGTGCACAGGACATAAGACCCCTTACTTGGCTACTGAACTGCGCATGTGCGGTCATATAGCTGGAGGAGTGGCCGGAATCCTAACACAAACCACCGCAGTAAAAGAAGATGGGTACAGCCAGGCAGTGATGGCAAACGCCTTTAATCCCAGCACTCACAAGGCAGAGGCAGGCAGATCTCTGTGAGTTCAAGACCAGCCTGGTCTACAAAGCGAGTTCCAGGAAAGGCACAAAGCTACACAGAGAAATCCTGTCTAGAAGAAGAAGAGAAGATGGGTACAAGCATTTGCTGTATTTCTACCTTCACATATGTTTAAGGTGTTCTATTTTGTTTGTAATAACCTAAGAAATATGCTTCTTGTTGTTGTTTGTTTTTCAAGGCAGGGTTTCTTTGTATATGTAGCCTTGGCTGTCCTAAACCTCGCTCTGTAGACCAGGCTGGTCTCAAACTCACAGAGATCTGCCTGCCTCTGCCTCTTGAGTGCTGGGATTAAAACTGTGCAGAAGAAATACATTTGTCAAAATATTTCATTCTTACCTAAAGTGTAGGCCCACCTAGCATAGGGTATGATACATTTAACTTGAAAGGGAATTTTATGTCATGATACTTTTGTAAAAGAAACCTTAAGTAATAAAGTAACATTTATTTTCAAAGTTGCAAACATTAAAAAACAGAGTGCATGCTCTGTTGAAGATAGCTTGTCTAGGTCAGTTTCTTTCAAAAATCTTCATACTATACCTCCAAGAATGCTAACAGGAGGCTGGAGAGGCGGCTTAGTGGTTCAGAGCACTTATTCTTGCAAATGATCCAGGATCAAATCCCAACACCCTCAAAAGCAGCTGGGACTCCAGTTCCAGGGAATCCAGTGCCCTCTTCTGGCTTCTGTGGCCATATACATACATGCAAGCAAGATACCCATATACATAATAAAAATTAAAAATTAATTTTAAAAAAAGCAGGGGCTTGGGGATTTAGCTCAGTGGTAGAGTGCTTGCCTAGCAAGCACAAGGCCCTGGGTTCAATCCTCAGCCCCAGAAAAAAAAAAAAAAAAAAAAAAAAAGCGTATGACGGTGAGAAGGCGTAATCCCCAAAGTCACATGTAGGAACAATTGACTCTAATCAGTGGTTGTGACCCCTCTGGGGGGAGTTGAATGATCCTTTCACAAGGGTGGCCTAAAACCATTGGAAAACACAAATATTTACATTATAATATTGTTAATTTATAACAGTAGCAAAATTACACTTATGAAGTAGCACCAAAAATAATTTTATGGTTGGAGGATCACCTCTACATGAGGAACTGTATTAAAAAGTCACAGAAAAGTTGAGACCCATTCATTACTCAAGTAAATACATAATTGTAAATAATAATAGTGATAATAGTCAATTCTTAAAATACTGCCAACATTTACAAACATACCCTTCCTACCGACATATACAAATGTAAAGAAACAGATTAGACAAGTAAATAAAATGTACAGGAATTTTTAAAGAGAATTATCTCCATACTTCAGCTAGAGCTCTCTTGGTAGAGTACTTGTCCAGCATCCACCCTGGATTCGACCCCCAGCATCACATAAAGCCAGTTGTGTTTACTGGAAGGCTACAATCCAGCACTTCCGTAATCCCAAAAGATGGAGGCAGGAGGGTCAGAAATTCCAGGCCATTCTCAGCTACATAGTAAACTCAAGGCCAGCCTGGGTACCCCTGTAAAAATAATTTTTAAAAGTTTTTAGTCTACCAAACTATGCAAAGGCAGAATAGTTTAAATGGTTCCCAGGGGCTGAGAGCACACCTCAATTGTTAATGGACTAGACATTGTTAATGTAATTCTTTTTTTTTTTTTTTTTTTTTTTTTTTTTTTGGTTTTTCAAGACAGGGTTTCTCTGTGTAGCTTTGTGCCTTTCCTGGAACTCACTTTGCAGACCAGGCTGTTCTCAAACTCACAGAGATCCACCTGGCTCTGCCTCCTGAGTGCTGGGATTAAAGGCGTGTGCCACCACCGCCTGGCTGTAATTCTTGACTGTATATATTGTATATACTTATTGATACAGTTTTTCTTGTATTAGTTATAAGCTTTTTTATTTTAGACAAAAAAAGGGAAAATGTGGTGATATTGTGTTCCCCAATATATTGTGCACCCTAATAAATTTTTCAGAGAACAGAACAGCCACTAGATTAAACATAGGTTTAGGCAGTGGTAGACATGCCTTTAATCCTAGCATTCTGGAGGCAGAGATCCGTCTGGATCTCTGTGAGTTCAAAGCCACACTGAAATAGCCAGGCATGGTGACACACGCCTTTAATCCCAGGAAGTGATGGCAGAAAGCAGAAAGGTATATAAGGCATGAGGACCAGGAACTAGAGTCCTTTTCAGCTTTGAGGCTTTTAGCAGTGGTTCAGCTGAGATCCATTCAGATGAGGATTCAGCGGCTTCCAGTCTCAGGAAACGAGATCAGCTGAGAAATTGGCAAGGTGAAGTTGGATATGGCTTGTTCTGCTTCTCTGATCTTTCAGCGTTCACCCCAATACCTGGCTCCGGGTTTGTTTTTTTATTAATAAGAGCTTTTAAGATTCATGCTACACTCAATGGTAGAGCATTATTAACCTAGCATGTTCCAGACCTCAGGTCTCATCCCCTGCAACACACACACACACACACACACACACACACACACACACACTATACATTTTGTAGAGTAGCCAATATTTTCAACAGGGGAGTTGGCTTAGTTGGTACAGCGTCTGATTTCCAAGCATGAGAACCTGAATTTAAACCCCTCAACCCACATCAAAAAGCTCAACATTGGGGCACACACACACACACATACACTTGTAAACCCAGAGCTGGGGAGAGAGAAATAGAAGGGTTCCTATAACTTGCTGGCCAGCCAGCTTAGCTTACCTGTCAAGTTACACGCCAGTGAGACCCTACCTCAAACTATCCCACCAGCTCAGGTTTGCCTTCTCAGGTTAGTGCTGTGCCCAGTCTCCATCAGAGGAGGTTTTGACTTCTTCAGGCAGTAGGTAATGCAGAAATCTATAACTGGCCAAAGAGTGGAGAGTAAGTGATGGTTAAGTGTCCAGCCCCAAATGGAACAACTGTATCACTGCCTCCAAGGCTCAGGGAACATCCCAGAAGGGGGGAGGAGGGGGAGGGACTGTAAGAGTGTAACAAAAAAGTATCTGTTTGATACTGCAGCCTTTGTGCTCAGGAACTGACTGCAGCTGTGGTTTCTGAATATGATTCCTGAAACAAGTCTGGGCCGCTCACACTTCCCGGTGGATGAGGGAGGAGCCCTTGAGACTACTGGCAATTAACATTTGCTGAGGGAGAGGAGTGTCATTTTCCTCCGCGGTATAGTCACAGATGAGCTGCCCCTGCGCCCTTGAATAACCCCCACACCCACACTCAGGCAAGTGACTAATTAAACTCAGTGGGCCACGTGCAAAAAGAAGAAACGGAGGTAGGAGGGAGTTGTGGAGAAGTGGAGGAAGCCGGGGAGGAAGCGGGCGTGAGAGGGGGTGGGGGAGGTGTGAAATAACTAAAATTCATTTTTAAAAAGTGAGAGCAGAGAGCCCTGAGCCCAAGCAAGGTGTGGCTTTTTTTTTTTAAATCATAGCTGAGGTTGGGGCGAGGGGATTTCCAATTTCCAGGGTTCAGGACCCTGATTGGCCAACATTTGTCTAGGAGTACAGGGAATGTTTGGAATGTCAGGTACTTTCCCTTAGATGCTGGCCCTCCCTAGGTGATGTCAGTTTATGGCTTTTCCTGGGTCCAGATGTTACCTGCCAGAAGCTGTGTCTGGATCTCTAAGCCTGCGTGGCCAAGCTGTTCTCCCTCCCCGCCCCCCTCCCATCATCCCCAGTGGCCTTTATCTGCTGAACAACTCACCAGTCCATCTGTGTACATCACTCCTGGCTTTCCTGTCTTCCACGCTCTCAACAGAATGCCTGTTAAGCTCAGTCTCTGCATTCTAGAAGCTTCCATAGGCTGCAGCTCCAAGCCCTCCCATGTTTCTCTCTCAAACTCATCTTAAAGGCCTACAAAACCTTATGGCGCTGTTCGTCACAGCGACAGCCCCACTTTTTGGTACTGATTTTCTTAGTTACTTCTTCTGTTACTGTGATAAACAAGGGGGGGGGGAGGGGGCGTGCTCTTTGGTTTGAAATGATACAGTCCATCCTGGCAGGGACCGCATGGTGGCAGGAGAGTCTTGCAGTGTTGCTGTGTGAGTGTGAGGTAGCTGGCTACCTCCTGTCGGTAGTTAAGAAACAGCTGTGGCTGATTTTGACCATTGTCTTAGCATGGAGCTGCTAAATACTGTGTGCTTCCTTTTCTGGCCAGTGTTTTCTGTAACTGTGTCAATGTCTCGGCAGAGGGCCAATTGTCAGACGTTCCCCCAGAGCACTAGAACTTAGAAGAAGAATAAGATTCTAAGAATTCAGCATTTCCACACAGCACAGAAGGCCGGGCCAGTAAGTGGGAAATAAAGTTAGGTCAGCAACAACCTCAACTGAGGCTGAGAGTGATTAAACCCTGGGAAGAGATAGCCTGCTTTGGGTTTCAAGGTCAACTGGGGAAGACTTGAAACTGCCCAAGGTTAAAATATAAATAAGGCAGCTCTTCTGCCCTGGTGTCATAGAACAAGCCTTCACACGAGAAACAGTGATCTGATGTCTGCCACCCACTCACTGGCTTCCCAAGCCTTAAGCCTAACTGTGATGTTCAAATACTCCGCCTCCACGTAGACCTGTGTTCAAACCCCTCTCTAAATGCCGCCTGTGGCACACCACACCTGAGCCTCCGTCTTCCCAGATGCTTGCAGGTCACACACTACCTTACCTAAAAGGAATCTCATTGAGAGTACAAAGACAGGGCTGTTAATGGTGTGCAGTCTTTGTTTCTGGCTAAGAGCATGCAGATTTTGTGATGGGCTCTCCGGCCTCTGAGTCCTTCACCCTACTTAAAGATCAGGTCATTGGTGAATTCTGGAAAGTGATTGAGAGAATAAATTTTGAAGTAAGCAAATGTGTGCTCCCGATTCATTAAGGAAATTACAGATTTACCAATCATTGTACATGCACGACCACCTGGAAAATGCTCATGAAATTATAACACATAAAATTACACTCCTTAGTACAGTGAACCAAAAGTCACTCTCATTTTACAAGTTACATATATCTGTCCCACTGAAAGACTTTAAAGACTTAATAAACCTGGCAAACTTCCACTGGAAAGAAAAGACCTCACTGAACTTGAGACCTGTCAGCTTGAAGGTGATGATGTAGAACGTCCTCCTTTCGTTTCCTCCTTGCAATCATCCTTTTCCTCCTAGCTGTGGTGCTCACTCTAAAGTGAAGACCCTATGAATATGGTCATGAATGGCTTGTTCTAAGTTACCAGGACACCAGCAGCAAAGCAATTCCTCAGCAAAAGAGAACTCATTAAAAAATGAAATTCTGATCCAGGTGATGGTGGTGCACGCCTTTAATCCCAGCACTCAGTGGGCAGAGTTAATTGGATCTCTCGGAGTTCAAGGCCACACTGGTCTACAAAGGGAGTTCCAGGACAATCAGGGCTACACAGAGAAACCCTGTCTCAAAGGGGAAAAAAAGAAAGAAATTTTTTAAAACTTTTTAAAACTTTTTAAAAAAGTTCCACCGCAAAAATGTAACACATCTTAAAATAATTATCTACAACAGGTGAATTCTTTCACCACCCTCACCACTGGTCCCTATTGCCTTCCTGAACTGCGGTTGAAATACATTCTTTTCTGAAACTCTGACGGGGTATACACATGGAAATCAGCTGGACCACGGCATGACCTATATCGTTTGGATTACTCTAGATTGCCTGATATTATTTTAACTTTTTGAGACTGGCTCTCTGGTAGCCACACAGGCCTTGATCTTGTTGATGTTCCTGACTCAGTCTCCTGAGGGTTGGGATTATAGATATGCACTACCAGACCCAGTTTTCCTCCTTTGGAGAATCGCCAGGCATGTGGTCTCTCTGGCCTTTGTGCCTGTGTCAAAACCACAATCCTCATCATGGAGGTGCATTCAGTCTCAATGCCTGCCATTAATACCCCTTCAACTTAGCCATGTTGATGATTCTAGTTCTGTATCTCTGGCCTGTTTGGAGCTTCTGGCTACAGAAACCTGGTCTTGAGGGTGGGGGTGGGGGGGTGGGGGGGTTGGGGGGGTGATAGCTCAGTCAGTAAACTACCTCCCACACAAAATATTGGGATCTCTGGCGCACAAGTAAAAGACAGACATGACCAGTCATCTCTGTAACCATAGGCCTGGTGATAGGGAAGGGAACAAATTTGGATCCTGGAGCTGCTGCCTGTCAGAGATCTCCAAGTTCATTGAAAGACCCCATCTCTTGAAATTGAGGTGGACAGTGGAAAGTGAAGACACCAGACATCAGCATCTGGCCTCCACACATACTCACCCCCATTGCCCTGAGAAAAAAGGAACCAAGACTTGAATGTTAAACTCTGGAGGAGAAATCGTGTTTATGGGTATCTGCAAAGACAATTAAGAACATACAAGTGGGAAAGTTACAAAGCGTGTTAGTGGGCACAAGGTCCATTTCTCTGATTTCCTTTATTTTCCTCTCTCATTTTAAAGGAGCAGGCCCCAAAGCTCTCAGGAAGGTAAATGAATTGTCCTGTGTCACACAGCTGACTAGGACCTCAGGTCAAGGTTTCCAATTCCCTAAGCTAGAATGTCTAATAATATCAGCGTTTCTTTGTGCTTTGGTGAATATGTGTGTATATGTGTGTGTGTTGTATGTGTATATGTAATGTGTGTATGTTGTGTGTGTTGTATGTGTGTGTTGAATGTGTGTGTTGTGTGTGTTGTGTGTGTAATGTGTGTGTGTTGAATGTGTGTGTGGTGTGTGTGTGTGTGTGTGTAATATGTGTGCATGTTGTGTGTATGTGTGGGTGTGTGCCCCTGCATGCACCTGTGGAAGTTAGAGATTGACGTAGGGATGTCTTCCTCTCTGTTAACCTTACTTTTTGAAACTGGGTTTCTTCATTGAACCAGAAGCCTGTTGTTCACTAGGCTGGCCCGCCAGCAAAGCACTAGGCTCCTTCTGTCTCTGCCCTGCCAGCCCTGGGGATATAAGAGTCCTCCTCCTCACCACCCCTGCCCAGCTTTTGTGTGGATGTTCAAGATCTGAACTCCGGTCTTTGTGCTTGCACAGCCAACCCTTTATCCAACAACTCACCTCCTCAGCCCCAGAATCTCTCTCTCTTTCTTTCTTTTTCTATTTGTTTATTGTTCTTGAGACAGGGTTTCTCTGAGTAGCCCTTGTGGTAATATATTTGTAATCTAGGAAATAAAGCTTGCCTGAAGATCAGAGAAAAGAGCCAGCCACAGAGTTAGCCACAGAGGGCAGGCAGTGGCGGCACACACCTTTAATCCTAGCACTCAGGAAGCAGAGGCAGAGATCGGTCTGGATTTCTGTGAGTTCAAGGCCACACTGGACTACACGAGATTAATCCAGTCTAAAAAAGAAACAGAGCCAGGCAGGCAGTGGTGGCACACTCCTTTAATCCCAGCACTAGGAAGGTTGAAACAGGAAATGATATGGCTGGGCAGAGAAAGGCATATAAGGCGGGAGGAGGTGGGAACTAGGCCCCCTTTCGGCTGAGGACTCGGGGGTGTATTTATTATGTATACAGTGTTCTGCTTGCACATATGCCTGGGCACCAGAAGAGGACATTAGATCCCATGATAGATGGTTGTGAGCCACCGTGCGGTTGCTGGGAATTGAACTCAGAACCTCTGGAAGAACAGCTAATGCTCTTAACCTCTGCGCCATCTCTCCAGCCCCAGAACATTTGTTTTAATGATGCAAAGATGTGTTGCATTCTTTTATGTTGCATTTGTTCAACTCTGTGAAGCTGTGTTACTGTGCCTGTCTAACACACCTGATGTTCTAATAAAGAGCTGAACAGCCAATAGTGAGGAGAAAGGATAGGCGGGGCTGGCAAGCAGAGAGAATAGATAGGAGAAATCTGGGAGGGAAAGAAGAAAGCAAGAGAACAAGGAGAGGAGGACTCCAGGGGCCAGCCACCCAGCAACCCAGCCACCCAGCTACCCAGCCATACATGGAGTAAGAGCAAAAGTAAGATGCACAAAAGTAAGAAAAGGAAAAAGCCCAGAGGCAAAAGGTAGAAAGGATGACTGAAAGTTAAGCTGGCCAGCAACAAGCCAAGCTAAGCCCAGACATTTATGATTAAGAATAAGCTTCTGGGCCAGGCAGTGGTGGCACACACCTTTAGTCCCAGCACTTGGGAGGCAGAGCCAGGAGGATCTCTGTGAGTCTGAGGCCAGCCTGGTCTACAGAGCAACATCCAGGACAGGCACCAAAACTACACAGAGAAACCCTGTCTCAAAAAAAAGAATAAACCTCCGTGTGTGATTTATATGAGAACTGGGTGGTGGTACCAATAAAGAACAGAGAGCCAAAAGAGTAAAGAACCAACAACATTCACCTGATCAGGAAAGGGCGGAGATAGAAGGCTTATTAAACACCGCTGGCAGAACAGAGAAACTGCATTCTAAAGGACTGCACTTCGGGAAGTGTTTCTAAATGGACAGTCAGGCCGAGTTTTAATGCCACAGTGCCCTCAAGCCATTTCAATTAGGGCTCATTACAGTTATCAACAATCTGGCCTTGAGGCAATGAGACTCAACTATGACCACAGTCCTAAACAGTCATCCACATCAACCCACTAAAGGATTCGGCAGAAAAATGACTAGTTCCAGTATTGGAATACTCTTGTTGTGTATCTATTTTGTGGGTATATGTGTTTGAGTGTGGTGCAGGTGAGTGAGGTGTATATGGGGGGAGGGGATCCTGCCCATGTGGCATACAGAGGCCGGAAGAGGACATTGGATTTCTATGTCACTCTTTAACTTAGTTTGAGACCCGGTTTTTCATTTCCTGTTCCTTCTGAGCATATTCCTATCTAGACCCCCATCACTAGGAAAGACAAATGCTCCTTAAAAGTATGTTTAAAAAAAGGGGGGGGGGCGGAGGGGAGGAGGACAAGGGAATCCATGGCTGATATGTTAAATTAAATTATAAAATAAAATAAAAAATAAAAAAGGTATATTTAAAAAAAAAAAAAGCCAGGTGGTGGCACACACCTTTAATCCCAGCACTCTGGAGGCCAAGGCAGGCTTGTCTCTGAGTTTGAGGCCAGCCTGGTCTGCAGAGAGTTCCAGGACAGCCAGAGCCACACAGAGAAACCCTGAGTCAAAAACAAAATAAAACAAAAGGTAAAGAGTGGAGCCGGGCGGTGGTGGCGCACGCCTTTAATCCCAGCACTCGGGAGGCAGAGCCAGGTGGATCTCTGTGAGTTCGAGGCCAGCCTGGGCTACCAAGTGAGTCCCAGGAAAGGCACAAAGCTACACAGAGAAACCCTGTCACGAAAAACCAAAAAAAAAAAAAAGATTAAAAAAAAAAAAAGAGTGGAGATGGCCTTGGAGCAGTAAGAATAGCTCAGTGGTTAAGAATTCAGCGGCTGGCCACACAGGGTTGGGACTTGGGACTAAGGGAACTATGTGGAAGAAGAGGTAGAAAGATTCTAAAAGCCAATAAAGACTCCAAGGAAACAGTGCCTTCCAGACCCAGCAGAACTGATGCTCATCTGACCCCACAGAGACTGTGGCAGCATACGCAGGGCCTGCACAGGTTCAAGCCAGAGCGAGGGTCCCAACACTGTGGGGGGGACTGGATATGAACCCCCATCCCTAACCCAGAAGCTATCTCCAGTGGCAACCACTGGCAAAGGAAAAATTAGTTTTCTCCAATGGTGTTTGAGTTTACAGACCATCCTAGGGGAGGCTCCATGGCCAGCAGTAAATGTTTTGGGGGATGTTTTGTCCCATAACTCTTTATTTTGGGCTTTTTAAACCTTCCTTGTTTTTTGCTTATCTATTATGGTTTCCAATTTTGTGTTTTCTTGGGTTTTGTGCATGTACATTTGTATGTGTCTGAGTGTGCATGTGTTTCTTGTGCTTTTTCTGTGGGTTTTGTTTTGACTTTTTTTTTCTGTTTGCTTGCTTTGTTTTATTCTGTTTTTTGGGGGGTGGGGGATTGGTTTTTTGTTTGTTTGTTTGTTGCCTGTTGTTTTCTAAAGAGAAAGAAGGCATGAAATTGGATGGGTGGAGAGGTGGGGAGGGTCTGGGAGATGAGGAAAAGAAAAACTGTGATCAGAATATATTTTATCAAAAAATATTTTCAGACCGGGTGGTGGTGGCACATGCCTTTAATCCCAACATTCAAGAGGCAGAGGCAGGCAGATCTCTGCAAGTTTGAGGCTAGCCTGGGCTACAGAGTGAGTTCCAGGACAGGCTCCAAGCTACACAGAGAAACCCTGTCTTGAAAATCAAAAAAAAAAAAAAAAAATTCAATTAAGAAAGATTCTTATTGTTCTTGCAGAAGTCCTGAGTTAGGTTCCCAGCATCCACATTGGGCAGCTCACAACCACCCATAACTCCAACCCCAGAGGGATCTGCCACCTCTGGCTTCCACAGTTACCTGTACTCACATGCATGTACACACACACACACACACACACACACACACACACACACACCACACACATTTTAAAAACTATTAATAACAAATATTTTTCCTAAAAGAGTGAAGATAGCCAGATTGGTGGCAGGTCAAGCCCTGTGGAATGTGTCACAGGCACTGACCTGGCTCCGTGGGCTTTGGTGGTATCTTCTTCCTAAGCAAGCATATCAACCAATATTTATATAAGATTGGGGGGAGGGTGCTGGTCTTCAAGTAAACATTATCATCTTGGCCCTGGCTGGACTATTAGAAATGGGTCTGAGGTCTTGCCGGGCGGTGGTGGCGCACGCCTTTAATCCCAGCACTCGGGAGGCAGAGCCAGGCGGATCTCTGTGAGTTCGAGGCCAGCCTGGGCTACCAAGTGAGCTCCAGGAAAAGGCGCAAAGCTACACAGAGAAACCCTGTCTCGAAAAATCAAAAAAAAAAAAAAAGAAATGGGTCTGAGGTCTCAAGAAAAAGACCACACAATCCAAAGTCATTTCAGCTGACAAAAAGTTACTTCTACAGAACAATGTGTAGACATTATCAAGCAAGCAAGCACACCTTCCCATGCCAACCACTGGGTCTGTCTTCCTAAAGGAAGGGGGTTCTGTGCCTCCATAAAGGTGGTCAGAGCTCAGTTTCACGTTCTGATGTGACTGATAATACATAGAGGAGCTGAGTCTAGAGGAAAGTGAAACTTGAGTCTACATTTTGATTTCAGGAAGTGCTGACCCTGGGGGTGACAGAGATGGTTAGGTGGTTAGAAGTGCTCACTGCCCTCCCAGAGGATTCAGGCCTGATTCTCAGTCCTCATGCCTGGTGGCTCACAATCTCCTGTAACTCCAGCTCCAGGGGAACCTGATGCCCTCTTCTGGACTCCTTGGCACCTGTACACATGTGCACAGACCCACACATACACACATTCAATTTTAAGACTATATTAAAGCTGGGGCAGTGGTAGTGCAGGCCTTTAATTCCAGTGGAGGCAGGCAAAGCTCTGAGTTCGAGGCCAGCCTGGTCTACAGAGAGAGTCCCAGGACAGCCAGAGCTACAAAGAGAAACCCTGTCTTGAAACAACAACAAAAGAATAAAATAAATCCTCTTATACATATGGTTAGCTCAAAGATCAAGTCAAAAACAAAACAAAACAAAACAAAACCTCAACACATAAACACATTTCTTAGGAATGGAAGGTGCTGTGTGTGGGGAACAGTAATTGCCAGGCTCAATCCCTAGCTGCAGCCACACACAGGGAAAAAAGGAGAGAGAGATTCCAGCTGGATAAAGATAGCAAACGGCCTCTTGTGGCTTCCCAGATAGACTACAAATGTGCCTACATCTGCCATACCAAGTGTTTGCTCACTGCATTGTTGACTGACCTGAAGAGCAGATGGATGCGCCTAATAAAACTAGTTCAGCCAGTTGGCACAACTAATTCAAAGCTGCTGCCTTAAACACTCTCCCCAACAGACAATTCATGGAATCAGCCTCACCATCCAAACGACAGAGGACTGGGTCAGGATAAAGAGGAGAGCTGTGTCACCTACAGGAAAATGAATACAGTGAGAGGTGCGTATGGAGTGTATTAACCCAATCTCAAACAAACATCACGTTTTCTCGCCTTTGTGGTTCCTAGATTTCTTTATAGACATACATAAAATCTCGTATGAGGGCTGGAGAGATGGCTCAGCGGTTAAGAGCACTGGCTGCTCTTCCAAAGGTCCTGAGTTCAATTCCCAGCAACCACAGGGTGGCTCACAACCATCTATAATGAGATCTGGCGCCCTCTTCTGGCCTGCAGGCAGACATGCAGGCAGAACACTGTATACATAATAAATAAATCTTAAAAAAAAAAAAACTCATATGAATATATGCCATAAAAGTGAAAGTAAAATCATCTAGGGGAACAAGGGTACTAGTTTCCTTAATTCTAGGAGGCAGAGGGGGAGAGGGGGCAGAAAACTTGAGGGAGTGTGCCCAACATATTATACTTATAAAAAAAAAAAAACTTCAAAAATCAATACATTTCTCAAACTCTGCTTGGAGTTAACTCTGTAGCTTGTTTTTTAGTCTGTAATTGAAACCTACCCTAGCCAAGCCAAGCCTGGTGGTACCCACCTACAACCCCAGCACTTCAGAGGCAGAAGCCAGAGGCTAACATGTTCAAAGCCAGCCCTGTATCACAGTGAGACTCTGTGTAGAGAGTCCGGGAGAGAAAGAAGGACAAACATAATATGTTGTCTCTGTTTGTTGGAGGTTTTTGTTGTTGGTGGTGGTGGTTGGTTAGTTTCTGTTTGTTTTGTTTTGTTGTCTGTTTTGGGGCGTGTGTGTGTGTGTGTGTGTGTGTGTGTGTGTGTGTGTGTGTGTGTTATTGAACTGAATTATGTAACCTAGACAGGCCTTGAATTCTGGATCCTCCTGCCTCCTCCCCACCCCAGGTGCTGGAATCTAAGAAGTGTATCACCATGCCTAGCAATATTAAATTCTTGATTTACCACTACAGCTGAAATGCACAGTAAAGTGCCTTAAACAGAACATAACTGATCAACAGGTGACTGGACTTGGATACACTAAAAAAAAAAAAAGGTCGGCAGTTTATTTTGATGGGTGTGTTTCTGCGTGTCGAGAACAGGGCATATGGTTCCTGCAGCTGTTCTCACTTAAGAACTTGTGATTTCACTTCTGCAGACAGCTCCACAGTCCGTGTTCCTGACCAAGGAATGTTCTCTGTAAGGCAGAGACCGTGGTTCCTCAGCCTTGCTCTGTGCCATCCAGAAGGAAATTGTTAAAACACCTCCAGCTTTGTCTTTCTGAATGAGCTGAGGCCCGAACCCAGGGCCTTATGCTTGCTAGGCAAGCGTTCAACCACTGAGCTAAATCCCCAACCCCATCTTTCTGAATTCTTGACTCTCATCTGTATATGAGTCTTCATTGCAGAGATTTGTAAGTGGGTAGCCATTCCAGTTTTGATCTGGAAGTTCCAACCCCCATTGAGTTTTCGGTAACTGTCACGCCTACAAGGCGGGGCCGAGAGAGGACCCTGAAGACTTGAGATCCAGATACGCGGGCTCTCTTGGTTCCTGGACCCTGGACGCTAGAGGTAGACCGAGCAGAGTTCTCCAGAGAACACCGCCAGACTGCGCTATGGCTTTCCCAGACCTTACAACCTACCCATCCCTTCATTTGTAAGTTATGCCACTAAATAAACCTCCCTTTTAACTACGTGGAGTGGCTTTAATAATTTCACCAGTAGAGATTAACAAAATGCTTTTGGCATAAGCATATATAGTGGAAATATGATTCAAGACTACAAGAAAAAGCGTAAGATTTCTGCTGTTTTTCCATGAGGAGGTTGAATCCAAGGCCTCACGAATGCTAGGTAAGCCCTCTACCACTGACCTGTACTCCCAACCTTGATTTGATTTTTGAGACAAGGTCTCACTATGTGGCCATGGCTGACCTGGAACTCACTAGATCAGGCTGGCCTTGAACTCACAGAGATCCACCTGCCTCTGCCCCTGGAGTGCTTGGATTAAAGAAGTGCAAAATCATACCCAACTGATATTTCTATTATTAAGCTTGTTTGGGTCAAGGATATAGGCCAGCATTAAAATATTTGCCTAGCTGTGTGAGGCTCTCAGTTCAGTTCCCAGGACTGCAAAAATAAACAAAGAAACACGAGAAGAAGCAGGGTAGAGAGGGAGAGAGAGAAAGGAAGAGAGGAAGAGAGAGAAAGGACGGAAGGACAGAAGAAGGGAAAGGAAAGGAAAACAGGACCTAGAAACTCCCATGCACACCTAGTTCCTGCAGAGGTCAGAAAGGGGTATTGGATCCCCTGAAACTGGAATTATAGATGGTTGCATCATGTAGGTGCTGGGAGCCTAACCCAGGCCACACAGAGCAGCATGTACTCTTAACCACTGAGCCATCTTTCCAAGCCCCATGCATCTTTTTTATTGTATGAATGCGGGGATTTGTATTTCCCTTGAACATTTTAAGAATATAGATGTAACTGCTTAGTTATAAAAGGATTTTTTTTTTTTTTGGACTGGCCTAGAACTCACTATGCAGACAAAGCTCGCCTTAAACTCTTGATTCTCGCACCTCTGGCTTCCAAGGGCTGGAATTACACATAGGCACCACCACAACTGGCTTGCCTGTTTAATTTCAATGTGCTAATAGTTATAATAATAATGATAATAATAATAATAATAGTTATAATGCACTCACCATTAAAGCCACCATAACTATGTAAACTTAGGAAGAACAGTTTAGAGACGACTTGCCGTGAGTGAGGGGCTACAAAGGATTATTGTTTGTAGGACCAGAGGTCAAACCAAGGTCCTTCCGTATGCTAAGCGCACATTCTTGCACCGAGGCCAGCTCCACCTCAGATATGTGGTCTGCGTAGCATTCCTTTCAAGTTATTTAAGATTACCGAGCTAGCAATCTTCATCAGAGAACTTTCTTCTTGCAACGATGGGAATTAACCAAGAAATCCACAACTAGACAATGCGCAGAAAGTGAGAGACTTCGGAGCACTCTGGCCTAAATGGGATGTTTTCATCAAAGTCCTTTTCTCAGGGCTCAGGGATCCATACGGGAGAGGAGACAGAAAGGCTGTAAGAGCCAGAGGTGGTAAATGACTCCAAGAAAACAGTGTCTTCTAGACTGATTCACATATGAACTCACAGAGACTGTGACAGCATACACAGGACCTGCACAGGATCAAAAGAGACAAAAATCCCAGCACTGAGAAGGAGAGGTGGACACAAAGTCCCACCCTTAACCCAGAAGCTGTTTGCAACTGATAGCTGCTAGGAGAGAGAAAATCAGTTTCTTTCAATGGAGTGTCCCGGGTCTATCAGCCACACTCCAGGGCAGGCGCCATGCCCAGGAGTAGTTGGCCAACACAGAATAGACTCTGTTGGTGGGTGCTTTTTGTTTTGTTTGGGTTTTTTTTCTCTCACTGATTTTCTGTTTGTTTGGTTGTCTGATTTGATTTTCGTTTTGTGGGATTTTCACTTGTGGGAGTTATGTTGTTTTTGCCTGTTTTTGTTTTGTGTTTTGTTTTTCTTTTCTTTTCTTTCTTTTTTTTTTTGTTTTTTGTTTTTTGTTTGTTTTTGAGAAAGAACATGAAGTTGGGTGAGTAGGAAGTAGGGAGAATCTGGGGGGAGTTAGGAAAGGGAAAAGAATATGATTAAAATGCATTGTATGAAAACAATTTTAATACTTTTTTTTTTCAAGATTACTGAGCTTGATGAGGGAGAAACCCTCTTTCCATCCAAATTAAGGAACTTGAGCACCTGGTTTTTTAGCACAGACAGAGTCTAATTTTATTCATGCACAGCTGTCAGGAGCCACATGGTTGCCAGGGAAACAACACATACCTGGAAGCATTCCACTCAGTGTCAGAGGAACCAGAACTGGAAGGTCATTGACACAGGGCCGATTAAAGTCATTCCAGACCGTGTGAGCCGCAGAACACTAGCCGCCTAACTTTAAGTTATATGTTTCCCTAGTTCCCTCTCTTTCCTTCAGCATTGTGGATCAAACCTAGGGCCTCAGACTAGCACTGAGGTTCTCTTTTTAAAAAATATTGTTACATCTATTGAGAGAGAGAGAGAGAGAGAGAGAGAGAGAGAGAGAGAGAGAGAACACACCATTGCCACAGCAGGAATGCATAGGTCAGCCTACCGGTGGGAATCAATTCTCTCCTTTCACCTGTAGGTTCAGGGGATCAAAATCCACTTCCATCACGTGGTTCTCCAAGTCAAACATAGGTCATCAGACTTGCTGACAAGGGCTTTTACCAATACACCGTCTCAGTGGCCCTAAGCTCTTTTTTCTTTTTGGTTTTTCGAGACGGGTTTTTCCTTGTAGCTTTGGTGCCTGTCTGAAGACCAGGCTGGCCTAGAACTCACAGAGATCCACCTGGCTCTGCCTCCCCAGTGCTGGGATCAAAGGCGTGCGCCACCACTGCCTGGCCCGGCCCTAAGCTCTTAAGTGAATCTCACTAAGTTGCCAAAAAAACTCAAACTTATCACCCTGCCTCAGCCTCCCAAGTAAGAATTACAGGCCTGTATAACCCTGCTGGCCTTTCTACTCCATGATTAATCAGGAAAAAATTATTAAGTACACTCTATGTGCCAATAATGTGCTAGCTTGTATTAGGAAATACAAAATTTTAGTTCTATCCTGGGTTTTGACACAAAAATAAGTATTTTAAAATAGAAAAGAAAAATTGAAGTTGGGTGGGTAGAGGGTGAGGGTAGAAAGACTGGATCTGGGAACTGGAACAGGTGAATATGATCCAAATACATTGTATGAAACTCTCAAAAATATCAATTTGTCTTTTTTTAAAGACATACAACAAAACATGTCCAGTCATTTCTTCATGTTCAGGACACTTGCATTATAAACACACTGAACTTCCACCCAGGGGAGATACACGGCTAGGTTCCTATATGTCTCGGACCACATTTTTGTCAGCCCATCATACAAAACCTTGTTTGACATGCATTTCTGTTTAATGATCCCTAATTAAATCAAAGTATAGGTGATTTCTTTTTCAATTTCTATTAAAAAAAATTTTATGGCTAGGCAGTGGTGGTGTACACCTTTAATCCCAGCACTCAGGAGGCAGAGCCAGGCGGATCTCTGTGAGTTTGAGGCCAGCCTGGGCTACAGAGCAAGATCCAGGACAGGCACCAGAAACTCTGTCTCAAAAAGAAAAAAAAATTTTTTAACATAGGATTCATTTTGATATTTCCCCTCTCCCAGCTCCCCCCAGATCCTTCCCCACACACCTACCTCCCCTCCACCTTCACGTTCTCCTTCTCTCTCCCTTTCTCTCTTTCAAAAAGAAACCTAAAACAAAGGTCAAAACAAACAAGACAAAAAAATGTATGGGAAGGGAACTCATGGCTGGTGGGAGTGCCAAATGGTATGGACATATAGAAATCAGTGTGGAGGTTCCTCCAAAATCTGAAAACCAATCTACCTCAAGATGCAGCTGGCCCACTCTTGGGCATACACCCAAAGGACTCTCCATCCCACTAAAGAGACACTTGCTCATCCATGTTCACTGCTGCTCTATTCCTAACAGCCAGAAACCGGAAACAGACTAGATGTCCATCAACTGATGAATGGGTAATGAAAATGTGATACATTTACACAATGGAATATTATTCAGCTGTCCTGGAAAATGAAATGATAAGGTTTGCAGATAAATGGATGGAGCTAGAAAAAAAAATAATCCTGAGTGAGGTAACCTAGACCCCCAAAAGACAAATATTGTATGTTTTTGTCTCACATGTGGTTGTTAGCTTTTAAGCTTTCAATATGTATACTACAGTCAGAACAACCACGGAGGTTAGGTGTCTAGTAAAAGATCAGGGAAGGGAGGGAATCTTCCAAGGAAAGGGAAATCAAACATAGTAAGAAATAAAGAGGATTCTAGGTGGATTAACTAGGGAGGGGGATCAGAGAGAAGAGTAAAGGAGGAAATACGGGGAGGGACAACTAACAGAGGCCTTTTGAAAAACCTTATGGAAACCTACTGCTTAGAGGTGTCCTCAAATACATACACCTATGACAGAAATCCAAATGGAGTCATGACACAATGGGTGATCCAGTGCCCCAGCTAGACATCTTATGCCACCAAGTAAAAATTCCAGTGCCAGGCATGGCTTGTATCTAATTGAGTTGTTGGCCAGAGGGGTCCCATAAACCACCGCAAACACCGTAAGCTATCACCAATGCTATTGGTTACTCTCCACAACCTCACAGTAAGGCCTATTGCTGAAGACACGGCTTTCTTAGAACACAGAGAAACAAGTCGGTGCTCGGCTAGACGTTTCACCTCTACTGACTAGACAGAGTTCAGGATGGAGAAGGCACTTTTGCATACTACCAGAGGAAAAAAGCCATCACTGCTATCACCCGGCTACAAACCCTGAGACCTAGAACAGGGATCATCAGCCTACGAGACATACCAGTGCAGTCATGGCACACATGTTATGAGAGTAACCAACTACTATGTTTTTGTTGTTGTTATTGTTATTGTTTTGGTTTGGTTTGGTTTGGTTTTTTGGTTTTTCGAGACAGGGTTTCTCTGTGTAGCTTTGCGCCTTTCCTGGATCTCACTTTGTAGACCAGGCTGGCCTAGAACTCACAAAGATCCACCTGCCTCTGCCTCCCGAGTGCTGGGATTAAAGGTGTGCGCCACCACCGCCCGGCCCAGTTTTGGTTTTTTGAGACACGGTTTCTCTGTATAGCTTTGCGCCTTTCCTGGTACTCACTCTGTAGACCAGGCAGGCCGGCCTTGAACTCACAGAGATCTGCCTGCCTCTGCCTCCCGAGTGCTGGGATTAAAGGTGTGTACCACCTCCGCCCACCCAACTGCTGTTTATTTGGAACTTAAGACCCACTCCATGAAACCCATATCTAACATTATTAAAGTGGCCCAAACCCTAAAACTAGATAGGTCATGGGTCCTAGTTGAAAATCTACCACTATTATTCTGCTAAAGGAAGATAGCAGCAAAATGACTCCTCATGAAATAATTCTGTACTCATAGACCAGTGCATCACTCAACCCTAACCAGGGAATCTTCTTCTTACAATATATATGTGATTTCTTAACATTGACCAACATCCTCCAGCAGTGAAAGCCTTGCCTCAGGGAAACCTGTCTGACACACCTGTTCTCTCCATCAGGCACACTGCAGCCCTCCTGCACTGCAGCTCTGTGCTTAGGACCTTTCAAGATAATGGATGCAGCAATCACCCAAAAAGTTTGAATAGCACTATTCAAACAGCCTGTACAAAGGTCACATGTTAACCATCGGTACTGAAGCTGAGTTACAGTCTTCTCAGCTAGATGAATGTGGGTAACTCAGTCTGTTGTGACTTGCAGATATCTGAATTATCTCCAAGGCGTTATAAGGGTGGATTCTGGGGCTACATATGAGCTTTTGTGAGCAAGCTAATTCAGAAATACCAAATCCACAAATAATGGAATTCACTGGGAATACATGTACGTACAAGACATGTTCATTCTAACTAGAAAGCAAAGAACAAAATGCATACAACAATGTAGTGTTCAGGTAAGTAGATAGGGTTTGGGATAAGGTAAGGAGGATGGGGAGTTGGGGATTTAGCTCAGTGGTAGAGCGCTTGCCTAGCAAGCACAAGGCCCTGGGTTCGGTCCTCAACTCCTGGGGGTGGGGGGTGGGGGGTGTTTTAAGGAGGATGGGGGATGGGCATTGTTTGACAAGAATAAGACCAATGGGGTGTGGATGCAGCTCAGTGATAGAGTAATTTCTTGCTATGTGCAGGGTACATGGAATGAATCTCCAACACCAAAAATAAACAAGTGGGTAAGAAGGAGATTAAAATGGGATCTTTGTTAGTTTCCATTGCTGCTATATCCGGTTATCATGCACATGGTATTCTAAAAAACAGATGTCAGACACCCTGCACGGTCTCACTGGGCTAGAAATAAAAGGCCCCCTAGGTATGGGTTCCTTCTGGAGGCTCAAGGAGGATTTTCTTACCTGCAGTCTGCTCAGTCCTCAGTTCACATTCTATCCAATCATCCATCTCCAACACACACACACACACACACACACACACAGGAGAGACAGACAGACAGAGATAGAGAGCCAGAAAGAGCCAGAGAGACACACACAGAGAAAAGAGAAAGACAGAGACACAGAGAGAGACAGACAGACAGGCAGAGACAGTGACAGAGAGAGACTACGAGAAGAACATGACATCCTGGGATGGCTGGCTGTGCTAACTTAGAGCCTCAGAACAAGATTGCTATTGACTCAGGGCAGACTCAGAGTGAGGCCACCATTGGAAAAGTAATCAGAGCAAGCCCCAGCTATCATCAGTGTCCCAGGGTACGGGGCGCTGAAACACCACCTGGCTGTTCATAGAGGATCTCCCCAGCTGTAAAAGCAGCCACTAAGAACGCTTCTGTGCACAGAGTTTCTCTCTCCTGCCTTTCCCTTCTGTGCCAAAAGGATCTAAAACCTCTCCACGCTTGCCTTGCTCTACCATGGAAAATTATTTTATAACATTGGCCTATCCCTGCTGTCTCACACAGTGAGAGAGAGGGAAGGAGGGAGAGAGGGGAGGGAGAAGGGGGAAATAACAGTTATGGATAAACATGGATCTTGTGCTTTTCTGCTGGACCATGCCCTACAGCTAATACGCTAATTCTCCAGTATCCCTAGAGAAGCATTATGAGCACATTCACGACCTGCGTCAATCCCACAGAAACACACAGTCTAATTCTAGACAGCCAAGTTTCCCCACCTGCCAAAGTGCCTTTCTGTTACCATGGAGACACCCAAAGCTCCTCATCCTTATTCCTTTCCTCCTCCCCTCTCACCTCATAGTACTCCTGACACTGGCTGACAGGTGTGTGGGAGGTGGGAGGGGACAGAGACACAGACATTCTCCCAACCCCAACCTGATCCTGTGATTTAAATAGCCCAGCTATCAGGGGATGTATAAACTTCAAGAATAAAGTCCCCATCTCCCAGGTGACTTTGAAGAAACAGCTTTTGTCTGGGAAAACTAACTAGAGAGTGCCAGGGTTTCCCGTAGGCCAGGATCATCTTGAACATACTTTGTGGCTGATGGTGACCTTAATCTTCTGATCCTCTTACCTTCAAGTGTTATGTTTATAAGTATGTACCAACACACACACACACACACACACACACACACACACAATATATATATATATATATATATATATATATATATATATATATATATATATATATATACACATATGTGTGTATGTGTGTGTGTGTATATATATGTATATGTATATATGTGTGTGTGTAATTTTACATCCATTGGTGTTTGTGCCTGCATTCATGTCTGTGTGAGAGTGTAACTCCTGGAGCTGGAGTTACAGAGAGTTGTGAGCCACCATATGAGTGCTGGGAATTGAACCCAGGTCCCCTGGAGGAGCAGCCAATGCTCTTAACCACTGAGCCATTATCTCCAGCCCCCAAACTCAGGTCTTAAGGCTTGGTGACCAGCACCTCCTACCAGCTATACCACCTCACCAGCCAGTGTCTAGCTCTCTAACTCCACCAATCTGCTCAAACACAAATATTTATATTACAGCCTTCCGAGTGGTTGGCCCTGCTAAAGCACTCTCAACATCTTTTATTATTTTATGTGTACGGGTATTTTGCCTGTATATCTGGCTGTGCGCCCTGAGTGCGTGCAGTGCCCATGGAGGCCAGTTACATATTTTTAGTAGCTTCAGCACTTCTGGGCTACAATATGAACTCCTGTCAAGAAAGAAAAGAGAGGGAGGGAGGGAGGGAGGGAGGGAGGGAGGAAGGGAGGGGGGAGAGGGAGAGGGGAGGGAGGGAGGAAGGAAGGAAAGAAGAAAGGAAGGAAGGAAGGAAGGAAGGAAGGGTGGGGGGTGGCTTGAATGACAATGGCCCCATAGGCCCACAAGGAGTGGCACTATTAGGAGGTGTGGCCTTGTTGGAGTAAGTGTGTCTTCATTGGAGGAAGTGTGTCACTAGGGTGTGTTGCTGGAGGGCTTCTCTCCAGGTTCCCCAAGCCCTGCAGTCCCACAATCCACGTATAAAATAATCACTCAGACGCTTATATTACTTATAAACTGTATGGCCGTGGCAGGCTTCTTGCTAACTGTTCTTTTATCTTAAATTAACCCATTTCTATAAATCTATACCTTGCCACGTGGCTGGTGGCTTACCGGAGTCTTCACATGCTGCTTCTCCTGGCGGTGGTTGCAGTGTCTCCCCTCCTTCTTCCTGTTTCCCCCATTCTCCTCTCTCCTTGTCCCGCCTATACTTCCTGCCTGGTCACTGGCCATCAGTGTTTTATTTATATAGAGTGATATCCACAGCAAGGGTGGGCTTTGACATCTCAGATGCTCAAGCCAGGCCCAGTGTCTCACTGTCTCTGCCTGCTGCCTGCTGATCCAGATGTAGAACTCTCAGCTGCCTCTCCAGCACCATGTCTGCCTGTGTGCTGCCATGCTTCCCACCATGATGATAATGGACTAATCCCCTGAACCTGTGAGCCAGCCCCAATTAAATGCCTTCCTTTATAGGAGTTTCTGTGGTCATAGTCTCTTCACAGCAGTAGAAACCCTAACTAAGACAGACAGGAAGGAAGGAAGGAAGGAAGGAAGGAAGGAAGGAAGGAAGGAAGGAAGGAAGGAAGGAAGGAAGGAAGGAAGGAAGGAAGGAAGGATAATTAGATAATTAAGTGAGACACAACCAATGGAATGAACCTACTACCCTCAGTACTTTACAATAAAATGAAGAAACTAGAGTTGAGAAGGGCATGTCACTTTCCCAAGGTCACACAGCTGGTAAGAGTGACAGCTGGGACTCCTTATGTTTCACTAAAGTGCTATCTATTCGAGCTTTGCTTCAGTGTCTATTAATGTAAAATGCCAACCTCTGAAATCCTTAAAGAGAGACCTGTAAGCATCTAGAAGTCTTTGTTCTCTTCACCACTCCCATCACTTCCTTCACCACGCCCATCACTTCCTTAACCACGCCCATCACTTCCTTCGCTATGCCCGCATTTCCTTCACCAGGCCCATCCCTGGCTCATGAGAAAGCTGTGTGTGTTCTAACGCTCTGACGCTGCCGATTGAGGATTGAGCTCAGAGTCTTTCACCCACTAAGCACAAACTCGACCACTGAACGACTCTCCCCCTCCCCTGTCTGTCCTGTCATTCACTTTGTTAGGGTGATTACAATTTTTTTAGAATATAGAGTAATAGCCTACGGGTCTTGGATCGTCTGCATCTTGGATAAGGAAATGCACACACACACTAACACACACATTCATACACGCATATACGCATGCTCTCACACGCACAAGCGAACGTGGAGGCTGCAACACTTGGCTCACACCACAGTAGGTGTGAGGAATGAAGCCAGAGCCTCTGAGAACGAACGAACGATTTCTTCTGCAGAGAGAACTGTCTCAGTTGAAACTGTTTCAAGTTGTCATAACTTGAGGAAAGAACGTTAAGACAAACACTACTTTTTATACCGTGGAGATGTCCAAATACGAATGACCCTCCTCCAGCTCTCCATCAGGCATAGGGCACATCCAGCCCCACCCCCCACGTGGCTAACACCAGGAAACTGGATTAGAGCTTCCAGGCCGCTCAGCAACACACGAGTGTCCTTCCCCTGCCTCAACTCACTCTCCTCATTTCCAACAGATCATTAGACGTCATTCCCACGGAAAAGCAGGCTTAAGGAATTAGGTCCTTGCCTTTCCAGTTTGTATCAAATCAAGCAATTTCCTCAAGTCTCTGCAAGAGAAGTTCACTGGAGTCGTAAATACAAACTGTTGTGACATCCGAAAGAAAAGCAGGAGTCTATCTATGCAAGCTGGCTCCGGTCGCAATCCAGCAGAGGCAGCTAAGGATCAGGGACTCAACTCATAGAAAGCCCTGCCCCAGGAGGTCACAGCTGAGTGTTCATCCAAACCTGGGACCCAAGGAATCCCAAACCAGGAACCCCAACAGGGGATACAGCGCCTCAAGCCGTGGAGGCCCACACAGCTGAAAGCAGGAGATTAGTAATGTCGCCACTAGGTGGCGCAAACTGCCTTCCGCTGTGAGAAGACACTAACAGCATGGAGAATTTTATATTTTTTTAGGTTGTTTTTTAATTTTCATATTAAAATCAGCTTCTCGAATGTGAGTTGGACAAGGTATTGATCTATGGGTATAGCAGTGCGTCATTAGGAGTCATTTTGTTGCTATGTTCCTTTGGTAGAATAATAGTAGTCGGTTTCCTCCAGCCTGTGAGCTATTTAGTCTCAGGTTACTGACCACTTTGGCAGTGGCAGGTATGGGCTCCATTTCATGGAGCAGGCTTTAAGTCTAATCAAAAAGTGGGTGGTGACTCTCATGATGATGGTGCCACACTCTTGGACCGGAATCTCTTGTAGGCAGGTCAGTGTTGTGTAAGCTGGGCGATGTTGGTGGTATTACCTTCCTCCTTTGGTGGTGTACACGGCACCTTCCAACACCATGACCCACTAGTCAGTGGGGGTGAAGCTTCTAGTTAGTCACTGGCTTAATATCTCTGTGTTGGATGCCATTAAATCTTATTTTCTTTTTTTTCCTCGTTTTTCTTTTATTAAAATTAAATTTAATGGATAAAAACCGGTACCTTAAAAGGAACCTTGTCACATTTCAACATGTGTACATTTGTAATGTTTAACTATCAGGTGACAACGATCTTTTCACACATTTGTCTCCCTTTCTGGTGACAACTTCCCAAATGCTTTCCTGCGGCTTTTTGAAATAGAAAGTCCATTATCACGGTCTGTAATCACCCCACTTTGCAAACGGACAAGGTAGTTTGTGTTTGCTCTCACTGTCACTTGGTGTCAATTAGTGGTCCCTTTCTCTCCCTTGTTCACTTCTCTGTCAAGAACCAATGTGAGGGCCTGAGATGGCTCCCCGGGTAAAAGGGCTGGCCATGCAACTGTTACCTAGACACCAAATGCAATCCTGGGACATATGATGAAGAAGAGAAGTGTCTCCTGACCCCCACACCCTCAGTCTGTCGCTGTCTGTCATAAACATTATTTTCAAAAAGACAAAAAGGCCTTACTGTTAGGTTGTAGAGAGTAACCAATAGTCTTAGGAACAGCCTGTGATGTAGGGTTGAGGATCCAGCTCAGTGCTAGAGTGCTTGCCTAGCAAGCCAAGGCCCTGGGTTCGGTCCTCAGCTCTGGGGGAAAAGAAAGAAAGAAAAAAAAAAAAAAAGCCTGTGATGTTTGGGAGTTTCTATAAGGCCCCTTTGGATAATGATTCAACAAGATGTGAACCCATCCCAGGCATGAAGGTTTTGCTTGGTAGCATTGCCTCCCTGATTATTTTCATTGTCTCCCCACATTTTTATTACCCATTCATCAGTTGATGGATATCTAGGCTGTTTCCGATTTCCGGGTGTTAGAGCAGCAGTGAACATGGATGAGCAAGTGTCTCTGTAGTGGGATGGAGAGTCCTCTGGGTGTGCCCAAGAGTGGGACATCTGCATCTTGAGGTAGATTGGTTTTCAGATTTTGGAGGCACCTCCACACTGATTTCTATATGTCCATACCAGTTGGCACTCCCCCCAGCAATGAGTAAGTGTTCCCTTCCCCCACATCTTCGCCAGCATGAGCTGCCGCTTGCTTCTTTGATCATGGCCCTTCTGGCTGGGGTAAGATGAAATCTCAAAGTAGGTTTAATTTGCTTTTCTCTGATGGTTAAGGATGTTGAACATTTAAGTGTTTCTCAGCTGGGTGGTGGTGGTAGACACCTTTAATCCCAACACTTAGGAGGCAGAGGCAGGCAGGTCTCCTGAGTTCGAGGCCAGCCTGGTGCACAGAGTGAGTTCCAGGACAGCCAGGGTTGTTACACAGAAAAAACCTTGTCTTCGGTTGTTTACTTGATGTTCAGGGTTTTTTGTTTGTTTGTTCTGTGTATAACTGTGTATGTGTATTAGATGTTAACCCTCTATCAGATATGTAACTGGTAAAAAAAATTCCTTCCCATTCTGTAGGCTACTGTTCTGTCCAAATGATGGTGTCCTTTGCCATGCAGAAGCTTTTTCATTTCGTGAGGTCTATTTTTTTTTTCTTTTTTTTTTTTTTTTTTAGGTTTTTCAAGACAGGGTTTCTCTGTGTAGCCCTGGCTGTCCTGGCACTTGCTTTGTAGACCAGGCTGGCCTTGAACTCACAGAAATCCGCCTGCCTCTGCCTTTCAACTGCTGGGATCAAAGGCGTGTGCCACCACCACCTGGCTAGTTTTAAAACCACAACAAAGAAATGGAGATAACATAGGACACAGAAATTCACAACTTAGACCATGGACTTCTGCCAGACATGCTCAACTGTAAACGCTTGCCGTGTCAAGGTCAGCATGTGGAGATCAGGATGGAGCTCAGTGGCCTTTGGTGGGGTCTAATGGGTAGAGCCACTCTGGAAAACCACGAGACATGGCCCACATCAGTCGAATACATACCCCTGCACTGTGACACAGAATTCTTCTCCAAAGACGAACCTACAAATGTACACATCTTGGAATCAAAATTCATGTGCAAAGTCCTGGAAGCAGCATGGTATGCAATAGCCACAGTCTACCCACAATGTCTTAGGATTTTTACTGATGAAATGAAACACCAAGATCAAAACATAATTTGGGAAGGAAAGGGTTTATTTGGCTTACACTTCCATATTGCTGTTCATTATTGAAGGAAGTCAGGACAGGAACTCAAACAGATCAGGATCCTAGATGCAAAGACCATGGAGAAGTGGTTCTTTTTTTTTTTAATTTATTTTTAAAATTACACTCATGATATTCATTACTTACACTCATGATATTAATCACATTTGTGGTATTCATAGATTACATTTGCAGTATTCATTCAAATATATATATATATATATATATATATATATATATTAATGTCAAATGTCATTTCTTGAAAGGGGTAGGAGGTCTTAAATACAGGCTTACAGCACAATGGGAAGACCCTGGAGAGCAGAAGTTTGCTACTGATGTTTTACAATCTTGCATCTAAGCTGTTAACGCCCATTATTCAGGATACACAGACAAGGAACTTCCCTTAAGCATTCAGGAGGGTGGAACCTGGCAGGGAATTAGCATTGGGAGGATATCAAGGTCAAGTAAGAAGTGGTTCTTACTGGCTTGCTCCCCATGGCTTGCTCATCCTGCTTTCTTATAGAACCCAGGACCACCAGCCCAGGGATGGCACCACCCACCACAGGCTGGGCCCTCCCCCATTGATCACTAATTGAGAAAAAGCCTTACAGCTGGATCTCATGGAGGGATTTCTTCAGCTAAGGCTCCTTCCTCTCTGATGACTCTAGCTTGTGTCAAGTTGACACACAAAACCAGCCAGTACAGTAAATAGGTAAAGAGTGCCTACACAGTGGAGTACAATACAGTCAGGAAGATTAATGAAACTATAGCTATCGAAAGTGTATCACTGAGTCTCACTAAGTGAATCAAAGAAGCCGAATTTTTAAGAAGAATTAATATCAATTGTTTCTATAGTCAAGGTCCATAGAAAGGATAGAATCCCCTCCTGGTATCCCAGTGCAGAGTGTAATATGAGCAATCGTTAAGTAGACATATCTTAACAAAATTACTTTAAATTTTTTTTTCAAGATTTATTTATTATGTATACAGCATGTATGACTGCAGGCCAGAAGAGGGCACCAGATTTCATTACATGGTTGTGAAATGTAATGGTTGTGAGCCACCATGTGGTTGCTGGGAATTGAACTCAGGACCTCTGGAAGAGCAGTCAGTGCTCTTAACCTCTGAGCCATCTCTCCAGCCCCAGCCATCTCTCCAGCCCTTAAAAAATTTTTTTTAAAGATAGTACCTACAGGGTCCTGCTATACTGCCTCATGAGGAATGAAAGAAAACAGTTGGGATTACTAAAACGTCATGTAAGCGTGAAGACGAGGCCACGGTCTTGGTGCACTGAGGCGTGTTCTAGTATTGGAAAAACCACCCAGGAAACTTCAATTGTTGGGACAAGAAGAGGTTGCCCTGCAGGGGGCAGCCGAATGCGTTGGGTGGAAAGGGGGAAGCTTGCCTTCCTTCTGCGGCTTCTAGAACTGCTGTTCCCCACCACAGACACCTGGTGGCGCCGAGGACGGGGAATGGGCTGGTGCTGGCCGAGAAAGAAGTGTGTGTGTGGCGATAGCCTGATAGCTAGCGCAGGTTGTTTATGTGATGCTCAAATGAAAGCGGATGGCTGGTGTCACTGCGGGGATAAAGGATACCTGGGCAAAGGGAGAAGGGAGAGCCTGCGGCGGGAGCCAGGTGTCGGTGATCGCTTATGGGCGACGGCGGAGGATGTGCGAACACAGCCTTGAGTTAACAGCTGGCCTTCTGGGGTCTGCTCTGCTGACTGACCCAGCTAGCACACAGGGACCCTCCACTAAGCATCAGGGCAGGCCTTTCTGGTGCTCGTCCCAGATTATGTCCTCCCTCCCTCTCCTCCCTCCCGAGGCTTAGACAGAAGCCCCCAGTGGACGTCGAACTAGTTCTACCGATAAGGCTTTGGCACAGGGTTCTCTCAGACCCCCCAAAGTAGCATAGCTGGAGGCTGGCACTGATGGTATCGGTGAATATGTTATCTGATGGCGAGCTTCAGGCGGGAGTTAACTAGCCTCTCCCCCTCCCCACAAGCCACCGCCACCAGATAACCAGGAACTTGGGAGAAAGAGCGCCCTTGGGGCTATGGCTTGGAGGAAGGCCGGAGGATGACGCAGGGCAGATCACCTGATTGTAAATCCAGCGCCTGAGATCTCTAGGAAAACCCTTGGGTGGACACTGAAGTGGAGCCTGGAGCGGAGCTGCAAGGCCCAGCACTCCGTGTGACTTTTGGACTACTTGTCCTGACCTGATTGGCAGCCTATGTAGACCGGGCCATTTGGGGACCTGTTCGCTCAGTTTTCACCCTTGAACTTGAACACGCACTCATCACTCACCAAATGGCCCTTTCTAGAGCTCCTCAAGGCTTCCGCCAGACTATTTTAAACCGCTCCTGGAAGTTCCCAAACTGAAGCCACCCTCTCCGACCCGCCGGTCTCCCCCAGGCCCTGAGAAGCCGCTCCCACAAGGGGCGCGGGGCTCCAGACTGCAGCGGGCGCCTGCCCAGGACAGAAAGATGGCTCAGCTGGTTTGTCACCAAGTCTGCTGACCAAAGTTCCATGTCCAGGACCTAAGTTATGGTAAAAAACTGACACCTAACATTTATTCTCTGACCTACCCCCACCCCAAACATACTAAATGAATAATGCAGTAAAAATTATCATAGTATTTTTTATTAATTCTTTGACAACTTCATACATGCATAAAATGTATTTTTATCAGATTCACCCCCTTATGGAACTTTATAAATCCCTTAATTAACTATATGGAATATTAACTCCAATCAAAGGCCTATGCCCCTATAACTATCAGAAGAAAATAAAGCACAAAACTTTCATAACACTGGATGCATCAATGATTTTTTTAAACATTCTTTTTTGTTTGTTTGTTTTGTTTTTTATACTTTTTTTCATCAATGATTCTTATAACACTAGTAACAGGAAACAAAAGAAACATGAAATTTTAAATATCTAGAGCCAGGAAAATGGTTCGGTGAACGAAGGTGCTTGGAACGCAAGCATGACACCTGAGTATAATCCTCAGGATCTGAATAAAGGTGGAGGAAGAGTCTCCAGTTTCATAAATATTGTGCCATTTAGCCCAGTGTCAGTGTTGGACACCTACTGGCATCCAGCTGGCGTCCCTTTTAGGGAAGTGTAAGGGAAGATGTAAGTCAGACCTTTGACCTTTGGTTATTGATGGTTCTGGGCGTTGACCCCAGGTCCTCATCTGTGCTAAGCGGATCGACTGTTGAGTGGCATCTCCAGGCCAGCCCTTGTTTTTAAACACACCCAGACTCAAGGCTCTGGGCTGCCGCGTTGGTGACATGGACAGCGCTGTAGGATTTCCCAAAGGCATGGTCCAGCAGTTGGCAGCGCACCGGTGATAAGGGATCTACACTATAAATACAGCCCTTTGGGTTCTCCCTTGTCTCAGAGTAGTTAGGGATCTTGTCACCCGACTTGCTTTGTGCCGACTCTGGTTCTTAGTGCTGTGCCTTGTCAGGAGGCCTGAGCTAGTGTCTGTCACATCTGCCTCTGTGCAGGTAACAGCTTAGTGAATGTGTCGTGAAGCCTCCTGCTCCGTGAGAGAGGTTGTGTCATGGTAGCTGGTGACATTAGATGGTACTTGTAGGTCACTGGGAAGATAGCGAAGTGACAGAAGAGAGGGAAGTGTCCACGACTGCACTGATTCATTTGGACTGCCTTTACAGAGGGGCAGGTCTTTGGGGAGGAGGGCTTAAATAACAAACTGGTCACCTCGAGTTCTGAGGCCACCACACCTGGTTTATGTGGTGCTGGGGGCTGAATCTTTGGTTTTGTACACACTAAGCCAACACTGCCATCTGAGTTACGTCCCCAGCCCTAAACACACTTTGTTTTGTTTTGTTTTTCAAGACAGGCTTTCTCTATGTAGCCTTGGTTGTCCTGGAATTCATTCTGTAGATCAGGCTGGCCTCGAACTCACAGAGATCTGCCTGCTTCTGCCTCCAGAGTGCTGGGATTAAAGGCGAGTGCCATCGCCACCCAGCTCTGCACATACTTTTTAGCCTTTGATGAGGACTCAAGAATTTGCTTGCATGGGTTTAAACCCAGCCCTTTGTTCATTCACACATGTCTCATGGCAACAAATTACCCAACAAGTTCCGGGTTTCCTCCTAAAATGGATGTAATAGTAGCAATCTAATGGGGTTTGGGGTTACTCTGTATATTTCCTGAGGTCATCGTAGGCAGGTGCTTTGGAGCCTCTTAGCTGCTGCCTCCGTGTGTTAATGTCTGTCCTCTAGTGTTTTATGCGGTAACTGATGCATCGGCCAGTCAGTCGTCTCCTTAGGTCCTTAGTCCCGTGTGGAGCTGACAGCGTGCCGTGGTGCATGCTGGACATGCTGCTCTCAATTTATGACAGACACACAATCAGCAGGGCCTGTAACTCCAGGGGGCTCTGACGCCCCCTTCTGGCCTCATTGAGCACTGCATGTGTGTGATAGATACAAGAGTGGACGGAACACCCATACACATAAAATAAAAGTAATTGAATCTTTTTAAAATTTTAGCCTGATGATGGTGGTACACACCTTTAATCTCAGCATTCGGGAGGCAGAAGCAAGCAGATCTCTGAAAGTTTGAAGCTAGCCTGGTCTACAGAGGTCACACAGTGAAACCCTGTTTCAAAAAAACAAACAAAAAAACTAAAAAATATGTTTCACTTGACTTTTTAAAATTCATTTAGATCAGATTGAACTTGAACTCACAGAAATCTACTTGTCTCTTGCCTCTGCCTTATGACTGTTGGGACTGAAGACATGCACCACCATACCCACCTTGATTATGTTCCTTAACTTTAAATGCAAGGCTGGAGATGTAGCCCAGAGAAAGTGCTCACCTAGCATGGAAGGGAACTTTAGTAGTGCAAAAGGGCTAGGATTTCGGCGCTGGTGTGTCTGTAAGAAGCTTTAGTGTGCTGGCTTCTACCAACTGCACACAGATAACTCCTTCACTAGGAGCTGTGCGCAGTATGAGTTTCTCTTCCGTATTTTTTTTTTTTAAGGCAGAACTTGCAGGAGGGCAGTGCCTGACACAGGCTTGCTCTACCACCGAGCTGCATCCACCAGAAAGTGAGGTTCCTGCCCCCTGCCTTTGAATGTAGGATTCTGCCTTATTCTTGTACTCTTTTGCCTCTCACTGATGTGATGGAGCTCACCCCCAGCGACACACTTCCTTCTAATCCTTCTCAAATAGCGCCACTCTCTGGTGAGTTAGCATTCAAATACAAGATCCTATGGGGGCCGGTTTTATTCAAACCACCACAGATGCACGCCCTTACCTTGGCGCTTCCTTGTGCAATCTTCTTAAAGTCAAGGGCTCAGTCAGATGTCTGCAGAGCAGACCAGGCCCTCTTCCTCTCAGATGCTAATTGCTTTGAAGCACTTTTGTGTGGACCCAACACACAAACTTTCCAGAGCTAATGAAGATCATTTCCTCCTCTTTTTTCCCCCCTTCTTCGGGTTTTTTCGAGACAGAGTTTCTCTGTGTAACTGGCTGTCCCCACAACTTGCTTTGTAGACCAGGCTGGATTCAAACTCACAGAGATCCTCCTATCTCTGCCTCCCAAGTGCTGGGATTAAAGGCATGCACCACCACTGCCCGGCTCATTTTCTATTTTCTCCTCTTACCTGTAGGAAAATATACCCAAATTGAATAGAGTCCCGTAACAGTCTTTTTTTGTTGTTGTTAAAAAAAAAAAAACTTTCATGTATACAAACGGAACATAATCTTTCTGTTAAAAAAATTAAAAGAAAAAAATCAGAGAAGCATTGCCCAAGAGCAATCTAGTTTTAAAACTCAGACACACCGAAAAATTTGTGAGTACACTGGTTGGAAACCAGCGGCTTCAGCAACTCAGCTCCAGCCGTGACGTCATCACCAGCCGCCAAATGCAGCATGTCTACCCTTGAAAAGGTCCCTGCCTTCGCAGACCGCTCATCCTCCGTCTGTCTGTCTCAGTCTCTCTCTTGTCCCGGCTCCGAGACAGCCTCTCGCTCCCCGCCCCCCATAAATCTCTGAGCTATTCCTTGGCTCCGATCTGCCAATGTACCCTGTCGCCTAAACCCTAACATTCCACCCCTGTTCATTCTCATCCCTGACGCCAGTCTTTCCTATGTGGGCAGAAATCGGAGGGTTCTCTAGAGTTCGAGGACACCGAAAAACCACCCGGACTCTATCAAGATTTTAATCAGCCCTTGGTCGGATTTGGGGCTGCTGCCCCTGGCTGGAGCCAAGTGTGGGAGCGAGTGTTAAAGGCAAAAGTCACAATTCATCGCTGGGGACGTGCGCTTCTGCAGACGCAATTCCTGGGGGCATGCACCCTGGCTCTTTTGCATTCCTGGAATTCCTGAAACGTTCTAACTGACTCAAGTTGCTGACCAGCCAGTCTCAGACCTCTAGAATGCTCACTTTAGTCAAAAATGGAGTCACTTTAGCTGTTACTATATATTATATTAAAAGGGGATTTATTAGAGCGGCTTACAGGCTGTGGTCCAGCTAGTTCAACAATGACTGTCGACCAACAAAGTCCAAGAAACCAGTTGTTCAGTCCACGGAACTAAATGTCTTAGCTGCTCTCCAGTGTATGTTAGCATCCCAAAGAAGTGGGCTCTAATACCAGGAAAGGAATGCTTCAGCAGCGGGATAGATGAACTTACCAGCAAGAGTGAGGGCAAGCAGGCAAAAAACAAAAGCTTCCTTCTTCCCTGTCCTTTTGTGAGGCTGCCACCAGAAGGTGTGGCCCCAATTTAAGGTGGGTCTTCCAACCTCAAACGATCCAATCCAGAAAATTCCTCACAGGCACGCCCAGCTGCTTAAGTTTTGGTTGATTGCAGATGTGGTCAAGTTGACAACCAGGATTAACCATCTTACCTACCTTGCAAGGATGGGGCTGGCATTGGTTGGAGGAAGAACTCAAAGCAAAACCGTGCCGTATAGTATAATGTTGATAAAGAAAATAAAACAATTTGACGAAGATAAGAGGCTGTGTGGGAAAGTAGACGGGAGCTCTCTGAACCTTCCTCTTCAGTTTGCTGTAAACCTGAAGCTGCTCTTTAAAAAACAACAACAACAACAAAATATGGGCTGGAGAGATGGCTCAGAGGTTAATAGCAGATGTACCTTTACAAGAAAAAAAAAATAGTGCCAGGCGGCAGTGGTGCACGCCTTTAATCCCAGCACTTAGGAACAGAGCCAGACAGATCTCTGAGAGTTCAAGGCCAGCCTGGTCTACAGAGCGAGATCCAGGACAGGCATCAAAACTACACAGAGAAATCCTCTCTCGAAAAATCTAATAATAATAATAACAATAACAACAATAATAAAGTAATTTTAAAAAAACAGTGGGAAAGCATCTGCCTTGCACACATGGAATCCTGGCTTTGGTTCCCAGCACCACAGGAAATTAAAACATATCTTATAGTAAAGACAAACTAGGCTCATTCTTATTCATGATTAAACCTCTATTTCTCCAGGATTGGGCTATTCCCACCTGTAACCTCAACTACAAATGGTCCTGCACTGACTGTGCCAAGAATGGCAATCATGTCTTCGTTTCAAAAGCTAACAACCGTCTTGCAAACCTACTTTTGTTTCCAAAGGGTTGTTATGACTACGAGTTCTTATGCCCACCTTGCAACCATGTCTTTGTTTCAGAAGGTCATTGGGACTAACGTGTTATGATGTTCTGCTTCTGTAACCCTGCCTCTTTTGCTCACAAATCCCCCATCTGGAGACCCCTTAACCCCTGAGCTATAAAAGCCTTGTTTTCCTCACATCCAGTGCTGACCTCTCAAAGTCCGCCTTAAGGGGAGGCAGTCTGTGTACACGAATTTTTAAAAAGCTAACTTTAATCAATTGCTTGCTTTCATTAATTTGGCCATGATGATTTGGGTCAGTGGTCTTTCTCCATCCACCTTTGGGGTTAACAGAGGAAGATGTACTGATACAGTCCATCCTCTCCTCCAGTGGACCAGAGTCAGGAGAGGTAGCCACAGGGCCACCATGAAGCCAGAGAGGCTGACGACAATGTGCCCTTACAAGAGGTGAAGGGTGATTGAACTGCAGGATAACTTTTCTGGAAATATTTAGGTCTTGGGAGTCTGTTTATGATACCATGGAAGCAAGCTTCTGGTTTCCTTTAACAGGATACCAACATGAGATGGGTGAACAGCAATATGGAACATCCCACCCAAGGAGTGTGGCAGGTATCCCAGGCACTTGAAGGGTGGGTCAAGGGACCAGAATCACATAGATCAGTGGTTCTCACCCTTCCCAATGCTGTGACCCTTTAGTACAATTCCTCATGTTGTGGCGACCCCCAACTACAAAATTATTTCCCTTTACAACTTCATAACTGTAATTTTGCTACTGTCATGAATCATAACATATATATCTGTTTTCCAACTGTCTTAGGTGACCTCCGTGAAAGGGTCATTCATCGAGACTCATAGGTCGATAACTACTGCTCTAGAGAACCTTGACTAATACACACATCCATCATCAATCAAGAAAACATCTGACAGATTTGCCTTCAGGTCAATCACATTGGGGGCATTTTCCAACTGAGGTTCTATCCTACCGGAAGACTCTAGGTATGTCAAGCTGACAAAAAAACTAACCAGCCTACCAGGATAGCTTGAATCTGTGTTCCTGTGTCAAGTCATTCATATTTAGCCAGGATTAACTGCTTTCTATTTTTCCTTTAAAACAGAGTTCTTCCGTTCTACTAACAAGATTGAGTTGTCCGAGAGCAAACAGTTTGTTTTCATCCTACCAGGAGGAAGGCAGGCAAGAAAGTGAACTTCAGCTTGGGGAAATAGAGCTACATGTCATACAGCATGGAGTGCAGAATGCAATACGCTGTGAGAGCGTTGTTAATTTCCATGTACATCATCACGAACAATTCCAGGTGTACAGGACTGAAAATTGCAGAGGACTAAGGCCTTGTAGTTCACTTTAATAGAATGCAGCAGTGACAATAATTGAAGGGCCATCTCAGAGTATCCGGGATCTACAAACTTAGGAGACCGAGGAGTGACTACAGAGCAAAGCAAACACACAAGACAAGTCCAGGAAAGGTCTGCACTGAGTTCTCAGGGAGAATCTGGAACAACGTTACACTCAGCAGGAAGGAGGCTGAAAGCCGTGTTAACCCCTTTTCCACAAGGGGGGGGAAAGGACTAACCATCAGGAGAATTCTTTAACAAATGACTCTTCTAGAGGAGAGATGCAAAGGGACTCCAAGAACTGTTCCTGTTGCAGACCCGCGCACAGTGTGAGTGGTATGCTCCTGCACAGCATTTGTTGGCAACCGTCTGACTTAATTTAGTAAAAGCTCAGAAGCCGATTAATTCAAATGACCAAGTGACTCTGGGCTCTTGGGCCAGGTGATGGTAGGCAGGGGTCTGGCTCTCCATTGCAAGACTTGTCAGGGGGGAAGAATTCCTTATAACCTGTCGTGTGGGTGCCCAGGGCACACCGCCTTGATTCCATATGTCAGTCACTTTGGGCTGCCATAACAAAGTGCCATAGCCTGGGAGGCTTGTGCATTTGGGATAATAGGGTGGAAGCCAGAACCTAGTGCAGCTTTTCTACCACTGAGCTACATCCCCAACCCATCTAGGAGGCTTAGACACCACAAATACTATTTTCTTGATCTTCTAGAGGCTGCTTGTCCATGATCAAGGTGTGGACGGAGTTAATTTTTCCTGAAGTGTCTCTACTTGGATTATGGGTGGCTGCCTTTCTCGATATACAAATTCCCACGTCTTATAAGAACTTCAAGCAGTCCCTGGCCAGCTCCAGTTCAACTTAACTACTTCTTTAAAGCGCTGTCTCCAAACAGTCACATTCTTAGGTTAAGATTTCAGCAAATGAATTTATTTATTTATTTATTTGTTTGTTTGTTTGTTTGATGGGCAGGTTGGGGGACACAATCAACATACAATTCAGTCCCAAAGAGCTTTTTACATATAAAGTTACAAATGGTCAGACTGTATCAGGAGTCCACTTCGAGGGATGTAATAATAAGATGAGTTCAGCCAGGCTGTGCTGGCACACGCCTTTAATCTCAGCACTCAGGAGGCAGAGGCAGGCAGATCTCTGAGTTTGAGGGCACCCTGGTCTACAGAGCGAGTTCCAGGACAGCCAGAGCTACACAGAGAAACCCTGTCTCAAACAAACAAACAAACAAACAAATGAGACCGACCAAGAAGTGGATATAATGTCCAGGCCAATTTCTTGGACTTCTTTGGCCCTGGAGGATGATATCTAATTTCAAAGCATCCTGTCGGAGAAGTAGATAGAGGAAACCTTTGCCTGGCATTTTGTTTCTTTAGCCTTTGCTCTGCTCCAGGAAGGACAGAAGGACAGTCCTTGCACACTGCCCCTCCTGGCTTTTGGGCTCCTGCCCACACACTTTGCATGAGGCTTCCTGGTGACCAAGGCACACATGGAGGGGGTACCCTGGGGACATCAAAGGAAGGGGAAGTTGAGAAAGAGTTTTTAAGGCAGAGCACATAGTGGCTTGCTGGTTAGCATGGCTTCCAGCCTCTGAATGTGGTAACACGTGGACCGGAGGCAGGCTGGGTGAAGAGCTATCTCACATGTCTACTGAGACTTGCCATTTACACACGGAAGGGGCGTGTTATCCATCATAAAAGGCCGATTTCAGTATTCAGTGAGTAACAGATCTATTAATTTATTTAATTTTTGTAATGTCAGGGACTGAATTTAGGGCTTCAAGCACTCAAGGCAAGTAACTTAGGCTTATTTAATAAGTCTATATATCAGTTATATGGTATATTAATCTCTTGAGGCTATGTTGGTGCATGAGTGAACAGATTTTGTTTGTTTTGGTGCTGAGGACAGGACTTGGGACACAGGTTAAGCCTGAGTTCTGCTACTAAGCTACTGGTTATAGGGTATGGCTGTCCTCTATCCTGCACTCTCCAGCCCAGGGGCTGGGCTGCAAATGCATGCACGTCAAGCACAGAAATATTAACTCATAAAATAGTCACAAAGACCATTCTGTACTTGAATGGGCGGTAAGACAAAAGAGAAACTTGGCTGGCTTCAGTCTTCATACCTGTCAAAAAACACACTATTCCGCATTAAGAGATTTGTCGGTTAGACAAGGAAGTTATCAATATTTTCCTCGGATGGGTTCAGATCTGTAATAAAAGTTTTATGCCATGTTATAACTGAGCTTCCAGATTAGATCACAGAAGGGGAGGTGAGGGGGGTGGATATGTTCAGAAAGGGCGAGAAAGGACCACAGTTAAGTCTTTTTATTTTTTCCTCCCAAGTCAGGGTTTCTCTGTGTATCCCTGACTGTTCTGGAACTCACTCTGTAGACCAGGCTGGGCTCGAATTCAGAAATCCACCTGCCTCTGCATCCCGAGTGCTGGGATTAAAGGTGTGCGCCACCACCAGCCTGCCAAAGTCAAATCCTATCCTAACATTAATCACTAACGAAAATCAGCAACAAAACACAGGCCACTTCTTTTTTTTTTTTAAAGACTAACACTTTTTTTAAAAAGCTATTTTATGTACATTAGTGGTTTTGCCTGCATGTTTCTGTGTGAGGGTATCAGATCTTGCTTGGAGTTACAGACAGTTGTGTAAGCTGCCATGGGGGTGGTGGGAATTGAACCCGGGTCCTCTGGAAGAGCAGTTAGTGCTCTTAACCGCTGAGCAATCTCTCCAGGATCCTTGTAGGCCACTTTTTAATTTTTCTGTCAGGTCTCAAAGAAACCCTAGAAAAGTCGCAACACCTGTGACTCCTCTCATTACTCTCCCCCCTCCCCCTCCCCTCCAAGGGGCTGGGCTTCTGCTCCCCCCCCCCCCCCCCCCCCCCCCCCCCCGCGCGTGCCCCTAGTTTCTCTTCATATGTAACTCAGCCATTTTGGATACACACCCTCTTTGGTTCTCTTGGCTCCTGGCTGGCCCGGCTCCTGGATCGCTCTTGGTCTGCTTGCCCTCATCTCTCGCCACCCTCACCCTCAACTCTGTGGCTTGAGTCAGTCTGCTAGCCATGTTCAGTCCTGGCTCTTCAGATGTCTGGCTGTGCGCTCCCTCGTTCCTACAGTAAACCTCCTCAACTATGTCTTGGAGTGGTCATGTCCTCATTTTTCATCCATTTTAAACATCACATGTACTTACTTCTGCACACGCCTGTGTACGTGCGCGCGTGCACATGTGGTCAGAGGCCAGTTTTCGGGAGGGGGTTCTCTCCTTCTACCATGTAGGGGTTCCAGGGATCCAGCTCAGCTTGGAGACACCTGCTGAGCCGTCTTCGCCTGGCTCACATTTCATTTGTAAAAGAAGCAGTTCCAGGCGTTTTTTTTTGTTTTGTTTTGTTTTTTGTTTTTTGTTTTTTTTTGTTTTTTTTGAAGCCCTACACGCAATCTTGAAGTGAAAAAACATGAACAAAGATGGAGTATAGCGGCTCCATGCTGACCTGGGCAACCCTTGGTCCCGTTTTCTGTGCCATGGGATGAGCTAGGTGAGTCAGAGTCCTTAGAGCTGACCCTAGCTAAAAAGGTTTACTGCCATCTTTAGATTAACTTAAAAAAAAAAAAAAAGTCCCGTCAGTGTTTTTACACAAACTTCCATTCTCCCAGACTGAGAAGTGGCACTCCATAATTTCATGTGGGTCGTTTTTTGGTTTTTGGTTTTTGGTTTTTCGAGACAGGGTTTCTCTGCTTAGCTTTGGCGCCTTTCCAGGCTGTCCTCGAACTCACAGAGATCCGCCTGCCTCTGCCTCCCGAGTGCTGGGATTAAAGGCGTGCGCTACTACCACCCGGCGATGGGTCGATTTTTATATGGTGGGTAGAGGGACTCAGGAAGTTAAACTCGTGGACACTCAGGAAATGCCTTCCTAGTATTTGTATTTTCCTAATAGGCGTGGACTAGCTTTCATCAGCGTCCAAGGTTAAAACGGTCACTCCTCGCTATAGAAATTCTAATCACAGTCACAGCTAGGGCTCCACACAAGTTTTGAGTTTAAACAGTTTACGATCCGGAGTGACAGTCTCGGTGTTGGGCTTGCGGCTCCCTCCCCACCCCCCACCTGGGAACCCCGTGGCTCTATGCGCCCTCGGGAATGAGTTCCAGAGGCTCAGCAGCAGCAGGCAATTACAGAGGCCGCCCACCAGCAGCTGCCAGGGGCTGGAAGTGCCCACCTTGCAGTCCCCGGAGCTGCCTGGCCGGGACAGGATGAGAAGTGGGCCCGGCTGGGCGCGTGGCTGGGCGGGGCGAGCACCGGGTGGAGAGCGAGGTGGGAGCGGGGAGAGGGCGGAGCGAGCTCTGCACGGGGCGGGGCTAAGGCGAGGGGGTGGGGCGCAGAGTAGGGGGCGGGGTCTGTTGTGGGGAGGCGGGGCTAATGATGAGACGCCGGGCCTGGGATGGGAAGGCCTTGAATTGGGAGGCGTGGGCGTGGGCGGGGCAAATGAGGCGGGGCGGACGGGGCGGGGCAAATGGGACGGGGGTAAATGGGGCGGGGCTACCAGGCGCTCCTACTTGGGCTGCAACTCCTGGCCGGCCTTCCTGCTGCACGGCGCGCGGGCGGAGGCACGGCTTGGCGGGAAGGCGAGAAGAGCGTGCGGAGCCTCCGGTGCTGGCGGCGGCGACGAGTGGGAGCCCGGGTCCGGCCGCAGCACGCGGAACTGAGCTGAAGGTGGCGGGGCCCGGCGGAGCCGCGATGAAGCCGAGCAGCGAGGAGGAGGAGGAGGAGGCGGTCCGGGGCGTGGGCCCCTGGGACGAGTGCTTCGAAGTGGCGGTGCAGTTGGCGCTGCGAGCGGGACAGGTGAGCACGGTGGCCGCGTCCAGCCCCGAGGCACACCCGAGATGGACAGCGTGGGCGCGCTGCGGGCGCGTGGGCGGGAGCGGCGCGCGTTGCAAGGACAGGGCCTGTGTTGTTTCTGGGGCGCACCTTTCTCTGGCCCTTCACCCCCTGCAGCCGGGGGAGGCGAGCATGAGGAGCAGGGGGTCACCACCGTGGGGAAAAGAAGGGTGCAGCCTTCAGGAAAGCGTGAGGGACGCGCTCCTCTTTTGGCGATGGAATGGCCAACTGCTGGGTACTTGACCTTGGCGTTTGAGTCACCTGGAAAGCAAACCTCCCCCCACCCCCAGGCTAGAATACCGCAGTTATTTCTTTTTAAGGACCAATCCTGCAGCCAGGTTGTCGGTGCCCCCTGTTTCGACCCCAGGCGCGTGGAGCTCTGGCTGGGTTGCAGATGATTGTCCTTCTCCGGGCATCCTGAGCCCAGGCAGCCTAGGCTCACAGCCTGAGAGCGCCTCCAGGGAGTGACTGGCACAGACCCGAGTTCAGGAGGAACTCGTTAGACTGCCGGAAGGATGGAAACCAGCGCAAAGCTGAAGAAAACCAGACTGGGTTTGAAAACTAACTGTGGCGCCTCTGTTTTTCATTTTCGTGTTCTCGCCCTAACTGTTCCTCAGTCTCTTCAGCAGCGCCGAACTTATAATATTGGTGGAATGAATATGCAATGGCTCCCTAGGACGTCAGAGCAGGCCTTGTTTGATGCTCCATGCTCTCTGCTCCTTAAAACGTGGTTGCGCACCGCTGACACGGGAGACAGGAGTTAAGGAAGTGCTGTTCACAGAAAGGCTTATGTCCAAAAAAAAAAAAAAAAAAAGCATTATTTTCAGGTGTATCTGAAAATACTCTAAAGGGGGTGTCTGTATTTAAAAGTGTTGCCATGGTGATGGAGAATGCAGCCCAGTGGTACAGTGCATGCGCAAAGCCATCCCAACATAGCAACAACCGGAAGAGCAAATACTTTGAAACTACCCTTTGCAATTACGCAGTAAAAAGGAGAATCCGGCCCTTCCCAGACAACTGATAAAGCTTGTAGCTCAGAGCAAACCCTCTTCCTAGAAAATAGATTCTCTATGAGCAGGAACTAGCAGCTCTCTCTCCCATCTCCTCGATTCTGTTCCAACAAGAGCATCCTTCCAGAGAGAGCGATGTCACCGTATGTAGGAACCTTAAGACTCCTTTTTTTTCCTGATGACTTTGAAAATCAACTTTAGGACTCAGGCACTGCTGTGTAAAAGCTGGTGAGTGGGAGCTGTAGGTTCTGTGGCCTTTCAGGTTTAAATCTTTCAAGAATAGAGGCTTGGGCTGGAGAGATGGCTCAGAGGTTAAGAGCACCGACTGCTCTTCCAGAGGTCCTGAGTTCAATTCCCAGCACCCACATGGTGGCTCACAACCATCTGTAATGAGATCTGGCACCCTCTTCTGTATAGATAATAAATAAATAATTCTTTAAAAAAATAATAATCTTTAAAAAAAGAATAGAGGCTTAAGTAATTTTTAATATTCAACAGTGCTCATCAGAAGTTTGCAGTACCACAGGCACAGTTCTTAAAGGTTCTGTAAATTTTAACGTAAAGAGATTGGTGGTTTTGCAATTTCCCAACGGCAAAAAAAGCTTTAAAAAAAAAAAAACGGTGAAATAAAGATTCTGACATTAGGAGTCTGGTCAGGGAGCTCAGGACTCTGGGCTTCCTCTTGGGAATTATGCAGCTTCCTGCCTGCCTGGCATTGAGTGAGGGAAAGGCTGAGAGAAACAGAAGGCTCGCAAGGTCGCGGTAGCTAACCTGTGAAAAGAGGGAACGATTCTCTAAATGGTCTGTGGTAATCGGGTACTGACAGACAGCCCGTGGCACGGCAGCCCAGTGAGACAGGAAAGACATCTTTGAGGTCCCCTTAGCCACCTGTGCCAATGCTCTCTTTTGTCATGGGCTCCTCTCACCAGTGCTCTATTTTATCGTGGGCTCCTCTCCGTTCCCAGCTGAGGGGCTGGGTGCTGGATGCTACAAGTCCAGGGCCTCAAAGGGAGGGAGCTCCCAAGATATATGTCCAGTGTCCCCAGATTACACTAACTGCTCCCAAGTTCCTTTGCTCCATCCTGAGAGAGCTTCCTGCCCAGAGACACCTTGCTGTCTCCCTCCTCTCCCCTCACCTCCTTTGAGCTACACCCGTTTATCCTTAGCCTACTGGAGTCATTCCTGCCTTCCACAAGGTCCCAGCCACTCACTTGCTAAAGGGGCCTCAAGTGCATGTGTGTCTGTGGTTTTCAGAGGACCCCAGCCAGGGCCTCTAGCACATGCTCTACCACTGAGCCACACCCTCAGCCCTTCCAGTATTTTCTCTCTCTTTTCCTTCTGTTCTTTCCTTTCCTCCCTCCTGACAGAGTCTCCATATTTAGCCCAGGTTAGCCTCATGATCCCCCTAGCTCTGCCTCCCAAGTACTGGGGCTGTAGGTGTGCACTATAATGACATCTCTTTGTAGTTTTCTGTGAGGGACTAGAAAGATAAACAGCTTTTCCCGTTGCAAAATTGAATTTATTATGGATAGTTCAGAAAAAGTATGATAGTACAATTTAAAATTGTACAGTTATCATCGGCTGAGAACTTCACGTTTTTCTTTAGTGCCGCCATGCTTCATGTATTACTTGTACTATGGAGAAGAGTGTTGAACAGGCTTGATCCCAGCTGCAAGCATTCAAAACCTCCCTATCCAGTCAGCACCTCTCTGATGCCCAGCTGCCCCATACAGGTCTACTCCTCTCTCTGAACAGAGGAACAGTGACAGCAGGCCCGGCCAGTTGGTTTGGCCAACAGGAAGAGCATTTCTGAAAGCCGTCCCTTTATTGGCTGGCTAACAATAACTTACAGACAGATAATGCCTGCACATCCCACAGACAGGTCTCATCAAACCTAAGTACGTCTACTTAGACCCCTGCTTGCCTGAACTGACCACACCCTCTTCAGTACCAGCCGATGCCAGGTCTAAAAGGGAGTTGGTGATGGATGAAAGGGACAGTCCGGATCTAGCCAAAATAGCTGACTTCTGCCCCTTGCAAAAAGTGATCTGGGGAGGTGAGACTATGTTTCCTTATTGCTTTAAATGTCTTTTGCATGTTTGTTTACTTCTTTGATACTATGTGTTTTAAAACCGGGGCACTAAAACACCGTAAGTTCATTCACCAGGCAACATGTGTTGAGCAACTCCGGAACTTCAGCCTCTGTTCGGTGTGTGACGTGAGGTGGTGTGAGAGTCCTGTGTCAGACTCAACATCCGGAGCCCACCTGGAGCCCACATGACTATGACGGAGCTGTGTAAAGAGGGATGAAAAGTGATTTGATTTTGGAAGGCTGAGGTGACAGTTTGGATTGGGCGTAGGTCATGAGGGAAAGAGGTGCTAGGATGACGTCAGGGATTTGGGCCTGAAAAGCAGGTTGCGTGACAGATTTGCGATGTCCTGAGACAGGGAGCTGCAGGTGGAGCAGGTGTGGGGGTGTCCCGAGCTTGTGGCACATGGTTGCTCAGTGGATTTCTCAGCTGAGAGACCGACTGGATCCAGATTGCGGGAGAGAAGGGAGATGTGACTGTGGGGAGGTTGGGCAGCTGGCTGCCCACAGGGTGCCATCACCCCAGGCTGGGCTCCTGTGTTCTCTTTGAGAGAGTCCCAAGTGCCCCTGTATGAAGTCGTCCCTCTGGTGGCTCCTTTCTCCTGCCTGGGCTGAGACATCTGTCACTGAAGGAAGTGAGGAGAAAGAGGGTGGTGACGTCAATCTCCACAGTCTCCCTGTCTGCTTCGTCCCTGCCTCATGTGCCCCTGCTCCCCAGGGTGAGCCAGTCTCGGGATCCCAGTTTTGCTGTCTCTGCTTGCTCCCAGCCACTGGTGTGTGCTGCCAGATGTTTCTTTGCAGTGGATGGAGGCTAGTCATAGAAGCATGCCAAAGGACCACAGAGGGGGTCCTAACAGGACCAGAGAGGTAGGGACAGCTTCCTGAAAGATGTCACAGTTACTTTGTGTCTTCAAGAAGACTAGGTGATGGGCTCCCGGAGGGTGGAGGGGAAGACAAAGAATCAAGGCAAACGTGCATATGAAGATGGCGTGGCTGAAATGGAGTACAGAATCCAGGAGCTGTGAGAGCCTCGGCCTGAGCCTGAGATGAGACCTGGAGGATCAGCCACTGGGCATGAGAAAGAGAGATGCACACTTAACTAGCAGAGGCACTTGGCTTAGGTTGTCTGATATTAAAGGAGATGCATACCTTTCTTTTTTGAGTTTGGGATTCAGGCTCCAGTGACTTACGTCCACATTTAATATGTTAAACATTAACGGAGGGCTCTTCGGAGAGGGCAGGAAGTCATGCCAGGAGGTCTGGAAAGCACATGCCGTAGATAGTAACTGTAACAATTTTGTTTAAAGCACACACTCACTGGTAGAATGATTAGAATCTCTTTAGAATGAAGGGAAAAGAGTCATGGAAAAGGGCTTAAAAAATAACAGTCCACTTTAACTTGTTGGTAGAATGATTAGAACCCCTAAGATTAAGGGAAAGGGCTTTTGCTGGTACTCAGGATATACTCCCATCTCCCACTGCAGCTTAGCCACGCTACAGAGCAGGTTGGCAGGGTTTCGAATCTTAGCACTTGATGGAAAACATTCTATCACCTTCCCTCTCTGCGTGGGAAGACTTAGGAGTGAAAGTTTCTTTTGCATGCTTCCTTTTTGTTTTTTTTTTTTTTAACATACAGAGCTAGCTCCAGAAACCAAACTTTTCTTTCTTTTTTTTTTTTTAAGATTTGTTTATTTATTATGTATACAGCATGTATGATTGCTGGCCAGAAGAGGGCACCAGATCTCATTACAGATGGCTGTGAGCCACCATGTGGTTGCTGGGAATTGAACTCAGGACCTCTGGAAGAACAGTCAGTGTGCTCTTAACCGCTGAGCCATCTCTCCAGCCCCCAAACTTTTCTCAACCTCAGATATTTTTAGGCTCCTGTTTGACATTTGCATGTGATATGTGTGAAATAGGTTTCTGGCCTGGTTAGAAGCCATTACCTCTTGTCAGGTCTGTGTTCTTACAAACACCAGAGTGGTGGGAGTCTGGGAGTGTGTCGGTCAGCATGGGCACCTGGCCTGCCCTCTTAAAACAACTCTGTGGCTCAGATGCCACTGTTGCTGCAGACAAGGATGCTGTGGCTCAGGATCCCAAGTAGCTGGTGAACTCGGGCTCAGGTGTTAAAAGTAGCTTGTCCTCTCTACTCCGTCAGTGAGAGGAGAATGGTACCAGCAAGATGGATGAGGTACATGCGTTTGTGGAGCTTCCCCGTGTGTGGGTCCCCTGGGCAGATGCCATCCCGGACATGCTGCCTGAGGAGGCTGAGCTTGTCCTGAAGCTGCTCAGGGGAAAGGCTTGCTGCCTTGAGAAGCACACAGTCCAGGGAAGCGACAGTCAGTGCCCCTCCCCCCCAGTAGCCAAATGCTATGGCTACCAACCACTGGCCCACATAGCAAGACCCTGTCTCCAAAAACAAGGGTGGGGCAGGGAGAATGCATACACAAGGCGTAGTATGAGACCAGGACCTGACGGAGGGCATGGGCTGGGTCAGGGGAACACATCTGTCCCACTGTTGGAGGACACAGATGCATTCTGTCCCTGTGGCAGCTACAATAAAGCAAAGAAAAACGAACAGTTTGTTTAAAAGACCACGATACATGTCACCCCCAGTCTACGCTGCTCCCCTGTTATATAATCTGTAGTGAGGTGAGGCCTGGTGTGGATGGAAGCTTTTGGGTGGGTCTTAGTAACCAGCCCCAAGTTGCCCTCAGAGCCCCTGAGCTCCATACTCAGCTGTAGGCCTTTTGGGAGGAGAAAACCAAGCTTGTAAGTGTCCCTGAGGTTAGACATGGTGTCACAAGAGCACTTACTAAAGGTTTCCAGTGTGGTTAGAGGGCAGCTCAGTATACAACAGCAAGACGTCTTCATCTGCTCCGTCCACAAGAGTTCACGGCGGCCCTTCAGGTGTGGCAACCCATGCAGAGGCTCACACTTGCTCGTAGGAGGTGGACACAGAAGGGAGGGGGCCTCTGAGTGCCCTGGGGAGCCTGCAGGTTGCATTGTGTGCTGCAGTCCTGTGGAATGAATGCTGGTCTCTGTAGGAGTCCTCTTGTGGAAGGGGTGACTTTCTGGCTGCGTCAGAGGGAAGAGGTCTCAGTCACTGTTCTGTTGCTGTGAATGTGATTGGCCATCATAATCCCATAGGCACTGTTAGGAGGTGTGGCCTTATGGAGTAGGTGTGGTCTTGTTGGAGGAAGTGTGTCACTGTAGAGGCGGGCTTTGAGGTCTCATGTGTTCAAGGTACGACGGTGTTACAGTCTACTTCCTGTTGCCTGTGTATCATGTAGCAGCTCCTTCTCCAGCACCATGTCTGCCTGATGATAATGGACTAAACCTCTGAACATGTAAGCCACCCCAGTGAAATTTTTTTTTTTATAAGAGTTGCCGCTGTCATGTGGGGCAGTGGTGGTGCACGCAGGTGGATCTCTGTGAGTTTGAGGTCAGCCTGATCTACAGAGCGAGTTCCAGGACAGCCAGAGCTGTTACATAGAAAAACCCTGTCACAAAAAAAAAAAAAAATCAATAAAATAAGAGTTGCCGTGGTCCTGGTGTCTCTGTCACAGCAATAGAAACCCTAACTAAGACAGACACCATGGCCAAGGTAACCCTTCTAAAAGAAAGCATTTCACTGGCAGCTTGCTTACAGGTTCAGAGGCTTAGTCCATTATCATGATGGAAGCCTGGCAGCATGCATGGCCCTGGAGCAGTAGTTGAGAGCTACATCCTGATCCAGAGGGAGAGAGACCAAGAGACAGCCTGGCAGGGCTTTTCAAAACCCACCTACTCCAACAAGGCCACGCCTCCTAATCCCTGGAATCCTTTCAAACATTTCTACTCCTTGGTGACCAAGCATTCAAGTGTAGGAGCCTATGGGGCCATTCTCATTCAAACCACCACAAACCGAAAGCCTCACAGAAGGATGCCACCCTTAGAGCAGGAGCACAGGAAGGAGGCCGATGGACATGAGAGACAGGGCCCTACAGGCCTTTGTGAAGTGCAGTTAGTGTATGGCCCGGAGAGGGGCCCTGCTTGTGGGACCCCCGGGAGCCGAGGTTCTCTTCTTGTGACTGCCCTTGCTGTCATTAGCGAGGGTCACAAAAACTCCTGAAAGGGAGAAACACACTGAAGGGAGGCACAGTGTCTTTTTGAGGCTATGGCTCTGAAGGTGCAGGGGCGTCTCCACCCTCTATGCAGAGCTTACCAAGCCCAGCAGCACAAGAGGGAAGTCAGGGGAATCTTTGAAGGCAGCTCTTCCTGAAACATGGGGGTCTGTTCCTAAGAGAAAAAAGGGGAGATAGAAGTCGAGGCCAAGTCCAGAAAGCTGCCACACTCCTCCCTCGGGACCTTGGGCATCCAGGGTAGTGAGAGCCGTCTGCACTTTGTGGGGAGATGCATGGCTAAGGAGGTACAGCTGGCTGGTTATGGTGGGGGCGGGTACCTAAGGCAGACCGAGTTTGGCTTTGAAAGCAGGATAGTAGTAGACGAGGCCATGTTTTAGGAAGGCCCAGAGCATAGCCGGCCCCAGGTACATTGGAACCTTTGTTAGCACAACCAGAGAAAGAGCCAAGAGGACAGACGCTGGGGTGGCCAGTGTTTGCACAGACATCAGTGGTTCTGTTGGAAGGAACGTGGTAGGAACCTCTCCAGGAGTCCATGTGCCTTTCTTCCATTCCCACGGCTCCGTACTGGAGGGGAAAACAAGCAGCTAGATAAACATGTCAGGGAACCTCTGCTGTCATGGAGCTCATGTTGCCATGAGAAGAACGTAGCGAACCCTACCTACGAGAGACAGTCACAGGTGGGGAGGAGGGCCAGCTAGAGGACCGGACTGTAAAGGCCCTGGGTAGGAGCATTGTGCTACGATCAGCAGGGAGACAGATAGGGGAGAGCAACTTGGTATGGTAGCCTGTGGAAGGTGAGGTGACAGGCTGGCCAGGGTCTGGCCGTGTAGCATTCGGGGGCCCTCTGGCAGCAGTGGGAAGCCACTGGGGAGTTTTCAGATCTTTGTCTTAAATCCTCCGTCCAGCTTCTACATGGAGGCCACATGGGCGTGTAATTGGGCTGACTGGTCTCATGGCTGCTTCTCTTTAAGCAGGTCCCAGGAGGCACTGGTTCAAAATGGAGATATCTTTTTGCACACACACACACACCACTGCCCAGGGAGACTGTCCCAGCCTCCTGGTGACCCTCCTTGCTCCAAGGTATGAAAACCGCCCCCGCTCCTTACCATGATGGATCTTTCCAGAACTGTTGATCTCAGACCCCAACCCTGACCAAGCAACCAACAAGATCCCAGAAGCTCTGGTGCTGTGTGGTCCTGTTAGATTCTTGAGATGGGTCTCTCCCCTGATCTTACTTTCTCCTGTCTTCCCCCCACCACAACAGACACATTACCCAGATACCTTTGCTGCACCCACACACTGAACCTCCCTCCCTGTGTAAAGTAGACACACAGTGCCGAGTGGCCTGCCTGGACTGGCCCCGAGTTTGGGATTCCTGGACGATGTCAGGTTCTGTGTGAGCTAGACATGGAAGAGGGTTGGATTTACGAGTACCCGTGGAGGAGATTGGTTTGGTGAGAGATGCTGTGTGTAAATTGGTGTTGTAAGCGAATTAGCCTGGTGGTAATAGGCAGGATATTGCAAATTCGAAACAGGAAGCCCTGCAGTGCAGGATGTGAACGGTGGGAGCTGACATTAATGGACTTCAAATCTTTCATCATGCATATCTGTTATTTTTGCAGCCCATATTAAAAAAAACAGCATCACCTTGGTAGGCTCATTATGGGATGGGTCAATTATGGAAAGGACAGTGAGGCAGAGAATAGGGACCGCTGGATGTCATGTTTCTGTTGGTTCTTTAAAATTCCATTTGTGGGCCAGATAGATGAGTCAGCGGGTAAAGGTACCTGCCACCAAGCCTGAGGACCTGAGTTTGATATCTGGGCCATGCCAGCTCCTGCAGATTTTCCTCTGACCTCCCCACGTACACTGTGGCTCATGCCCACACAGATGGCCAGACACACACAGAACGCCGAAGGGAAATGTAATTTAAAAGATTCTATTTACGACCCTCCTCCCCACGGAAGACCTCTCCACCTTGGCATCATTAGCACATAGTAGTATGGGCTCCGCGTTGGCATCATTAGTACATAGTGTGGGCCAGGTAGTGCTTGTCAGATGCTACGGGCTAAGTGTCACACTGGGCACAGGGTGTCAAGTCTGAGTAGCCAATCTGAGTAGTACTTTTTTTTAATTAATTTATTATGTATGTGGGGGGGGGGGGATGTGTGTGTGTGTGTGTGTGTGTGTGTGTGTGTGTGTGTGTGTGTGTATTCATTCCGTGATGCACATGTGGAGACCAAAGGACAGCCTGGTGCCTGACTTCCCTCCTTCCACCTTTACGAAGATCCTAGAGATTGGATTGAAGTCATCAGGCCTGCATGGCAAGCACATTACCCCTTGAGCCAACTTGCCAGTCCTTGATGGCACTTTCAAGAGAAATAAGTGGTTTGGGGAGGTAGCTGGTTATGGAGAGAATAGGTCAGATCTCTTTGGGTTTCCTGATTTCACCACTTTTATCCACACTTGGAGAAAACAGCCTCAGATAGAACTGGAGGTGGCATTTTCTTCCACAAGCTGGAACTGATCCTCCTGAAGCATTCAGCGATGGACCGACTGCTCTGATTTCCTGTTTGGGTCTCTAGGGGTTCCTGGGACGACCCCAGGCCAGCAGAAATGGCCTTATAGTGGGTTCAATCCAGATGTGCTTGCCCAGCTGTGGAGCCTGCGTTTGTGGTCCCTTAGCAGCCTCCAGTATCTTTGATGTGTCCCTAGGGGCAGCTGGTGCTGTTCTGTACACAGCGGCAAGAGCCGTCCTTGGTTCCTGTGATACAGATCGGCTCTCATGGGGATGTTTGTCCCCACAGACACAGGCGTGCCACATGTTCGTGTGATTCATAAAGTGAATCAGAGAAAGGTTTTTTTGTTTTGTTTTGTTTTGTTTTTTTGGTTTTTCGAGACAGGGTTTCTCTGCATAGCTTTGCGCCTTTCCTGGAGCTCACTTGGTGGCCCAGGCTGGCCTCGAACTCACAGAGATCTGCCTGGCTCTGCCTCCCGAGTGCTGAGATTAAAGGCGTGTGCCACCACCGTCCGGCCAGAGAAAGTTTTTACACACACATCTTGCAAATTTGAAATCACGGGATTCTAGGAGGCAAATCTTCTTTGGGGAGATGATGACACTCCAGCCTTTTTCAAGACCTTTTCTTCCAGGGAGAACTTGTTCCAAAGGTAGAGTTTCAGATGGGATTTGAATGTAGAATCGCAGGTCTGTCTTGGGAACAGAGTAAGGGCCCGTGGTTAAGGTTCCTCGAGGCCCTGAAAGCCAGGCATGATATGTTAAGTCAAGTGACGGGAGAGGGCAGCTGCAGGCCCTGGCCAAAGCCAGCCAGTCCCCAAGGAGCAGAGGGCTGGGGGCTGGGGAGGAGGAGGCCCTCGGTCCTCACTGCCTCCTGTGCTCTTATTTCAGATCATCAGAAAAGCCCTCACTGAGGAAAAGCAGGTCTCGACAAAAACCTCCGCGGCAGACCTTGTGACGGAGACAGATCACCGTGTAGAAGACTTAATAGTTTCTGAGTTGCGAAAGCGGTTTCCTTCACACAGGTGAGTGCTCTCTTCAGGAGGTACGGACGCCCCAGTTACTCTACCATGGTCCAGCTGAGAGGGGCTGCCGCTTGTCACTGCGGGGCACATGGGAAACCCCGAGTTGCCAAGTCCAGGCCCTGGTCCCTCATTTTTAGGGAAGAAAACTGGTTGCTTCTGTTCTCTTTACAGTTTTCTTGACAACAAGCCAGTCCTTATGGCTCCTTAGGAATATGGAAGAGCCTCTGCTTTTTTACGTGTACATTAAAAATAATTTATTAGACTATTTTGTAGGTTTCCTTTCCAGGAATACTTAACATGTACAATCAATAAGTATGAGACTTTTGAACTAGTCATTTATTTTACATTGTACTTTATCTGTTGGCTCTAAAATATATTATAGTTCCTTTTCCAGACATAAGAGAACTTTTGGGTTTTGGGTTTTTGGTTTTTGGTTGGTTTGTGTTAGTTTTTCATTAGCATATCTATAGCAGTGGGTTTCATTATATCATATTTATACATGTTTGTAATATATTTTGATCATATTCACTCCTCATTACCCTCTCTTACCCCCTTCCACCTCCTGGTGCTTCTCTTCCAGCTAGTGTCCTGGCCCTCCTCCTTGCATGTCTGTCTGTCTGTCCATCCCCCCTTCTCTCTCTCTCTGAACCAGTGAGTTTTACCAGACAATTATTATAGAGTGAGGGGCTGTTGACCAAAGCCGGGGCAACTCTCCAGTGGTTACATCTGATGACAATGCCTCTCCTTCCTTAGCAACCACTAACTACCCATAGATCTTCAGGAAGGGGCTGGGTCTCAGGAGCTCCTCCCCATTCTGATCTATGGACTTAAACATCAGTGTTTAAAAGGCAGGCACAGCGTGTCCATTTAGCAAAACAAAAGTAACCTCTCTGCTAGGGTCTATGTTGTCCCCAGCCTCAATCAATTCCATGATACCGTACACAGTACCCTTCCTTCCTATAAAATGGGCCTCAAATCCAGTCAGAAAGTGGGCAGGCACGCTTTGCCTGGCAGTTGATAATACACGCACGCACGCACGCACGCACGCACGCACGCAGTGTCCACATACAACCATCAACAGTGTGATAGCCAGTACTGTTTGGGGGCCTTCAGGGACCTCCCTGGCCAACAACACCTCGAAAAGAGGTAGCCCACCCTGGTACTGGGTTTTCACTTAATAAACTTAGAGCTTTGGGGAAAGCTTTATCTCAAACTTAAATTTTTTTTTTTAGTTTTTTTTTTAGAACTTTGCGCGAGTATATATGTGTATGTATGTTGGAGGTTCTAGTTCCAACAATACATGCTCAGAAACACTCCCTGACTCTGACTCCAGCGGGTTCTGTAAAAGTATGTCCTACTTCTGGAACTCAGACAGTGGTGACTCCCTGGCCACCCAGGGACGTCTCTTTAGAGCACAGGGTAAAACGTCAGCTGTGTAAGACTGTCTGCTGCCAGTCTTCAGGAGCACAGGCACCCCTTGCTGGGGACAGTGTCCATGGTGAGACCCAGGCCTTCACAAGGATGCCCTCCAAAGGCCGGAGTTCCTCATCTTCTTGGGCCATCCTCTTTTCCTTAGAATAGTTAAAATATTTACTCAGCATTTGCACATAGCTCTAGAAGAGCCATGGGCTCTAGAGCAAGAAGACTAGAGAACAGCCCCTTCCTGGCCCCTGGTTTCTGCAGGACAGATCTTGAAAACCAGGGCCTTGGATTCAGGGCCTCCCTTTTCTTCCTCGTGTGACATCTCATAAAGATGCTGAACTTGTAAAACTGAGATCTGCTGCGGGCCGCAGGAATATATCCTAAGAACTCAGCTGGTTATGGCGAAGTGACTACCTGGAGGGATCAGGGAATTCCTCCAGAGGAAGCCAAATCCCAAGGAGCTTTTGGTGTTATTTGGCTTGTTACATATCAGCTGTCTTCTGTTATGAAAATCATGTGTGCCTTCATAGTTTTTCCAGTTGACTTTTCCCTAAGAAGGGCTAACAGTGTGGACTGATCACTCTCTGGACATACACATTCCAGGTATTTGGAGAACAACCTCAGGGAAGGCTTCCTCTGGAATCAGATTATCTCCCTTAGGCACTTTCAGGGACTAACAGTGATATGCTAACCGGTCATTAGCACTCAGTTGACCTCCTCTTTTACCACTCCCATTTTGGGTTGTTAAAGAAAGCCTGGTGGTCACTGCCGGAGGAAAAATTCTTACCTGCCTTTATGACCCTGTAGAATTCTGTCTGTCTGTCCATTCCCCCTTCCCCCTCTCTCTGAACCAGTGAGTTTTACCAGACAGTTATTATAGAGTGACGGGCTGTTGGGAAAGTCCTAGCTGGGTAAGAACAAGGTGAAAAGGATCTTGATGAGGCAGAATTAAGATGAGAGAATTAAGATAGAACTTAAGAGGGAGCAGTAGATAAACAGAGAGAAATCAGGCAAGAAAGGAGGTAGGCATGAGAACAGAACTGAAACTGTGTATAAAGGATGTTATGTCAGAGGAATTAAAGCAAGTGGACGATAGAGCTCAGTGTGCTGAGATTCTTTTTCCTGAAAATAGTCCTCGCCGTTAGTAGTTCTCTCTCCTGAGCCCCTGGGATGTATAATATTAAGGCCTGTCCCGCTACTATTATACAAAAGGGACCGTGGCTCCTGGAGTTCTGGGTGTTGATTATTCTGGTCTGGCTGTGTATCTGTGCAGCCATGGGTGACAAAAATACATATGGTAGCCTCCTCGGAGTCTGTTTGGGACATGATAGGCATCACCCATTTTTTTTTTTAATCCCTGTGGATAAATGCATGAATTAAAGAACCACGTTTTGGTTCAAATATATACATTCTTTCACTGATTTTTAGTGTTCTCTTTGGGGAGGTGCATCAAGTTGAGCCCATGGCCTGAGCATGCTACACAAGTTTCCAGCCACTGAGCTAAACCCCCAGGCCCCAGTTTGAGCTTCTTAAAGTCTACTTGTAATTCAAGAACGTGAAAAGAATTTATCACTAGTTTGCTTTACTTCCTGAGAAGAAAAAGTGCTACAACAATCAATCAGCTGTGAAGAGACACCGTGACCACTGGCAACTCTTATAAAAGAAAACATTTAATTGGGGCTGGCTTACCGTTTCAGGGGTTTAGTCCATCATTCTGGCAGGGAGCGTGGCAACATGTTGTCGGCAAAGTGCTGGAGAAGGAGCTGAGAGTTCTACATAGGGATCTGTAGGCAAGAGGGAGAGAGACACGAGGCCTGGCTTGAGCTTTTGAAACCCCAAAGCCTACCCCAGTGACACACTTCCTCCAGCAAAGCCACACCCACTCCAGCAAGGCCACACCCACTAATCCTTCTAAGTAGTGCCACTCCCTGATGACTAAGCATGGGGACCATTCTCATTCAGACCACCACAGAGTTTATTGGCTCCAGAGCTTCTGTGGTGGACTCCATAGGATCTTTTCTGCATAGAATCACATCATCTACAGATAGAGCTACCTTGATTTCTTCATTCCCGTTTTTTAACCTTTGTATCTTTCTCTTGTCTTACTGCTCGACCTATGACTTAACACTTCATCGAGTAAGAATGGAGAGAGCGGTGGCTCCTTCCTTGACGTGTTCCAGGATTTAGAGGAAAAGCTCAGTTTTCAGTATTGAGCGTAACTCTGCATATAGGTTTGTCATGCATACTTTTCATTTTTGAGGTATGTGTCATCCATTCCTAGTTTCTTCAGGACTTTTATCGTGAACTCATGATGGAAGTGAACTTTATCAAATGCCTTTTTTGTGTCTATCAACCTGGTTTCCCTCCTTAAGTCTGTCTGTATGATGTCTTCTATCCTGAAGTCTGGTCATATGGAGTCTTACATGACTTGCAGTGTTGAACCAGCTTTGTGTCCTAAGAAGAAGGCAGCTGAGCTGTGATGTAGGATCTTCTTAGTGTGTTCTTGAGTCATTTGCAAGTACTTTGTGTTGTGTTTTTGCATCTAGTTGTCCTTGTTTTTTCTGTCTTTATCCAGTTTGGGTATTACTTAGATAATACTGTGTTCAGTTGTTTAGACAATACTGACTTGATGGATTGGTGCTGTTCTCTCTCTGCTTTGTAGAACAGTTGAGCATTGTCGTCATTAGCTCTTCCTTAAAGGTGTAGTACAGTTCAGTCATGGATCCATCTGCTCCTGGACTTTTTTTGGTTTTTCAAGACAAGGTTTCTCAATGTAGTTTTGGTGCCTGTCCTGGAACTCGCTCTATAGACCAGGCTGGCCTTAAACTCACAGAGACCCGCCTGGCTCTGCCTCCCGAGTGCTGGGATTAAAGGCATGTGCCACCACCGGTGGGTCCTGGACTTTTTTTTTTTTTTTGTGGGTCCTGGACTTTTTATTTGTTGGAGGACTTTAAGTTTCTGCTTCAGTTCCATTGCTTGTGATGGCCTGTGCACCTTGTTTGTGTCTTCTGGTTTTAATTTCGGTGGATTTATAGTTAGAAAATGTGTGTGTTTCTTTTAGATCTAAGCTGGAGTGTTCTGTGATCTGGATTTCACTGGAGTCTGTTCAACAGCTCCTTTTTCATCATCTCTAATTTTATTAATTTGCATTTCCTGTGTGTTCGGATAGGGACGTGTCAGTTTGTTAATCTCTTAAAGGAATGAGCTGTTTGTTTGATTCCGTGTTTTGTTCTCTTCATCTCTCATTCATGGTGGTGACCTGTCACTGATACAAACCCTGTAGTCATCCGTGGCCTCTTGAGTGACGCATCCAAGATAGTGAGGTTCTCTCGAGCTGAAGGAGAGGACAGTGGCTTGGACAGCTGCTCAGTGTCCCTACTGCCTTCTGCCCCCTCGAGGTCATTGTAACCTGGTGTCCTGTGGTGTACCCAGCACACAGCAATAGCTGCTGAATGCATCAGTCAACCAGAACATAAGCAGGGTCCTTGACAGAGGAAAAGCCCATTCCCGCCACCAAAGCTGGACGTTGGTGCCCAGTCGTCTTCCCAGTGTGCTTTCCCCTGGACTCCCCTCTGAGCCAGCCGGTGGACATGGGGCTGCGGGTTGGGGAGACAGGATCAAAGAGCATCAGTCAGCTCCTTTGTGGGCTGAAGAGACAGTCCTGACCTACTCGACACCACCTAAGTAGCTGGAAAAGAAGAAGTCTCAGAAGCAGACGGCTGTCAGAATGATAATGGAGAGCTTGTTCCAGCTCTGGATTCAGGCATGTCTTTTTACCACTTGTGTCTACCTGGTGCTTCATTCATAGGCTTTGGCACCTGTTCCTTGGCTGTGTTTTTAAGAGTATGGTATGTTTTCTGGGGACTGGAGAGATGGCTCAATGGTTAAGAGCACTGACTGCTCTTCCAGAGAGCCCAGGTTCAATTCTCAGAACCCTCATGGAGCTCACAACTGTCTGTAACTCCAGTTCCAGGGGATCCAATACCTTCACACAGACATACATGCAGGCAAAATACCAATGCACATAAAATAAAATTAAAAAAAAAAAAACTATATATATATATATATATATATATATGTGTGTATATATATATATATATATATATATATATGAAGAATACAGGATGTTTTCTTTAGAAATGTAACTCTAAGACACTTTAGATAAAGTCAGGTAACTTCAGAGGACAGTCCCAAAAATGATGTGACTCCTTAATTCTTTGACCAAGAAAAGTGGCAGAGAGAATGCCACATTCAATGTCACCTCAGTGGGCCGGTTCTGTCCAAGCCCATGTGTGGGTAGAAAAGAAGGCGTAGCCGCTTCCCTGCCTTTGGCCCAAGCAGCTAGGGCTTGCTGGCCCCATTTCTTTTAAAGTCTGGCATTCCCTTCCGCACAGGTTCAGCTTGAGATGTTGATTCTGGCTCCTAGTAGTACAGAGAGCATACTTGTGGCTGGGCGGTGGTGGCGCACACCTTTAAACCCAGCACTCGGGAGGCAAAGGCAGGCGATCTCTGTGAGTTCGAGGCCAGCCCGGTCTACAGAGCAGATGCTAGGACTGTGTTACACAGAGAAACCCTGTCTGGAAAAGCCGCAAAAAAAGAAAAGAAAAAAGAAAAGAGAAGGAGCACACTTATGAGGGTAGTTACGGGAGCCTTATTTACAGAGGGCCGTGTTACAAAGGGCCCAGCCCAGAACCCCCTGCCAAGAATCTCAGCCGGAGACAAGCCAGTGTGGCCCTAAAGGAGCATGTCAAAGAGGCCACCACGAGGACAGGAACCTGCTTCAAGCCTCAGGACAGGAAGGACAGGAAGCATCCTGATAACCACACTGCTCCCTACTTTGTCCCTTATTTTCTCCCAAAGGGAAGCAGAGACCGGGGAGGGAAGGGTAGAGGGTCACCTGTGGTGACGGGAAATGTAGGCGACAGTTACTCTTCCATGGCCCGGGTTTTGTTCTGTCTGCCAGCATGACCTCTTAGGCCACTGCTGCAGAATTGGGAACCAAGTTTTGCTTGCCAATCTGCGCTCTTTCAGGTGCTCTGCTCTCCTGCATCTCTGCCCGGCCTGCTCCGCTTCCCTGTGTGCCTCCAAAGCTGTCACAGAGAAAGTCACTCTGGTTTCGTGGGGGTGGGGGTGGGGGTGTTTTGGGACTGGGACTGGAACCCAGAGCCTTGTGCCTGCTACAGGCACACTCCTGCTGAATGTTGGACACTGACTCAGGCTGAGCCCCCTGCCCCAGCAGGTTCATTGCAGAAGAGGCCACAGCCTCAGGGGCCAAGTGTGTGCTCACCCACAGCCCAACCTGGATCATCGACCCCATCGACGGCACCTGCAACTTCGTCCACAGGTAAGGAGGGGCTGGGCGCTTGCCAGCTCGGGGCTCCATGGGGTCTCTCAGTTTCCTTTTCAATAACCCAAGTTCTGAAGACATATATGTATAGTAGGTGTCTGGTCTTGTGAAAGAGAATCAAATCTTGACATTTTAAAAAGGTTTTCTGCTAGGCAATGGTGGCACACACCTTTGATCCCAGCATTCGGGGAGGCAGAGGCAGGAGGATCTCTGAGTTCAGGGCCAACCTGGTCAACAGTGTAAGTTCCAGAACAGCCAGGGCTGCACATAAATACCCTGTTTTGGTGGTGGTGATAGAGGTTCCATTTGTGACTCTAAAGAATACGGAAGAAATTTTCCTTTTAAAAATATTTTTTGCCAAGCATGTAAATAGATAGATCTCTGTGAGTTCTGGTCCAGCCAGGGCCATATAGTAAGACCCTGTCTCGTGTATGTGAGAGTGTGTGTGTGTGTGTGTGTGTGTGTGTGTGTGTGTGTGTGTGTGTGTAGGTATGGTAGCATATACCTGTAATCCCAACACTTGAGAGGTAGAGACAGAGGAGAGTCAGAAGTTCAAAGCCAGCCTGAGCTACATTGAACCCCCCCCTTTTTAAGTATTTTTTTTGCTAGTACAGGCCTATAATCCAAAGGTCAAGATGGGATCACAAGTTTGAGAGCTGCTTTTCCCTATACTTAAATATTAATTGCCTATAGATGAAGCTAATTTAGAAGATTGTTTACAGTTATAAGACATTGACTTGGGTTGAAGAACAGCTGCTTTGAGAAGGTGCCCCTAGAAAAGAGGTGGAGTTAGGAAAGGAAGCCTAGGGCTACTGAGGGATGGAGCCAGGATGTGCCAATGAGATTGGAGAGTCACTCTGGGCGGGGCCAAGCCTGTGACTGCGGCAGACAGGGCTTGTGGGAGTGAAGGCTGAAGAGCGACCTGGAGGTCGCTGGCAGTGACCGGTATGGGAGCTGTGTATCCTTGTCCAGAGCCGTGTAGGAGGAGCCAAAGACCCAGAGGTACTTTCAAAGGTGGCGTGGCTTCCAAAGAGGGCAGGTATTTTATCTTACCATTCCCTGGAGACACTCCTGTGTGGCCAATGCTTCCCCACTCCCAGGCCCGCACTCAAAGGTTATGCACACACTCTGTTGAGCAGGTAAGGCGAGCAGAGCCGGGTGCCTAGCTCTCTGGCCCTTGTCAGCTAGCCTCCATGCTGTGCTTACATGCAAAGTAGTTCCAAGTGCAGGTGAAGTATGACCGCTGTGTGGTGACTATTACCTTGAAAACTCAGTCACGCATCAACAAGGGGACCCTTTCAATGCTGTGGAGCAGTGTCATCTGCTGCCACCAGGCTGGCACTCCACTGAAGCCTAACCCCTCCCCTCAGTCTGTTTTGCTGGGGGGGGGGGCACCTCTCGCTTCTGGTTTGTCATCCAAGGGACTCATCCCAGGGATGCAGCAGCATCTATAGCACGGTCCAGCTGAAGGCCACGTGTTCATGTTAAGGCCTTCCGTGGCTCTGGTGCCCTTGGGGTCTCAAGTACTTCCTGATCTGCAGCCCTCAGGGGGAATCGGGCTGGAAAGAGGGTCCTCTGAGAAATAGGCTCTGATATTGACCCGGAAGTCCCTGTATGTGACGGCCACAGCTGCATCCTGTGACCTGAGCCATCAGAAAGCTTGCGGCGCTGGGCCCATTGCCAACCTGACTGAGGGAAAGCTCTGAGGAGCCTGCCTAGGGAGCAAGCAGCCTTGGCCTTGCCTTTCGGGGTTCCTGCACGGGATTCTGCTCGCGGTCGGTCTGGGTTGGTGTTTTTTTTTTTTCCCCTGTGAGTTAACAGTGCTTGGTTCGGTTTCCTTGCCTCCTTCCTCTTTGTCAGCTCCTGTGATCTTTACAGAAAGGAGAGATTATTTTGAGACCCAGGGACAAGCTGACAGAACTAAAGCCACAGTCCTATAAACCATCCCTCTACCACTGGCTCACCCTGCTGTTGCCTGCAGGGAGCTCAAGCAGGAGACCGGATGGGGGTGGGGGGTGGGGGGTGTTAGTACTACTGAAAGGTTGTGTCTGTGTGGCAGCTGTGGTCCGGGGAGGTGGGGGTCTGTGACGTCATCTACTGGGTCCTCCACATACATCCTCAAACAGGGATTGGCCATCGTCAAAGTACCTGCTTAGGTTGCTGAGAGCCAGGAGTGTAGTTGTTAAAATCATCCCTAATTAGTAGTATGTGGTCATTGTTACATTGTATCAGTCTTACCAGGGCTTTCAGTGGTCTTTGTTACATTGTATCGGTCTTACCAGGGCTTTCCAGTGGTCTTTGTTACATTGTATCAGTCTTACCAGGGCTTTCCAGTGGTCGTTACATTGTATCAGTCTTACCAGGGCTTCCAGTGGTCATTGTTACATTGTGTCAGTCTTACCACTGGCTTCCAGAGCCCTGCTGTTGCTTCAGGTTAGCAGTCTTACAGCACGGCTAGCTAAGTCTGTTTATATTGGAAGCTGTGAGTGAAACTGGAAGGTCATTTTGAAAGTCAAACCCAACCAGAGTGCAGAAAGGTCCCTGTGTCCTGGAGGGGAGCCTTCACACAGCCACACACACGGCTTCTGAGAACTGGTATTCCTACGTCATGTGTAACCCGAATTCCGTCCGTCTTCCCTTGCAGATTCCCAACTGTGGCAGTCAGCATCGGATTTGCTGTTCACCAGGAGGTAATGTGACCCTCCTCGTTTGGTTTCAGCCTCTGCATTACCCTTTACGTGTGCCTTAACCATGACTAGTACATCCAAGTATGTGTTTCTCAAATCCAAGGATGTAAAGAACTGCAGGCGGATTTTTATAGGGGTGTGGGTTGCGGGGCTTATCTCCCAGGCTGGGCTGCCTCTTGTTTTTTGCTGTGGTCTAGTCATAGCTGCTATGGAAAGTGATGTTCTGAGCAGATGGTCAGAATGAGTCTCCATCTGACCCCGAGAGCGTGTGATCTAGTCACAAACAAGGGAGCTCCTATTTTGGGATGACATTTTTTAATCTCAATATTCTATTCTTCTTTCCCTCCTGGCTATTAGTATGAGAACGTGGCCCCGTCAGGATTCCCAGAGACTTTCTGAACTAAGCCATAGCATAAGACCTGAAGGAAAGGCAGGGGGTGGAGGCTTATGTAGGAAGATGGCCAGAGCCTTAATTTCTTATAATAGTATGAGCAGAGTTGGGGCTCCATGTCTTCTACAACTGGCCCCCTTCAGAACAGCATAGCATTGCCATCCTCGGTATCAATATACATTCCCCGCATGGGAACAAGAGTTTGCACACACCTCAAAATTTAATATTGCCAGTTGGGTAAGGAATTGATGAGCCATTGGTTTCTCTGTTCGATGTTGTCACGGAGACCAGCGAGCATGGATTTTCTCCCAATCACCAGCTTATTGTAATAAGAGTCAGGGTTGCCAGGAAAGAAGATTGGGGGCCACAAAGGTCAGCCAGGTCCTCGGCACGGCTGAGCCCTAGTGTTATGTCCTGTGTGTGTTTCTAGTTACAGAGCACAGGAATACTTCCTTTAGTCGGGGGCCAGCCTAGGAAGCAACTCTCGCTTCCCACTGGCCCACAGGACATTTCCCTTGAGCTGGGACCCCATCACAGGTGGCCAAGACCCACACAGTTCTGATAGCTAGATGTGGGTATCATCTTGTAGCCAGAGTCCTGGGGGTGGAGGGTGGGGGCGGCAAGTAAGTCTTGCGAGAGAGCCACACACTGTTGGGAAGTCACCTCTGGAAATAAAGCCTGTTCTATGGGCTGGGTACCCATTCCTGGGTGGCTAAGCTTACCTCAGGGCTACCTAAGACTCTGCTGAGGCATCCTGACGTCCCTAAAGATGGGCACGTGGCACCTGATACCATGCACGGGGAGTATTAACTCCAGGTGGTGAAAAGCAGGCAGAAGAGGAAACCGCAGCGCTGGGCGGGAGGCTTGTCCCTTCCATGGCGGCCTCTACTTGTTAGGAGGCTTTGTCTATTGTCGCTGGTGATTCTGCTGCACAGGGACCCTCTCTGGGCAGTAGCCACGCTCCGTAGGGCTGTTCATGGGTTCCTGGGTCTGTTGGCTCTATGGGTGTATGCTCAGCTCTTCTCACACCAGCAACCTGGAAAAAGCTTAAGGTGTTTTTTCAGTCAGTTAGTCTTTTTGCCAGAGCGAGCTGGGAGAGAAAGCAGCCATTCTAAAGAATGAAACTTTCACTACTTTATTATGATAACTTTAATATAGTTTTATTGGTGTTAATGCAGTTTTAAGATGTTCACCTAAGAAACGGCTGGCTTTCATATCCAGGTGTAGTTTGAAGTTGGCTTTTCTCCATTCCCTTTTGGAAGGCAGTTTCTGTCCCCTTGTCAGGGGACTGGTTCCAGCTCTAAGAGGAGCCTTCACCGTGTTTAGATCGCTGTTACTTCTGGGTCGAGGAGTGACGTGCGTTCGCTTTCTTCCTGCCCCTTATAGCTGGAATTCGGAGTGATTCACCACTGCACAGAGGAACGGCTGTACACCGGCAGGCGGGGCCGGGGCGCCTTTTGCAATGGCCAGCGGCTCCAGGTCTCCAGGGAGACAGGTGGGGTTCATTCAGCTCATCTCAGCTTGATTCAGATAGAGACAGGTGAATGGGAAGTGTCACAGACTGGGGCAGCGATCGAGAGGTCTAGCTCTTTTTAGGGGATGCCACGTCCCTAGGGGAAATGGACACAACTTATTCTGTGTAGTGGCAATGCCCGAGTGGTCAGGCACTTTGAATGCGTTATTATGTCCTCTTGTATCTGTCTTTAAAGTGGCAGTTAGTGGTGACAGTTTGGTCTGGTGGGACTAAGGGAGCGGCCAAGGCCGAGGGCCTGCAGAGCATCCCAGCACAGCTCCGTGGTACCCATGGCAACAGCCATTCGAATTTGGTCCCTGACCTGGGTGTTAGAAGGGTAAGCGCGGTGGGGATGAACTAGGTAGAGAAGCAGTGTTTGCACGTGCTCGGTCCTACCACCAAGATTATGGCTGTCAGTGTACAGGTTCAAGGACATTCGTTGACTTGTGGGAGCTAACCTGTGGAACTGATGGCTGTCAGTGTACAGGTTCAAGGACATTCGTTGACTTGTGGGAGCTAACCTGTGGAACTGCCCGCCACTAACAGTGTACCAGCTGGGGGTTCTCCCGCCTCCCTTTGTCCCACGGTGACTAAACTCATACCGTTTGTTTGAGTATAGGACAGGTAGGGCGAGCAACAGAGAAATGCCAGGATTTTTGTGTATGTTGGCGAGGTGGAGACATGGCAGTGTGCAGATTCAGAGGAGAAGAGAAAGGAGGGAGTCTGGAAGAGAGGCAGCTGTGGGAGAGGAAGGCTTTAAAAGACCCTGCGCCGTGGCCGTAGCCACGGCCACGGCCACGTAGTTGAGTTTGGAAGGGTAGTGAGAGCTGGGGATGGAGCGAGTGCATGCCCCACGTGCCTCCCTCGCTCCGCAGCACTGGGCAGGACATGGGTGACAATCCTCTGCTCTCAGCTGACTTGGTGTCAGAGGCTGCTTGTCATAAAGTGTCCCAGAGTCAGTCCTTGCTTGCTGTTTGCTGATCCCGGCCTCCGTCCCCAGGTGACAGCACTTGTCTCCCGGCCTGTCTGCTGCCTTTGAGAGCCTCTTCTCTGTGCCCACCGCGGGTTTATCTTTTCACGGTTCCTTCCCATGGACCCCTTCCGCCCTGTGTCCCACTGTTTCATCCTCCCTAGTTAACGCCGGTGTCCCTCGCCAGCCTCGTCACCATCAAGGGCAGCACGAGCCCGCCGCCCTCCTGGGTGAAGGCACTGCGTGTGGATGTGCCCATAGGCCTTTGGAGAGCAAAAGTTGTAAGAATCAGGCGTGGACCCAGAACAGAGGGAGGGGAACTCACGGGGACCCTGTGAGGCACCCCCGCAGGACGATTGGCCAGTCAGTTCTCTGACCCGAGAGTGGCCGGGAAAAGTCCCTGCCCCATGTCTCCCTCTGCCCCGGTTTAGTTTGGCTGTGGAGTGGTTTTAATGCCAGCCATGCTGGCAGATGGCACCCGGCCAAGCCTCGCTGGGAAAGGCAGGGCGAGGAAGCCAGCCATTAAACATGCTCGGGTGAACTTTGCTCCAGATTTCATTTGATATAACCCGATCTATTCACACACCCGCTTCCTGGTTGGCTGCCTTCACAGTTCATCCGGTGGTGACTGCAGACTCGGGTAGATCCACCCACCTCTGCTCTGGCACCTCCTAACCGCACGAGGGTGAGACATAGTCAGACTTTCACATTACCGGGCCCCAGAAAGTACTGGGGACCGGGTACAAAGAAACCACTGCCCCTAAAGGCCCCCCACCTTCCTTCTGCACACTGCCACACTGTCCTCACCTGGCCACAGCACACTTGTGACTCTTCAGTCCCGATGTGCTGTTCTCCGCTCTGGTCACAGATGTCAGTGTTCTGGGCAGGATGCAGATGAGCATCCTGACTCCTGAGGCGCCACCTCGAGCAAGTCAGGTGACCTCTGAGAACTCAAGCTGGCATGCTCAAAAGCAGCTTCAGGTGGAAGAGTGAGTGAACTGTGGAAGCTGGGTGTGAGCTTGGAGGACTTTAATTCCAGGCCTTTCAGGGGATGGGGCAGAAGCAGGTGGATCTGTGTGAGTCCAAGACCATCCTGGTCTGCATGGCGAATTACAGGACTACCAGAGCCACATAATAGGGAGAGAACCCATCTTTAAAATGATAAAATAAAATAAAGCTGTGATTGTAGGTAGCAGGGGTGTGGTGGTGCCGTGCCTGTGATCCAGCCCTTGGGAGGTACAGCAGGAGGTCTGAAGTCTTTAACTGTTGGGAAAGATACAAGTTTTCCAAAGTTCTCTTCTTTTGTTTTGATGTTTGAAACCAGCTCTCAGTGATGTAGACCAGACCTGCCTTAAACTCGCCTCCAGCTCTGGCTGCTCAGTGCTGGATCACAGGCATGCACTACCACCCCAGCACAAGTGCTCCCAAATTCCAAGCCCTACTTGAATTTATATCTGCTGATGTTGGTAATTGGTGGGCTCACTTTTTCTCTTCCAAATACTCAAGTCATAATAGTTTTTTAGTTTATCAAAATCCTCTGGCATCTGGATGTGGAGGTGTACACCTTTAATCCCAGCACTCCGGAGGCAGAGCCAGGCAGATCTCGGAGTTCGAAACCAGCCTAATCTACAGAGTGAGTTCCAGAACAGCCAGGACTACACGGAGAAAACAAAAAAACAAAACAGAGCAAAAACTGTGTTTATGGGGGCTGGAGAGATGGCTCAGTGGTTAAGAGCACTGAGTGCTTTTCCAAAGTCAGGTTCAATTCCCAGCACCCACGTGGCAGCTCACAACTGTCCTGTAGCTCCAGTTCTAGGGAATCTGATTCCCTCATACGACATACATACAGGCAAAAAACACCAATGCAAGTGAAATAATGTTTTCTTTAAATCTTAAAAAAAAAAAAAGTTCCACCGGGCGGCCTTTAATCCCAGCACTCAGAAGGCAGAGCCAGGTGGATCTCTGTGAGTTTGAGGCCATCTTGGTCTACAGAGCAAGTTCCAGGACAGACACCAAAGCTACACAGAGAAACCCTGTCTCAAAAAAGCTGCTGCCTCCTTACTGTAAAGGTTATTTCCAAAGAAAAATCTACAGATAGTTCGAGATCTGATGCATTTGATAATATTCACAGCTTCATAGTTATGAAGGACACCTGCCGTTTTCCTGCTGTGTGTGACAGGAGAACTTCGTGTCTATTCCCGCCAGCTGGGATGGTGAGGCCATGGACCACTTTGGTGGGGACCCCCACGTCCCATGCTTGCCGTTGTCCGCTGAGCGCGCAGGGCAGCGTAGTGAGGAGGACACCCGCATCCCGATGTGATGGGGGAGATGCTGATGGAGCAGCCATTTGGAGAGTGATGAGAACCAGGCTCTAGAGTAGCGTCCTAGTTGACCCCTCGGGACGGGTTCATGAGAACAGTGTCGACTGACTTCCTTGTGTTCATTGCAGCTTATCATTGGCCTTTTGCTTGTAAGTTTGTTTTTCTGGCCATAAAATCCAAGGCTCGCCTCTTCTGTGTCGAATGTCTGACATGTCCCCATGGGGCACTGGCAGATAGTGTTGGTGAAAGTGAACAGTTCAAAACTGGATTTCTTTTTAAGACAGGGGTCGGTCGCACTGCGTAACGCAGACTGGGAACTCGGCCTTCCCGCCTCTCCCTTCTGAATGCCGGGGTTACAGAAGTGCCACCATACCTGGTGACGGCTTCGTTTTCTTCTGCTTTTAAAGGATGTCAGCTTTCTTCCTGGGGGCACCTTTTGGTGTTGGGTGGCTTTAGAGGGGTTTTGTGGGGTGTTTTCTGTGTTTTGTCTCTAGACTGCCCTAGTTTTTTTGAGGTAGACTTCAGAGCCCAGTCAGCTCCCCTGGGGATGTGGTTCTCTGACTGTTTCATATCTCTTTTTACATCAAACGTATTCTTGAATTATAATTGCCAGTATTTGTGTTTCTTAACTCTATCGTTTGTGCTCTGTCTTGGGGGACATCGATTATAGGATGTCCTTTCCTTACAAATCTGTTACATGCAGATGTCTTCATGGTCCAGAAGAGGTCATCTAGTCTCCTGAAGCTACAGTGGTTTCCAGCCATCCAGTGTGGGTGCTGGGACCCAAACTGTGGTCCTCTGGAAGAGAAAGAAGTTTAACCACCGAGCCAGCCTCTAGCGCCTAGTTTATGTTCTTTTTATTCACTATCCGAAATATTTTTAATTTTCCCCCTTAAGCTCTGTGCCCTGTAATTTTGAATTGCTGTTTCTCGGGCTGTTTCTATTTTATGGGCTGTTTTTCAAGTGTTCTCTTTGGGACTGTTGAGATGGTATCCTGTTCTTGTTTTCCCTTTCATAGTTGTGTGTGGGATTCACCGTGGTTTTATTGTAGTAATAACAAGAGCTTGACTGTATAGAAGAGGAGCGAGGGGGTCTGGGATGTGGAAGACTGTTTTGGATGTGTTACATACCCAGGCAGACTAAGGCCTGCCAAGGAAAATAACAAGGTCGAGGCTGTTTGCCGCTAGTCTTGGGGTAGCTGAGGTTTCCACCAGAACATCTCTAGTGTGCTTCTATCCTGTCTGCCGTGGGGCCTGCTGAGGTAGGACCAGCTTGGCATAAAAGGACAGATTGCTCCTGACTTCCTCCACAGTGGGTCTCAGTCATGTTCCTGACCCACAAGCCAGGCTCTCAGCTCAGGTACTGTCACCCCATCGCATATCTGGGCCCTGGGTGTGAGCACTTCTATGACCCTAGAGTGAAAGAGGCCATGAGTTTCCAGGTGCCAACCCCTCTGTGTCCAGATCACACCACGGATCCATAGGAAGAGATCCGCTCCTGTGATCAGAGCAGAGAAAGGTCTGAAACCCTCATAGAATGATGTATTTGGTGAGATGCTCTTTCATCCTCAGACACAGACGTGTGGGATCATTTGACAGTGGCCATCTTTATAAGCCACTGGGTTCTCCTGAAGTCCATGTGCTCCTCCGTGCAATGGTGGGGTGTCCCTGAGAGGAGACTGGGGAGTTCTCAGCCGTCAGTACCAAACAGCTCTGCAAGGCAGTGGCGACTTGAATTAGAACAGCTTAGTCTCACCTTCTGCCCGTCACAGTGGAGAGACACATGGAATCAGCCACTCCTGAGGGAGCCCCGATGACTCTGTCAGAACCTGGACTGGGTGTGTGTGTGTTGATGGGAAATTCTTTCTTGCAGATCTCGCCAAGGCCTTGGTTCTGACAGAAATTGGGCCCAAACGTGACCCCGATACTCTGAAAGTTTTCCTGAGCAACATGGAGCGGCTGCTGCACGCCAAGGCTCATGGGTACAGGTCCTCAGTCCCGTAGCCAGTGGGTTGAAAACCAAAGGTGCTCTTGGCTAAACACTCCCAGGGGATGTGAAGAGGAGGCGCCGTGAGAGGTAGGGCAGGAGGCTGAGGACACCAGGCTAGAGAGGCACGCCATGCGCCATCATCCACGGAACACTGGCTGCCAGGTGTTAGGGAACAGAGGGGCCCTGTGTCCTGTAACCTGTGCTTGAAAGCCAAGTAACTAAGCTTGGGGTCCCTCAACCTATGAGTCTTAAGTGTCTTTGGAGTTTCTCAGCGGCCTAGCTTTGGACCAGGGGTGTCCAAAGTTACTTTTCTGTTGCTGTGATCAGATGCTATGACCAAGGCAACTTCTAGAAGAGTTTATTTGGGGGCTTACAGTTTCAGAGGGCGAGTCTGTGGCCATCAGGGTGGGGAGCGTGGCAGCAGGCAGGCACGGTGCTGGAGCGACAGCTGAGAAATCACATCTTGAGACAACAACCACAAGGCAAAGGGAGAGAACTGGGAAATGGTATGGGGGAGCTCTTGAAACCTCGCCCCTAGTGAGAACACTTCTTCCAACAAGGCCACACCTCCCAATCTTTTCCAAACAGTTCCACCAGCTGGGGACCAGTTACTGAAATATATGTGCCGTATGCACCTAGGGGGGGCGCATCCTCGCTCCCAACACCACGGTGTCCAACCATTTAATGTTCTGTTAGGGTGTCGTATTTATAAACAGGTTGGATCACATTTGTACCTAGCCTAGGACAAATGTGGTCTGCGGGCCACAGGTTGGGCATACCTGCTAGATAAACTGTTGGTTACTTATTTCTCACATGTCCTTAAGCCGAAATTACTGCATCCTCGCCTCCCCCTCATCTGTGTGGTAACCACCAGCCACTTGAAGGCCCTCCACGTAACCTTCTAATGCTGAGTCTAGGCCTCAGGCTGCACTGGCCACAGTTCACACTCAGGAGCCCCTGGTGACCAGCCTTAGTGCATCACCCAGACATCATTGTGGGAAAGTCGTCTACCCAGGCCTGCCCTCCATGTCCTGAGCTTTCTGGCAGAATCCCTAGCAAGGGGGGAGGGGATACGCACCAAGCGTGCCGTGACAGATGCCCTCTTTCTCACCCGCATCTGCCTTCCCTTCCTTCCCTCCAGGGTCCGAGTGATTGGAAGCTCCACCTTGGCACTCTGTTACCTGGCCTCAGGCGCTGCCGATGCCTATTACCAGTTTGGCCTTCACTGCTGGGACCTGGCAGCTGCCACAGTCATCATTAGAGAAGCAGGTGGCATTGTGATCGACACCTCAGGTAGGCTCTGCGGCCCTTGGCGACCCTCCCCACCCAGAGGCAGACACTAAAGCAGGCGATACTGGGTAGAGCACACCCGAGGTCCGTACCACGTTGGATTCCTCCACCTCCTCTGAATTCTGCAGGCAAGGCTACCCCAGGGTGCATGGCAAGCGGTGGCCAGCCATAGAGGGCTTTGGTCCCGCCCTTCCTGGCACGTAAGCTACGGTCTCTTGGCTGGTAACAGAATCAGCAGCATTCCATATTCTCACATCACTGACAGTTTCCCACAGCTTCCCAAAGAATCCAGTTGGTAGACGGAGCAGACGCTTCCCTGAGATCTGCAGCCCAGAGCTGGGGCAGCCCAGGACCCAGGAGTTGTCCTGTTCCTCTGGTTTTGTGCCATTGAGTCCCAGTCACCGGTCACTCCTAGAGCATTCCCGAGCCCCACACAAATCTGCCCAACCCCTTAGTGCTCAAAGCCCTCTCCCTGAGTTAATCTGGCAAATCTTGTTAGACCCATTTTTCCCCTCTTGATTTTAGTTTAACATTTGTTAGCGAAAACGCTGTGGCCCACTTTTAACTACTGGGTGTAGAAAGTGGATCTTCTGTACCTCTGGCTTCCACCTTGGTCTGTCTTTTGAGAGGCTTGGAACTCCTAGCAATGTATAAAAGTAAAGTTGGCTGGCCTTTGGCAGTCAGTGTACAGGACAGTCTCACACTAAAAAGCATCTCACTCTGAGGTTTAGCCTTCGAGCACCTTGAGGCCTGAATCTGTGTGTGTGTGTGTGTGTGTGTGTGTGTGTGTGTGTGTGTGTGTGTGTGTGTGTGTGTGTGTGCGTGTGTGATCACTGGGTGAGATGACTCCTAGATTGGGCACCCAAGAACGTGCATGGAGGCAAGTTTGACCCTCAGCCACAGCAGCCTGCTGTGTGGTGAGATACAGGACATCCCACTCCAATCCTGGTCTACCATCGTAACTCTTAAGATGGGACAGACTTGGCCACATTCCTACCAGGGGCAGAGTAGGCAGCAAGAGTCACCATGCCTTCCACACACCAGCCAGGTTAGCCAGGTTCCTTTCTTAGCTGCCTGGTGAATGCCGGCCCTGGGACTCCACCTCGGGCCTGTGAGCTAGTTTTCTCTGCACACGTATGTGAGAAGTTGCTGCTCCAGACGCTTGTGCAGGCTCCCGTAACTCAGACGTCGGCTCTCCTCTCTGTCCACAGGAGGACCCCTTGACCTCATGTCTTGTAGAGTTGTGGCTGCTGGCACCAGAGAGATGGCCGCGCTCATCGCCCAGGCCTTACAAACGATTAACTACGGACGGGACGATGAGAAGTGAGCCGCCCGCAGGATGAGGCGCGGAGCAGGCTGACACCCAGCAGCTCCCTGGGAAAGAGCTGTCCCCGTGGCGAGGGCTCCATGACGAAAGTCTGCCGGAGCTCTCGCTGGGACTCGGTGCTTAGCTGGTTTCTCTCTAATCTCACGTAGCCTTTTCCAGGCCGGTACATGTTCCTTCACGAGAGCCAAACCCAAATCTCTTGTGAGGTGTGTATTAGTCATCCAGTCTTGATTGTTTTTCCAGAATGTAAATCTCAGGTAATAAAGCTTTAGAACTTGCTCTCAGGCCCTCCCCGCACCCATGGTAATACAGAATGCAATAAATCAGAATTACAGTCCGGCAGCTGGTTCCCCTCCAGCCTCGGGTTCTCAGGCTGCCTGAACCCCCACACTGTGCGGGCAAGTCTGTCACTGACATCACCCCACAGGTCGCCGCCACGGCTCGGCTTGTGTGTCTGATGCCCCAACCATGGCAACAATGAAAACATTTCCCCTAAGTACCAGTCCCCTGATCTACAGGCTGTATTTAATTGTGCGTATAGATCACCTTCCATTTTTTTTTATACTGCCTTTAGGGGACCTTCAGAGAGTAAGTGTGCTGTATAAATTAAAATGACGTATACGGAACCTTTATTAAAGCCTGCGTGTATCGGAAGGAGGAAAATGAGAAACTGAAAAACAATACTAAAATATTTTGTGACAAACATTCTTTTAAACAAAATCTCTTGGGAGTTGAAACTTTTTAAATGATGGAGTTTGGTTTTGATTTTGTTGAGGCCGCGGGGGGGGGGGGGGGGGGGGGGGCGGCCGTGGTGGTGCTGGGATAGAACTCAGGACCTCATGCACACAAGACAAGCTTTCTACCACTGAGCTACATCCCAACCCTAAAGACCAGAATTCTGGTTCTGTGGATCTAGACTGTTGAGACATGGCCCAGATGACTCTGAAATATCTGTAATTTGCCTCAGGGACTTTTTCCCCGGCCACTGCCACACATGCCATACCGTAGCTGCTGTGGGAGAGAAATGGCACTTTCCTTCTGTGCTAGAAAATACCTTGTTCGTTTTGTTGTTTTTGGAGGCCGGGTTTTTCTGTGTTGCCCTACAGGTCACTCTGTAGACCAGGCTGGGCTCAAACTCAGAGATCCCTCAGCCTCTACCTCCCGAGTGCTGGGATTAAAGGCATGCGCCACCACTGCCCGGCACCTTGTTCTTAATTAGTGGGAAATCTGTGTATTTCCCTTGTTTGACTATAAAATGAGCACTGTGCCTTTGTCAAGTACCCTTTCTCTTTGAGGAAATTGTCCATCACATGGGGCTACACTAGCAAAAAAACCCAGCAAAGTTCGCCATCTGATGTCTTCCTGGGACCAATTGTCCTGGCCTTTTCAAGCTCCTGAATACTTCCAAAAGTAGTTAAGCCATTTCGAGAGGGCTTTGGGGTTCTTTGTGCTTTTTTCCATCTCCAGAAGTTGCTTTATTTATCTGCATGACTGTTTCATACACATTTATTCTAGTAGCACTTTTCCATAGGTGGATTGTTTTATTTCATTGAGGCAGGATTTCCTGAATCCCAGGCTGGCCTAGAACTTTCTATATAGCCAAGAATGGCCTTGAACTCCTGATTCTCCAGCCTCCACATCCTCCATCTGGGATTGCAGACATACGCCACCATGCCTGGCAATAAGATATTTTCTGATTACCCTCAGAGACTCAGATTTGTTTCTTTATATTTCCTCAGAATATCCTCAAAACAATACCTAGCACATAAGCAGATGTGCAGGAAACTTGTTAGATTCAACATGCATTTTGAGATGCAGTACTTAGTTATGAAGATCTCCTGCACTGAATGATTACCGGGGTGATCTTCAAATAAATGGTTCTGCAGAACAGTCTCTCCTCAGGGCTTCAGAGCCCCTAGTGACTGAGTGACAGTGAGATGCGGACGGAGCCTGAGTGAGTCTAACACTGACTGAATCCTACTGCTCCAAGAGAAACAGAGAGCTCCGAGGAACAGGGAAGCCCCAAGGCTGGGCAGGCAGGGACCCTGCTGGCTCACTCATTCCTTGAGGGATCTGTGAGGAATGCAGCTGGTCGGTTGCTTCCGTGGTGCTCCAAGTCAGCGGAATCTCCGCCCTCCCTCCCACACAGGGCCTTTCTACGTCTGTTCCAAACGGCATCCATCTTGTCTGCTGCTCAGTCAGTCCATTCCTTCAGAATCTCATCAGCTGCCACACACTCCCCCCAACTCCATCTTTATTTCAAGAGCGTTGCTGGCAGCATCCTGTAGAACGGTGATTTTTGACCTGTGGATTGTGACCCCTTTGGGAAGGCAAAATGGCTCTCTCACACTTGGAAAACACAGATATTTACATAATTCATAACAGTAGCAAAATTACAGTTATGAAGTAGCAACAAAATAATGTTATGATTGGGGGTCACCACCACATGAGGAACTGTGTTAAAGGGTCACAGCATTGGGAGGGTTGAGGACCATTGCTGTAAAGACTTTTCTGGACCTACCTTTATCAGCTAACCAGTTGACAAAAGCCCTGCCGTCAGCAGCAGGGCTCAGCCGGGTGTGGGTTGTTGGTGCTCTGGTTGGTGCTGCCTCAGGTAAGCCACTGGGCCGCCTGCTCCTGGCCTGCCCTTCCCTCAGAACTGCCCAGGGACATCATTGGGCATCCTGGGAAAAGCCGGCAAGTGCAAAGCATCGGTGAATTTCTGTTGTTTTTTTTTTTTTTTTTTTTTTTTTTTTTTTTGGTTTTTCGAGACAGGGTTTCTCTGTGTAGCTTTGCGCCTTTCCTGGAGCTCACTTGGTAGCCCAGGCTGGCCTCGAACTCACAGCGATCCGCCTGGCTCTGCCTCCCGAGTGCTGGGATTAAAGGCGTGCGCCACCACCGCCCGGCGGAATTTCTGTTGTTTTTACCGAGTTCATCTCCATCACTCTTCACTCAAGGACAGGATGATGTTGTGCTCAGATTCTTCCCTGTGCTTCGCAGTGGTCACTGTGGTGTGCCCTGGCAGCGTGACCAGGTTCTTCCTCATGAAGCTGAGAGGGAAGCGGCTGGTGTCCAGGCAAGCAGCTGGCTAGTCTGTGGTAAAGAACAGTGGCATCAGTAGGTCAGAGTTTATCAGAGTTGGCCCCACGCTGTCTTGTCCGTCCTTTTAAAAAGTAATTCAATACATAAAAATGTAAAAATTATATATATTTATGAGACACAGGTGATATGTCAATGTATGCACTTTATATAATGTTTAAATCAGTAAAGAACATTAGTGATTTGCCATTTCTTTTATGAGAAAACATTCAAATGCTTTGTTCTAGTATTTTAAAATCTATAATACTAATCATTCTACAGGCACTTCACTGTGCACAATTAATTACTTTTTTTTTTGGCTCTTGCTATTTAAAAGGCCAAACATTGTAACATGTTCCATAACTCACTAGGATGGCTCACCTATTAGAGAAACCAGAAATGGCCGCCCCATAACTTAGACAGGTTTTGTCTGATTGAAAAGCCATTTACAGAGCCAGGCGGTGGTGGTACATGCCTTAGATGGCAGCACTCAGGAGGCGGAGGCAGGAGGATCTCTGAGTTGGAGGCCAGCCTGGTCTACACAGTTCCAGGATAGCCGGGGCTCCATAGCAAGACCTGTCTCAAAAGACCAAAAAGAAAAAAGGGGGGTGAGGTGGGTCCTACAGCACACAGTATTCAAGCCTAGATGCAGGACAGACACCCCAGAGCCCGTGAGGCAGCTCATGAAGAGTGTCTGAACCTGAGGGGCAGAGGACGTGGGTCTGCAGAAGAGGGGAGACGGAACGGATGCAGCTCACAGTGGGGAGGTTTGAGGTGCTGAGGCCCTTATGGACCCTTCTGTTGGTGGGAGCCTCTGCTTGTGACCGCTGGTGTGTGTGTGTGTGTGTGTGTGTGTGTGTGTGTGTGTGTGTGTGTGTGTGTGTGTGTGTTGCCCAGGGTCAAGATGTAGGACTCTCAGCTCCTCCTCCAGCACCACATCTGCCTGCCCCCCACCATGCTCCTCTCATGGGCCCATGCCCCAAGAGCCCACTGAGTCAGGCACAGGGTGGGAAGCTGCGCAAGGACCAGCGTGGACGAGCCCACCGGGCTGTGTGGTGAGGTGTGAGTGACCTCGGCGTGGTGGGCGGGATTGGGTGAGAAGCCAAAACAGACCATCAGGTGGTGAGGAAGCAAGCAGGTGGGGTGGAGGGGAAAACACTTGTGAGGGAGAAGCAGGAGCTCCCAGCTAGCAAGTCAATGCCATTTGGGGAGATGTCAGTGCCTATCAGTCATGTGATAGGCATGCCCCTCTGGCAGAAAGTCCTTATATATCAATACATGGAGTGAGTGAAGCTCTCACAATGTCTCAGAGTAAACAATGAAATAAGATGGGCCCTGTCTTAGGGTGTCTATTGCTGTGAAGAGACACCATGACCACGGCAACTCTTAAGGAAAACATTTCATTGGGGTGGCTGGCTTACAGTTTCAGAGGTTTAGTCCATTATCCTCATGGTGGGGAGCATGGTGGCGTGCAGGCAGACATGGTGCTGGAGAAGGACCTGAGAGTCCTACATCTTGACCCTAGGCAACAGGAAGTAGTCTGAGACACTGGTGGTATCTTGAGCATATCTGAGACCTTAAAGCCTGCCCCCACAATGACACACTTCCTCCCACAAGGCCACACCTCCTAATAGAGCCCCTCCCTTTGGGGGCCATTTTCTTTCAAACCACTACAGAACCCCTTCAGGTTAACCCAGTTCTCCCAGTGCCATTGGGCAGAGTGTGCTGCAGATGTATAGACAGCACTGGGCAAGCTAATTGGTAGACTAACCCCTGGATGTTTGGAGGAGAGATACAAGGCTGTAGGTCGCTCAGGTCAAGCACAGCATCTTCCAACCACGGCTGGAGACTGGGCCACCAACAGGAAGGAGCATGGCTTAGTCTCAGCAAGACACACCCTTCTCTCTGTCCAGCCTGGGCTGGATGCTGTCTGCAGCCAGTTCTGGGACTTCCCTGAAACCATGCCAAAAGAGCCAGAATGGAGCCGGTGGTGGTGAACACCTTTAATCCCAACATTCAGGCGGCAGAGGCAGGCGAATCCCTGAGTTCAAGGCCAGCCTGGTCTACAGAGTGAGCTCCAGGACAGCCAAGGCCACATAGAGAGACCTTGTCTCAAAAAAACAAAACAAGCAAAAGGTCAGGGCGGTGCGAAGCCCTCTGCCTACCTGTGGGTTTCACTCCAGCTGCTGGTGACTGCAAGTGTCCACATCTCCCCGCGAGATGTCATTAAGGTGCCACAGCGACTCCTATCGTTCTGGAGCTGAGGGGGTTGCTGGGCAGAGTCATGTCTACCACCACACCCCACCCTTAAGAGTATATCTCAACATGGCACTAGTTACTGAGGGTCATGTGGATGCACACATGAAGTATCCCTGTCTGGAGCTAAGGGCGTTTTTCAGTTTTCAACAAGGACTGATTTACAGCCGTTAATAGGTACAGCTATTAAAATGTGTCTCCGTGTCCCAGCTCTGTAGTGTGTGGGTCTGTTTTTTTTGTTTTTCGAGACAGGGTTTCTCTGTGTAGCCCTGGCTGTCCTGGATCTCACTCTGTAGACCACGCTGGCCTCAAACTCAGAGATTCACCTGCCTCTGCCTCCTAAGTGCTGGAATTAAAAGTGTGTGCCGCCGCCTGGCTTGTTTGTCTTTTATTTCATTTATTTTTCCACTTCACTTGACCTTCCAGAGATTGTAATGAAATTAACATCCATGGGGGAAAGTTTACTCACGTCTGCACACTGATTCCCTTGGAGGCAGAGGTATGTCTGGACTGTATTGGGGAAATGACTCCTTGCTAGTGGACCAGGTCTGATCCAGGAGGGACTCCAAGCAGACCAGTCTGAAGAGGTCGCAGTCACATTAGGAGCACCTACGAACTGTGGCAAGACATACCAGCTCTGGCAGTTTACAGTGGAGCACTCTGGAAAGGCTACCGGGCGCTGGAACTGGGCATGCCTAAAGATGCGGGGGAGGGGGACCCAGACAAGACGCTGGGCAGAAGGACAGACTACCTGGGGCTTTTGGTTTTATCCTTGCTGCATTAGTCAGCTTTGTTCTTAGATCCTGTTTCAGGGCAGCACCAAGGGAGGCAGGTAGGTGGGAGACGAGAGGCAGGCAGGTCTTACAGGCCCTTCGGCAGCCTCCTAAACCAAACAGAGGTGTTGCCCTTTGTGGCCAGCTTCTCCTGAGAGAAGCAAGAGAGGTCAATTCAGTCTCAGGACCCCATGCACTATAATGCTAAAATAAATAATAGCAAGCAGCATCCAGCGCCCCCAGGGTGGAGCTGTCATATCCCTACATGGGACCACACTATAATTTCTGGCAAGCCAAAGCTTTCTATGCTGGGATGGGGAGATGGGAAGCAGTTTGCCAAGCTGCAAGGTGATCGCACAATTCCACATTGCTGGGTCCTACTAGATGCAACCAGGCCCAGGCCAAGCGATTGCCTGAAAAGTTATATGCACCATAAGTCTTTGCAACCTGTTGTCCGGAAAGCCCTTGGCCTTGCTGGTATCCCAGTCGAGAGCTCCTCTTCCTAAGGGTAGCGCGCCCTCTGTTGTCCGTGCTGGCAAACTGCACCACACTCTCCAATCACAGCCTCCTCAGATGTCCTGGATGTGAGGGCATGGGGTGTTGTAGAAGGTTGTGTGTCCCTGAAATCTTAGCGGCAGTAATGCCCTGTATCTATGATTATATGGGCACACGGCGACAGTATTATGACAGATTACATGCCGTTTTGTGACATGTGATAGATCATCTCTGAAAAACCAAAAAGTAGGAGTCATGTCAAAAATGTGAAATAAAAATTCGAGTCTGGCCAGGTGGTGGCGGCGCAAGCCTTTAATCCCAGCACTCAGAGGCAGAGGCTGGGGGATCTCTGTGAGTTCGAGGCCAGCCTGGTCTACAGAGCGAGATCCAGGACAGACACCAAAACTACACAGAGAAACCCTGTCTCAGAAAAACCAAAAACCAAAACAAAACCTATAAAACAAGGATAGTGGGTCAGCAGTTAAGAACACTGGCTGCCCTTGCAGAGGACACAGGTTCAGTTCCCAGTACCCACATGGTGGCTCACAACCACCTTTAACTCCAGTTCCAGGGGAGCCATTGTCCTCTTCTGATCTCCAACACACTATACACATTTAGTTCACATACATGTGGACAAACCCCCCACACACATACAATAAAGTGTAAACACACACAGGAAAGGAGTATGCAGGGACTCTTTTTTGTTTGTTTGTTTGTTTGTTTGTTTGTTTGTTTTTCGAGACAGGGTTTCTCTGTGTAGCTTTGCGCCTTTCCTGGAGCTCACTTGGTAGCCCAGGCTGGTCTCGAACTCACAGAGATCCACCTGACTCTGCCTCCCGAGTGCTGGGATTAAAGGCGTGCGCCACCAACGCCTGGCTGCAGGGACTCTTCTTACAACTGCCAACTCTAGCTTGTGTTCCCCTCAAAACCCTTATGCCGAGATGGTGTATTTGGGGATGGCATAATTAGAACCTGTAAAATACTGTACTAGCACTACTCCTGGCCTGGATTTACCATAGTTAGATCCTTGTTCGTTCTTCAACAGCTTCATGCATGAAGACGATGAATTTTAATCATTCCCACAACCCCATTACCCTCACCCTTCCCACTAAAATCTTGAGTAGTTTTTGTTTTTTTTTTTTTTTGTTGTTGTTGTTTTGTTTTTTCAAGACAGGGTTTCTCTGTGTAGCCCTGGCTGTCCTGAAACTGGCTTTGTAGACCAGGCTGGCATCAAACTCATAATGATCTGCCTCCCAAGTGCTTGGATTAAAGGCTTGCACCACCATCACCCGGCTGAAATCTTGTTCTTGTCCAATAGCGGCCCCTCTGCTTTCATGGTGTTCTTTTTTGTGTGTGACCCGCTGAGTTAAACAGGGTCCCTTGTATGAATGCGAATGGCATTGTTTACTAGAGCATGGGCAACACCGTTGAAAAAAACTGGCACTCGCTCCCCCAGCAACTATTACCTGCCAGTAGTCCCTCATGGGGGGGGCTCAGAAGCCCCTCTTCCGTTCATGCTGGCACGTTAGCAGGCTCCATCTTGTGCCCACAGCTCATGAGTGCAGTGGATTCATCCTGTCTAGAAGATGTCTTTTCACGGCACGCTTCCACGTATTCCCTGAGCCTCCAAAGGGGTGAAATAGACGTCCTGTGTGGGGCCAAGCATAAAACAATTACTTACTCTCCTTAGTCGGACAGGTTGCAAGTCTATTGTTTAAAAAAACAAAACTGAATGTAGCACAAATCTATGTGTATAATGCAGTTTGACACCACGCTGACTAGTTTTATGTTAACTTGCCACAAGCTAAGTTATTCGAAAGGGGAAAACTCAATTGAGAATGCCTCCATAAGACCCATCTGTAGGGCATTTTCTTAATTAATGATTGATGGGGGGAGTGTTGTGAAATATTTTAACTGAGTAAAGATGTGTTACATTTGTTTATGCTGCATTTGTTTAATGGTGTAAGGATGTGTGGTTAATGATGTAAAGATGTGTTACATTTGTTTCACCTGCCTGCCTAAGGCACCTGATTGGTCTAATAAAGAGCTGAACAACCAATAGCGAGGCAGAGAAAGGACAGGCTGGGCTGGCGGCAGAGAGAATAAATAGGAGAGAAAAAGAAGAGAGAGAAGGGAGAAGGATGATGAGGGATGTGCCCAGGACAAGAAGCCAGGCAGCTGCCAGACAGACAGATAGACAGACACTAGAAGATGTGAAAGTAATATATACAGAATAAAGAAAAGGTAAAAAGCTGAGGCAAAAGATCGATTAATAGAAGTGGGTTAATTTAAAAGAGCTAGCCAGAACCGTGCCTAAGCTGGTCCCTCGCTGTGGGCTCTTGAACCGTTTCACAGTACCGGGCATAGTTTGTCTACCGTGGGGTGGCCCTCAGGTCCAGTTAGAAAGCAGCTGGTCACCCTGTCGTGTAGCCGTGGTGCTTCTGTGCCAGAACCTTGTTTGTCGGTCGCCATTGTCGTCCACAGTGCTCACAGCTTTTCTCCCACAGGAACTGCAGCTCTAGGCCCTGACCTGAGAGCCGGTCACCTATAACACACATCGTTCCTCTCTTCCAGAAGCTTCCAGCTGAAAGCAGAAGGGGGACAAGCATGCATGCAAACAGAGGGACAAGGTTATTGGTAGGTATCCGCTAGCTCTTCACTGTTGTCCTTAAACACCCCAGGCCGGCCCCTTGTTGAAAAGAGTCTCAGTTAGCTTACGGTTTTGGAGGCTGGAAGTCCAAACAGCCTGGCACAGGTACTGGCAACGACAGACCCAGGAGATCCAACATCCTCTTCTGGTCTCCTTGGGCATTTCACAGATAGTGCAGTGGACGGACATATATGCAGCCAAAATACCCACACACATAAAACAAAATCTTTTTTTTTTTTTTTAATTAAAGACTTGTGGCTCAGTTCAGCAATCCTGAGAAGCAAAAGGCGCTGCGGGAAGCCGGTGTCTTTGGAACCGACCCCTCCCTGTGCCTGTCCATGTGAGTGTAGGGGCTCTGAGTGTTGCTTCCTGTTCCCGGGATATCGAGGGGAAGATTAACCAGGGGGTGTGGCAAAGGGAAGTATGCAGTGGGGAGATGTGTGGTCTCCATCTGGTCCTGAAGGTACAGGAAGGAAAATAGAAAACAGAGGCTGGAAGCTTCCTGAGCCAACCAGAGTGGATGGATGCACACTCAGGGATGAGCTGGCTCCCAAGGTCTTGCACCCTCCACTGGGACCTGTGTACAAGGCATGAAGACAATGACTCATGGCTACGATCCACCCTGGAAAGCCTTGCTCGCGGAGTTTACACTAGCTCTAACGGCATCTTTTCTGGAGTGCTACGGAAAACACAGCTTGCTGACCACCAGAGGTGGTTTGTGAGCCCCCAGGCCTCCCCAGAGGGGTCCCTAACTGACAGCTGTGGTTGCCGGTGCGTGCAGCACAGAATGTGAGGTGTTGGGCCGTGGTAGGGTAGAGAGCAGGCCAGAGAAAACCCAGCAGGTCTCCCGAGGTGCTGAGCATGCTACTTAATCAGCCCGGTGATTAATACTACCAACCTACACCCAGGAAGGGTTAGGGTGTTGGCTGCAGGCAAGTTTCCCCCGAGGGCTAGTCACGGGTCTGGTCAGCACCCTCTCCCTTGGGCTTTCTGCCCCCACTGTCCCACCCACCCCACCCCTCAAAGGGCAGAGGGTCACTTGAGGAGCCAACCGGGCCAGGAGTGAGTGTTGTGTAAGGAGACCACAGGGCATTAGAGCCGCCACTCCCTCCATCCTTTGGGAAAGAATGAGGCTTTGCATGGTCAGGGTCATTGTCAAACCTGGTGCCAGCAGAGTGATCCCTGTCAGCTGCAAGGCCAGTGCCCAGAAGAAAGGAAAAAGTGACAAAAGACGAGCGTCTGTACCCTCCGGTTTCTTATTTGCACAATCACCTCCATGTTCCCAATAGCCAAGAGGAGGACTCGGCCCACTTATGGCTCAGCACTAAAAATGGAGCACAGACTCACAGATGAGTGTTTATGACTTTGTGCTGAGGGAAATAAGCCAGCCTGCGGCATTCAGAGCAGTCAGACCCATAGAGACAGAAGGGGATTGGGGGGAGCCAGAGGCTGGGTGTGGAAATGGGGGCCACTGTCCAGTGGATGAAACAGGTCCACCTGGGAATATAAAGATTTTGGCCACAATGCATAATGTGACTATACACGAGGTTGATGATTGGTGGGCTGGGTGTAGCTCACCCACAGAGCACTTGCCTAGTATGAGGATGCCCCACATTTGATCCCTAGAAAGGGAAAGAAAAAAAGTTATGATAGCCAGCTTTAGGTTATGTTTTGGTTTTTTTTTTGTTTTTTTTTTTGTCATGATAAAATATTCTCTAGGATAAATGCTTGTGAGTATTGGAGTTCCGGGGTAATTGGATAACTGTACACTGAATTCTATTGTTTTTAAACTGCCAAGAGTTATCCTAGCTGGGCGGCGGCGCACACCTTTAATCCCAGCACTCCGGAGGCAGAGGCAGGCGGATCTCTGTGAGTTCGAGGACCGCTTGGTCTACAGAGTGAGTTCCAGGACACACTCCAAAGCTACACAGAGAAACCCTGTCTTGATAAACAAACAACAACAATAACAACAACAACAAAAAACCTCCAAAAACTAGTCTACTGACCTCAGCATGTATACTGTGGCAAGCACACACAGATACAGACAGACACACACATACACACACACACACACACACACACACATGCATTTTTAAAATTAAAGTTGTACTTGTACAATGTCTACCCTTTTAAACTTATGTCCCTTCAAATTTTGGCAAACAGTTCAGCTGTGTAGCTACCACTACAATGGAAATGTACAACAAGCCCCTCACCCCAGATCCCATGTGCGCCGCTGGGGGTCACCCTCCCTCCAGCCCCAGCACCATCGATCTGTACCTAGATGTTCCAGAGCCTCACATAAATGGAATTACAGAGCACGGAGTCCTCTGAATCCGGCTTCCCTCTCTTGCTGTAACACAACTGAGGCTCATCTGTGACGTTCCACGAATCCACAGTTTCCGCTGAGTACTCCTTTTCCTAGATCTGCCGATCTGTTTGTCGTTTCCCCAAGTAATACACCTTTGGTTTGCTTCCAGTTTGGCGCCATCATGAATACAGCAGCCTCTATAAATACTTAAATGGGGTTTTGAAGAAAGCTAAGGTTCTGTTTTGCTTAAGTAAATACGTGAAAATGGGATCGCTGCGTTATACGATGGAATGCTTCACTTTGGAAGAAACAGAAACGCTTGTCCAATTTGCGTCCCCACCAGCCACCCTGAGAACCTCCGTGCACTGCTTCCTTGTCAGCACTTGGGGTTGTCGGGGCTTTCTTCAGCTTTTCGTTTTACACAGCCAGCAGGGATACCTTGCTGCTGTTTTAACCTGTATTTCTCTGAGGACTACACTGCGGGCCACCTCTCCATGCTCTGATTTGCACGTAAATTGTCTCCTTTAGTGAAGTGTCTGTGCATATCCTCCTAGTTCTGTGTGGTTGCTCGCTTTCTCATCACAGAACTGGGGACATCTTTCCACATGATTTACAGAAGTCAGAACAGCAAGTCTGGTTTGTGCATTTGCTCCAGGTCTGTCTGTGGCCTGTCTTTTCATTTTCCCCTTGGAGAGCAGTCAACTCTGGGAGTTCTCCTCAACATACACACTTTCTTTTTTCTTCTATGAACCATGACTTTACTTTTAGATTGAACTAAGAAACCTCCTTCTAAACTAAGATTTGTTCTCCGTTTTCCTGTTTACTCTGGGATGCAGCTCCAGTCTGGCACTTGGCTAGTGTGATGGTTTGAATAGGAATGGCCCCCATACTCAAGTGTTTGAATGCTTGGCCCACAGGGAGTGACACTATTAGAAGGTGTGGCCTTGTTGGAAGAAGTGTGTCACTATGGGGGCAGGCTTTGAGGTCTCATTTATGTTCAAGCTACGCCCAACATAGTTTTCCTTCTGCTGCCTGAGGATCGAGGTGTAGGACTCTCAGCTCCTTCTCCAGCACCACATCTGCCTGCACGACACCCTGTCTCACCATGATGATAATGAGTTAAACCTCTGAAACTGTAAGCCACCACCTCAATTAAATATTTTCCTTTATAAGAGTTGCCGTGGTCACGGTGTCTCTTCACAGCAATAAAACTCTAATGAAGACAGCTCACACGTGTGAGGCCTGGTTCCCATTGCTGGCCCTAAAAGCAATAGATGAACAGCAGCTACCTGTGTCCGTGAGACCCTGTAAGGCCACCACCCTTCACGAGGCCAAGGCAGGAGGACTGCGTGTGATACCAGCCTGGTTACATAGTAAGAGTTTATCAAGAACAAAACAAGATAACTCTGCTGTTTGTTCCAGGGTCAATACCAAGTTTCAGGCCAGCCAGGTGCACATGGACTCAGTCTCAAATACAGAAACAAAACTAAGCTCCTCCACAAGCTTCTAAAACTTTTATAGGTTTATGTTGTACATTCAGATCCATGATTTGGTGGGAGTCAGTTTTGCATATGGTTGACATACAAGATGACTCAGCAGGTAAAGTCACTTGCCACCAAGTCTGATGACCTGAGTTCCACATCCAGGATGCATGTGGTAAAAGAAGAGACACCCTCTGACCTCCACAAGTGCGCTGGTGGCTCAGGCACGAGCCCCACCCCCAAGATTCCCCCACAAAATAATTCAAAAATAGAAAGGTTAAAAACAAATTGTTTGTTTACATTGGTTTATTTTATTTATTTTTGGTTTTTCAAGACAGGGTTTCTCTGTGTAAAAGCTCTGGCTGTCCTGGAACTCGCTTTGTAGACGAGGCTAGCCTCAAACTCACAGAGATCCACCTGCTTCTGCCTCCTGAGGGCTGGGACTAAAGGTGTGGGCCACCACCACCACCTGACCAAAAATTTATTTTATGAAAGGTATGGGTCAAATTTCATTTTCCGACACGAGACTTTGCTGTGGGATGTTCTATATGCTGTGAATATGTGTGGTTCTGATTGGTTGATAAATAAAATGCTGATTGGCCAGTAGCCAGGCAGGAAGTATAGATGGGATAAGCAGATAAGGAGAATTCTGGGAAGAGAAAGACTGAGTCAGGAGACTCCAGTCCGCCATCCAGGGAGCAGCATGCAATGGCACACAGGTAAAGTCACAGAAAACATGGCAACATATAGATCAACAGAAATGGGCTGAGTTTAAGTGTGAGAGCTAGTCAGTAGGAAGCCTGCGCTAATGCCCGAGCAGTTTTAATTAATATAAGCCTCTGTTTACTTGTGGGACTGGCGGGTGAGAGATGTGTCCTGACCGCCAGCCAGGCAGGACACAGGAAAACTTTCAGCTACAAGACCTTGTCCCAGCACCTCTTGCTGCAAAGCCTGTTCCTCGCCCTGCCCTGTCCATACTCTATTGAAAGTCAGTGTATGAACTATCTCTGAACTCAGCTTCCCTCTGAGTCACACCTATTTCTTTCACCAATACCACACAGACTGTAGCACCACAGCTCCACAGCAAGTCTGGAAACTAGGTGGAGTGAGTCCTTCCACTCTGTTCTTTTCCAAAATTGCCTGGCTCCTTTCTTTTCCACAGGGAGTTTAGTATCAGCTTATGGGTTTGCTTCTTTAAAATTATACATGCGCGCGCGCGCACACACACACACACACACACGGACACACACACACACACACACACACACACGGACACACACACACACACACACACACAAATGAGTATGGGTGCCTTTGGAGCCCAGAGGGCATCAGATCCCCTGACTGGAGTTACAGATGGTTGTGAGTCACCCAGTGGGGGCGGGGTCTAGAACTTGAACCCAGGTCCTCTACTAGCAAATACTCTAAACCACTAAGCCATCTTTCTGGCCCCTGTTGTCACCTTTTAAAGGTTAACTATTGTGCATACACACCACATTTTGCTCAGGCATTCTCTTGGTGGACATGTGAGCTGCTCCTGCCTCTTGGCTGTTGTGAATCCTATGAACATTAAACTATGAACATGAATACACGAGGATTTGTCTGAGTGTCTACTGTAATCTTTGGAGGATATTCCTAAAATAGAAATTGCTAGTGCCGTAAGGTTTTTTTTGTTTTTGTTTTTTCATCATGTTGGGGATTGAACCCAGAGCTCCACACATGATCAGTCAGTGCCTTATCATTGAGCCCCACTCATTCCAACCAAGCACGTTTTGAAGAAGAGCCCTTCATCACGGCAGCTGCGTCACTTCCGTTCCCATCAGCAGTGCGTTGTACATTCCAATGTCTTCACATACTCGCCAACATTTGTTATTTTCCTGGCTTAAAAAAAAAATTTGAAAGACGTGCAGTCCAGGGAGCAGAAGCGGTGAACTGTTATGGTTTTGATTTTCCTTTCTCTAACAACTTGTGTCGTAGTTGAACATTGTATTAATTGCTTTGCTCTCTGCCGTGACCCAGTGTCTGGCAAGGTGCATTTTAAGGAAGTGTTGGCTTTGGCTCACAGTCTAGGGAGGAATACAGTGGGTCGTGGTAGGAAGACATCACGGAGACAGAAGCAGGGGCTGGCTGGTCACAGTGCCTCTGTGGTCGGGGGAGAGCAGAGAGCAGAAAGGAAGCAGACCAAACCTCAAGGAAGTGACCCACTTCCTCTTGTGAGGCTCCACCTCCTGAAGGTTCCACAACCTTCCAGACCAACTTCACCAGCTGTGGACAGTGTTCAACACATGAGTGGAGGGAGGACCCTCTACATTCAAACCACATCTGGGTGTTACACCCCAGTGACATACTATGTAGACAGGATGCTTTTGCAGGTGCAAACAGCACTACTTACACTATGGACCAATGGAGACATCTCTAATGTTCAACAAAAGGAGATGTTGAACAGGCTGTGTTATACACATGCTATGGAATCGTATTAGCTTAAAAGGCAGGGAGGGGTAAGTCCCTACATCCTCAGAGGAAGAGCTACATGCTGTTATGTGAAGTCCATTGCTGAATCTAGTATGCAATGTCATTTATAGAAACAAACAAAACAAATAACACCACACAGTGTGCATAATTGCCATCCAATGAGAAGGAAAACAACAGGATTTCAGCTGAACGGAGAGAAGGAATAAAAAGGGCCCAGAGCCGTTGCTGGACATGGTCCAAGAAGATGCTGCTCTACCCATAAGGTGCTGAGTGGCAAAACAGCAGTCTGCCACACAGACTGATAAAAAGCTCTTCCAGCCAGGCATGGCCCGTGCATGCTTGTAACCCCAGCACTTTTGAGGTGGAGGTGGGAGTTTCAGAACAGCCTGGGCCATAATAGATCCTGTCTCCAAGAAGAAATCTCTTGGAGCTGTAGAGGTGGCTCAGAGATTAAGAGCACTAGCTGTTTTCCAAAGGTCTTGAGTTCAATTCCCAGCAACCACATGGTGGCTCACAACCATCTAGGGTGGGATCTGATGTCCTCTTCTGGCGTGCAGGTATACATGCAGATAGAGCACGCATACATCATACATAATAAATAAATCTTTAAAAAAAAGGGAGGGAGGGAGGGAGGGAGGGAGGGAGGGAGGGAGGAAGGAAGGAAGGAAGGAAGGAAGGAAGGAAGGAAGGAAGGAAGGAAGGAAGGAAGGAAGGAAGGCGGGCGCTATTTAAAAGACCAGGACATTCATACGAGAAAAGCAGAGCTGTGTGCTGGCATATCCTGTCCCTTTGCCCTCTGCTCAGTTGAGGAAGACCTGGCATCAGCCCTGACACAAAAAAAACAAAATGAAAAACACCTCACCCTGAAGTCAGCAGTGAAGAACATCACCGTTGTTCCCCCACTTGGAAGGAGAACAAAAACCCAAGCCAGCAACAGCAACAACCAGAGCGGCTCCAGGCAACTCGAGGCCAGCAGCCAGGGTTATTAATAGCACCGGCTGAGGGTCTGCCAGCCGCCTGGATAACCCTTCCTCCAGCAGAGCAGGCTTCCAGCCGAAGCTCCAGGGACTTCTGGGTGCTGGCACACTGCTGGTGGGTGGGTCATGACCTCCATTAGATGTATGTGACCTTGAACTCCAAAAGGTTGCAGGCCACTGCCCAGGAGCCATGAAAATATCCAGTGCCTGTAAGAGTCCCGTACTGAGTTTTGGTTTTGCTTTGTTTGTGGTTTTGGATTGGTTTACATCTCTTTGAACACAGCACCTGAAGCACACGAGGCAAGGGGCCTACCACTGTCTGATCTGTATCCCTAAACCCAATAGTAAGAGTTTGTTTGACACAGGATCTCACTATGTAGCTCTGGTTGTTCTGGAACTCACTATGTAGACCAGGCTGGCCTTGAACTCACAGAGAGCTACCTGCCTCTTCCTCCTGAATGCTGGGATTAAAGGCGTGCGCCATTATACCTGGCTCCCCATAGTAGGTTTTTTTCCAACAATTTATTTTTATTTCATGAGCATTGGTGTTTTGCCTGCATGTATGCTGTGTGAGGGTGTCAGATCTTGGAGTTACAGACAATTGTGGGTGTTACAGACAAACGTGGGTGCTGGGAATTGAACCCCCGTCCTCTGGAAGAGCAGTCAGTTGAAGAAATAACTGTATAGAACAAGGGATCTTATTACAAATGTCCTGACCACCCTCACCTCTCCACCCTGCCTCCCCTGGCCTTACTCACCCACATTCACTCCCCAGGGCTCACACTCAAGTAGGACAGTGGAGGTGACTTTCCTTTACATTCTTCAGAATGTAACTGGCCTCAGGCAGGGTAGAGCGCTTGAACCTAGTAAGTAGTAAGCCATTCAATTCTCGCGCTCTCATTCACAACCATGCCTGCCTTCCGGTGTTGTCCATTCTGTCGTGGAACCGAGGCTTGCTGTTGGAATTCCAGAGAAAGATTGTGAAGGGCTCACCTACCTTGGGACTCAAAGTGCAATTGGTCAATGCTCCATTCACAGCTCTGTCTTTTCTGGCCATAAATATCTGCACTGGGATCCCCTCGCCCCTATTTCTCTCCTCGAATTGCCACATCTGATCTCACTCATCCACAGATGGGAAAGCACAGGCTTCTGCCTTCCTCGAAGAAGGTGCTCCTCAGCCCCTCAGAAATGCACGTCTTCAAGTTTCCGCTGTCCCTCGCTCAGAGCCAGGGCATCGTGTTGATGCTGTGTCTTGGGCTCAGAGGTGCCTGAAACCAAACCGAGCCTCCTCAACCTGCAAGTGGCAAGGCTGGACTGCATAGCCGGTCCCCAACTCTTCCTCCCGTGCCTGCTCCTGAGGAACTAGGCTTCTCCACACAACCCGCATTCCCGAGTGGCAGTCTTGTGCCACTCAGATGTGAGGGGGTAGTCACCTTGACACAACGGCAGCCATCTTGAGTTGTGACCTCCACGGCTGCCTGGAGTCACCTTGGCTGTTTTTGTCCTGCAGTATCTCAGCAAGCTGTACATAGATAGAAACCACTAGCATTGTATGTGGGGTTTTTTATTTCTGTTTACATTACAGTGTACAGTAAACATGAAGAGGAAGTCAGGGAAGGGACCCACACCTACAATCTTACTGCCTCCTCACCTCCAGCTCCTCCTCCACCTCCAGCTCCTCCTCCACCTCCAGCTCCTCCTCCACCTCCAGCTCCTCCATCTCCAGCTCCTTTACCTCCAGCTCCTCCTCCACCTCCAGCTCCTCCTCCACCTCCAGCTCCTCTTCCAGCTTCTCCCCACCTCCAGCTCCTCCTCCACCTCCAGCTCCTCCTCCACCTCCAGCTTCTCCCCACCTCCAGCTCCTCCTCCACCTCCAGCTCCTCCTCCACCTCCAGCTCCTCCTCCACCTCCAGCTCCTCCTCCACCTCCAGCTCCTCCACCTCCAGCTTCTCCCCACCTCCAGCTTCTCCCCACCTCCAGCTCCTCCTCCACCTCCAGCTCCTCCTCCACCTCCAACTCCTCCTCCACCTCTAGCTCCTCCTCACCTCCGGCTCTTCTTAACCACTGAGCCATCTCTCCAGCCCCCCAATAAACCTCTTGCACTAACTCTGTAGCAAATGGCATGTTTCCTCAGTGGCATACCTTGGCAGGGTCCCCCAAAAGGTGCCCATTTCTCCTTTTTAATAAAATCATTGCACATGCCCTTGGGACTGAATTCCTCACTTTGTTCTTTTTTCAATCTGCATTCAGATATTACATGGCTCCTCATTCGTTCATGTGTGTTCAAGTCTACATGACTTCTGAGTCAAGCAGCTTGCTAGGCCCCATGACCTTGACCTTGACCATTGTAGACCCTCACCCCAAGTACATGGTTAGTGCCCTATGTATTCAAATCAACTAGCTTGGATGGTTAGGGCATAGACTACAGACTATCATTTTTGTTAGGAATGATCCCACTGGTCTTTGGGAACATTTCTCATATTTTTATTAGTTTTCTTTTTTTAAAAAAGATTTTTATTTATTATGCATACAATGTTCTGCCTACATGTATGCATGTGTGTCTGCAGGCCAGAAGAGGGCGCCAGATGTCATTACAGATGGTTGTGAGCCACCATGTGGTTGCTGTGAATTGAACTCAGGACCTCTGGAAGAGCAGTCAGTGTTCTTAACCTCTGAGCCATCTCTCCGGCCCTTTATTAGTTTTCTTATTTGAGAGCTCCAAACACGGCATCACACATTCTGGCTTCTCTCTATGCCCTGCCCTCTCCTGTCTCCCACTTACCCTGTCAACCACAAACCCCTCCCCCACCCCAGCTCCCCCCCCCCCCCAGATTCACGTCTTGGTTTTGTTCTGTGGCCCACTTAGTTTAACCAGGGCCATCTGTGTGGCGACCATCAGATTGAAACTGTTCACCGGAGCCTGGTGCCGCTCTCCGTGGGTGCCCAACTGATATTATCAGGAGTCGGAAGGTTTCTCCTGGATTTCCTGTGCCGTCCGTGCCGGATAGGCAAACATTGTTCTGTGTGTGTAGAGTGGAGGTGGGGAGGAGGCAGGGGCACCCCAGAAGGGACGTGTCCTGCTCTATCACACTTCTGGAGCTAGGTTGGTGGCCAGCGAGCCACACCAGCCTCCTGTCTTTACCCAGAACATTGGACTTCCAGGCTTCCCCCAGTTTGTGGTTTGTTTGTGGTTTTGTTTGGTTGGGTTTTTTTTGAGACAGGGTTTCTCTACACAGCCCCGGCTGTCCTGGAACTCACTATGTAGACCTGGTTAGCCTCGAACTCACAGAGATCCTCCTGCCTCTGTCTTCCAAGTGTTGGGATGAAAGGCGTGTGCTACTATGCCTGGCCCTTCCTCCCCAGGTTTTTATGTGAGTACTGGGATCCAAACTTACATCTCTCCAGCCCTGAGAGAACTTTTTATTTTTTCAAGAAATGCAAATTTAGCCAGGGTGGTAGTGGCACAGGCCTTTAATCCCAGCACTTGAGAGGCAGGGGCAGGCAGATCTCGTCGAGTTCAAGGCCAGCCTGGTCTACAGAGTGAGTTCCAGGACAGCCAGAGCTGTAACACAGAGAAACCCTGTCTTGAAAAAAATAAAATAGGGGGCTGGAGAGATGGCTCAGCAGTTAAGAGCACTGACTGCTCTTACAGAGGTCCTGAGTTCAATTCCCAGCAACCACATGGTGGCTCACAACCACTTGTAATGAGATCTGGTGCCCTCTTCTGGCCTGCAGGGACACATGCAGGCAGAATACTGTATACATGATAAATAAATAAATAAATAAAATAAAATAAAATACAAGTTTGCTGGGGGCAGTGACAAACCTTTAAGCACAACACTCAAGAGGTAGAGACAGGAGATCTTTATCTGTGAGCGAGAGGCTAGCCTGGTCTACAGAGGGTGTGGGGAGGGAGGGACAGAGAGAGACTAAGTATTTCAATCGAAGGTGTTTAAACAAACAAGCAAAGACATCTGAACCTGGCTGAGCAGATGTTCACTCCGATACCCTGTGTGTCTGGACATTAGACTTTCTCTACAGAAGGGCATTTTCGTAAAGGTGATTTGAATTGATTGGTCCCATGGTCTCACCTTCTAGGTGAAGTATCAATGGGAGGATCCGCTAATGACCTCAGGTGGCTTTGTCCAGCGCCATAGCTCCGGGCTGGACAGGCTGCTTGCTCTGGGAGCCTCTTGCAGGGCGTTCACCGGAAATTGCTTTTGGCTTCTATTTTCCAGCGGGTCAGGTGAGGTTTGTTGACACCGAGGGCTCCCGAAGACGGAGCAGCCTGAAGAAGAGGGCTAGAGATCACGCCTGGAACACAGTACCAAAAGCTTCTGGCCAGCGATGCTGAGCGGAAAGGATCTTCCAGCACCTCGCTGTTCCAGAGTTCACAGCTTGCGAAGAAGGTCGTCTTCGCAGCGGAGCGCTGGTGCATGCCCATCCACTCGGCTCCTCGAGGGCGTGGGGCAGCCTGTGCTCACTGCGAGCGGAAACCTCTCCTGGCCCCATCAATTCTGAGCTTTCCTTCCGGTCCCTCAAGAAGCCAACCTACAACTCTAGTAATGAATGGTGGCAGCCGGATGCTTCCTCCTCTCCCTCTACCTAATTGTCATCTTAACCCACACGGAAGCCCTGGCACCTCCGAGAACCCGAAGTGCTGCGCTTCCGCGTATCCCCGGCCACTTCCCCCTGTCCCCCGGGAAGTCGCTGGCCAGCCGCCCAGCCCCGAGTCGGGCTCTGGAGACTCCAGCCTGAAGACAGTGGGTTCGGGCACTCCGCTCGCCCCCAAGCACACCTGCTTTTCCACGGTCAAGCGATGCCGCTGGCCGTGGTAAGGTCACCAGTTACCCCAGCCTCCAGAGGAGAAAGACCAACGAACTGACAATAGCCACCAACACCCCCAAATCTGGGGTTCCGGGGCCCTCGGTACCGTTTGCCCACGAAGGGGCGTGGCCCCGGGACCCAGGCGTGGGAGCCAGAACTGTTTGCTGCTGGCAGAAGCGCTGTCTGTCGCCAAGGTCCGGGCCGGGTCGGGTCAAGTCGCCGCGGGGCGGGGCGGACAGGGCAGAGCTTTAAGAGGGCACGGCCTGGGGACGTCTGGACGACCCGCCCCAATGGAGACCGCCAGGGACTACGCGGGAGCCCTCATCAGGCGAGTGCAGCCCGCCACCCCCTGCGTCCGGGGTACCCCGCTCGCTCCTCTCCATTTCCTCTGCACCCCGGGTCCTCCTGCGTCCCAAGTCACTCTCTCCCCGTGCGTTCTCTTGAATCCGAGCTCCTCCTCCCTCGCACACCCCATCCGTTCCCTGCCTCCGCTCCCTCGGTTGGGGTCCCCCTGCAAGTCCAAGCCCCCGGGCCTAGTCCCCACCCTCGCCAGTCAGCGTCCACCCACCCACCCCCCAGCAGCCCCGAGGTTCCTCCCGCAGAGGGTCTCAGGTGCCCGGTGGGGCGCTCCCGAGGTGCGGGGGAGTCCGCGAGACAAGGGGCAGGGGTGGACGCGCGGGGGTGGCCGCATCTCTTGCAGCTCCTACGGACTATGGTTACAAACCCTGGCATGTGTCTATGCTGGAGGGACAGGGCTTCTCCGGGTCCTGGGACTGAGAACCGAGTTGGGGGTTGAGGGGAGAGAGTCCTGGTTTAGGTACTTCGGGTGAGCATGGGCTCTGCCTACCCAGGGGAGGCTGGGCTCACCCAGGTTTGCGAGGGCAGTTTTGGCTCCCAGCCAACCCCACATCTAGGCCTTGCTCACGGCGCTGGCATCACTCCCCTTCGGTTTATCTCCATATGCTGATGGAACATTCTAGTTCTTGATACTATCCCAGGCGTTAGGAGGCAGAGGGGTGTGTGTATGTCTGTGTAAGAAAGAGACGGAGACCCGGAGAGACACAGAGACAGGGAGTGAGAGACAGTGAGGATGAGAGACTCAGAGATCGAGAATAAGTCCAGAGAGAAGGAATTAGAGACATATAGACAGAGAAAGAAAGGCTGGCAGACATTCAGAGTCTCCCTCCAAGGCCTAGATATATCGTTCAGGCTGGTCTCAACTCATAATCCTCCTGCCTCTGATTCTTCCGTCCAGACGACTGGCTTTCAGAGTCGAGACCGGCTGCATGGCAGCGACTTTACAGAACGGGGTAAACAGTGAGATCTTGGAGGTGAAAATACTGCTAAAGGATGAAGAAACCCAAGTGCATATAAATGCAGGCCCCACGGTGTACCTCTTGCAGAGAAATGTGGATGAGGAAGAATAGGGTCACCAACCATAGGTGCTGTCCAGCAGCTTATGAGACAGGGTCCTAGGGGAAACCGTGTGTCAATTCACAAGGTGAGAAAAGCAGCTACCAAAATGAAAAGGCTGCTCTTCAGGCACAGCCGCTGCTTCCTCTTGAAACAAATTAAAAAAAAAACACCTTAACTTTAGGGGCATCAGGGGACTTGTAAAGGCTCCCAAATAACACTGCATTCTAGCTATCAGCCGCAGGAGATGTGTGGGAGGAACATGGATGTTTAAATGGAGAGGATCATGGGTCAGCTTCACAGCGTGAGAACAGCTCTTTGCCAGATCTCTTAATTCCTGCCTCGCTCAGAGATAGGCTCTCCCTATCTGTGCTTGTTCTGGGAGACCTTGTTTTCCCTATCCGTCTTGTCTTGTCACATTGATCCAGGGGTTTCTCTTTACCACCTTCACAGCTAGACATGCCATCCGCCTCCCCAACACTTTTAATCTCAAGGACAAGAGCAGTGACTCTGTGGTGTTTTTTTTCCCCAAGGGCCGAGGTTTACGGAGGTTAGTGTTCAGTAAGCAGTTGCCAGTTGGCCTCAGAGTGGGAGGCGTGAAGGCCGAGCTTACCCTTGCATCTAACCACGCAACAGTTCAAGGAAATCCAAATGTATCTGGGTGCGTCTCCATGGTGTCACGTGTGAGGTGGAAGTGACTCCCAAGATCAAAACACTGGAGAATATATGATCTGTGACACCCTCCATTCCAGCCTGGCAAGCCCCAGGAGCTTGTACCTTTTTGTTAGTGACCAGCTTGCTTCAGTTCTCAAAGTAATAACCTACTTCCAGACCCGCCTGCCCTGACCCTTTGGCACAACGTGATTCCAACCCAAACGGGAAGAAAACAACCTAGAATACTTGCTGGAGGGAAAATATTCTTCCCCCTTCCCCACCCTTCCTTAAAAATCCTGTCCAGGCTAAAGAGCCACAGGCAAGGTCCACTGTGTGTTCTTTGCAGTCAAGCTGTGTTTCTGCTTCCTTTCAGCAGGTTTAAATAGCCCAGCACAGTGGCTGTCGTTCATTCGTTCATAACAGGATTCTCCCAGGGAGGTAACTTAATCAATAGACACCTTATTTAAAAAGTTAGGTATTGTACCGAGGGTGTGGTGGTGTGCATGACTGGCTTAGAGAAAGCCCTGGGCAGAGATGGGAGAGAAGGGATGCTTGCTAACAATTATGAAGCAGGAGAAAGAGCTGGGGGGAGGGGGCAGGGAGTGCTTCTTCATAAGCCTGAAGACCTGGATTCAGGTCCCAGCATCCTGATGTAAATAAAATCAGGCATGACCACAGGCACCCAGAACCCCAGCCCTGTGGGAAACAGAGAGGAGGATGGCTGAGGCTCACTGGCCACCAGCCTAGCTCTAGCCTCAGCCAAAGACCTTGTCTCAAAAGAACAAAACAAAGAGACTGTAAAGCAGGACACTCCATGTCCCCCTTCAGCCTGTGTGTGTGTGTCCACACTCCACATTCACACAAAGTACTAATTCTTCTTTATTGATTTTTTTTTTTTTTATTTCTTGAGAAGGACCAAACTGGAGTCCTTGTCAAGAGCAGTATGCACTCTTAACTGCCAAGTCATCTCTCCAGCCCCTAATGCACATTCTTAAACAGCTTGTTGACGGGTTGTAACCACTGGAGACGGTGGTAATAAGGAAAGAGGCCCGGAATCTTCTAGCAAAACTCTGGATATTTGTAGGTGTTTATTATCACCTACAGACAAAATCTACTTTGGCCAAACTCTGAAGTTCTTGCCAAGCTGATATTTACCCTGAAAGGGCACCATGAGCATTTGTAATTATTTGGAGCTTCTGTGGCTGGGTGCTGCTGGGTGGTACAGAGAGTGCCTAGCAAGTCCGAGACCATGGGCTCCATCTCCATATCAGTCACTCAAGAAAGAATTCGAGTGTCTTTGCTTTTATAAGGAACTTGGTTTTGTACAGCTGCTCTTCCAGTTTAGAATTTATACGGGAGTCCCTGGTGATATTAGAAAGATAACAAGTTTGCTACAAAGCAAATCTCCAGGTTTCTGTTTTGGGAACCAGACCTCCTTTTATAATAATGTTGCAAAGTGTTCAAAGGCTTCGGTCTTGTGTTCTATGCCCTTTATACAAAGCATTCTGTTAGGTCACTAAGAACAGACTCAGGTCAGGCAGCCTGTGTTCAGACTTCTGGGCAGACACATTCCAAACTGTGTGTGCTATCTACAAAGAGCCATGTGTGGAGCTTGGCCATGGGAAACCTAATTTGCTGACACTTGCCATTGGGCCCTGCTACCCTTGGATGCTGCCCCACAGCGCATAGACGCCTCTCTAAGCCTGATGGACACTACTCAATCATTGCCTCCTCTCTCTGCTTCTCAGCGTTTGACCTCACCATGGCCTACCTTAATGCTATCACATATTCTTGCCCCCACGGTGTTTGGCTGATAAAATTCCGCCCTTTACTTCCCTCATATGCATTTCTCATTTTGTGAACAACGGTGAAACACACAGCAGCTATGGAGGATCCCTGAATAGCTTCTGTCACTAATAATACCACAGTGTGGCTGGCCTCCACACCCATGGCATCTGCCTCCAAGGATTCTACCAACTGCCGGGGGGGGGGGGGGGGGGGATAGGCAATTGATTGATTTTGTTTGGAGAGGGGGTAGGTTGGTTGTTTTCCTTGATACTAAGTCTAGATTTCCCTAGGTAGCCCAGGCTGGTCTCTAACTTGTGATCTGCCTGCTTCTGCCTCTTCAGGTAGTGAGAGTGCAGTCATTTTGTACCAGCTGCAGATCTGTACCACCTGAGGGTGCAGGTGTGTGCCTCCTGAGGGTGCAGGTGTGTGCCACCTGAGGGTGCAGGTGTGTGCCACCTGAGGGTGCAGGTGTGTGCCTCCTGAGGGTGCAGGTGTGTGCCTCCTGAGGGTGCAGGTGTGTGCCACCCGAGGGTGCAGGTGTGTGCCTCCTGTGGGTGCAGGTGTGTGTCTCCTGAGGGTGCAGGTGTGTGCCTCCTGAGGGTGCAGGTGTGTGCCTCCTGAGGGTGCAGGTGTGTGCCACCTGAGGGTGCAGGTGTGCACCACTATCTCTGGCTTTTGAAAACAGCTGTATTTTTCGGTTGCACCTGTGCAGACTTGGTCTTTTCCTTCCCCGCTATTTACATTGTGTTGGGTATAGGTGTAGGTTCTACAAATTCTACATCTTATATAAGGGGCGTGAGCGTCTGTGGATTTGGAGATACTGGGGCTCCTAGAACCCACCCCCTGAGGATACTGAGAGACAGCTGTATTTCTCTCCAAGCCCTGGTTCCAGGGCCTTTCCTCCAGCACTTTCAGGATAAACTTCATCCCGTGGGAGGCATACAGAGAAAGCTTTTCATAGACTTCCATGTGGAATGGGAGGCAAGGCCAGTGGTGCAGGCGGTAAAAGAATTTACCAAAGGTGCAAAGGGCAGAGGGAATTGATTGAAATACACTACAAAGAGGCAGCAGGCGAGCTCCCAGGTGCCTGAGAGGGCATAGAAGTCTTCCATAGTAGTTATGGAGGAGTTACTTAGTTTTCTTGTAGGCACTTGATATGGGGTCCAAATCTGGTGGACATGTCGTTATATGTAAAGCAATAAATTTTACAACATGCATTTTATTTCCCCTCGAGACTGGTCTTATTCAGGTGCATTGGATCATGGGAATCAGGCTCCTGTGTAAGACATGTAGGTCACTAAGATGAGGTCCGAAGGAGTCATGGCCTTGATGTTAAAGTGTGGGGATTTTGATCTTGGTTTTGGTCTTTTTCCTCTGGCGTGTAGATGTATGTATGTGGGGAGGGTTTAGTCATCTTACTGGAGAAAAGTCCACGTAGACTGTCTATCTATGGCTTCTTGCTTTGTGCCACATATTTCTATAACTTCCCTCAAGGAAGGAAGCAAAGCGCCCCTGTTACCCCTTCTTCTGGGAGAGCTGATGTTTGACAGTTTTCCAGAATATTCTATGAAGTCTGATTTCCACTAACCAACCTACTTCCTTAAACTCCGTTTCCTTATTATTTTTCCTTCAATGAGTTACTTCCTTCCTATTTCATAGAACTGTCTGCACCCATTTTCCAAGGAATTAGGGAGCAACTGTCTTCTCTGTTGACATGGTGAAGAAGCAGAATTCTGAGGTCTCTCCATGGTCTTGCTCTTTTGCTTTCGGGGAGCCATCAAGGAAAGAAGACTGAACCAGGGCTTATGCTCTGCTAACTACTAAAGAGTTTTCTTTAGGCAGTCTGTCTTAACATTGACGAGTCAGGATATTGGGTTAGAGGTGGAAATAGAAACCCCCCTTTCAGCAATGTGCCAGTGACCGGATGTGAAGCGTCTGTCCTTCCTATGTGACAAAGTAAGCAGGAGTTGCACCCTGTTCTTTAATGCCCTGCCATGTTCATTTAGCAGCCTGGCCCTACTCATCGTTGAGTTGGAGTGGTCAGTACTCAACGCGTTTGTTAAGCAAGTTTAATGTGCATTTAACCCCTTCATGTCTTCTAAGATAGTCTTGATCTGAGAGAGAGAGAGGTAGGGGTTGAAACAGGGTCTCTCTTTGGAACCTAGGGCTCACAGATAGACTAGGCTATATAGAGTGAGCCCTGAGAATCTGCAAGGTCTAATTATTTGTTGTATCAACTGAGCCTATTATTTTATGATTTGACACATTAAGGCACTCACCCTTGACCAAAATGGCAGAATTTGATTTCCATAGTGTGTGTGTGTGTGTGTGTGTGTGTGTGTGTGTGTGTGTGTGTTAGTCCATGAGTCTTATCTCCAGCAATGAGCCAGTTCTTGGTTAGGAAATAGTAGGCTAAGAACAAAAGATCCACTGTCCTTTCGTAGCCAAGAAGACTTCCTTGAGGGCAGGTAGAGGCATCGAGGGCCACAGTGATTGCCAGCCCTTATCTTGTCAGATGGGAAAAGACAATGGGGACTTTTGAACTCCTCAGCTGGGTCAGGTTACTGGAGTGTAGAGGGGGGGGTGTTTGGGGAGACAAGCATCTCTTTCCAATGAAGAGACCTAGGACCCTGGTAACAAGGGCAATGATGTTCTGCCTTCTGCTAGTGGCTAGACCGGGCATTTGAAAGCATGGCCCTGTTCTTTTGTGTCTCTGACTTCATCCTGTTATGCTTTTGACTCAGAAAATAAATGGCACTCAGTGGAGATGGGAGGGAAATGTTCAGGCAGACCCTGGGCTCTGTGAGCAGCTTCCAGAGGCCTCATGGGTAATAGCAATGGCCTCTTGCTCAGTAGTAGGAGATAGACTCATCTCCACTGGGAGGTTCAGAGTCTCCTGTGGGAGGGATAGAATCTGGCGGGGTAGACGCCAAGGTAAGAAAGCTGTGGATAGAGAGTCAGGTGTGGTGACGCACACACGAGCCTGGTAAGAGAGGCTCAGGGGTTCCTGGTCACCCTGAAGTACATAGTGAGACCTCATTTCAAAAGCCGTCCCCCCTCCCCCCCCCCACCAAATGTGGTTGTCTATTCAAAACTCCAACCTGGCCCTGCTTAATGACCTACTTCTCCACTGCACTGTCCCCGAGTCACTGTCTACCTCATGACAAGGACTCACAGATTTCTTGGTAATCTGTTAATGCACACGGGTGTTGACCTGACGTAGAACTCTTCTGTCTTTTCTCTTCCTCGGGAGAACTTGACCAACTGGTTAACGTTTCACAGTACAAGTAGGTTGAGGACAAAGCTAGATAGAGCTCTGACTGGGAAGCAAAAACATAGCTAGCCCCCAGTCCCCGCCTTCCAGGTCACCAGGTGAGACAGCCTTGCGTGAGTTTGGCCCTAGTGATGGTTCAGCCATATGTGAACATCTTGTTCTTTGGGTTGTGTAACAGAAACCTGGTGCAACTCCTCTGAATCAAGGCAGAAGTTCAGGAGCCATATGCCAGGGCCACCGCTGTGCTGGGACCATTTAGGTCTCTGGTCAGGTGCCAAGGTTTTTCCAATGGGAGAACCAGGTCAGGGACCCTTTGGTCTATCTCATTCCCCTCAGTGCAGTCTCTCGGGGGAAACAAATTGTTCAGCCGCTTTGTGCACCTGAAAGGGGAAGGAATTGAGCAAATGAATGCAAACCTGCTGGGGGTGGGGGTGGAGGGGTGGGGGGCAGCTCCATGGGTAAGTGCGCTCGCTGCTCTCACAAAGGACCTGAGTTCAGTTCCCAGCACCCACATCAAGGTTCACAACCATCTGTAATTTCAGCTCCAGGGCCTTGGAGCCTCTGACCTCTGTGGGCATCTATACTCACATGCACATATTCACGTGCCCACATACTGTCCTACACCTAATTTAAAAAAAGTAAAAATAGCTGGGCGGTGGTGGTGCACACCTTTAATCCCAGCATTCGGGAGGAAGCAGAGCCAGGCGGATCTGTGTGAGTTCGAGGCCAGCCTGGTCTACAGAGCGAGATCCAGGACAGACACCAAAAATACACGGAGAAACTCTGTCTCGAAAAACCAAATAAATAAATAAATCTAAAAAAATTTTAATTAAGGAGTGTTAATTTTTCTTTCCTTTTTTTTTTTTTTTTTTTTTTTGGTTTTCCAGACAGGGTTTCTCTGTGTAGCTTTGTGCCTTTCCTGGAACTCACTTGGTAGACCAGGCTGGCCTCGAACTCACAGAGATCGGCCTGGCTCTGCCTCCCGAGTGCTGGGATTAAAGGCATGCGCCACCACCGCCAGGCTTCTTTCCTTTTTTTTTTTTTTTTTAAAGATTTATTTATTTATTATGTATACAGTGTTCTGTCTGCAAGTATCTCTGCCTGTCAGAAGAGGGCACCAGATCTCATTACAGATGGTTGTCAGCCACCATGTGGGTGCTCAGGACCTCGGGAAGAACAGTCAGTGCTCTTACTCTCTGAGCCATCTCTCCAGCCCCTAAAATGTTTTGACTCAGTATTTGCAGAATATAATTTGGAGAGGGGGCTGAGGACTAACCCCAGCGTAGCCCTGGATATGCTAAATTGATGTGTTTCTTTTTTTTTTCTTTTTTTTTTTTTTTTGGTTTTTCGAGACAGGGTTTCTCTGTGTAGCTTTGCGCCTTTCCTGGAACTCACTTGGTAGCCCAGGCTGGCCTCGAACTCACAGAGATCCGCCTGGCTCTGCCTCCCGAGTGCTGGGATTAAAGGCGTGCGCCACCACCGCCCGGCTCTTGATGTGTTTCTTGCTTGTTCCACGGAGGTATAGATGTATTTGACATTTAGTAATTCCTAGGCATCTTTCTTTTAGATGCAAATATTAAAACTGCATTGTTGCGTGTGTCTCAAATATCTTCTTAAAAACCTTCATCTGAAGGATTGTTCTCCCCTGTGCCCCCTTCATAGGCCCCTGACATTCATGGGGTTGCAGACTAAGAAGGCCCTGCTGACACCCCTCATGCATCCAGCTCGTCCTTTTCGGGTCTCAAACCATGACCGAAGCAGCCGGCGTGGGGTGATGGCCAGCAGCCTCAGGGAGCTTATCAGCAAGGTACTGTGGTTACAGCCTCAGATGCCCTCGGCTAGCTCAGGGTCCAATCATGGTCACTAAGCCAATGTCAAGGCAAAGGAGTCAAGAAAGATGGCATGCCTGCTGGGTAGTGGTCATACACGCCTTGAAGCCCAGCACTTGGGAGGAAGGAGCAGGCAGATCTCTGAATTGGAGGTCAGCCTGGTCTATAGAGCAAGTTCAAGGACAGTCAGGACTATATATAGAGAGCCTGTCTCAGAGAGAGAGAGAGAGAGAGAGAGAGAGAGAGAGAGAGAGAATATCAAACTCATCGGTCCCTCTCTAGGTTTTGGGCCCTTGAGGGGAGGTGGTGAAGGATGGGTCTAAATCCTCAAAGTGCCACTGTCTCTCCACATCATGGAAGACTGGGGGTCTGAGGTGAATGCCTTAGCAGCATCCAGCAACTGAAAATGTTGCTTTCCTTCTTTGAGAAGGGAGACTATGGAGACCTGGGAAATCTGACCAGGATAGGTAGTCCTCACGCTAAAACAGTGCTCTCAATCAAGAAAGCATCATAGACTCTCGGAGAAGCACAACTCAGAGGTGCTACGGAAATGAGAAATGGGCATCCCGAGTGAAGCCTCTGCAGCAGGAGGTAGGTGATCGGGTGTGCTGCACGAGGCCACGCACTTAAAGGGCAAGACTGCAGGGCCATCTGCTTATTCCTCTGCATAAAGGCAATCACAGAAACTAAATATGAGTGCATCACTTATTTCATTCCTTAGGAAGAAAAAGGTCCATTTAAAATCTTCATTTGTTTTTCTGAGTGAAGGCAATGGTTTTCTTCACTCCTGTCGCTTTATCCCAGACAGCCAGCCCTCCTGAAACCTTATCACAAATGCCACTGATGGTCCGGTGTGAAAGATCCTTCATCCTGTGTTTCTGCTCCCTTGCAAACCTAGACTCTGGATGTCCTGGTCATCACAGCTGGCCTGGTCACGCTGGTGCTGGAGGAGGATGGTACTGTGGTGGACACCGAGGAATTCTTTCAGACCTTAAGGGACAACACACATTTCATGATCTTGGAAAAGGGACAGAAATGGACACCGGTAAGCATAGCCTCGCTACTCAAGCAGCGAGGTAGACGTTCTACCTACGAGTGCACTGTCTACTTTAGTGTTGACCGAGCCACGCCTTACTTATATTCTTTATGTACTCGCCTCCTAGCCACAGCCACAACTCTCAAAAGGATTCTCAAGTGTTTCTAGAAAATTCGATGTCTCTGAATTTAGACTGTATGATTCAAAACAAATAATTTTGAAGCATAAGCTTTGGCCAATGACCTGACTGAGGCAGGTCAGCAGACATGCCCTGGTTACTATTGACTGCCTCATCCTTAGGAAGCCAGGCAAGCTGGCATGGCTGAGTCATGTGTGTGTGTGTGTGTGTGTGCTCATCAGCCTTCTGTCACTATAATAAAATACTCGAGACAGTTAACTTAGGAGAAAGGTATATTTTGTCTAATATGTGGGAGGGTCTAGTCCACGATCAGTTCTGCCCGCTCCCTGAGGCAGCATGTCCTTGCAGGAGCAAGCAGAATGGCAAAGTCACTGGTATTGATCTTCAAGACATAGGATAAGCTTCCCTACCCTGCTGCAGACTGATATTTAAGACAACAGAGTTGAAACACAGTCTGTGATCTAGGAACATGGGTCCATGCCTGTGCACCTGCCCCCGGAACACACTAGCACCTACACAGCAGATGTATATCAGACCATCCGTGTTCCCTTGTGAGTGATGGTGAAGACTGGCGACAAACCAAGCGTCCGCTGCAGGAGGGTGGAGACGTCACCCAGCCATCACTGCGTGTCCATTTCAGTTCACATAGGCTGACATGTCACTGCACAGTTACTGAATACAACACTCTTCAACCCTGGAGACACATGAAGAGCAGTTGCAGGCACCATCTGAGTGAATCCCACAGCTGTGCTGAGGGAGAATGGCCTAGGACCGTGCATCAGGCAACCCACCTTCAAACTTTTCCGTCTCAGGGCTTATGAAAAGTAATGAAGACTCCAAGCACCTTTGACATCTGTCATTAATGTGGGTTACATCAATAGAGCCAACAAATCACGGCTGTCAATCACGGCTTCTTACCTGGGGATGTTTTGCCCTTAGGAGCCATGGAGTAATATCTGAAGATGGCTTAGAATGATAAACTGGGAGAGAGGTCACAGCTGTTACCATCTAGAATGGAAATTGCAACGCACAGCCTTGGAAACAAAAAGTCACCCAGCTCCTAATGTCATGTGTGCCAAGGTTGAGAAACTATAAGCCATATATACAGACATTTCCAATATTCAAAATTAAAAGTGAGAAATTAAAAGATATTTATCAATTAGTAATAACTCAGTAAAGGTTGGCTTGAACTACATATTTTTTTTAAAGATTTATTTATTTATTTATTATGTATACAGTGTTCTGTTTGTATGTATGTCTGCACACCAGAAGAGGGCACCAGATCTCATTATAGATGGTTGTGAGCCACCATGTGGTTGCTGGGAATTGAACTCAGGACCTCTGGAAGAGCAGTCAGTGCTCTTAACCTCTGAGTCATCTCTCCAGCCCTTGAACTACATATTTTAATAAAAAAAAATAAAAAAATATTTTCAATGAGTGGGTAGCGGTGGCACATGCCCTTAATTCCACCTCAGCACTCGGGAGGCAGAGGCAAGTTGATCTCTGTGAGTTCAAGACCAGCCTAGTCTACAGAGTGAGTTCCAGGACAGCCAAGGCTACACAGAGAAACCCTGTCTCTAAAAACCAAAGGAAAAAAAAAAAAGAAGAAAATATTTTTTTAAAATAAATGACCACTCTCCAAAACAAGAACAAGGAATTATACTTTTCATATTTTTGCAAATCTCTTTAATGTCCAGAAGACTCTTGAATTCTCAGGTATGGGGCTGGACACATGATTTAGCAATTAAGAGCATTTGCTGCTCTTGCAGAGGACCCAGACTCAGTTCCCAGCACCCACATGGCTGCTCACAACCATCTGTAACTCCAGTTCCAAAGGATCTGATGCCTCTTCTGATCTCTGAGTAAGAACACATACGTATATGCAGGCATGCTCATGCACACACACTCACACACACATAAACACACACACACACACACACACACACACACACACACACACACACACACACACCATAAATAATTCTCAGACATACCTCTGTGTTCAATCTGCTCTACTCTATTGTTTGGGTGGAACTATGAAGGAACTCCGGCCTGGCTGCAGATGTGTCGATGGAAAGGAAAGGGGAGGTGCTGATGGTCTCCGCATACTGCTGAGAACACTCTGCTCTGCTACTGCATGAAGAGTCAACAGTGCCGGGTCCACAAAACTCAACCGCAGTGGAGAATCTAAGGAGCTCCCAGTGGAGTTGGTCACTCTGTTCCACTGAGTACTTCAGTCTGTCTTACATTTGGAAAGGATCTCTCATTGGAGTGGTCTTGAAACATCATACTTTGGTCCTTAGGAAAATACTGGCTTGGAACAGAGATGTAGCTTAGTGATGGATGTACTTTACATGCACAAAGCCCTGGGTTGGATCTCTAGTCCGCAAAGAAAAACAGAAGAAAAAGAGAAAAATAAAATATTGATTCATTAAGCTACAGGAATTAGGAGAACAGAGAAGAGCAATTGTCTTTAGTATTTATTGTGAAAACAGTTTTAACCCAAGAGAGAGCTTAAGCCTGATCCTCCACCTCCAGACCACACCGTGAGAACTTCTGCATTAAACCATTTCTAGATAATTCAAAACTATGCAAAATTAGCAATATAGTGTTCACGGGAAAGATGCACAGCCAAGGTGGTTTCCTCCTGTGGAGGCAGTGGGATAACCAGAAGAGACGCACAGGACCTCTGGGGTAGATAATGTTTTGTTTTGTCTTATTATTATGCATATATGTATGCATGCACACAAGTACCTCATAATTTTTAAGATTATTTTATATGTATGAGTGTTTTGCTTCCATGTATGTATGCATTAATCCCACAGATACCAGGAGAAAGGCCACCAACCCAAATCATGGTCAAATTAAAGCAAGTTTTAATTCGTGTACTTTGGCTACCTCTTCCTAAGGCAGGGATCAAGATATCAGCACTGGTCATGAAGAAGATAAGGCTTTTTATAGGTCAGGAGCAGGGGGTTTCCAAATGGGGGACCTGGCAGGCAAATAAGTGAGGCTACAGAAACATAACATGAGCATAACAAGTTGGTCACAACAACCTCCTGAAACAGAGGCATGGTTGTCGTTTTCTGGAAAAGGCAGTACAGAATCATTTGTAGTTAAGGTTACAGGTAGGGACATAGCTAATCCTTGAAAAAACAGAGATTAAATCATAAACAAAAACAAACCTCGTTTGACTTTGCTATAAGATGGTTTCCAAGCCCAAGATGGAGGCAGGCTGGTTTATCATATGTGCATCATGTGTGTGCTTGGCACCCCCAGATGATTGGGTGCCCTAGAACTGGAGTTACAGATGGTTGTGAGCCTCCATGTGGGTGCTGGGAACTGAACCTGGGTCCCCTATAAGAGCCATCCCTGTATCCTCCTTAAATGCTGTCTTTAAAATAGAAGGTAAGGTAACCATTGCCTGTAGATAGGCAAATTAGAAAAACTTTGAAAAGACAGATTAGTCATGGGCTCCTCTTTTTCTTCTTCTTCTTCTTCTTCTCCTCCTCCTCCTCCTCCTCCTCCTCCTTCTTCTTCTTCTTCTTCTTCTCCTTCTTCTCCTTCTCCTTCTCCTTCTTCTCCTTCTCCTCCTCCTTCTCCTCCTTCTCCTTCTCCTTCTTCTTCTTCTCCTCCTCATCCTTCCCCTCCCTCCTCCTCCTTCTTTCTTCTTCCTTCTTCTTCTTTTCCCTGACTATCCTGGAACTCACTCTGTAGACCAGGCCAGCCTCAAACACACAGAGATCTCCCTGCCTCTGCCTCCGGAATTCTGGGATTAAAGGTGTGCACCACCACCTCCCAGCTTCCAATTCTTTCTTCTGGGCTTTCTTTTAACTGTTTTTGCAGGGCTGGGGACAAGCTAGCCATGGCTTGCCACACACCAGGCCAGTGTTCTCCCACAGAGTGGCTCTTCCACCCCTGTGCTTTCTGTATGAGGTCACCTGTGTGACCTCCAGAGTGTCTGTGTTTATTCTCAGAACCTTACCTGGCCAGAGGGCCTTGGCAGATGTGTCTCTTGAGATGGAGAGATCATCCTGAATTACCCTGGAGTCCAGTGTCACCACAGGGCTCTCATGGGGTGGGAGAGCAGGGGGAGAAGAGCTAGAATGAGATGCAGAGGAAGAGGAGAACCACAGGCTGAGGAAGGCGGTAGCCTTGGTCAGGACCCCTGCTCCCGGAACCGGAAGAGTATAAGCCCGTGATATCTAAGCCAAGGTTCTGGTAACTTATAACAGCAATAGGGAACTAACACCAGTGGAAAAGGTGTTCGCTGTTGGTTTATACAAGGGAGAGTTTAGACATGTATTTGGAGGTGACGCTTTTAAGCTCTGCACAGTAAATGGACATCTAAGAGATGTAGCACAGTACTAAGTCATGACAAGATATCATCAGTATGAATATCGTGACTTCTACGTTCCAGGGCTGGCTGAGGACTCGTGAATCTGAAATACTGGGTTGGTTTGAGGGTTGGACGCTGAGGATGGAAGCCAGCCCCTCACAGACATGCACAGCTCCGTGCTCTGCCCCTGAGCCCCATCAAAGACTCTGGAGTCCTTTTCCTGACTGAATTTTCAGCCATTTTCCTGTAAGGTAGAATGGTGGCTTTCCCATAGAGTCCAGAAGGTTATCCCCAGGGCCCATTGTGACAGGAACAAAATCTTCAACCCAGAAGCAGCCACCAGATGTCTCCCTTGCTCAGTCTCTGGGACCCAAAGCCCCATGGGAAGGTGTTCCCTGCCACCCTGGAAGAAGACAGGGTCCAGTCATGCCCTTCCTTTCCTGCAGGTTATAGAAGCCTATATATATAGAGAGAGTGTGTGAGGGCCCACGCACTTAGCATTATAAGGGCATTTTGGTTTAGCACCAAGACTAAAGGCAGCCTAAAGGGAGAGTCAGATAAACTTTGAAAAGCCAGAAAACAATGTAGGACAGCGAAGAAGAGCTGGGGAAGGTGATAGATTTAAACCCTTTTTATTATTATTTATTAATATTTAAAATATTAATATTATTTTTAATATTCCCCAACACCCTTCTAGTCCTTAGTCATGAATTGTTTGTTCATTTTGAGACAGGGTGTCTGCATAGCCCTGGCTGTCCTGGATCTCGCTCTGTAGATGAGGCTGGCCTCAAACTCACAGAGATCCCCCTGCCTCTGCCTCAGAAGTGTTAGGAATAAAGATGTGTACCACCATGTCCAACTCAGACTTGGATTTTTAAATGATGTTTCTTTCTCAAATAGTGGATAGTTGGCACAGGGCTGGCAGAGCCTCTTGTGCATTATATTATTATGCAGAATAACTATATTATTGTGCAGAATCACTTGTCACTTGTGATCTGGGTAGCAGGAAGAGAGGGACACCTTCTTTAGCAAGAAGGGCTGGCACACTTTTAGGGGAATCGATGTTGAAGTTTCAAATGTATTTGATGGTTTTCATTATGGAACACTCCGTTTTCAAGTACTCCCCGCCCCTGAAGTTCCTGAGGCATGGGAACTCTGTCACCATCTTAGCTTGACCCCGGATACAGTGGGAACCGGCGTGTGGCCAAAACCACTTAGGAAAGCCGCTCATGAGCCACGATTGGCTGCCCATGCCCAGCCCCAGGACTGGAGATTGTCCTTGAACCCCAAACCTTGCGCATGCTAGGCGAGTTCTCTATTGCTGAGCCACACCCCCATTTGCATCTTGGGACTTCTTTGTTCCCTCAGAGTCCATTGTAGAGCTACCTACAAACCAAGAGTGCATGTCCCTCCCAACCGGAAGGGTCACCTGGTGTCCCTGGCAGACGGAGTGATTCTGTCAGTGGTTAATGTTCCCACACAGTCATCCTTCCTCCTTGGCAGTTCCTGGAAAATAGGAGACAGCCCGAGAGAGGCCTGGTCCACCTGTTCCCCAAGTCTCAGAGTTCCAGCATTTTCTTCATCAGATCTGCTTGTGAAAGGAAACGGAAATAGGGCTTCCTGCTCCTCCCTGGCTTTGTGACAGCGACAAGAGCAGGCTGACCATGTCCTCACATACTCACAGAGTAGCTTCAGGGCTCCAAGCAAACAAGCAAGCCTCCTCCGCACCCTGAGGCAGGACCCTAAGCACCTCTATCCATCAGACACAGTCCTCCAAGCCAAAGCAAACTCATCCTGAGTCACGCAGCTGGAAGTTGATGAGGGAAGAGATACACAGGCATGGTTGTAGTAGGACATGATGGCCTGCTATAAACGTGACTGGAATAATTACAGCTGACGTTGAGGAGACCCTAACTTTGGCAATAACCCCAGAATCGTGTGGTTCGAGTGTCTTGGCCAGTGTCAATCTTTGTTTGTTCGTTGCTCTAGGGCAGTAAGTATGTCCCAGTCTACAAGCAACCCAAGAAATCGGGAATAGCCAAAGTTACCTTCGACCTATACCGGCTGAATCCCAAGGACTTTCTCGGCTGCCTCAACATCAAGGCCACCATGTATGAGATGTACTCAGTGTCCTATGACATCCGATGCACGAGTGTAAAGGCCATGTTAAGGTAACAAACGTCTCCAGGGGTGTCCGTAGGGGTCTGGAAACACCCAGGTGTGGCACAAGTGGCCTCTCCTCACTTGTCTTCTGTCCCCAGGGCCCAACGACAAGGCCTGGCTGGATCCTCTCTTGTCATCACATCTGACCCATGTTGTCTTCAGTGTACATCTTAGACCACAGACTGACCAGAAAGCACCAAGTCCAGCTGGGGGTAGAGTTCAGTGGTAGAGCACCTGCTTGGCGGGTTAGAGGCCCTGGGTTCAACACCCAGCAACACACACGCATGCACACACACATCCACACCATGGAATCTGGCCTGGATATTCTGCCCAGACCTTTTCTAAGCTGGAGTAAAAACTTCTGAGGCCAGGAAAAGAACAGGAACTTGAAGGAACACTTTTTGTTTGATTTGGTCTGAAATAACACCTACTTTTAGTCTCGGGACTTGAGAGCCTACCTAGGACAGGGCAAAGTGTTCCTTCCCTGTGAGGAGGAAGCTGGACCAACCCAGCTGCCTACCCTCCACACGCCAGATCAGAGGATCATAATCCCAGTTTTTCCTACAACCTTCCTGAGCTTGACTGGTCTCGGCACCTTGACCTAAGGGACCACAGAGCAACCCACTCACCTAGGCTGCTAGAATCCTCGAATAGCAAGCACATGCTCTGAGGAGTAGCAGGGACTCTGTGGGGCTCTTGAGTTCCTACTTAGGCTCCTATCCAAGTGGCTTGAGGGCTGTGTACCCCGAAAGTAGCGCTGGACCTGGATAGTACCGGCAGCCTCCCAGGGAGCACTTAGACATTGTGTGCCCCCGAAAGCGGTATCCCATGGATGTCACAACTCCAACATGATGGCTGCTTCCTCGGAGCTTAGTGGGGTGGCATGGGGCAAGGCGTTCCCACCACTCCAACTCTGGCCAGGCCGGAATCCCGAGGCCCTGACGTGTTTTCACCTCGTTCTGTTGCAGGAGTCTGCTGCGATTTGCGTCCTACGCCGCCCAGGTGACAGGACAGTTCCTGGTCTACGCAGGCGCGTACATGCTCCGAGTACTGGGCGATACGGAAGAGCAGCGGTCTCCCAAGCCCAGCACCAAGGGCTGGTTCATGTAGACAGGTCTCGGCTCTGGAGGCCCAGGTGCACGCCGTTCATGTACATTGACTACCTTTGTTTAGAGGCTGTGGGATGCCAGGGGAAGGAAGGGGGCTTGGTGGTGCACAGTGCGGAGCTCAGGATTCCTGCAGGAGAAAGGGACCACTGAGGGGTCCTTCAAGGGCCTTCAGACGGGACTAACAGCAGAGTGTCTGGGAGCAGCGTGCATATGAAGTAGACTGTTTGGATCCTTGCCTGTTGTAATAAATCGATCACAAGAGTCACTTTAATACCTGCTTCCTTGCACCCGGTTTATCTCTCTGGAGGTGACCACACTTTCACACAGAATGAAAACCAGAGCCAAAGGCATAAAGACAGATACCACTGCTGTTTAATCTTTCTTTTTAACTGTACTATATTGTTGGGGGGAGCGTGTTTTGCCCATTGTATATGTCTAGGCAACACGTGCATGCAGTGCCCCAGAAGGCCAGAAGAGGGCGTCGGATCTCCCCAGATGAGTTATGGGCAGTCGTGAGCTTAGGACGGACCCTGGGGGAAAGCAGCTGGCGCTCTTCACCTCTGAGCCATCACCTCTGAGCCATCATCGATCGCTCCAGGTCCATTGCTGTTTAATCTTTATCAGTGCTCAACGCAAAAGGAATGATTTGCCACATAAGCCAAGGTTTTAGCTGGTTTAGTTTTTCCTTCAAAGGATCTTTTCCTCTCAGGGTTGTGTGTGTGTGTGTACGTGTTCATACGTGGGAGCATAGGCACTTGTGCACCATAGCACGCGTGTGGAGGTCAGAAGACAACCGAGGGGTCAGTCCTCACCTTCTTCTACCTTGTTTGGCAAGTCGTACAAGCCAGGCTGGCGCAAGGTCCTGGGAGTGTGTAGTGCCTGCTCCCTTCCCCTCCCCCCGCCCCCCCCCCCCGCCCCCGGCCCCCTGGTCTCCACCTCCGTCTGGCTGTGGGAGTGCTAGGACTGTAGATCCATGTGACATGTAAACCGGCGGTTCTCAACCTTCCTAATGCTGCAACCCTTTAATACAGTTCCTCATAAGGTCGTGACCCCCCCAGGCATAAAATCATTTCATTGCTACTTCATAACTGTAACTTGGCCAGTGTTATGAATTGGGATGTAAATATCCGATATGCGGGATATCTGCTATGTGACCCTCCCCTGGGGGTCAGGACCCCCAGGTTGAGAACCACTGATCGTAATGCCTCCAGACTCAGGTCTGCAGGCTTGTTCAGCAAGCACTTCACCCCGCCGAGCCATCTTCCCCCCCCCCCCATGCTGCCCCTGCCCCGCCACGCCCCACCCCTGCCCCGCCCCTGCCCCTGCCCACGCCAATACTTTTAATGAGCCCCAAAGGCCCTAAAGCTTGAGGATCCGCGTAAAGAGCCTTGGGAAGTGGGGGGGGATGGTTCAGCCTGGATTTCAGAAAGAAACAAAACTGTTGGAACTTGGGTTGGAAGCCAATGCTGCCATGGTGCCAAGGGAACGCTTGTGGCCGGCAGCCAAGCTCCGCCGAGCCCTGGCCAAACCAAAAGCCCTGTTGGCTCTGGGTTCCAGCTGATGCTCAGCTGGGCATGGGCCCTCAAAGCACCTTGTGAGGAACCCGTTTATCACCTGGTTCTTTGGAGGTAGCTTCATCACTGGGCCACACTGCTCAAAGGACACCCAAGTGTCACCCTCAGCCCGTGTGCGGGAGTCTCTGGCTGTATCTTCCCCTGCCCTGTCATCAGAGGACAGAGGAGACTCACGAGAGGAAATGAGATGCTGTTCCCCTGGTCAACAGTAACAAGCCTGGGAGACGTCAGTTCCTATCAGATCGATCCTGTGGAGTCGGCCGTCACTTTACTGATGAAAACGGTCGCTCCAAGGTGAGGGTCATTCCTGTTTGCCTGTTCCAGCACTGTGAACAGAGACTAAGCCTGGGAGTCTCACCCCTACACACACACACACACACACACACACACACACACACACACACACACACGCTGTACAGTTCAGCCCCACCGCCGCCGCCACCACCACCACCACCACAATCCTAGCCCTCACCGTGTCTGCCATGTATTGGGTCAGGACCTCACCCCCCACTGCCGCTGTGAAAGAAAAAGTGAAGGGATGCTGGGAATGAACTAGCTCATGTGCTGTTTGTCCTAGTGAAGGGACAGGCAGGCACCACTGGTGTCCACCACCCTCCTGATGTGGTTTGGCCCTTCCAGCTCTTCTAAAAAGTGATAAGGCTGGAGGAGGAGGGCGACTTTCGAGATCACACACACACACACACACACACACACACACACACGCCCTGTGGATGTCAACCCTATAAAAGGAGCAGGCTACCCGCCTTCTGTAGCCCCTGCAGAGACAGCCCAGGAGGGAAGGGGTGTGGCCTGAACCGGGAGGGGGCTGGGGGGGGACCCTCAGAACCCAGCACACACCCCGCCCCCCTTTGGACTTGCATCACTTCCCCAGGATCCCACCCTCCTCGGAAGCCACTGCCTGGCTTCCAAAAAAGGAATTTTCACTCCGGATTGATGCTGTTGAGTCAGCCACTTCTCTGGCTCTGTGATTCGGTTGCCGGCAAGGGGGGCTGTCCTTTTCCTCTCAGGATGCAGGCAGGGAGCGGAGGGGGGAAGGGGAGAGGATGCCGCCAAGGGAGTCCTAGGGAGAGACTGGGCTCGGGTCACCCACGCCCTCCCTGTGAGACGGGGCTTGCAGCTAGGAGGACCTCCTGGAGCTGGGAAACTTCTGAACAGGTGGCGGGTCTGTCTGCCTTTGTCTCCAGCTTCTCCCAGACTTCTCAGGAGAGGCAGGAAGGCCTGCTGACAGGAAGCCACAGTGGGTGGCATTGTGTCATCAAAGGCTGCGGAGAGCTCTTGTAAGAGTCTTTGAAGCTGGGAGAGGGGGCAGTTAACAATCACCCTATGTATGGAAGGGCCTCGGCGAGGCAATGCTCTGTCTCTGGTTCCGATTAGGCCGGGTGTTTTTCCAAATGTAACACTTTCTCCTAATCTTAGTTTTGCTGCGACCTTGTATCTCACAGAGAAGCAAGAGCAGGCTAGGTTGGCTTCTGCAGGAGAGGACTACGAACACCGTTCGGTGCTACCAAAACTGAAGCCGCTGTTGAGCCCGCTCCTGTGGGTGTCCCTGTCAAGAGCTGTGTGTCCTGGGTGATAGGGCTAAGCACAAGAATACTATTTGTGTATAGACTAACAATTCGAAATAAAGGAAGGAAGGGAGGGAGGAAGAGAGAGAAAGAGAGAAAGCAAGAGAGAGAGAGAAAGAGAGGAAGGAAGGAAGGAAGGAAGGAAGGAAAAAAGGAAGGAAGGAAGGAAAAAAGGAAGGAAGGAAGGAAGGAAAAAAGGAAGGAAGGAAGGAAGGAAGGAAGGAAGGAAGGAAGGAAGGAAGGAAGGAAGGAAGGAAAAAAGGAAGGAAGGAAGGAAGGAAGGGAGAAAGGAGACGTTCTCACTGCCTTGACACTGCTATGGGTTTTTTTCCCCCAGATTTTCAAATTTTATTTTATGCATATGAATGTATGTATGTCTGCATGTATGTTTGTGCACCATATGCATGTGCCTGCCTGGTGCCCATGGTGGTCAGAAGAGGCCCCACATTGCCTGGAACTGGAGTTACAGATGGTTCTGAGCCACCTGGTGGGTGCTGGGAACTGAACCCAGGTCCTCTGCAAGAGCGAGGGCTCTTAAGTACCCACGGAGCCTCCCGAGTCTCACCTTGATGTTCCTTTTTCAGATGAACTAAAACCAATGCCCACGGCCACTGTGGCTGTCCCCAGGGTACACAAAGGCATGCTAACACCTCTACCTTGTGGTCAGTGGGCCTGATCCAGAGCTTTCTGCTACAGCTGGATCAGCGTGTCATCCAAACCCTGAGAACATAGCATGAAGTGTTCTCGAAGCCCGGCTCCTGCGTAAATCCCCCGGCTGGGGACAAATGTGCTAGTCCAAGCCTCTCTGTAAAATTGGGGTTCATTTAGGTGGACCAGGAATTCCATTCCTGGAAAACTCACTTAGCACAAATCTTACTTTATCTTTATCATCGTCGTCATCGTCGTCGTCGTCGTCGTCATCATCATCATCATTATCAAGGCAGAATCTCACTAGATAGCTTTGGCTGGTCTGGAACTCACTCTGTAGACCAGGCTGGCCTCAAAGTCAGAGATCCACCTACCTCTGCCGGGCTTCAAGGCGTGCGCCACCAACGTGGCATTTTGCAGAAATTTTAACTATGTAAACATCATGCTTTTGGTCAGCAGGCATCTCTCCATGGGCCACAGCTCTGCTGTTGCTCTTTTATTCACTCCGTAGAAAACAATCGCTTCCCACCAGATGCACAGAATGCTGCTCAATGACACCAGAACTCAGCCTTCAGCTGGAGTCCCATTTGCCCCAAGTTCTTCCAACTCACATAGCGGCACCCTCTGTGCCTTTAAAAAAAAAAAAAAAAAAAAAAAAGACAGGGTTTCTCTGTAACAGTCCTAGCTGTTTTAGAACTCACTTTTTAGTCCAGGCTAGCCTCAGACTCACAGAGACCCACCTGCCTCTGCCTCTCAAGTGCTGGGATTAAAGGCGTGCGCCACCACACCCAGCTTGTGCCTTTTCTTGTCCCCTGGATGACACTCCCAGCCCTGCCTATGTATTCCCTCAGCAACCAAGAAATAAGTACACCCACACACCAGAGGTGCCCTGAGGCCCAGGGCATGCGGGCTGCTTTCCCCACAATGCAAGGCTTTTCAAATATGGCTTCTCTTCAGTTCGGAAGCCCTGCATGCTCTCAGCACAGAGATGAGACCTCTACCTCTAAGAACGTCGCCAGCCCGGGTCCTTCCGTCTCCTGCACTGACTTAGTGTAAGTCACAGGCAAAGGGAACCTTGGGCAGTAATCCTCTCCTTCCTGCCCCCACCCTTGGGACCCCTGCTCCCTGTCACAGTTACCTTCTTCTCTGCCAGACTCCAGAATGAAATGTAGGAATAGGTTTGAAGCGGTGACAGCCTACAGCCACGCCCAGACCTTCCACAGCCCTGAATGGAGTGGCTAGCAGAAAGGGGTTCCTTCAAGTCTCTCCATTGTACTCAGGGGAGGGTGGTTGTGGGGGGCTATCCTGTCTGCAGGACCAAACGTGCACGCGTGCGCACACACACACACACTCCCATGCCAGAGCCCACCACTAATTCAGGTTGCCTCGGCTCGGAATGACGTTGAAGTTGTATGCAGCAGCATCTGCCACTCGTCACTGCAGAATATCCCTTCATTCCTCCAGGTGAGTCAAACACGGGTAAAACCACAGCGGGCCACATGACAGAGGGTCATCCAGGCGTCACCCTGCTCAGCTGTGAGATGTCTCAGGGCATGAGACTCAAACATACCAAGACCCAACAGTACAGTAGACACAGAAGTGCTTTTTGTTTTTCTCATTTTTTTGAGACAGAGTCTCTCTACATAGCCCTGGTTGGGCTGGAACTCACTGTGTAGACCAGGCTGGCCTTGAACTCACAGAGATCTGCCTACCTCCACCTCCCCAAAACCGGGTTTAAAGGAGTGTGCCATCATGCCGGGGTCAGGGAGGGTTTCGAAGGGCACTTTCCTCTGCTCCGTCCATTCCCGTCTCTGCCACTCCCTTCCATTCTCTGAGTCACGTGCTTCATGGGCGATTTTATAGGGTAGAACCGAGCTTCCTAAGAGTAGAAGGGGTTTTGCAGGTATCGACCCGGGCCCACCCTGTCGTTGGTGGAGGGGTTTGAGCAGGACCACCAGTGGGCTTGGGCTTCTGCTTCTGTTGCCACGTGCAGGAGGCAGGTGTCATCACTGCTGCAACTCCCTTGGGCATTGCGTAGCTCTCTCCTGAACCAGGGGTGTAAGAAGGAGGGTTCTGCTCCCAGAGTCAACCAAGAACCTTGCATCATTTACCCTCAGATCTCTAACTTTGCCCTCCTGGTTCAGGTATGTTCAAAATAACTCAAGTTCTGCGCGCACACCTATGGCCCCAGAGTTTCGAATAAGAAGTTCGAATAATAGGAAGTTCGAGGAGAGAAAACTTAAAACACTTTTTAAATAGGTTGGTAGAGTCAGGTCAGCTGGGTCAGCTGGCCAGGGCACTGGGCCCATGCTGTGCCCAGGCCTCCCTTAGCTAGGTCACAGCTTCCTCTAAGATGACCCAGGCAGGAGTCGGCCACATCACCCTGTGCTAAGGACCCTTCTGCTCTCTATTCTCAGCCATCTTTCCAGCATCCTTGGATCCAGAGTCCGCGAAGGGCTGTCTGAGGGGGCGGGGGCAGGGGTGGGGGCGGGGGCGTCCTCAGCTGTCTGGGTGTCACCGCCTGCTGTGGATTCTTCAGGCCTGTTGCTGCCTGCCAAACCCGGTCTAGGTGGCAGATGGTCACATAAAAATAGCCCCAAAGCTCTTAGGGGACCACTTGTCCAGCTGTCCCGCGGAGGGGATGGCAGATGAGAGGGCGAAGGAGGACCGTGCCTGGCGAGGCCAAGGGTGATGCCCAGCTACTCTAAGTATTGTCACTGTGGGACAGTGAACACCATACCAGGCAGAACACAAGCTCAGAAGAGCAGACCAAGATTTGCCTCCCAGCCAACAAACAAAGCGTGGTCCCCCCCCACCCCCAGCTCTCCCTGGTAGAATTCCTTCCCATTACGGGGGGGGGGGGGAGAGGGGGTAGACAAAAGGGCCCCCATTTTGTCTACTTCTAACCCACAGCAGCTTAAAGGGGTCTGGTGGCTCTGACAGCATACGTATCGCCTGACCTGTGGGCTGCTTCACTTGTTTAGAGACAGAGGGGCTGATGCGCGTGCGAATGAAGCCTTAGGGTCCATCCTCAGCACTCAAAACAAACGAAAAACACAACAACAGCAGCAGCGTGTGTTTGGCGGGGTCGGGGGTGGGGGTGGGGCAACAGGGGTGGATAAGAGCACTATCCACCAAGCCTGACAATCCTGGGTTGTCTTCCGACCCCCGCACATGTTCCACGGAGCACACACACACACACACACACACACACACACACACACACACACACACACACACACACACACATAAAAGGGGGTCAGGGGAACCGGCAACAGCAGCTGGGGTCCAAATGTCTGGCTCCAGCTAGGATGCTTGGCTCTCCCAGACTACAGTTGTACCTCTGATAAGCACAAAGGTACCTGTCTCAGACAGGATGGCCGGTCCAATAGAGGTGGACACTGGGCACACATCCCTTTGTGTCCCCCCCACCCCACCCTGAGTTCTGGACCATGTGCTTGGGATTTAGTGGCAAATGTAACTCGGAAGGGAAGGGTTAAAGACATTAGGGGATGAGAGTTGTGGGGTGGGTGGGGGGAGAGATGTTTTCTGAATCACTGGACCAGCTGAGAGCCAGGGAGTGGCTGCTGCAGAATTCCAAAGAACAGCTGAGCCAGCTGGGGAGGGGTGGGAGGCAGACTCGTGTTTGAACTGAGTTAACTCTCCACATCGCTAGTTTTGCCGTCCCGAAGAAGTAACAAGAGTTTCACATCACTTCTGATTGCCGGTAGGCAGAGAGTGCTTGTCCCATCCCCAGAGCCTGAGGGAAGCAAATATTCCACCTATCAGGGGAAAAGGCAGGGGTGTGAGGAGTATAAAAAGCAAACACTGGCCCTGTGCCTTTCACAGTGAACACACCACACTGCAGTTTGTATCTCGGCTGGTGTCTGGTCTCTTCCTGACAGTGCAGTCGGTCAGAGGAGAGGCTGGGGAAAAGACAGACAGATCCAAATGGTCTAGAGCCGTCCAGGGGCAGGCAAGTGGGAGTGAGGCAAGCAGCATTTAAGGGGCTCTTGCAGAAGTTTCACAGGTTGATGAACACACAGTCAGGCATCCGGGCAGAGTCTGGAGGTGGAAACCTGAACCCGGGGACAGATACGGTGGCTGTGGAGAAAGCAGGCAATAGGAAGTTAAGTGGGGGCTTCCCAGGGAGTGGCCCTGGTTTTGTAGCCAGACTCTGGGAATTCAAAATAGGGGAGCCAGGCAGGGTCTACATCCCAGGAAAATAGAGGTATGTGAATGGACCAGAATAAGACTTGGAGCTGGACCCCACTAAAATAGCTGTTCTGTGGATAGCGTCACTGCACAAAGGTGAAAGCAACTGGTTTGGGCACAGACCTTGTTGTGTACAGAACTTTCATCAGGAAGGGGCATTTGCTGGTGACGGGACAACTGGTCTATTATGAGTACAGTTTGGAAACCACCGAGAGCTTGGGGCGGGAGGGCAAAGGTCACTGTGCCACTCCGTTTGAAATGGACTCTGCATGCCACTCAGCCATATGGCCCGTGGTCGGTGTTGTATTGTATCAGCAGCTTCTCCAGTTTACAGATGAAGAGGCCAGCAACAGCCTTTACCATCGAAACACCCTGGTCCTAGGGACCCCAGGGGTCCATTTCTAGCTTCCCTGAAGGATCTGCTGGATCAACACAAATAAATCCCACTGAAGATCTCCTCCAGGGTGCTTTCTGCCTGTCCCCTCACATCCCTACAGGCAGCCTTCTGGGTTCACCCCTTCTTTCTCAGCAGTAATGTTAAAAGAAAAAAAAATCCAGGGTGACTGGATGTGGTGGTGCATTCCTGTAATCTTAGCACTTGGGAGGCTGAGGCAGGAGGATTGTGAGTTTGAGACCAGACTGAAACCATGCCTCCTTCAAGGAAGGAAACAAACAGGAAAACCAAGTAAAGAACAATTGAAATCACTGGACCATCTCTTCATTCTTATTATTTTTCTATTTTATAAAAATGGTGCATGTGATGGTGTGATTCAAGTATACATTGTGTAATGTACAAATCAGGGTAAATTCATTTACTACTTTGTTTTGCTGTGGCTATTGCTCTCTATGCTGTGAATGTGTTGCTCTGATTGGTTAATAAATAAAGTGCTGATTGGCCAGTAGCCAGGCAGGAAGTATAGGCGGGACAAGCAGAGAGGAGAATTGTGGGAACAGGAAGGCTGAGTCAGGAGTTGCCAGCCGCTGTGATGAGAAGCAAGACGTAAAGATACCAGTAAGCCATGAGCCACGTGGCAAGATATAGATTTATAGAAACGGGCTAATTTAAGATGTAAGACCTAGCTAGCGAGAAGCCTGAGCCATTAGGCCATACAGTTTTAATTAATATAAGTTTCTGAGTGATTATTTTATAAGCGGCTGTGGGGTCCTTGGTGCCGGGAGAGCGCAGGAAAACCTTCAGCTACATGCTTTCTCTTGCTGCGATGAACAGCCTGACCACAAGCCCCTCCGGGAAGAAAGGGTTTATTTCCGCTTGCAGCTTACAGTCCATCACGAAGGGAATTCGGGGTAGCTGAAGCAGAGGCCAGGGAGGGATGCTGCTTTACTGGCTTCCTCCCCAGAGTTTGCTTGCTTTACTTATACAACCCAGGACCACCTGCCCTGGGGCGGCATTGCCCACAGAGGACCCTCCCACATTAGTCATTAATCAAGAAAATGCCCCCACAGACTTGCCCACTGACGTCTACCTAAAACTGATAATCTTCACGTACTCTTCCCTCCTGACTACCTAGCCTCTGGTAACCACTATTCTGCCATCAACGTCTTATAATTACACACATGTACATATGTAATTTTTTTCAGTGGTTGAGAGTTAAACTAAAGGTCTCGAGTGTGCTAGGCACATGCTCTATGGCAGAGCTCCATTCCGGACCCAGCGTCTGAGAATTATTTTTTATATCTGTTTCTAATGTTCCCAACACCTGCTAAGGATGACCATTAGCATCTATCACTGGGCTGGCATGTTGCAAGCACTCACTATTTCTAAATGAAAAGAGTGAGCAAGTCGTGAATCATCATTAAACACTAAAAATAGTATTTTATAGTGAAAGAGGTATGCCTCACTGACATGGCCCTGACCCTCAGACTTCTACAGAGAAGGCCTTTGAACTCTGGGTCCTGTCTGTGAGGGACCCAGGAGGGAGGGAGGATTGTGGATGAGACAGGTCAGGGACCCTTGGGAAGGCCTCTAGGGGGACAACAGTCACAGGGTGCCTCTTTCTCCCCCATCCTCTCTCTTCTCACTCCTAGTTAAAATACTGAACAGAACATTTAGTGTTTGTTCTGTTATCTTGGGTAGGAACTTATTTGGTTGCAAATTAAAGGGTTTGAGGGCATATCTCATATCGGCATTATACACACAAGGGAATAACACAGCTCCCGTCCTACAGCGATGGTATCTTCCACAACCAAGGCGGTCTTTAAAATTATTTAGTGTGTGTGTGTGGGGGGGGGATGGCACCTGTGTGTGCAATTGGAGGACAACTTTTGGGAGCTGATTTCTCTCCTTCCCCAGGGGGATCCAAAAATTGAAGTTAGATGATCAGGTTTATGTGATAAGACCACTGAGCCATCTCCTTGATCTCCAATCTGTTCTTGATTCTGTGATAAAAACAGTCAGTGACCTAAGGAGGTCTTTCCTGAGGTCTGTCCTATGGCATATGGGTTCACAGACCTCTTCCCCAAACCTGTCAGGGAGCTGGGCCCCCTAGCCTCATGAAAGAACCATCAGGGATTGTCACCATGAAGATGGGAGCTGTCTTTGCTAGAAGTCTCTCTCGTAGCATGGAGGCTTTACAGGAGAGGACACCAGCAGAGCCAGCAGCCCCCCTTTCCATTAGATTTCCTTCTCGGTGGTGTCTCAATCTCCCTTAACCTGCCCCTAACCAGGTGCTGTAGGATCCCATGAGTCACGTGCCCCAGACCACTAGCATCCTGCAGGCTCTGCCCAGTCTCCCTCAAAGCGATCCAGAGGGGAGGTGGAGGCCAGGGTGCTGTTGGGGCTTTCCTTTCTCACCAGGTAACTCTCAGCTGCAGGTCCTGTGAAGCCCCTACCCTAACACTGCTGCCCCTTGACATCTAACTCTTCACACCACTGAACATCTACCCAACTCTTCACACCACTGAACATCTACCCAACTCTTCACACCACTGAACATCTACCCAACTCTTCACACCACTGAACATTTACCCAACTCTTCACACCACTGAACATCTACCCAACTCTTCACACCCTTGAACATCTACCCAACTCTTCACACCCTTGAACATCTACCCAACTCTTCACACCCTTGAACATCTACCCAACTCTTCACACCACTGAACATCTACCCAACTCTTCACACCACTGAACATCTACCCAACTCTTCACACCACTGAACATCTACCCAACTCTTCACACCACTGAACAACTACCCAACTCTTCACACCACTGAACATCTACCCAACTCTTCACACCCTTGAACATCTACCCAACTCTTCACACCCTTGAACATCTACCCAACTCTTCACACCACTGAACATCTACCCAACTCTTCACACCACTGAACAACTACCCAACTCTTCACACCACTGAACATCTACCCAACTCTTCACACCCTTGAACATCTACCCAACTCTTCACACCCTTGAACATCTACCCAACTCTTCACACCACTGAACATCTACCCAACTCTTCACACCCCTGACCCTGAACTCCATCTCCAGGAACCAGCCCTCAGTTCCCAATTTGAAACACGCCATGGGGATGAAGATGTCTGCTAAAACATTTTAGAGCTGCTAATAGGAAATTAGAAAACACTCCAACTGTCCACACACAAGGAAACAATTAAACAAACACCAGGGGCTGCAAGATGGCTCAGCTGGTAAAGGAGCTTGCTCCTGACAATCCAAGACTGATGGCTTGAGTTTGATCCCGGAACTCATGTAAATGTAGAAGGAGAGAGCCGGCTTCCTAAAGTTACCTCTGCCCTCCATGTGTGCTGTCCCATGTGACTGCACACGTGCTCACACAGATAAAATAAGAGTTTAAAACTTGAACACCAGCACACATGTGAGGAACAGCTCAATGGTGTGTCTTGTCTAACGTGAATGATGCTTGCCTAATGTGAAAAACTCTACGTCCTATGCCTAGTAATACAAACACACACATACACACACACACACACACACACACAGAGGTAGGGGTGGGATGAGGAATAAAAATTAAAAGTACTTCTCTCCCTCTTCTTTTCACCCTAAATCACCCAATTGAGATATCCCAGACTAGACTTCACTGGGCTTCTCTCTGCCTAGGCTTCTGTCCCTCCCTCTCCCATTGATGAATTCTGTGTGTGTGTGTTCGTGTGTGTGTGTGTTCGTGTGTGTGTGTCTGTCTGTCTGTGTGCGCGTGTGTGTCTGCGTATGTGTGTATGTGTGTGTGCATGTGCGTGTGCGTGTGTGCGCGTGTGTACATACACAAGAAGAGGAACTCATGAAGGAGCAGAAGGGCCCCACCATTATCTGGGAGCTGCCAGTGCAGCCCAAGGCATCTGGCTCAAGAATCCTCACATCTATGTGTCCCAGAGGGGAAACTGAGGCTTGGAGGTTGTGGAGTTAGTTCGGGGTCCCTTGAGGACCAATCTCAGATTCTGTCACCTTGTTCAGACCCTTCTACCAAGCCCCGCCACAGACTGGATTTGGGTTTGAGAAAAGCCATTGGCGTCAGTCCTGTGAGCTCACCACACCTCCTCATTCACTACCCAGCACAGACAGACGCTCTGTGACCTTCCCCGATTTAGCAAGTCATGTCCGTCATAGGCTGGATCTGCCGCAGCCCCACTCTGCACATGCGCACTCACTGTGTGACCTTTCCTGGAGAGGTGCGCGGAAGTGCTGCCCACTCTGGTGGGACGCCAACAGACCAGAGAGATTGTGTCATCCAAGCCCAGCTTCCTGCTGAAGCAGTGGGTTTATTGGGGTTACTCGGGAGAGCATGGATGACTCTCAGGCAGCTACATCACCAAAAAGCCCTACCTCCGCATAGAGACAACTCACCTGATGCCTACCCCGGTCATCAACCACTCCCCACAGGGCTCCAAGACCAGATTCGGGGAGGCCAGAGGGAGAACATAGCTGAACTCTCAGGCAAGGGTCTCATGAGCTCCTACAAAAGAATGGTAATGGTCATTACCTTGTAAGGCGCAAGTGTGGATAACCACACCGCTCTAACTTGAGGATGGCAACAGTGATGCCATTCTGAAGGGCAGAGCTCCACTCCAGCACCCACCCCCATCATAGACTTCATGGATGTGTGTCTGTTTCCTAGGAAACAGGGAAGTGGGGGCTCAGGAGAGAGGTGGGTCAGAGGAAACAAAGGTTTGGCTGGAGGAGGCAGTTCAGGGCAGTGATGGTGCAAATACCACCAGCTAAGAACAGGGCATCGTCTCGTCCTTGAAACTTGGTAAGAGCAGATGCCGAGTGTGCTTCTCCTTAGGAAAACAGTATGTGAAGTAACACATGTTAATTAACTTGATGTGATTTTGTTTGTTTGTTTTTCAAGACAGACTTTCTCTATGATGCAGCTCTGGCTATCCCAGAACTCACTCTGTAGACCAGGCTGGCCTCGAACTCACAGAGATCCGCCTGGCTCTGCCTCCCCAAGTGCTGGGATTAAAGGGGTGTGCCACCACTGCCCGGCTGTTTTGATCATTTTATGATGTATACATGTATCAAGGCAAATGTAGTATGTGATACAATATATAACTTTTTGTCAACTAAAAATAAGTTGTTTTTTTTTAAGAAACTAAAATTCCTTGATACAAAAATCCTTTAAGATGGAATTGGTGCCCTGAGGGTACAGCTCTGTGGTAGCATTTGCCCAGCACAGCTGAGGCCCCTGTTTCATCCCCAGTACTGCAAAAAGTAAAATAAGGGCCAGGTGGTAGTGGTGCTCACCTTTAATCCCAGCACTCAGGAGGCAGAGGCAGGCAGATCTCTGAGTTCAAGGCCAGCCTGGTCTACAGCGTGAGTTCCACGACAGCCAAGGCTACACAGGGAAACCCTGTCTCAAGAAAAAAACGTAAAATAGGATAGAAGAGCTGGGCATGGTGGACCATGCTTGTAATCACAGCACAAAGGAAGCCGAGGCAGGAGATCTTGAGTGTGAGGCCAGGCTGAGCATAGGTAAGCAAAGAGCAAGTTTGTGACTCACTCGCGTGGCATGCAACAGGCAGCCGCCAGGTTCGGAGGGAGCTCCATCTGCGACCTTGTGTAAGCTCGCACAGGTGCCCTCTAGTCACCAGCTCATTTCAGCCTGATGGACTTGAAGGGGGCCATCATGCTATCCACGTGCTCACTGCCATTAGTAGGAGTGCCTGGTGGTGGGATCAGAGGACTTCCAGAGAAAGTTGGGACAATGGTTTATGGAGGGCACTGTGCACCAGTAGAGTGTCACACAAAGCTAAACATGGAGCCGGTAGGGGCGAGCAGGCTCTGGCCCCCAGTGGCAGATCAGGGTCAGAATCAGAACCACGGCTGCACTAGACCCAGATAAGAGCCCTCCGCTGCCTTCCAATGTCCACTGTGCCCATTAAGCTTAAATCACTGCTCTAGACTGTGCCACAGCCCCAGACCCCCAGGATTCCTGAGCCCACTGCATTCTGGGCCTTTTCCTCCCTACCGGTGGCCTGAGGATGGTATCTGTGGGTGAGAGGATGAACTTGGATTGGATGTAGGATGGTCAAGTATTAGGGGAGAGACCCTTCCCAGTGTGGGGGAGTTGGGGGTGAGACATCAGTGCCATCCCACTGCCTCCTCCTGATCAAACTCCAAGGAGACAGAGTTCTAAATTTGCCACTGGCTTTCCAGATACCAAACTAGGTGTGTGTGATGCGCGTGTGCGTGTGCGTGAGAGAGAGAGAGAGAGAGAGAGAGAGAGAGAGAGAGAGAGAGAGAGAGAGAGAGAGAGAGAACTCCTGAGCATGTGCATAGGAGGGTGTGTATGCTGGAGATTAAACCCCAGGCCTTTTTACTGCAAAACACACGCTCCCCCATAAACTGTGTTCCCAGCTTTATAGCTATCACTTGTGTGTTTTTGCTCCACTTCCTCAGTATCCTGGGCAAGCCTCAGACTTAGGATAGGGTTCTTTCATCTAACTGTTAGCAAGATGATGGGGTCTAAGCTGGGCCCCATTTTTCTCATCGGCTAGAACACCGACTAGTATTATGATAATCCTATGAACTCTGTACAAAAACATCCAGCAATATGTCTCATTATTTTCTTACCCTCTCCCACCACAATGTAAGGGGGTAGGCCAGAGTTGGGGGGGGCACCTCCAGAAACTCCAGTAAGTCACATTGTCCCTTATTGAGTCCTGGCCGTTGTGGCAGAGTTCCTGGCATCTACTTTTAGGAAAGCACAGGCTCCGATCATAGCCCCAGGACCATCTTGTAGAAATGACCACCTCAGCAAAAGTGGGTAGTGTCTTTTAAACTGCTCACGTGACTGAAGATAAAGAGCAGCCCCCCCTCCCCCAAACCTACAGAGCTCCTCTGTGGCCACCTCCTACCCTAGCCTCAGCTCCAAGCAAAAGGAAAGGGTAGCATTTACCGGGAGTCAGTAATTACATTGAGCAAGGGCAGGGAGAGCCTAGATGCGAGTTCTGAATGCCCCATGCAGGGAGCACCTGGGTAAGGTTGTGGCCTCTTCCCAACTTCCCCAGGAATATCACTGGAGATCTCTGCTTTAGGAGCCTGGGGACCATAAGAAGGCAGTAGAACAGTGCTGGGGTGATGGGGTGGGGGGATGTCCAGTGGGTAAAACAACACCCAAATTTGAAGCCATTTGAAAAGCTCTAGAAGAAAAATGTTTTTCCATGTCTTTGGCCCCCTTTCAAAGACAAGTAAATACATTGCTGTCATGAAACACATGACCAGAAGGAACTCGGGGAGGAAAGGGTTTCTTTGGCTTACATAGTATCTTGAATCACAATCCATTGAGGGAAGCCAGGGTGAGAACTCAAACTGGGCAGGAGCCTGGAGGCAGAAGCTGATGCAGGCGCTATGGAGGGGTGCTGCTTACTGGCTTGCTCAGCCTGCTTCTTATAGAACCCGGGACCACCAGCCCTGGGGTGACCGCATCCACAATGGCCTAGGCCCTCCCTCATTGATCATTAATTAAGAAAATGCCCTACAGATGGATCTTATGGAGGCATGTTCTCAATTGGGGTTTCCTCCTTTCAGGTGATTCTCTCCAGGACACACATGTTCACCCACATTTTCTCTCTCTCTCCCTCCTCCCCTCCCTTCCCCCACCTCTTTCCCCCATCCCCATATTTGGAGACAGGGTCTCATATAGCCCAGGTTTGCCTCCAATGTGATATCTAGCCAGACTGACCTCAAATGTGAATCTGAGTGCTAGGAATCCAAGCAAGTACCTTCACACCCAGTTTTATGAAGTACTGGAGATTTGACCCAGGGCTTCAGGCATGCAAGTACTCTTCTCACTGAGTACTTCCCCAGCTCCACACTAGGATTTTCTCAGTTTTCACGGATCTAAAAAGAAACCACCACGAGTACAAATTACCGATCTTGCTGCTTCCTCATTGTGTGGCATTTCTGACTGGCCTGGGGTCAGGAGGACACGGGAATTTTCCAGATTCCCCTGACAGGAAGCTGTCTTGTGAGAACACCTGGGAGTCCTTGATGGCTGCACAGACTACAGGTGCCAAAGAATCCCAGCATCCCAGAGCCTGTCAGGTGGCCTCCTGCATAAGCCTTTCATTTTGCAAATGAGGAAAGTGGAGACCCCGTGTTATCACCAGAAAGGAAAAGCAAGCTGCCCCAGCTATCACCCAGGGCTTGTTCCTGAGTCCCTAGGATACCCTGATTTTCGCCTGCTGGAGTTTCCCCCTGGTCTTGGGTGAGGTCTTTGCCAGATGAGCCTCCCATTGAGATGCCAAAGCATTCTATGTTCCCCGGTGCCAGGACATGCCTACCATTCCTACCGGTGATCAGTCCTTATGGGTTAGTGAGGGCATCTGAAAACAGGATGAGATTGGAAAGGCTGGGGACAGTCTCCATGATGGAATGCCCAGCGGTGGCAAAGCCACCTGCTGAGGTCAAGAACAGATTCCGGAGCCATCATACCAGAAACTTGGAGCCTTGGGCATCCCGGTTCTCTGGCACTCTCTCATCTCGGAGCTTGCCTTTGATGAGACTAGAAAGACAAGCTCTTTTGGGTCGCTTTCCTTCTGGTCCTCCGCCTCCAGCAGCTCTGCGCCTGTGTGCTTGTGGCACCTCCCTCTTTTTTTGTTTTGCGCTCAGTTTTGTTTTGCTTTTTTTTTTTCAAAAGTGAGGGAGTGGGGGTGAGAGCGAGCCCGGCCCTAGCGGCAAGCTGGGCAAGCGCTTTCCAACCTCGTTAGGAATTGCAGGCTGTGTGGATGAGGCTGTGGTTAAGTCAAATGCAACGGTAGAGTCACTGTGTGGATGGTCCTCGAGAGGCAGGCGGAGAGGTGCAAGCTAAACATGCGTGCCTGGGGTACAGAGACACCCGAACGAATCCACGTCGGGTCCCAAAGGTCGCCTTCCACCCGCAGGGTGGCTCCCTCAGCTCTCCTGGGTTAGCAGGTCACCAATACCATGGGTTCCAGTCTCCTCCGGGTACCAACAGCACCGAGGGACAACCAAGGGTGATGCAGTGAGAGCTTAGGGCTTCCCCTCATCTCCTCCTCGGGAGTCCCCGCCAGTCCACCCTGCTTCTCCCCGCCGGGCGCCCAAGGTTCCAGCTGTCGGGACCGCGAGCTGGGCAAGGATCAGCGGGCTAGCTTTTGGGGAAGGGGCGGGGACAGCCCGCGGGACAGCCCTCTGTCATTGGCTGGGAAGGCGAGGGCGGAGGGCCCAGCAGGGTCAAGTCCCGGGAGCGCGCAGCGGGCCGCAGTCACGCCGCCGTCGGCAGAGCCAGCGCCCGAGCGCAGACGCGCCCGCCATGAGGGAGATTGTGCACATCCAGGCGGGCCAGTGCGGGAACCAGATCGGTACCAAGGTGGGCCCGGGCGCGCGTTCCGCTCCCGCGGGTGGGCAGTTAGGGTCGCCGGCCTCGGAAGACCTCGCCTTGCGCCTCGGAGCCAGGGTGACCCCGCGCACTCCTGGGTGGGGACCAAGCCCCGGAGAGCCCGCCCTGTGTCCCCGCGGGCAGACCCGGGGATCCAGCCCGGAGAGTGGGCCACCGGTCCCGGCAGCCGGCTCTCGGGATCCGGCTCGAAGTGGGCCACCAGTCCCAGCTGCGGAATCCAGAGAGTGCGCTCCGGGGACCCGACCCGGAGAGTGGGCCACCGGTCCCGAAGGGCGCGCCCTCGAGAGCTGGCCCCGGGGAGTGGCCCCCACGTTCCTGCGGCCGGGCCCGGTGACCCGGCCGGGAGAGGGTGGGCCACGGGTCTCAGCGGACCGACCGGGGATCACGATCCAGGGGATGCACCCGGGTCTGAGGGCTCGGGGAGCCGGCTCTACGGAGCTGGCCACAGGTCCCGGGGCTGCGGGGGGAGGGGTGTCCCCGGGTGGCGGGGGCTCCCTGGGCTCCGGGTCTGACTCTCTGTCCCTTGGCCGCTCCCTCGCAAGTTTTGGGAAGTGATCAGCGATGAGCACGGCATCGACCCGGCCGGAGGCTACGTGGGCGACTCAGCGCTGCAGCTGGAGAGGATCAGCGTCTACTACAATGAGTCATCCTGTGAGTCGCACGGCTTCGGGCCGTCTCCCCTCCCCGCGCCACCCGGCCTCCGGCGCCGGCACCTGGCCTTCCCTGCATGCCCTGACAGGACCCGACCGTCCCCAGCCGGGACCCCGGGCTAGACCCGCAGAGGGAGGGAGGCGCTCGGGGTGCGGTCTCGGCGCCCGCCCGCCCGCCCGCCCGGCAGAGTTCGCTCAGGGAAAAGTTCGGGCGGGAGGGAGCTGGATGCCCGGCCACTCCCTCACTCCCCCTGCAGCGGGAAACCCGCCCTAGGTCTTTTCAAACTGTGGGATCCCGCCTATCCCGAAGGGCCGGGAGGCTTGAACCAGACAATCCGTTGAGGTTGTGAAATCACCTCGGCACTCCCGGGTCATCCTTTTCTTAAGCTTTTAAAGAACGGAGCAGAGAAACCGACTGGAGGGAGCTTTACACGCTACTTTTACTAGGGATGCTTGGCTAAAATTTTGAGAAACACTTGTTTAAATGATTTTTTTTCTGGTCCTTCACCTAAAATTGTGCTCGCTGGACACTAAAATTGCAGACAGCTGAGTAATTAATGGGGAGATTAGTAAAGTTCCAGACCCCGGGTAATCCCTGTTTGGGAATAATAGCGCTCTGTCCTCTGAACACTTATTTTTTTTTTACAGCAATTTTTATTATAACAGTGACACGCACCTTGCAAACCAACAAAATCCCAGGGCCCAGAAATGACACGTGCAGGCACTCCCGTGGCCTGGCCTCGCACAAAGTGCATCCCCCAGTCTCTGGAGTCACCAGAATTTAGTCCCTTTCCACCTGTTCATCCCGAACTGGGAAGGGCGGTAGACATGAATCATGGATGTTGTTCACATAGCAGAGGAGGAACAGCTTAGACATAGAGGCCCTAGGCCGCTCTAAGAAAACTCCAGTGTACATCACACTTCCTCTTCATCACTGGGTGACCTCTGCGACAGCCCATTCTTCAATTTGGTGGTCTGCAGAGCCAAGCAGGCGTGGTGGTGGGACACTTCCTCCTCCAGGTCCTCACTGGGAACTACAACTTGCCTGGTGTCATGCCGGGCTACACAGGCACGCTCTTACTTAAATGAGTGAACCTCTAGGAACACAGGACCCCTGGGATATGGTACCCAGGAGGAGCAGCCCAGACAGCATGAATGCTCATACATTCACACACACGAATGGGGCAGGTGCCAAAAAGCAGACAGACAGAAGGCCGGTTCGCTGCCACAGACGGTGTTCATTCCCGCGCAGCTAGAGAAGTGCCATTGTCTAGTAGGAATATGGAGTGTCGGAGGTGAACTGGAAAACACAGTAGGCACAAAATAGGCGGGAAGGTTGGGTTCTCACTGGTCCTGCCTGTGGCCTCCTGGTTCCTCATCCCAAGGTTAAGATTCTCTGAAAGTCACGGTACCCTCTCTGAAAAGACACTGGTTATCCCAGCCAGACAGCTCTGTGCTGATGGGATGGCTGAAAAGAAGTCAGTTTTTCCAGAAACCTGGAAGTAACTCTTGTGCACTTCCCCCCCACCCCCCCTCCAGCTCAGAAGTATGTGCCCAGGGCTGCCTTGGTGGACTTGGAGCCAGGCACCATGGACAGTGTGAGGTCTGGGCCCTTCGGGCAGCTCTTCCGGCCTGACAACTTCATCTTCGGTAGGTTTGGGCTTGCTTGCTTTTCTTATTGTTTCATTTTTATTTATTTATTGAGGTGCAGGGTGCGGGGCAGGAGTGTTGAACCCAGGGGTCAAATTTGGATTGTCCACCTGTGGCACCCTGTAGATAGTCAGAAGGTTTTAGAGTTTGGAGCATTTTGAATTTTCAGGCTAGGAATGCTGAGCCACGCTCGTGAAAGGTGGAGCGTATTCTGGGGAAATGGAAGAATTCCAAGGGTGATTCTTGGCCTTACAGGCACTACAGAGAGTGAATGTATCATGAAAAATCTGGGGGCTGGAGAGATGGTTCAGTGGTTAAGAACACTGACTGCTCTTCCAGAGGACCCAGGTTCAATCCCCAGCACCCACATGGCTGCTCACAACTGTCTGTAACTCCAGTTCCAAGGGACCCCAAAACCCATGACAAAACACTAATACACATAAAGTAAAAAGAAAAAAAGAAAAGAAAAGAAAATGAAAAATCTGTATCCCAGCCCTTCTTCAGAAGGCCCCAGGCAGACACAACAGGCAATCCTGTTACCTGAACCGCTGCAGAGAGGAAATAATATTTCCCCAGTATTTCCTGTGAGGTGGAGCAGCTTTCCCAAAACATGATGTGGGAAAGCTAGAGACCAAAGTCACTTCATCAAGGCGACACTCTGGATCTCACTGTGTTTAAAAACAAGACGCTACTCTGTGGGGACACTGTTGGACACACAGTGCTGTACCTCCCAAGTGCTGGGGAGGTAGAAGCAGGTGAATCTCCTTGAGTTTGAGGTCAGCCAGTGCTCTATAGGTCCTGTCTGAAAAATAGAGGGGGAGAAAGCACATAGATAATCAGAATAAGCGGATGGGGTCACAGCCAAGAGTCCAGCACACTGTCGCCAGCCCTCGGGTCCTTCCCACTCCCTGCAGGATGTTGGACTTGCAGTCTAACCTGCACAGAGACTCTCTAGTCCTTAGTGAGACCGAATTGAATGGGTAGGTGTGTAGGATGTCACAGAAATGCTCCCACAACGAAACTGCCATTTTGGTCTCCTGCAAAGCTTTTGTGCTTGGTTCTGTTCTGAAGGAGGCATAAGATCGTATGTAGTGGTACATGCCTGTAATCTCAGCACTCAGAGGCGGAGGCAGGAGGATCGAGAGTTCAAGGCAGTTTCTGGCTACCTCAGAAGCAAGAAGGTGACCACCCAGATTGGTAGTGAACAACTTCCAGTTAGTAAGTCCTGTAGTCTTGACAGCGACTTTCTCTGGGCCTCTTCTGGGTACTGTGTAGCCCAGAAGAGAAAGAAGGTGGCATCCAGCCATGGCTCTGTGACCTTCGTGTAGTGGTTACCTTCTCTGAGCTTCTTCGGCCTGTGAGGGCTGTGGAGGATTTCCCTAGTGTCTGACAGGCAGGGCCCCTTCGAGAACCTTGAAGTTCTAAGCTCTTAGGAGAATCTGAGGTGAGGGAATGGCAGCAGGTAAAAAGCACTTGCCTTAGAAGCCTGGGCAGGACCAAGGTTCAAGTCCCTGAGCCAGCACAGAGGCAGACATGGCAGTGACGTGGAGATCAGAGGAGAGCAGGACTCCGCAGAAGCCCACAGGCAGGGAGCCTGGGGAATGAAGCAGTGAATAAGAGACCTTAGCGCTAACAGATGGAAGACTGTCCTCAGACCTCCACAGGTGTGCACAGGGGAGTTGGCATGTATGTACAAACACACATGCTCGGAGGAGCAGTGTTTCAGGTGTTTGGCAAAGGGGGAGCTGATTGGTAGTGATTGAGCCAGGGTCTCACGTAGCCAAGGCTGGTTTCTAACTCATGTAGCTGAGGATGACTTGAAGCCGAGCCTCCCCCTCCCAGGTGCTGGGATTGAAGCCGTTGGCCTCCAGGCCTGGTTTATGCTGTGTAGGGATAAAGCACAGCCCTTCACAAGTGCAGTCAGCTGGGAGGAGAGTTCAGTTAGACTGAGGACCTCTTTCACTCTGGGTTTCTGGCAGCTAAACTCATTGTCTTTCTTTTTTTTTTTTTCCTGACAATTCAATCCAAGAAAGGAAGTGACCCCATGTCTCTGTCCCTGAAAGGGAGGTCATATACCCCTCCATTCTAAACTAGTATTTATTTATTTATTTTTACTTTGCCTTTATTTCCAGCAAAATCCAACACAACCACATTATCAAGAAATTGAAAACCATAAGCCAGGTGCCTCATGCCTTTAATCCCAGCACTCGGAAAGCAGAGGCAGGTGGATCTCTGTGAGTTTGAGGCCAACCTGATTTACATAGTGAATCACCAAAACCGTTTCACCTGCTGTCCATCTCATATACTCATAGCCAACTTTGGGGTCTACCTTAACCTGTCTTTATTCTGATTGTCTTCTGTTTTAATTATAACATTATGTAGATTTTTTTTCACTAAATACTATATTATAAACCATACTCCATGTTAGTGGATAGTTCTGAGATCTGTAGTTTTAATGAGTACATAATGTAATTAATTGATGGTAGTTAATTCTTAACTTTATAAGACCAGGTCTCGATAGCTATTTCACAGGGAAGCAATGTCTGCTCTTCTAAAGAATACGGTAGCAGGCGGCTGGGAAGAGGGCCTTGTTGGTAGGGTGTTTGCTTCCCTAACATGAGGACCTGAATTTGGGTCCTTGACACCCCAGCACTTCAGTGCACACCTATAATCCCAGTGCCCGGGATGGAGGCGGGTGGACACCTGGGTTTATTCAGCCAGCCAATCTAGTCTAATCAGAGCCTTCCAGTCAGAGACCTGATGGAGGAAGATCCCTAGCATTGCTCCCTGGCCTCCTCTATGCACCCACACACATGTGCACCCACACACATGTGCACCCACACACATGTGCACACGCACACATGTGCACACGCACACACACAGAATACTGTAATGACCTGGGAGTGGTGGCATGGCCTGAAATCCTAGCACTTTACATGACGAGGCAGAGGGTTTGGGAGTCTGAAGCTAGTCTGAGCTATGTGATCCCCTGTCTTAAACGAGCAAACAAAAGAATACTGTGAGAGCTGAAGATCCTGGCTTAGAGGTTAAGAGCACGTGCTATTCAGTGAGAGCTGGCGCTCAGATCTCGGCCGCCACATCTCAAGCCTTACAACACACATAGACTTGTAACGGAAGCTCCAGGAGTAGAGACAGGAGGATTGCTGGGACTTGCTGGCTTCCAGCCTGGGGAGTGGGGAGGAAACAAGGGAAGTCCCAGCTTCAGAGAGGGACCCTGCGTCAAAGGGACAGTTATAATGGAGAATAACTGGCGCTCTTCTCTGGCCTCTGGGCATGTATGCATTCACACACGTAGGTGCGTACATAAATCACTTTTTAAAAAGAACATGAGCCTACCGGCCCACAAAAGCTCTTTTTCGGACTTTGATTTCAGAGTAGACTCTCCAAAGTATAATAACCGTCTAAGAAGACATGGCCAGGCTGCCCATGGATAAGTGCACCACCGCAGCACAGACCTGTATGTCATTATTTAGTCTTCCGGTTGACCCTAGACATCCTCAAAACTGTTAGAACATGGCATGAGGTCTAAGTCCCATCCCCAGCATCCATTTAAAAAATAGAGAGCTGGGTACAGTGGGTGTGTACCTGTGGAGACAGCAGCATCCCTGATACCCACTAGCCAGCCAGCAGAGGTAACTAAACCAGTCGGCTCCAGGTGTGGTGTGAGCTTGTCTGAAAAAACTAAGAAGCGTGAGGGAGACACTTCAACCTCTGGCCTGTATACACCTGTGTATGCATGGACACCACACAGGTACACGGTGTCCATGCACACACAGGCAAAGAAGAAAGGGACATTTGGCATTTAAAGTTCTCCTCAAAATTCTGGCTGGCCTGGACCTGGAATATACTACCATACCCAGGCTTGTTTTTTTTTCATTTCTCTGTGTATGTGTGTGTGTGTGGGGGGGAGGGGGGTACCCGCAAAGGCCAGAAGGTGTTGAATGCTTTGGAGCCGAGTTAATAGGCCGCTGTGAGCCACGTGATATGGTATCAGGAATCCTGGGTCCTCTGGAAGAGCAGCAGTAGGTGTTCCTAACCACTGAGCCATCTCTACAGTCGTCCCCCGCCCCCACTCCCTGTTAAGAATGTATTTGTTTACTTGAGACAGGGTCTCACTATGTAGCCCTGGCTTGCCTGGAACTTTTTATGTAGACCAGGATGGCTTTAAACTCAGAGATCTGCCTGCCTTTGCCTCCCAAGAGCTGGGATTAAAGGCTCCGCCACCATGCCCAGTCCAGAATGTTTAATTTATTTGTTTGTTTTTCAAGACAGAGTTTCATTGTGTTGTACAGCCCTGACTGTCCTGGAACTCCCTTTGTAGACCAGGCTGGCCTTGAACTCTCAGAGTTCCACCTGCCTCTGCCTCCTGAGTGCTAAGATTAAAGACTGCATCACCACTGCTGGCTAAGAATGTTTAAAATTTTTAAACAAGTTGTCCTGGCATAAAATATCCTTAATTTAACAAATTGGACATTATTTTTTAATTAAGAATTGTGACTTAAGCTGGGTGTGGTGGCTCATAACTGACCCAGAAGGCTGAATGAAGCAGGGGGGGTCACTGTGGATTCAAGGACAGCTTGGTCTATATAGTGTTAGGGTAGCCTGGACTACAGAAAGAGAGCCTCTCTTTAAAAAAAAAAAAAAAAATGTTGCCTGTCTAAAATTTCTTTTTTGTTATGGCTATCCCAATAGGGTAGCCTGGACTACAGAAAGAGATGCTGTCTTTTAAAAAAAAAAAAGTCACTTGTCTAAAATACTTATTTATTTTAAATTTCTTTTTTGTTATGGCTATCCCCACTGGCCATTGAAGTCATCCCAACTTTATGTGGGTTCTGGGTATCAGAACTCAAGTCCTCATTGGGAATTGTCTAACTACAGCTGACTCGGGATGATGCATTTTCGCTGGGTCACGGCTCTTAGGTTAACTTTGGTAAATTAAAATAGACCATTGTCAGGCAGGGCTTACCGAGTGGAGGAGTGTGTGAGGGCCCGGTGAGGGCCGGTCCTCAGCACCAAAAGACTGAATCAACAAGCCAATGCCATTTCAGTTCTGGATATAGTTTGAACTGGCTGAAAGAACACAATTGGTGCTGGATGTGGCGGCGCACGCCTTTTGTGCCTGCACTTGGGAGGCACATGCAGGCGGATCTCTGAGTTTGAGGTCAGCCTGGTCTACTGAGTTCCAGGACATCCAGGGCTATGTAGTGAGACCCTCTTTCAAAAAAACCAAGGTGAGAAAGAAAAGGAACTAATTGCATTAGTAATATATAATTTTAAAAAGTGAAAGTTACTTACGTTTGAGTTCCCCGTGGTATGATCATATGTTTTCAAAACTGCTTTTCTTAATTGCTGGTTGCACAGCGGCCGTGCCCAGGAGACTGTGGGAAGAAAGCTGAGCGCCAGACAGGCCGTTCCCTGAAGGCCCCTTTGTGGATCTGTAGTCGTTTTCCTTCGGATGCAGGACGAGCTAAGGAGCCAGGGAGCACAGAGAGCTGGAAGACTTAGTCCTTCACCCAGTGTGAGCTGGAGGAAAACCAGAGGGAGGACTGTGAGGAAACCCTGGGCTTCTGCAGTGCGCCCGCCAAGCCTGAGGGTTGTAACCTGTGTTTAACAAGCTGGAGTCACTGATTAATGGCCTAATGCATCGTGTCACTGTTCAACTTATGACCCCCCAAATATTTAAGCGGGGGTGATCTGTTGCTATGAGACGGTGGCAAAATATTTTTAAAAGTCTCCAGCTTCCTCCTTTTGTCAGGAGTAGAGACAGCTTTGGGGCTAATGTGCGCTATGAATAGGGAGTAATCCGAGTCGCTGGGGGACTTCGGAGTCACTGTAACACCTCCAGGGTTGAGCAAGTTTGATTTAAGGTTCCCAGGCTTGCCTGCAGCTGCCTCCTCTGCTGCTGCACTTTGAATGAATGGCCCAGGCTCTGGCAGTGTGCACAGGCCTTCTGGGAAATGGTGGTGGTTCTACATCGAGTTCCCAGTCCAAGGTCAAGCCTGCGTTCCAGGCTGACCCCAGGGTTTGCTGTTCCCAGGGCCTGTCTTGGGGTCTGGCCTGGCTGCTGCCCGCTGCCTTGGGTGGGAAGGGGTGGACACGAGATTGTGGGTTACTCAAGAAGGACAATGGTGATCTGTGCTGCCTAGTATTGTGTCAACTTGACAGAAGCTAGTCATTTGGGATGAGGGGATGGCAGTTGAGAAAAGCCCCCCATCAGACTGGTCCGTGGGCAAGCCAGTGGGCATTTTCTTGATTGATTAATGATTGATGTGGGAGGGCCACCCCTGGGCAGGTGGTTCTGGGTTCTGTAAAAAAGCAGGCCTAGCAAGCTGTGAGGAGCAAGTCAGTAAGCAGCACTCTTCCATGGTCTCTGTGTTCCTGCCTTGAGTTCCTGTCCTGGCTTCCTTTCATGGCGGACTGTACACCTTAAGGTGAAATAAACCCTTTCCTCTCCAAGTTGCCTTTGTTCATCGAGTCTTATCACCATCTTAGGAGTCTGCTCAGAGAAGAGAACCAGCCAGGTTTCACTGGGCAGCACAGCTAGACAGGATGGGAGAGAACTCCTGTTTGTAAGAGAGAAGAGGCCTGCCGGGCGGTGGTGGCGCACACCTTTAATCCCAGCGCTCGGAGGCAGAGCCAGGTGGATCTCTGTGAGTTCAAGGCCAGCCTGGGCTACAGAGCGAGATCCAGGACAGGCACCAAAACTATACAGAGAAACCCTGTCTCAAAAAATGAGAGAGAGAGAGAGAGAGAGAGAGAGAGAGAGAGAGAGAGAGAGAGAGAGAGAGAGAGAGAGAGAAAAAGAGGCCCACCCTAGACGAGGTTGGATCAGGAAAAAGCAAAACAAGAGAATGGCTACCCGAGAGGCTAGAGGGCCGGTGCCGGGTAGGTGCTGTAGGCACGGAGCGGGTGTCTGCCCACATCCATGTGGAGCCGTGCAGCGGCTCCGTCGATTATCTTGGAACCTCATCTCACCCCATGGGACATAGACGGCAGGAGCGAGAGTCTAGCGCCCCCCTGAGGCTGGCAAAGTCAGAGGGGGTGGGCACCGTGGTCAGGCTGGGGTGCCCGCTGGAAACTTACCTTTAAATATTGAAATGTGCCTAAAGATTTCATCAGAGTGCATTCAAAGGGTCTCCACATGCCCTGTCCAAACGTCGCCCAAGTGTGTAGTGTAACATCGGGGACCCCTAAGCCCCACAGTGGCCATGGGGCTATATCTTTAGGCAGATAACTAGTGTGGTAGATGGTTGGGGTTTTCTGTGTACACTCACTCTTCCACATTTGCACACACAACTGGGTCTGTGTTCAGGAGATGAAATTCGTATACGTACTCTTGCAGCCTTTTGAATTCACTCACATATTTCAGACATCTTCCGTGGTAGTCACAGTACCTTTCCATTGTAACTGTTACTTAGCCACTTTCTGTTTTTTGATATTTAATCCACTTAAAGGCGTGTTTTCTTTCTTTTCTCTCTCTCTCTCTCCCTCTTTCTCTCTCTCTTTTTTTTATTTTTTTATTTTTAATTTATTTTTATTATGTGTACAGTGTTCTGTCTGCATGTACGCCTGCAGGCCAGAAGAGGGTGCCAGGTCTCATTACATATGGTTGTGAGCCACCATGTGGGTGCTGGGAATTGAACTCAGGACCTCTGGAAGAACAGCCAGTGCTCTTAACCTCTGAGCCATCTCTCCAGCCCCATCTCTCTCTCTTTAATTTAGGTTTTTTGTTTTTTGTTTTTTTTGTTTTTGTTTTGTTTTGTTTTGTGAGAAAGGGTTTTCTGTGTAGACCTAGTTGTCCTAGAACTCCCTTTGACCAGGCTGGTCTCAAACTCACATAGCTCCTCCTGCCTCTGCCTCCTGAGTGCTGGAACTAAAGGAGTGTGCCACCACGCTCCACTTAAAGGCATATTTTCATATTACCTTAATTATCTCATAAAATTGTCTCTCGAGTTACAGTTTTAGGGTTTTGTTTGTTTTGTTTTTCGAGACAGGGTTTCTCTGTGTAACAGTCCTGGCTGCCCTGGAACTCACTCTGTACACCAGGCTGGCCTCAAACTCAGAGATCTGCCTGCTTCTGCCTCCCAAGTGATGGGATTAAAGGCGTGTGCCACCACTGCCTGGCTCAGTTTTAGTTTTATACGTAATATATAATGGTGAAATGACCTCATCTTTAAAGATACCTGGTTTGTCTGTTTTTTTAAGGCAGGGTAGCTGTGGCCCTAGCTGATCTACTAAGAACTTATTAGAGATCCCACTGCTTCTGCCTTCTGAGTGCCAGTATTAAAGCATTAAAGGAATGGGCCACCATACTCGGTTCAAAAGAGCATATAATTTTTTTTTAAAGATTTTATTTTTTACATATGTATGAGTATTTGTCCACAGGTGTATTTGCATCACATGCATGCAGTACCTGAAGAGACCAGAAGAGGGGGCCAGGTCCCCTAGACCTGGAGTTACACATAGTTGTGAGCTGTCCCGCGGGTATTGGGGGAGCAGTGAGGTGCTCTTCCCCTCTGAGCGTCTCTCCAGCCTGCAGACACATCGTGGTGGAAGATTACTTTTGATTTTGGCATGTAATGCAGATGTTTTTGTTTCTCAAGACAGGGTTTCTCTGTGTAGCCCTGGCTACGCTGCAACTCAGTGTAGACCAGGCTGGCCTTGAACTCAAACATCTGCTTGTTTCTGCCTCCCGAGTGCCGGGATGAAAAGCATGTGCCAACACCATCTGGCTGCAGATAAGATTTTTAAAAAATTAAATAACATAAAACATAAGTCATCCTCTGTGTGTGTGTGTGTTTACACATGCAAGTACATGTGGACAGGTTTTTTTTTAGTATAGTGACCAAACCTTATCCAATTCGGGTAATATTTAATATCTGCTCTCATGTATAAGAACTAATAGGAAAAAATACATAGATATCTCTAAGGCCTTATAATCACGTCATTTGCAATTTTAGGAACTTTTTTTTTGTACCAGCGTCACGTGATAGATGTTTAAGTACAGGGGATGTGCAGTGCTGGAAAGCAGAGGCTAGATGCCTGTTCCCAGTTCTCCTCCAATCATTTCTAAGTACATCCGTACATATACTACACATAGGTCTGTGTGGGAAATGGATGTTTAATTTTGTGATTAAAGAAACTGGGGGGGGGGTGTTAAAATTTAACCATCAATCTTTCCAAATCAAAGTTTCTCTGTAAAGGAAGACTAAGGAAGCCTGTCCGGTAGAATGAGCTGCTCTATAAAACAGACTGACTAGATGGTTTTTTCCTAGCCACTTGAATTGTTGATAAAACTCAGAACTCTTGTAGGCATGTTAGGCTAGGCCTGTGTTGGGCTCCTTTCCACAAGTGGACTGGATATAATTTGACGGTAAGAATCATGCCTGTGCCAGTCTTCAATTAGAGGTGCAAAACCAATAGTTAGTTCTTAAAAATGTTCAAAAGTAATCCTGGATAATAAATGAGGTGCCCCATTCACATTAAAAAATCATTACTGTTTTGAAGCTGGGCACAGTAACGTACACCTTTTGCAAGATCAGCCTGGCCTGGTGGGGCTACATGAGTATGTATCTTAAATTTTATATTTAGATTGATTTATCGTTAGTTTAATATAATATCCTGGGGTTGACCCCAGGTCCAGGACCTCTGCGCATTAAGTTCACTTTTGTAGTGAGCAGGGTCCCACCCCTAGGCACATAGTTGGCCAGTTGGTACCTGCTGGTCTGTTTCCCGGGCACTGTGGTGGGAACCTGTTGCCTGATTGCTGTCCCTTTGCTCTCCGAAAATATTGACGGTGGAAAGCAGGTCACTGATGTCCCCCTTGGAATCTTGCTGTCTTGCAGGACAGACGGGCGCCGGGAACAACTGGGCCAAGGGCCACTACACGGAGGGCGCGGAGCTGGTGGACTCGGTGCTGGACGTGGTACGCAAGGAGTGTGAGCACTGCGATTGCCTGCAGGGCTTCCAGCTCACGCACTCGCTGGGCGGCGGCACGGGCTCGGGCATGGGCACCCTGCTCATCAGCAAGATCCGAGAGGAGTACCCGGACCGCATCATGAACACCTTCAGCGTCATGCCGTCGCCCAAGGTCTCAGACACCGTGGTGGAGCCCTACAACGCCACGCTGTCGGTGCACCAGCTGGTGGAGAACACCGACGAGACCTACTGCATCGACAACGAGGCCCTCTACGACATCTGCTTCCGCACGCTCAAGCTCACCACGCCCACGTACGGGGACCTCAACCATCTGGTGTCCGCCACCATGAGCGGCGTCACCACATCGCTGCGTTTCCCCGGCCAGCTCAACGCCGACCTGCGCAAGCTGGCCGTGAACATGGTGCCCTTCCCACGCCTGCACTTCTTCATGCCGGGCTTTGCCCCGCTCACAGCCCGGGGCAGCCAGCAGTACCGGGCCCTGACAGTGCCCGAGCTCACACAGCAGATGTTCGACGCCAAGAACATGATGGCCGCCTGTGACCCGCGCCACGGCCGCTACCTGACCGTCGCCACCGTCTTCCGGGGCCCCATGTCCATGAAGGAGGTGGACGAGCAGATGCTGGCCATCCAGAATAAGAACAGCAGCTACTTTGTGGAGTGGATCCCCAACAACGTCAAAGTGGCCGTGTGTGACATCCCGCCCCGGGGCCTGAAGATGGCTTCCACCTTCATCGGCAACAGCACCGCCATCCAGGAGCTGTTCAAGCGCATCTCGGAGCAGTTCTCGGCCATGTTCCGCCGCAAGGCCTTCCTGCACTGGTTCACCGGCGAGGGCATGGATGAGATGGAGTTCACCGAGGCGGAGAGCAACATGAACGACCTGGTGTCCGAGTACCAGCAGTACCAGGACGCCACGGTCAACGACGGGGAAGAGGCTTTTGAAGACGAGGATGAGGAAGAAATCAACGAATAAGGAGCCTTAGGGTTGCTGCTACGGTGCACACCTGCTCTTTTCTTAGCCCTGATGATGTGGGCGTGGTACCCTGGTCTACGCGTGTCCCAGGCCCCTCCCAAACCAAACCCACCGCAGTGTGTCCCCCAGGTTATCTGGAACAGAGCGCTTTCCTTTACCGGAGAATTGGCAGTCGTCCCACCAGACCAGGGTGATTTTTGTACAGGAACACTGAGAGCAAATTAAGGGGCTGTACAAGGCAGCAACCACCTTCTGTTAAGTGCCCAGCCATCAGAGCTAGCAGGGGAGTTAGAGCAAGGGTTTGTTTTTCATCCTTGGTGATCAAAAACCAAAGCCACACAGTGTTGCCTTAATCGAATACGCAATATGGAACTTTGTGACAATCCATTCATAATAAAACGCTAAACCTGTCCGTTGGTCTCTTGCTCTTCATCAAAGCGATGTGGTTATGTAGTTCTCATTTTTCAGAAACCTGTTTTTGTGAGACGCCCATAAATCACACCTGTCTTGGAAGTGGCTGTTTGGAGACGGACCTGCTGTGGCCAGGCTTCCCCGGGTAGCACACAGCTAAGCCTTTCCCTGCCCACTCCTGAGCAGGTGAGATGGGGACCACGGACACCCCCATATATTTGCAACTTTGTGTTTTCCCAGCACAGGAGAGACACCACTCTCCTGCCCCGAGGTCTCACGAGGACAGTGGCACCTCTCTTGTTCTTGTGAGGCTGGCAGGGACCACATGAGGGCAGAAGCCCTGGCCACTTGGCTTGTGGCAGCCATAACAGCTTAAGGGCCTAATGTCTCGGCTTTGCCCACTTGGAAACTGGAGTTCCTACAGGCAAGCTAAGAATTGGCCACTGTGGCAAACCCCTGAAGGCCGGTTCCTCCTCTGTTCTAGGAGCAACCTGGTTTCTGGCCAGTATATTCCTTCCACAGAGAGGCTCAGTTCCTTTACTTTCAAAGACCCTCAAGTCTCTGATAACAGTTCATCACCACTAAATACCCTCGTGACGAGGTAGGCCTTACAGCCTCAGAACAAGTCTCCATTGAACCACCACCTCCCCAAAGCACCCAGTGGGGAGAGACAGCACGGACCTTCTGCAAATGACCATGCAGAGCCACTATATGGTGAGAGCACAGAGGTGCCTAGATGCATCTCTGATCCACTGACAAAGTGGCCATGAGCTGGAATATACACCATCAAAATAGCTCCCTCCCCTGGGAGACGATCCTGGCCTCCAGGATGCCACTGCATTATACATGTGGTGACAGTGTCCCTTTAGACATCAGCAATGCACAAGGCAAGCTGGAATGTTTTTATAAGATGCAGCTAAAAAGAAATACGAAACCAGTTAAGCATGGTGGCTCACAGCTATACTCAAAAACCAGCCAGGGGGTTGGGGATGGGGCTCAACCGTTCAGAACGCACATTGGGGATCCACGCTGAGTTCCCAACACCCATGTCTGGCACCTGTAACTCCAGCTCCAGGGGGTCTGATAGACTTTCTGGCCTCTGTGGGTACCTGCACGTATGTATACACACACTTCAAAATAAAGGCTGGAGTTAAGAATATCAGCTGTTCTTCCACAGGACCCACGGTCAACTCCCAGCACCTACATCCAAGACACAACTGTCTACAATTGCAGTCTCAGGAGATCTGATACGCTTCTGTCCTTCTCAGGCACCAGGCACACATGTAGTGCAGACATACATGCAGGCAAAAATATCCATGCACACACAAAGATATAAAAATTCATCTTTTAAAGAAAACCAAGCAGGGGGCTGCTCTAAGTTCAGTGCCAGTGTGGACTACACAGTGACTTCCAGGCCAGCCTGAGCTACGGAGTGCAAAAATAGCTAGTATCTCTAAGCTCAAACACTGGCATCTGGAGATGTGAGTCAATCTGCAGTTGTACAATCTTTATAACCCCCTTCTGGTGACTGACCAACAGCAGGAACCACACACACTTTCAGCACCAGCAGGGACTCAGATCCATTGTCTCCTCTCTGAACTCAGGGCAGGGCAGCCGAGTCCAGATGGCACACTGCACACCTGTCCTGACCAGCTCAGAGAACCTAGCTGAGGCAGCTATCAGAGTCACAAGTGACTCTTGGGTCCAACAGCACCAGTCCAGGACATAAATCTGGAAGGCTGCATGCAGCTTTCTGTGACAGCTGATGAGACCAGCAAGGTAAGATTTTGAAGAATTTATCTTCAAAAACGAAGACTGCTTAATTTCTTGACATTATGTTTTCTAAACATAAGCACAGCATAGTGACCCTTCACATGTTCAGGAAAAAGTACAATGTCCACCTTTTATTTTTGATGTAAAGAATCCATATTTACACAATACATTCATGTTTTTAAATATGTTACAGTTCTCTATAGAAAACCATTCCATTAAAACAGCAACAAGTGATCTGAATTCAAATTTTAAAATATTTGCTTGAATCAAAATATTCTTCTCGGGACTCCAACTGAGTTAGTTTCCCACAGCACTTCTGCAGAGCTATCGGAGGAGAGGAATGGAGACCACAGAAGAGGAGTCCACAGGGCAGCCTTGGCAGGTGGTGCTGGCTCCTGTCCCAGCCACTGGTCGTGAGGCCAAGGCTGAGGGGCAGGAGAGTCCCCGGCCGGCCGGCCCGGACAGTGGCTGGCACTCGGCAGCTGCAGTGGAGGCCCCTGCTCAGCTTTGCTGAGGGAGCAGCTGGCTGTTTGCACCACAGCGGCGTTGTTCTGAAGGCTGCTGCTGACGCTGCAAAGCTCGGGGGCAGGACAGGGTCCGGGGCCGCCAGCCCTGGGCCTAGCTGACAACCTTCTCGGTCAGGGGCTCCTCCTTCTCCTTCTCCTTCTCCTTCTCCCGCTCCTTGTTCCAATCCTGCAGGCCCTCAGGAAGGGAAGTGTCCTCATCCAAGCTGCCGGTGCCTTCCACAAATTCTTCATACGTGGATTTTTCTGTAAATGGTCTGGGGCCCAGAAGTTCAACCATATCATTCTTATCTAGTACTTCCTTTTCTAACAGTAAAAGAGCAACCTGAAATACAAGCAATTACCATTAAAACTTACTTAGCAAAATCTACTGAAAAGTGAAGATTTTTACTTACAGCTGATTTCATTCTAATAAAACCCTAAGGAGTTCGGGAGATAACTCAGTGACTAAGAGCACTTGATGCTCTTGCAGAGGACCTGGGTTCAGTTCCCAGCTCACTACCATCTTGTAACTCTAAAGGATCTAATTCCCTCTTCCAGTCCTTGAGAACACCAGACACACACATTGTACACATATTTCATTCAGGCAAACACTCATACACATTAAAAGACTTTAGTATTACAGAATAAAACATAGGCCAGGCAGTGGTGGTGCACCCTTTAATCCCAGCACTTGGGAGGCAGAGGCAGGCGGATCTCTGTGAGTCCAAGGCCAGTATGGTCTACAGAGTGAGATCCAGGACAACTGAACATGACTTATAAATAAGGTCACATGGTTTTTTTTTTGTTTTTTTTTTTTTTTTGGTTTTTCGAGACAGGGTTTCTCTGTGTAGCTTTGCGCCTTTCCTGGAACTCACTTGGTAGCCCAGGCTGGCCTCGAACTCACAGAGATCCGCCTGCCTCTGCCTCCCGAGTGCTGGGATTAAAGGCGTGCGCCACCACCGCCCGGCCACGTGTTTTTTTTTTTAAGAGTAAGATGTGCAATATACAGAAGTCACAAATGTCCTTCATAGGCAAACAGGCAAACACATTTTGGCACATCTACACAATTAAGGATTATGTAGTTGTAATAAAGGAACGCACATACTTCTATGGAATTAAGTAAAGCATAAATGGCTATGTTTGCTTTTAGGAGGGAAGAGCAGGCTGTGTGCTATCGGGGCGGCCATCACCTTGGGCTGTTCCTTACCTGAAATCCTTATACAAGCAAAACCAAACGGACTGAGTGCATTTCTCCTAACTAATTCTGAATGGAAGCTCAGGAGAAAAAGCTTTACGATTCCTTCTAAGGCCGCCTCTGATGCAGCACCCAGTGTGGTCACGGGTAAACACTGAACTCTCAGGTCTTACCGTGGATTCGTGCTCATACAAACCGAGCACTTTCACACCAGCGTGCCACACTCACAGCACCTCTTAGACAGGCCCCAAGTGTGTGGAAACCACGCACAGCTCTCATGGCCGCAGCCCGCAAAGGCTCTGCAACTGGTCACAACACTGCCTCTGCCCCTCTGGTCACAAGCTCTGGGCCTTCGGTCAGCACAGGCCCTCTGCGTCCTGTCTTCACGGTAAAGTGGGGTAACGACACCAGGGGCCTCAGGAGGCTGCAGGCTCAGCTGGCAGTGTGGGAGCTAGTTCCCTTACCCAGAAGACGGGCTCGACAACCCGCCCAAGTCCTCACTCCTCGGGCATGTAAGCTGAGCTCCTGGGCAAAGACTTCAAGCCTCTCCTCTCAGCAGACGACCCCTGATCGTCTCAACACTCTCCATCCGCTTCCTTTTCTCTGCTGGGTCAGAAAGTACTTCTGACATCCACGGTGTGGCAGGATCCTTACCCTGTCCAACACATTTCTTCCAGCAGACATTTCTTTGGTATACACTGAGTATACGTAGTCTAGGCCAGGGTGAGAGAAGCGCACCCCCAATTCCCCTCAATCGACTCTATGGTGTCAGCATCCTCTCTGCCAGCACAGAGCTACTAATCTCAATTTTGGCAGCTTCTCCTTATTTTTAACTACTCCTTTCATGGGAGTTCTGGCAAATCTCTCCCTGGAGTGAGCCTGGCCCCAACATTTTCCTTTGCTGGTTTACAGACTTTCCTCAGCTAACAAAGAGCCAGAAGAGTGCCTGCCTCTGTTCCCCAGGCACGGGGAAGACTCCACACCAGAGTGAGGGAACACAGGAGTAGTCGGAAGGAAGGAATTCTTGAGTCTAGACACCAACTAGATGATCTGAGAAAGCCCGACACGGAGACTCACCCCTGTAATTCCAGTACTCAGGAGGCAGAGGCTGGGAAATCACAGCAAGGTTGGTACCAGCCTGCTCTACAGAAATGAGTTCCAGGCCAGCCAGAGTCACACAGCAAAATCCTGTCTCAAAAAACCAACGAGGCTGACAAGGAGGCTCAGCAGGTAAAGACACTTTGCTGAGCAAGCCTGACAACCTAAATTTAATCCCTGGAACCCACATAAACGTGGAAGGAGAGAACCAACTCCACAGAATTATCGTCTGATTGATACACATACACACACACACACACACACACACACACACACACACACACACACACACACACACACACAGCACTCGTGCAGAATCCCCCATACACTGGCAGCTACCTTCTCCACGTCAGCCTTCTTCTCTGTGAGAAGAGCCACAGTTCTTTTATAGGCGTCATTAATGAGGATCCTCACTTCGTCGTCGATCAGCCTGGCAGTGGCCTCGCTGTAAGGCTTCTCTAGGACCATGTCTCCCTGGCGGGGGAGGTCAAAGGAGATCTGCCCCACCTTCTCGTTCATGCCGAACTGAACAATCTGGAAAAGAAGGTGAGACAGGAGACCCTTAAAGACTCACGAGGCCAGGGGCTGTCCAAGTGGACAGAGACACTCTGTAGATGGTGGTCAAGAGTAGCAGTGTGATTTAAAGTGACATGGGAGCATAATCAGGACAAAATGAGGGGACAGACAGTGGGCAAACGACAGCACTCTGAAGGCTGCGGGCTACTCCACTTGGAGGGGTGTGAAGAAGCAAGAAGCACTTGATACTGCTGGCTGTGGTGGCGCACGCCCAGGGGCAGGGGGATCCCTGCCAGCCTGGTCTACAAAGCAAGTCCCAGGACAGCCAGGGCAACACAGAGAAACCCTGTCTCAAAAAACAAACAAACAAATGGACAAAAAAGCTCTTGAAAGATCAAACTGCCAACAAGTTCTCCCTGTGAAAAGTCAGGCTGAGCCCGAGAACATGTGACACAGGGTGACAGCTGCATTTTCTCCACAGACTGTGTCATGGAGCCAGGACGATGTGAAGTGACAGCCGTACTGTGACCCGTGGGAGGCTCCCAACCAGACAGCACCGCTGGACGCTTCTGAAAGTACAATCCAAACCGCCTGGAAAGAGAAGGCCCGGCCGGAGAGACGCTTCTGAAAGTACAATCCAAACCGCCTGGAAAGAGAAGGCCGGGCCGGAGAGACGCTTCTGAAAGCACAATCCAAACCGACTGGAAAGAGAAGGCCAGGCCCGGAGAGACGCTTCTGAAAGTACAACCCAAACCGACTGGAAAGAGAAGGCCAGGGCCGGAGAGACGCTCAGTGGTGAAGAGCACTGCGCGCTCTTCCAGAGGACCCGGGTTCAGCTCCCAGCACCAAACGGAGGCTCTCTACCCTCTGTGACTCCAGCTCCCAGGGTTCCGATGCCCTCTTCTGGCCTGCGCAGGTACCAGGCAGGTACACGGTGCAGACATACATGCAGGCAAAAGGCCCGTACACATAAAATAAAATGAAGGAATCTTAGGGGGAGGGGGAGGGGAAACAGCGTCAGCGACAAGAGAGTGGGAAGCAGAGGTTTCCCACAGCACCACATCCCAGCCCTCCCCACTCCTGAGATCAGAAAGACAAACGTGAAGTCACCGTGAGAAAAAGAAATGAGAGGCAGAAGGATGTTTCTTTCCAGAGAGGAAAACAAGATGGAAACACAGTCTGCAGGGCAGGAAACTGTGATCCACTGTTCCAGAAAAGAAGCTCACAGGAGGAAGCAGAACAGAAGGACTCCGTGAGTCAGACACAGAAGGAATCAGGTGCTGGAAGACAGGGAAAAACTACACACTGCAGGAAAATACTTCAAAGATTAAACTAGAGCTGGGGGTGGTGGCGCACACCTTTAACCCCAGCACCCGGGAGGCAAAGCCAGGCGGATCACTGTAAGTTTGAGGCCAGCCTGGTCTACAAAGCGAGAGCCAAGACTGTTACACAGAGAAACCCTGTCTTGAAAAACCAAAAAGATTAAACTAGGAAGAAACAAGAGCAAATAATGATGTGCTGTAACAAAACAAAATCAATGATGTCATAAGGAAAAAATATAACATTAAAAATCACTAGTTAGAAGCTGGGCGGTGGTGGCGCACGTCTTTAATCCCAGCACTTGGGAGGCAGAGGCAGGGGGATCTCAGTGAGTTCAAGGCCAGCCTGGTCTACAAAGAGAGTTCCAGGACAATCAAGACTGTTACACAGAAAAACCCTGTCTTGAAAAACCAAAAACCAAACCAAAACAAACAAACAAAAAAATCAAAAAAACCCTACTTAGAAACTATCACTTTTAAAACATGACATGAGGACAGGCAAAGGCTGCCTCGATTGAGAGCAGTTCCCACAGAGGTGGTTCATGTCCTCTGAACCCCCAGAGGACACAGCAGCCTACTGCTGGGCTGTGGAAACCAGTGGTAACGCCGAAGGAGACACAGGATGGTGACAGGCAGGAGAGCTGCTGCAGGGGCGTGGCAAGGGTCAGGTCATGGGAAGATCCTGAGTTCAGTTGTCAAACTGCTGTGGGACACGGAGCTTAAATTAAACTTTAGGGCTTCTAGAGCACCCAGGTTTGGTTCCCAGCACCCACATGGCAGCTCACAATCAACTCAAGTCCAGTTCTAGAAACGTACTCTTCTGGCCTCCAAGGGCACTGGGCACACATGTGGTACAAAGCATTCATATAAACTAAAAAACAAAAGAAATCATTTTTAAAAATCAAACTTTACAGCTGGGCACTGTGGCATATACTGAAATCCCAACACTTAGGAGGATTGAAAATTCACAGTCAGCCTGAGCTTCAAGAGACCCTGTCTTAAAAAGTAAAAACTCTGAAACAATCAACTTTAAACTCTACCTGTAAGTGCTGTGGAACAATCTTTTTGCACCCTATGAACATGTATTGTTCTCACTGTTAATAATAAAGCTGAGTAGCTGATAGCCAGGCAGGAAGTACAGGTGGGACAACCAAACTAAGAATGCTGGAAGAGGAAGGGCGGAGTCAGGAGGTGCCAGCCAGATGCAGAGGAAGGGCGGAGTCAGGAGTCATCAGCCAGATGCAGAGGAAGCAAGAAGAGAATGCCACACTAACAAAAGGTACCAAGCCACGTGGCTAAACATAAATAAGAACTATGGGTTAATGTAAGTGTAAGAGCTAGTTAGTAACAAGCCTGAGCTACCGGCTGAGCATTTAGAAGTATTATTAAGCCTCCGAGTCAATTATTTGGGAAGTGGCTGCCCAGTATTTGGGAGTTGCTGGCAGGATAGAAACTTCCTGCTTAAATATGAGAATTCCATACAGGATTCTTAGGAAAAACTCTGAAGACTGCAATACACTTTTTTTTTCTGTAAGTTTTTTATTGTTTTGTTTGTTTGTTTTTGTTTTTTGAGGTAGTTTCCTCTGTGTTGCCCTGGCTATCCTGGAACTCACTCTGTAGACCAGGCTGGCCTTGAACTTAAGAGATCCGTCTGCCTCTGCCTCCTGAGTGCTGGGATTAAAGGGCACTACTACCTCCCAGAAAGTTTTTGTTTTATTAAAGTGGATTTTTTTGTAGTTTTTTTTTTTTTAAGTTTTTTTTTTTGGGAGGGGGGTTAGCATTTTAAATTATTTTTATGTGTGTGTGTGTCCTTGTGCGTGTCTGTACATGAGCCCAGGTGCCCTTAGAGGCCAGAGTTGTCAGATCTGGAGTTACAGGCAGTGGTAGCTGCTCAATAGTTCTTGGAAGAGAACTTGGGTCCTCTGCAAGAACAATATACACTTTTAACAGCTGAGCCATCTCTCCAGTTCCTCTGGTGGAAAGAATCTTTGCTACAACAGCTTGAACTAGTAAAACATGTGTCATTTCAGTTATTCACAAAAGCTAATTCTCCAGGCTAATAAGGCAGGGATGCAGAAGCCCCAGTCCACAGACTCACCTGGGCATAGGCACTCTGGGTAACCTTCCTCAAGTCATCCTGGGCACCAGTTGTAATTCTTCCAAAGAAGATCTCTTCGGAGACGCGGCCACCCAGAGTCATGCACATCCTGTCCAGCAGCTGCTCCTTCGTGTACAGATACTGCTCCTTTGGCAAGTACTGAGCATAGCCCAGTCCCTTACCACGTGGGATGATGGACACCTGTGGGAAGGAGGCACACAGCGGGGAAGGCGTCACTCCTGGTGCAAACCTGATCAGGGACTGTCTACAAGGAAACTCCCTGAGGAAAAGGAAGCACAATGCTGGGCGGCACACCAGCCTCAGTGCCACCAGATCCAGCAAGGACCAGGAGGGAACTCCCTCACCTCAGGGTTCCAGAAAACATCTCTGACCTTCCATAAAGGCAACCTGAACTCCGTCTCTTAGGAAAGGAGTGCTCATGGCTGCTGGCTGGGGTCTCCTCTGGCAGACCAGAGCCGACTCAACTCTGGCATAGCCACTGGTGCCTCAGAGGATGAGGGGACGGTGGGCCAAGATGCTCAAGAGCTGTCACTGTCCTTCCAGGTCCCTTTCATGAAGCGAGGCAATTTCCTTTCTCCTCACAAACTAATTATTGGAGGAGGATTTCTGCATATAAAGTCTACCCACTTTAAGTATAAAACAGTGAGGGTTTTTTTTTTTAAATAAATCATTTTTTAAATTTTATATTAATTTTTATTTTATGGTTGTTCTGCCTATGTGCGTGTCTGTATACTGTGTGTGTCGGACATCCTGGGCCTGGGTTAGTTATGAGCTGTCACGTGGGTGCTGAGAATTGAACCAAGATCCTCTGGAAGAGCAGCCAGTGCTCTTAACCACTGAGTCACCTCTCCAACCCCCTAAAACAACTTCCAGCCACAGCTTAGATATAAAATGCTGCTGCCATGCCCCCAAGCTGCCATGCACAGCCCCAAACAACTGCATGCATGCTCACCACAGGCAAGTTCACCCTTTCTAGAGTGGTGTCAGAATGCCACCCCTCAGTGCGTGCCTTGTGTCTGCTTTCAGCCCGTTTTTGAGATTCATCTACACTGCTGTGTGTACTAACAGCTTGCTTATTAATTTTGACTGCTTTACAACATGCCACTGCTATAAATACATCAGATATCCATTTTTTTTTTTTTTTTTTTTTTTTGAGACAAGTTCTCACACTTGTCCAAGCTGGCCTTGAACTCATGTTAATCCTACTGCTCCAGCCTCTGAAGTGCTGGGATTACAAGCGTGAGCTACCACACCTGGCTTCCGGTTAATTTTTGATGGACAGCAGGGTTGTTTCCAGTTTCCTAGTCTACAAACACAGCAGAAAAATCCTTGTGCGGAACCCACTCTCACCCATTCTGGATGAGGATCAAGTCCTGATCACGTTTACGAGGAGCCATTTCCCTCCAATCAGCAGTGCACGCATCCTTAGCATCGCTACCCTGCTAACGCTGACCACTCCTAAGTGGCTCGGGTGTCTCTGTGTCCCTCTGCAAGTCCCTGGTCTTGCCTGTTCCTATGCCTTAGTTTACCAAGTGTATATGCAAATCCTGCCCCCAACTGTTTTACTGTGTTGAGTTTACGATTTGTGTTTTTCAGATATAAACCCTTTGTCACACACATTCATTGCAAACATTTTCAGAATGTGCCCTTTTCTCCTCCTCCCCTTGAAAATGATTGCAGTTTTGAGACAGAGTGTCATTATATAGCCCAGGCTGGCCTGAAACTTCTGGTCTTCCAGCCTTCATCTCCTGAGTGTGCCACCACTGCCTGGCTCAACTCTTTGATTGATTGATTGATTGTGTACATGTGAGAATAAGTTCTCTTATTCCACCACATGAATCCTGGGATTGAACTCAAATTGTCAGATACAATAGTAAGCACCTTTACCTATCCATCCTGTCCACCCATTCATCAACTTTTTCTTTTTCAGTTCATATTTTTTGTGTTCTAAGGAAAAATTTGCATATTCAAGGCCACAGAAGTTTTTACCTACATTTTTGGGGGGGAACTTTTATCACTTTAAACTTTAGTTTTCTAATGTATTCATTTTTTGGCATATAATGCAAGGGTCCATGTTCACTTTTTTCACATGAATGCAGTTAATCAGAATCGCATGTTGAGAAGACAACCCTTCCTACCCTCCTCCCATTGACTTTATGAAGATGGAGTCTCACAAAGCCCAGGCCCACCTTAGCCTCTCCATCTTCCTGCACCTGCCCAGGTGCTAGGACAAGCACACACCATCACCAGCTTCCACCCTGGGACTTGCCAGGAGTGTGGTCTGCTGCCTGCTGGCCTCACCTGTCCCTCAGCAGTGCCGCAGACTTGACTGCAGCAGAGCAATAGGGAGTCAGGCAGTGTTCCACCACCTAGCTGCCCCACCGTTCTGTTTTTCCAGAAAACTTTACATCCAGCTTCACAGCAAGCACTAAAAAAACCTATCTGGGCTGAGAGTGTTTGCCTAGTGTGTGTAAGGCCCTAGGTTCTACAACAGAATGTCTGCTATAATCATAACAACCTGCAATGAAGCTACAGATCAATTTGGGAAGAAATGGCATAAGATTTCACAAACAGAATGCACTTTTACTTATTTCTTACTTCAATTATAAGTCCTTCGATACTTTCTTAAATTTGTATTTTGTGTGTTGAGAGTCTATTGAAAATGCAGTTTTATGTGTTGAGAGTCTATTGAAACTTTTTTCCTTTTTTGAGGCAGGGTCTCACTATGCAACTATGGCTGGCCTGGAACCTACTATGTAGATCAGGCTTGCCTCAAATTAACAGAGATTGACCTATCTGCATCCACATGCTGGGATTAAAGTATGGCTACCACACCTGGCTACAATAGAATTTTTCTAAAACACTAAAAATGCGAAAAATTTCATTTTCCACTTCTCCATTAACAAATACAGAGATCCCAGTGATCTTTGACTATTAGCCCTGGATCCCGTCCATCTGCCACCTCATTAGGTCTAGTGGCTTCTGTAGATTCTTAGGCGTTCTCTTTGCATGTGAATGTCACCCCTGTAGGACGGACTCCTCTCTCCAGGTGACATCTCAGGGCAGCTGCCTCTTATCCTCTGTGCTGACCTGAGCAATGGAGCTCCATCGTGAGACTCGACCTCAAAATAACAAGTGAAGGGGATGGGGAGGAGGCTCAGTCAGTAAAGGGCCTGCTGTGCAAGCGTGAGGACCTCCAGATCCTCAAGAGCCCGGCGATGAAGAAGCTGGGTGCCTGTAATCCTAGCATTCAGAAGGCAGAGACAGGAGGGTCCCAGAACTTCCTGCCAGTTAGTCTTGCCAAATCAGCAAGCTCCAGATCAGTGAGATGCCATCTTGATAATGATAATGGTAATGGTAGATAACGTGGAGAGCAATAGAGAGACACTCAGCACTGACCTCTGGCTTCTACATTCAAGCACACACCAGTGAGCAGGTATATGTGTGCCCATACCTGAACACACACACACATATACATCACATATACTTAAAAAGTAAAATAAAAAAGGCCTGGGGGGATAGCTCAGTGGTAGAGGACTTATCCAGCATGTATGAGGTCCTAGGTTCAATCTCCAGGGCAACAAACAGAAAAAGCTTCTGTCACGAAGTGTGCTGTATCTGCAGGAGGGTGTGTGTGTGCTAAGCACTCCCCTCAGCCGTCACTAGTTCCCCTACACCCCCAAAGGTTCTCTGTATCTGCAATCCCGTCACTAGTTCCCCTACATCCCCCAGAGGTTCTCTGTATCTGCAATCCCGTCACTAGTTCCCACTACATCCCCCCAAAGGTTCTCTGTATCTGCAATCCTTGGGTGCGTCCAACTCCCTCCAGTCACTGCTCACACACTGAGCCGCCTGCCTACTGCAGCCCATTCTGTGGCACCTTCAAGAGCGGGTCTGCGTGCTCCAGATACCAGCCGGCGACCGCATGGCCCGCTTCGTGGTAAGCTACTGTCTTCTTCTCCTCAGGCTGAAGAACTTGGGTTTTTTTCTCCAAGCCTAATAACGACAAAAACCCCAAACCACTGTTTTAGTGACAGTGACATCAGAAACAGTGATACAGCACTGCACACCTCATTACCCAAGATGTAACTTAACAACTAACCTGCCTAGACCTCCTAACCGAAATCAGAATACAGGGCCGAGTCTGAAATATACCCAACTACAACAAAAATGGGTACTTCTCATCTCTGCTCCAGGCTCGCTTTTATCCTCACCTTCCACTGTTTTAAGCCACATACCTCTTTTTGGGAAATCAACAGAAATGTAAATGTAATTGAGCATTTAGGTCACGTGAAACATGAAACTCAGAGAGAGAAGTCTGGAAGGGTCCTCTGCTTGGTTTTGTTATTCAGAACCATCAAGTCCTGAGACAACGAGGATGCTTGTTGTCTATTGCCAGTGGGAGGCAGACAACAGGAAAGCATCGCGTAGTCAAAGACCTGAGATTCCTACTCAGAGCTGGCAAGCCATCACACAGGCCAGAAAGCTAAAGGGATAAAGGAGTCACTCCCAGACTCTCTGTCCAAAGACCCAGAGTTAAGAGTTCAATGTCTCCAGGTGGTGGTGGCGCATGCCTTTAATCCCAGCACTCGGGAGGCAGAGGCAGGTGGATCTCTGTGAGTTTGAGGCCAGCCTGGTCTATAGACTGACTTCCAGGACAGCCAAAGCTAGACAGAGAAACCCCGTCTCGAAAAAACAAACAAAGAATTCAATGCCAAATGCAGAGCTCAAAGATCTGTAATTTCAGCTTTTTCCCAGCCTGCAGAGGTTGGCTCCCAGCCTCATTCTGTATCATGATCTATAATTATAAACCGTGATGGTGCATATTCTGTGGCAGGCAAACCATCACACCATCTTTCAAGTGCTCTGCTTTGTTCAAGGTAATTCATCTGAAACAAATACATTCCACAATGCTATCAGGGTCAAAAGGAACTAAGGCTAAGGATGAGACTTTCCTTTCTGTAGTGCTGGAGATGGGACCCGGAGCCTGTGTCTGCTAAGCAGGCACTCCACCGCGGTGCTGTAAGCCCTAACCTCCTTGCTTATCTGAATACAAACCATCTCCCCACAGTCTATCAGAGGCCCTCTTCCCTCCTCAGTACGCCACATTATTACAAGACACGAGGCTTTGGTTCACGAGGCAGCTCTGTCAACAGGCGAGCTCCTTTCTGCCTCAGAGAGGGGAGGGTTCAGACACAAGAAAGCACAAGGTAAGCCTGGATGGAGATGGCATGGTGAGCCCCACGGCTGTGGGGATATACTTCTTTGTGGATCTTGCCAAAACAGAGAAATCAAGGGCTGAAACTTTCTTTTATGAGCTTTAAAAAAAAAAAAAAAAAAAGATATGGTCTCACCATTTACCCTAGAGTGGGCTCAAAATTGAGATCCCCCTCCTTCACCTTCCAAGTGCTGGGATTACAGCCACATACCACCTAACATGTTGACTATCATTAGACTCTTGACCTGGGTTACACTCTACTGCCTCACCTCCAATCACTCGCTCAATAGCTTGTTCGAAGTGCTTCTCATCAATGGCATCTGAAAGGTGTCTCGCAGCAATCAAAGCAGCTTCATTGCAGACATTGGCAACATCAGCTCCTACAAATGAACACACAAAACCATGCTCAGACTGACCAGTCACACACTAGGGAGGACCAGACCCACATGGATCTCACCCATCGGGAGTCTGAGAAGGGGTTTAACTGAAACATAATCCAAGGGGTTTGCAAGGATCCTAAACTACTCTAGTGTTAAGTACAAGCCTACATAATCTTGGCCCTGTGAGCTAAGAGGAGAGAATTAGTAGCAAACAGGAAACCACAGACGACGGTTCACCTTAACAGTAGATAATGTGGATCAGGTAACGGCAAACTATGACAGTATTTTTAAATTTCCACTTTACTCATGCGCATGAATGTGTTGTGTTCATGTATTCTGTGCACCATGTGCATGCTGTGCCAACAGAGACCAAAAGACGGCACTGGATCCCCTGGAACTGGAGTTACAGATGGTTGTTAGCTCTGCGTGGGTGCTGGGAATTGAACCCGGATCCTCTGGAAGGGCAGTCAGTGCTCTTAACTACTGAGCCCAATGACAGTATTTTTTTTTTTTTTAATTTTTTAAAAACTTATTCTTCTCTCATATATTACACCCTGGCCGTAGTTCCTCATCACTCCACCCCCATCTACTCCTCTCTGTCTCTCTTCAGAAAAGGACAGGCCTCCCATGGACATCAACCAAACATGGCCTAACAAGTTGCAGTTAGACTGAACACACACACACACACACACACACACACACACACACACACACACACACCCTTGTATCATGGCTGGATGGGGCAACCCAGTATGAAGAGGAGGGTTGCAAGTGCAGACAAAAGATTCAGAAACAGCTCCTGCTCCCACTGTTAGGAGTCCCACAAGAAGACCAAGCTACACAACTGTCACATGTATGCAGAGGGCCTAGGTCAGTCCCATGCAGGCTCCCTGGTTGTCGGTTCAGTCTCTGTGAGCCCCTATGAGCCCAGGCTAGTTGGTTCTGTGGGTTTTCTTGTGGTGCCCTTGACCCCTCTGGCTCGCACAATCCTTCCTCCCCTCTTCTGCAGGATTCCCTGAGCTCCACCTGATGTGTGGCTGCGGGTCTCCAATGACAGTATTTTTAATGCACATTAATTTTCTTAGCTTCACCATCTTTGCTGGGAAAACGACTTATGGGCATGTTAGACAACATGCTTATATAACATATAATAAACCTGTATTAAAATAATCTAGTATGTTTGGCTAACAGACTGAACTTAAATAATGTGAAGCTTGTCACATGTTTGTTTGGCCTGCAATGGCTTTATGTGGAATTTTCAGATTAGGTGTGTGTTAACACAGTAAGCTATAACATGCTAAGTAAACAAGTTTTAATCAGTATAATTCTTCTGGGTAAGATGACCCACAAGAAATTGCCTCTGTGACCCACAGAAGGAGAAGAATCAGGGTAAGAAAGAGTGGAATTTACTCAAAAGACAGAAAGAGGCTTCCGTAAGTCACAATGGTGATGACAGACAGACAGACGGCTGCAAAGCACGGAGCACAGCAGAGCCGCCGCCCAGGGAGAAGGCGGGTAGAGCCGCAGAGGCCTCCTCAGTGGCAGCGGTGGTGTGGCGAGACGGGCAGTGGTGTGACGGGACGGGCAGTGGTACCCACAAACAAGCGAGGGCCTCACCGCTCTGCTCTGGGGTCAGGCTCTGGCGAGGTGGTGGATGACTGGCGTAAGTAGTCAGGTGCCATCAGGGAAGGAACCTGGTATTTCAAATTGAGCTGCCCCAGAGGTCTAAGAACACAGACCACCACTAGTCAGGACTTGAGTTAACTGCCACAGGCCCAGGGAGAGACAGCGCTGGAAGGAAGCAGTGGAGGACAGGAGGGCCAGAGGCTGACAGAACAGAAAACGTGGGCAGGAGCACACAGGAAAAGGCAGCCCCCACCCTTCGTGCTGGGAGAAGACCTCCCTTCTGAGGAGAACTGAGCCAGCGCTGAGCTGCAGCCAGCAGGCAGTCAGACCCTGGACCACTGCCAGGATCCTGCACACTTCCCCTCCAGTGAACACGTGACATCACGGCCCTATCACTCCAGCAGGACGATGAGCACACAGGAGACTGAAAAGCTCCACACAGGTCTTGTGCCTGTTCAGATTCCTTCCCCAACCCTCACTACCCTTGAGAGGCCCTCACCCTCCAGCTAGACCCCAACAACCCCAGCGGATATAACTCGGGTCTGCAGGGTGGGGCAGCACAGCACAGCCTGCAGACTGTGACTCTAAGCACAGCCAGCCAAGGCCCCTGGTGTACAAACAAGGGACGCCATTGAAGTGAAACTCTCATACACATTAACACTTCCTCAAAACACGAAGAATGTACTAGCCCTCCCTCCCCGAGGGCACATGACCGACACTTCAATTTCTAAAGACTCAGAAGCAAACTACTACGACTTTTATTCTTCTTGAAACATGACTGTTCACTATCAGGGGCCAATCAAGATGGCTCAGTTAGTTAAACGCTTACAGTGCAATCCTGATGATCTGAGTTCAAGCCCCAGAACAGGTGTAAAGGTAGAAGGAGAGAGGTGATTTGTCTTTGAGCACCACGTGGGCCACAGCATGTGCCTCCCATACCCCGCAAACACACACACACACACACAAATAAGGAACAATTACTGTTTATCTCTGCGTAGCCCAAGATAACCTTGAACTCCCAATCTTCCTGCCTCCCACCCCCTCTACATCACACACACACACACACACACACACACACACACACACACACACACACACACACACACACACACACCTACCCCCGGTGCTGGAATTATAGGAGGGTGCCACCACACCTGTTTTATGTGGTACTAGGGATCAAACCCAGGGTGACTAAGCTATATCTCCAGCCTAGAAGTATTTTTATATTTTTATTTTATTGTTTTTAAGAAAGACTTTTATTATTTTCCATGCACCTTCATACTTTCATGGAATTTTGTGTCACTCCTCAAATACTTGAATCAAAGATACTGAAAGAGATAAAATGCCAGACAGTAACTTAGAAAGCTTAGTAATAAAAATGACCAAATGAACTCAATCTAGGTCCTGGAAAGGACCGCAGCACGAAGGTAAAGTCAGGAAAATGAACGAGAAGTCAGCAACAACATGGAGGAAAACCAGCAAGGAATCATTTGAAACAACTAAACAAATTTTAAAAGGAAAAACTTATTAATGAGTCAAATAAAAAATAAAGTGGAGAGTATCACCAACAGACTTACCTAAGAACTCAGGGTTAAGATCAGGAGATCACATTTAAGACTACAGAATAGAAAGAACTGAGAGAAATACTAAAGACTTCGTGAACATACTCAGAGAAAAATCTCCAAATCTCTAGAAAGAAATGGATATACAAACGTAGGGAGTTTTCAGAGCTCCAAATGCACACGTCCAGAGAACAATCTCCCCACAACACAGTAGATCAAGATGTCAAAATGTAACACAGAGAAATCATTAAAAGCTTTAGAGAAAAAAGCTAACTCACCCACCAAAGCAAACACATCCAAGTAATATGAAGTCAAGAAAGCACAGAGCACATGAGTAAGAAACTGCAAACCAGCATTGCTCCATCAAACAATGGGACATTTTAAAATCGACTAAAACGACATTTCAGCCAGAAGGTGGTGGCACACGCCTTTAATCCCACCCCAGCACTCAGGAGGCAGAGGCAGGCAGATCTCTGAGTTCAAGGCCAGCCTAGTCTACAGAGTGAGTTCCAGGACAGGCAGGGCTGCACAGAGAAACCCTGTCTCGAAAAACCGAGAGATAGATGGGGGAGGGGGAGGAAGAGACAGACAGAGAGAGGCAGGGAGGTTGCTTTATCTGGGCTCAGTTTCAGGCACAGTCTACCACTGTGGGGAAGCAGCAGGGGCCTAAACATAGGTCACATTGTGTCTCGAGTGAGAAAGCAGAAATGGGTGAATGCCGATGCACAGCTAGCTTCCTTGTTTTTATTCAGTCCAAGACCCAAGACCAGAAGATGGTGCCCTATTCCTTTAGGGTGGGTCTCCCCACCTCAAACAATTTGATCAAGACAATCTCCTCACAGGCTATCCAGGCTAACCATGCTAGTAATCGCTTACAGGTGTCTCCTAAGTGAGTCCAGATCCTGTAAGCTGACAATCAACACTAACCATAACCTCAAATCAAAATCAGTCAGAAGGGATAGACAGTAACTACATATTAATAAAGAGACAGTTCTTCAGAAGACATAAATTGTGAATATTAAAATACCCATGGGGCCCCCAATTTCACAAAAGAAGCACTCGTGGGTATTGGGTATAAGGGCAGGCAGACCCCTGGTTCAGTAATAGTGGGTGACCTCAACACCCCATTTCCACCTTTAGATAGATCATCCAAACTAAAAACAAACTTCAGGGGCTGGAGAGATGGCTCAGAGGTTAAGATGGCTCTTCCAGAGGTCCTGAGTTCAATTCCCAGCAACCACATGGTGGCTCACAACCATCTGTAATGAGATCTGGCGCCCTCTTCTGTATACATAATAAATAAATAAATCTTTTTTTTTTTTTTTTTTTTTAAAGATTTATTTATTATGTATACAGCATGTATGACCAGAAGAGGGCACCAGATCTCATTACAGATGGTTATGAGCCACCATGTGGTTGCTGGGAATTGAACTCAGGACCTCTGGAAGAGCAGTCAGTGCTCTTAACCTCTGAGCCATCTCTCCAGCCCAAATAAATAAATCTTTAAAAAAAAAAAAAAAAAAAAAAAAAAAAAAAAAAAAAAAAAAAAAAACTTCAGAGTTAAACTATACCACAGATCAAATAGACGTAATAGACATCTATAGAATATTTCATCCAACAAATATAGAGCACACAAATCAAGAAGAATCAAAACGATTTCTCATATCCTATCAGATCACCGTAAAATAAAACTAGAAATCAACAGCAAACAAGCTATAGAAACAATACAATACTTCATATAATAGTTTATTGAATACCCAATCAAAACTTCAATGAGACACCAATTTACACCCCTAGGATTACTACAATAAAAAGACAGAGAAAATGAGATGGCTCAGTCTGTCATCCCAACCCTGGGAGGCCTGAGGCAAGAGGACCACCACAAATTCACATCAACCTGGGCTGTTAACTAGCAATCTGCAGACTAGCCGGGACTTTATAGCTAGATTTTATCTCTCTCTCTCTCTCTCTCTCTTTTTTTTTTTTTTTGGTTTTTCGAGACAGGGTTTCTCTGTGTAGCTTTGCGCCTTTCCTGGAACTCACTTGGTAGCCCAGGCTGGCCTCAAACTCACAGAGATCCGCCTGGCTCTGCCTCCCGAGTGCTGGGATTAAAGGCATGTGCCACCACCGCCCGGCTAGATCTTATCTCAAAACCAGCGGTGGGGGAGACAGAAGAGAGACAGGATATGGAGAAACTGGCAGACATATTAATAGCCTACGGTGAAAAGTTAAAATGATGCAGCCACTTTAAAAAATAGCCTGGTGGTTCCTCAAAAAGCCAAATACATACTCATCACTTAGTCAAGCAATTCTAGGAGAAATTAAGATACCTGCACAAAAATCTGTAGGTGAATATAAGGAGCGTTATTCATAACAATCACAAAGTAGAAACCACTCCAATGCCATCAAATGAAGAACAGGTTGAATGAGACACGGCATATCCATACATCAGATAACAAATAACCAGAAAAACAAATGAGGTTGCTACGTGTTACCACACGGACCAATCTCAAACAGCATTCTAAGTGAACATAAGCAGGTAACACACTGCATAATCCAATTATATAAACTGTCCAGACAGAAAAACCTCTAAGGAAGGACTGAAAGTAGATGACTGTTGTCCAGGCCTCGAGGTGGCAGGAGATGCTGGTAGATTCTTCTCGAGGTGATACACTGTTTCAAAGTTCAATTATAGTGACCTCTGGGCTACCATGTCAACACACCACAAGCCACCGGTTTATTCTTAGTACTGGTGGGAAATGCAGCATGCATCTCTATCAGTACCTGTTAAAAGACACTTGGGAGCAAATCCTAAAAGATTTATGGATAGAGTGAAATGCTATCAGGGGCTGCTCATAATCCACTACGAAGGCAGAGGGTGGGGTCCAAACGCAGAGTGCCTGGATGTTAATCGGTACCTGCTCATTCCCCAAACTAGTAAAGTGCTCAGGTTCCATTTACTGTATCCTCTAATTATGTGCATATCTGAAGCTTCCCATAATTAAAAGGTAAAAACATCTGACGAAGGCCCCAAGTGAGAGTAACTACAGAGACCTGGTGCTTGCCAGTGACTGAAAAATGCTTTAAAGACAGCAGCAATTTCACGTACCTGAAAACCCCGGAGTTAAGGAGGCCAGTTTCCTAGCCAACTTCTCCTTTTCCAAGGCACTGTCTAGTTTCAAGGGCCGAAGGTGAACTTTGAAGATCGAGGCTCGTCCTTTTATGTCTGGGGGTCCTTTAGAAATTATTTTTAAGGAGAAAAGAAGGTCACAGTGAGACACATCTCTACCACAAAACATAAGACTGAACTTAGTAAATACCATCTCACCAATAAAGATCTGCCTGTCGAAGCGGCCTGGCCTCAAAAGAGCTGGATCCAGGATGTCCGGCCGGTTTGTGCCTGCCAGGATGACCACATTGGTGGTTGTGTTGAAGCCTAAAAAGGTGGTAATTACAATGTAGAGTCAGAATTAAGTAACATAGGACAGAAAACAAGACTAGCTGGCAGTAGATACACATCATAAATTTGTATCCATATCAGACATTGTTTTCTATTATTATCTAGAACTTTAAAATTTTTCATGTGCATAGGTGTTTTGCCTGCATGTATGTCTGTGTGCAGTGCCTGTGGAAACCAGAAGAGGGTGTCAGATCTCTTGGGACCATAATTAAAAGATTATGGTGACCTGTCATGGGTGCTAGGAATCAAGCTGAGATCCTCTAGAAGAGCAAGTCAGTGCTCTGAATGGCTGAGCCATCTCTCCAGATCCTTATCTAGTACTTTTTAAGCCAAAAACTTGAACTATTTTTCTCACTAGTCACCTTGTTCTTAGTTATAATAATCACACATTAAAGTTTTTGCCAATATTTTTTAAATTTTTTTAAAACATTTTTTAAGATTTATTTATTTATTATGTATACAGAAAAAGATGCCAGATCTCATTACAGATGGTTATGAGCCACCATGTAGGTGCTGGGAATTGACCTCAGGACCTCTGGAAGAGCAGTCGGTGCTCTTAACCTCTGAGCCATATCTCCAGCCCGCTAATATTTATTCATATTTTTAGAAATACTTATTTTAGCTGAAACACACTTGATGTATAAATGAGGTACAATATAACTCTTCAGCATGAGAAATAATGTGTGATTATTGGATGAGGATAACTGGATATCTATCAATCACTCAGACACTTAGACCTGTGCTGGGAACACTGAAAATGCCCTCTGCTAGCTATTCTGAAATAAACTATTATTGTCAGCTGCTGTGATGGTTATTCTTGGTTATCAACTTGACTACATCTGGAATTAACTAAGACCTAATAATTGGGTACACTTGTGAGGGATTTTTTTTCCTTAATTAAATTATTTGAAGTGTGAACACTCAATTTAATTCTGATTTTTTGAGGTGGGAAGATCTCCTTTTAATCTGGACCATACCCTCTTGTGGCAGCCTACATAAAGGACACGGAAGAAGGACGCTCTCTCTCTCTACCTCACTGCCCTCCCTTCACTTGCATTAGGACCCACTTCTTCAGGATCCTGGTATATACTGAAGACCAGCCGAGACATCCAGCCTCATGGACTGAAGAACTGGATTCCCGGACTTTCCGTGGGTGGAGAGCCACTGTTGGACTAGCTGGACCATAATCTGTAAGCCATTCTAATAAATTCATATATCTATTCCCCTCCCCCTCCAGTTCTGTTCCTCTACACACTGTGGTTAGCCTGCTGTGTTACAGAAGACTAGAAATGAGTCCTCCATAACTACCTGGCACTTGGGGCTGGAGAGATAGCTCAGTGGTTAAGAGCACTGGTTGTTCTTCCAGAGGTCCTGAGTTCAATTCCCAGCAACCACATGATGGATCACAACCATCTGTAATGAGATCTGGTGCCCTCTTCTGGTCTGCAGGGATATGTGCAGCCAGAACACTATACAAAATAAATAAATTTTAAAAACCTACCTGGCACTCACTAGTCATTCTCTCTCTAGCCCTTTCCTCTACCTGGCACAGTTTAAGAATCAATTTTCATACTTTTAATTATTTTTTTCTCTTTAAGGTACAGAGTCTCACTCTATATTGACACTGGCCTAGAACTTACTATGTGGACCAAACTTGTGGTGAGTCTCTTAGCTCTGCCTCCTAGTGCTACACCCCTATGCTCAGCAGTTTTCTTCCTTTTTCAGATTTTTTTTTCTTCCCCAAGACAGGGTTTGTTTCTGTGCATAGCCCTGTCTGTCCTGGAACTCAATCTGTAGACCAGGATGATCTCATACTCACAGAGATCTGCCTGCCTCTACCTGAGTGCTGAGATCAAAGACATGTGTTACTACCAACTGGCTTTTTTTGTTTGTTTGTTTTTTGAGACAAAGTTTCTCTATGTAACAGCTCTGGCTGTCCTGGAACTCACTCTGTAGACTAAACTCACCTCCAACTCACAGAGATCTGCCTGCCTCTGCCCCGGAGTGCTGGGATTACAGGCATGCTCCACCACCCGGCTATTTTTATTACTATTAATTACATGTAAGTTGGGATACCTTTGGAATTCAGAGACTAGAGTTACAGGTGGTTGTAAGCTGTCCAAGTAAAAAGATAGTTCTAAACCGAGTGGGAGAACAAGGAAAGAGATACCATGATAAATGAAGGCACCATGGGAATGGGGAGAAGCAGAGTGCTAGGGAGGTTCCCAGGAATCCACAAAGATGACTCCACCATAGACTACTGACAATGGTCGAGAGGGTGCCTGAGCTGACCTACTATGGTGATTGGATGGCTGAATACCCTGACTGTCATGATAGAACCCTCATCCAGTGACGGAAGCAGATGCCAAGATCCACAACCAGGTCCCAGGCAGAGCTCCAGGAGTCCAATCAACGAGAGAGAAGAGGGATTGTATGATCGAGAGATATCGAGACCATGATTGAAAAAAGCACCGAGACAACTAGTCAAACTAGTGGAAACACATGAACTGTGGACCAATAGCTGAGGAGCCCCCATGGTACTGGACTAGGTCCTCTGGATAAGTGAGACAGTTGTTTAGCTTGAACTGTTTAGGGAGCCCCCAGGCAATGGGACTCCATGAGCTGACTTTTTGGAACCTAGTGCCTATGGTGAGACACTTTGCTCAGCCTTGGTGCAGGGAAGAGGGGCTTGGACCTGCCTCAACTGAATGTACCAGACTCTGCTGACTCCCCAGGGGAGACCTTGCCTTGGAAGAGGGGATGGGGGATGGATTCGGGGACAGGAGGAGGGAGGACAGGGGAATCTGAGGTTGATATGTAAAATGAATAGAAGATCTCTTAATAAAAAAGAAATTAAAAAAAAAAAGATAGTTCTAAGCTGAACAACTTGGGTTGTTGGAAAGGAAACTGGAATCCTTGGTACAGTAGTACATGCTCTTAACTACTAAGCCGTCTCTTTGGCCCCCAAATGGCTCAGTTTTCTCAGCCATTCTCAAATGTTGCTACCCTTCCTCCAACCCCAACCTCAGGACACAGGCATTACAAGAATGCACGGGCTGGTACCCCAATGTGGCACTCCAATTTGAACTTAGAGCTTGAAGGGTGACCTGACTGCCACAGAATGGAGCAAGGTGTCCACTTCACATTGATACTGTATCTGGCTTCCTCATCTAGGCCAGCATGATGCCTAGCTCTGTGCCTTCTCTTTGTGTCCACACACCTCCCAGCAGGAAGGATGCAGTAGCCCCAGAAATTGTCTCCTTAACCGACAACAAAGCTGGCCAGCAGAGAATGACTGCTCCTCTCTAGGTTAAGGAGTACTGGAGACCCTCAAGGACGGGGTAGAAGTGATGCCCACTCAGTCAAACTGCACTTCAGTCTGAATCTGCCTCTTTCACAGGACCACCACTGCTGGGTGGGATCCTCTCCAGCTTTGCTGGATGGCAGCAGCGAGCTGCAACTCCCAGCCAGCTCACCACCTTTAAGAACCCACTCTACAGTGCGTTGTACGGCCCAGTAGGAGGTTCTGTGGGTCAGGGGTACTCACTCTACTTTAGACTTAGGATATTTTCAACTTAAATGCAAGTCCACAAAGAACAAAAAGCACCTGTATTCAATGTTTGCCAAATCCACACTTCATTGCACTTGGGTTTTCGTCATGCTTCAGAACCATAATCAGCTCTTTTGTTCATCATTCACCCATTTTCTTAGTCAATATAATCTTACCACCAATGTTAAGGCAGGATGCTAGTTAAGGTACTGGTATAAAACAGCATTAGATACAAGGATGTATGTGTATCAGGTGCGTGCCCGTGGAGACCAGGAGAGGGTGCTGGATCCCCCGAAACTGGAGTTACAGGTGGTTGTGAGCCACCATGTGGATGCTGGCTCTGGAACTCAGATCCTCTGGCCGAGCAGCTGGTGCTCTGCCATTAGAGAATGCTTTTTACTTTTTAAGGGCAGTGTCCCAATACAAATCCTCATTCAGAGATCAGGACAACTGGAAGTTCACCCTCACGGAAGGGCGACTGCTCGCTCACCGTCCATCTCCACAAGCAGCTGATTGAGCGTGTTCTCCTGCTCACTCTGCCCACCGAAGTTGCCTCGACCTCTCTTCCTTCCCACAGCATCGATCTCATCAATGAAGAGAATGCAAGGGGCATTCTTCCGAGCAAGGGAAAATAAGTCTCGGACCTTGACAGAAAGAGCGTGGGTTACTTGGCAGGTCAGTGTTACTAGTTTCACATCAACACAGGGCACGGTGGCACACACCTGTACTTGACACACCCAGGAGGCTGGCGTAGGAGGACTGCACAATGGAGGGCAGCCTGGGCTACATGGTAAAACCCTGCTCCTTCTCAAAAGACCAGTAAGCCCCAATCTTTCTTTCTGTGATTTACATTCCATATCCAGATACTTTCAGTTGTAAGCAGTGGGGCTGATGCTGAGAGGACTCTGCTTAACGGTGCCTGCCACTGAGCCCGCAGACCTGAGTTTGCGCTCTTGGACCCACCTAGTGGGAAGCTGTCCTGTACATGCTATGGCACACACATACACGTGCAAGCGCGCGCACGCATGCGCGCACGCACACACACACACACACACACACACACACACACACAAATAAAAACATAATTTAGCCGGGCAGTGGTGGTACACGCCTTTAATCCCTGCACTGGGGAAGAAGAGGCAGGTAGATCTCTGTGAGTTCGAGGCCAGCCTGGTCTACAGAGTGAGTTCCAGGATAGCCAGGACTGTTACCAAAATAATAATAATAATAATTTTTAAAAATTTAAGGAGCAAAGAAGTGGGAAATGATAGTAATGGTGACTATCTTAAGGTACATAATTATCATTTCTGGTAACCCACACATTGTGTCCTGGCTGGGTTTTTATAACACAACAAATCAGTACTGTGTACCTTGCCCTGCAGACACACTGTAGGTGATCTCTACACTTACCCTGAGCTGGGCAGTCAGCTTCTGCGAGGCTCACACTTTACGCCCAAGGCTACTAACAAGCAAGGACTCTTAAGGCTCACACAGTGCTTGGTTTCCACACCCACCAGCTGACCAACACAGAGCTCACAATGAGGTTCTTGCGCACAACTCACAACAGGGGCCACGGCTTGCACCCCTGCACCTGGCTGTCCCTCTTCAGGCCACAACTTGGGAAGACAGAAGGGGAAACAACGCCAGCCTCAAGCCCTTCCAAGTGCACAGCCCGGCTTCCTGTTACCCCTTCTTGCCTGGATTCTGGATTCTCACTCCTACCCTGCCCTCTAAAGGAACTCGTCCCCCTGAGAACTCCAGTCCCAGCTCTAGAACAGTGATCCAGCTCTAGAACAGTGATCCAAAGACTCCTGCCCGCAAGCCCAGTGCTTCAGCTCCTGGCCTTAACTGGACTTGGTACCCCTGTAAAGCTCTCAAGTAAAGGGGTTTGCATATTGTTCTTCAGGCCAGCGGGGGTCCACTGTATTCCCTACTACTACTAAAGAGATACTTCTTTTTTAATTTTTGCATATTTTATCGGTGTCTAAAATGTTAAATAAAAAAAATGCTGTCGAAGTGCAACTGGTGTCACAGTACTTCAGTGTTGGTGGAAATGGCAGAGGCTCTTGGGAAAATCCTGCGGTAACCTGAAATCCCGTGCTGAGTAAGAAAGCCAGGCACATGAGACCACACACTGGGAGCAGCAGTGCATGCTGTGGTCCTGCTACTCAGAAAGTGCACACAGGAAGGTCACCTGAGCTCTGGAATTCAACGCCAACCTAAGCAACATGGCAAGAATCCATCTCAAAAAGGCAAAACCACAAACAAAACAAGGGGCAACTCCAGGTCTAGTAGATCCGACCCCTCTTCTATCCCTGTGGGCAATGGCGGGAAAAACATCCACACATAAAATAAAAATAACTTTGTTTTCAAGACAAGGTTTCTCTGTGTAACAGCCTTGGCTGTCCTGGAACCTGCTCTGTAGACCAGGATGGCCTTGAGCTCAGAGATCTGCCTGCCTCTGCCTCCTCCCAGCTTATTTTTTAAAAATACAAAACAAGACACATTGTCCAATTCCACTGGTTTGAAATGTCTGAAACAGGAAATCTATAGATGTTAGATTCTGCTTAGGGCTGGGGGATGGATCTGGGCTGCTTCTTCAAGTGATTGAAATGCATTACCAGTTGCACAGATCTAAAAAGCATTTAACTGTACAGTCATGTCAATTGTGTACAGCATATCAATTACTAAATATGCCTCAATAAAGTTGCTACCAAAAGAAATGACCCACCAAGTAAAGCCATTTACTGAAATATATAAATTATCTGAAGAATGGCCTACAGTACTGGCTGGGAGAGGGAGGTGGATGGGAATCACACAGGCCCTGCTAGTATAGCCCTGGAAGACGGAATGAGCAAGTGACCAGTGAGTCACTCTGGGGGCTCCAGGGACAGGGTCATCCTCACCAGTCCACACCCAGGGGCAATGGACTGGAGGGAAGAAGTTCCATCATCAGAACAGAACAAGACTTACTCTGGCTGGACCAACACCCACAAACATCTCCAGAAATTCAGATCCACTGACGGTGATGAAGGGAACATTGGCTTCTCCAGCTGTGGCCTTAGCTAGCAGCGTCTTACCAGTCCCTGGAGGGCCGGTGAGGATGGCACCCTTCAGACACAGAGATTACATCTAATCAGAATTCTGGAAACAGAAACTCTGCACATCCATAATAATTCCAAAGGATACCTGTGTCTCTAAATCTTAGTGACAAATGGAATATTCACATTATAACAGAATGTTCTTACAGTAGCAAAGATAAGAGGGTTGTTAGAGAGACAATTCTGTTTCAAGATAACCTGGTAACAATGTGATGTGCGATCTATAAAGACCGTTAGTGCTAAGCTGTGGGGCATCTCAGTGGCAGACTTGGCTAGCATACACAACTCACTGGGTTTCATCCTCAACATTACAAGGCTTTGGGGTTTGATTTTTTATTTTGTTTTGTTTTATAATTTATTTAATTTTATTTTATGTGCATTGGTGTGAAGGTGTCAGATCCCCCAAAACTGGAGTTACAGACAGTTGTAAGCTGCCACGTGGGTGCTGGGAATTGAACCCGGGTCCTCTGGAAGAGAAGTCAGTGCTCTTAACCACTGAGCCATCTCTCCAGCCCCTATGGGGTCTGTTTTAATGGCTGGATATTGTAGTGAGAGTTGTTTTAGTGGTTTTTAAGCTTTCATCCTAATAGTATAAAGAGAAACGTCAGCTAGGCTGATAAACTGCTACTTAAATAATAAAGAAATATAAATACCACACTCCCAGTTTACAAAATTATTTTGTTCTTTTTAAGTGAAACTGGGTTTTGAATCCATATAATTAATAAATATAAACACTGGCTTTTACTTTCATAGATTCATATCTACCTAAAAGCCTATCTGTACTGTGGTAGTTTGAAGGAGAAATGCCCCAACAGTCTTAGTATTTGAATACTTAGTTTCCAGCTGATGGCACTGTTTGGGGAGGCTGAGGAGGTGTGGCCTTGCAGAAAGAAGTGGAGCACTGAAGGTGCTCTTCGAGAGTTTGAAGACCTTGTCTTCACTTTCTGCTTTGTGCCTGCGGTCCAAGATGTGAGCCCTCAGCTTCCTGCTCCTGCCACCATGCCTTTGTTCCGCCCTCATGGACTCGAGCCCTCTGGAACTGTAAGCCCAAATAAACTGTTTGGTTGTTTTTTGTTTTTTTTTTTTAAGTTTTTTCAAGACAGGGTTTCTCTGGGTAGTTTTGGTGCCTGTTCTGGACCTCACTCTGTAGCCCAGGCTGGCCTCGAACTCACAGAGATCCTCCTGGCTCTGCCTCCCTAGTACTGGGATTAAAGGTGTGCCCCACCACAGCCTGGCCCAAATAAACTCTTCTATAACTGTCTTGGTCATGGGGTCTTATCACAGAACAGAAAAGTACCTGACATATGTATAAATGCACTCCCATGTTTATTTTCCACTAAGTGACCAACTATAAGCTGTTCTGTCTTGTAAATATACATATGACTGGAGAGATGGCTCAGTAGTTAAAGGCACTTGTTGCTCTTACAAAGGACCTGGGTTTGATACCCAGCACCCACATTAATGGCTTGCAACCATCTGTGACCCCAGTTTCAGGGGATCCAACAGGCACACATGGTGCACATACATGCATGCGAGCAAAATATTCACACAAAATAAATAAATAAAAATTAGGGAAAAAAAAAAAGCTAGGCGGTGGTAGTGCATGCCTTTAATCCCAGCACTCAGAAGGCAGAGGCAGGTAAATCTCTGAGGCCAGCCTGGGCTACATAGTAAAGACAGCCAGACCTTCACAGGGAAACTGTCTCAAAAAGCCCAATCAATAAACAAACAAATAAATAAACATAAGACTCTTATTTCCAAATACTGTGTGTGGAGAGATGAATAATATGATCAAAAGACTCACTTTTCAAGACTGTAATACAACACTCAAATACTTTTTTTTAAAGATTTATTTATTGGAGCCAGGCAGCGGTGGCGAATACCTTTAATCCTAGCACTCAGGTCTACAGAGCGAGTTCCAGCACAGGCTCCAAAGCTACAGCGAAACCCTGTCTGGGGGGTGGGGGAGATTTATTTATTGGGCTGGAGAGATGGCTCAGTGGTTAAGAGCACTGGTTGCTCTTCCAGAGGACTTGAGTTCAATTCCCAGCACCCACATGGCAGCTCACAGCTGTCTGTAACTCTAGTTCCAAGGGATCTGAACCCTCACACAGACATACACACAGGCAAAACAACAACACACATAAAATAAAAATAAATAAATAAATAAATAAATAAATAAATAACTTATTTATTAAACTGATAAGAACAGATACTACACTTGATCTTAGCCAAAAGGCCGAGAAGCGATGACTTATTATATATACAGTGTTCTGCCTGCACAAATTCCTGCAGGCCAGAAGAGGGCACCAGATCCCACTATAGATGGTTGTGAACTACCATGTGGTTGCTGGGAATTGAACTCAGGACCTCTGGAAGAGCAGCTAGTGCTCTTAACCACTAAGCCATCTCTCCAGCCCTCAAAAACTTTTTAAAATCTGTTTATTTTCATCTGCCTAAGTATGATATGAATGGTATTAAGTAATGGCAAATTATTTTGCCATGAACATGATTTTTTAGTCCATATAGATGAGACATGAAAATCACAGAAATGACTCCTTTTACAAAGCTTTATCAGACCAAGTGTGGTGGCACATGCCTTTAATGCCACCATGGGAGAGAGAAGCAGATGATCTCTGAGTTTGAGACTACCCTGGTCTATACACCAAGTTCCAGGCCAACAGGAGCTACATGGTAAGACCCTACCTACCAAACAAACAAAGGCATTTCTTTTACAAGTATTTATCTGTATTTATGTATGCATGTTTGTGTGTGTGCACATTTATGCAAGTGCCTACAGAGGCCAGAAGAGGCCACTGGATTCCCTGGAGCTAGAGTTAGCAGCAGTTGTGAGCTACCTGATGTAGGTGCTAGGAACCAAACTCCAGTCTTCTCAAAGAACAGAAAGTGATCTTAACTGCTGAGCCATCTCTCCAGCCCCCAAGCATTTCTTCAAAGTAAACTTTATTAGTGAATTATTTTATCTACTTAACAGCTAATCCAAGCTGGGCCTTTGTGGCACAAATCTGTAATCCCAACTCCCTGGAAGGCTGATGCAGGAGGATAGCAGATTCAAGGCCTGCCTGGGCTACAGGAAGAGCTCACGGACAGTCGAGGTAACTGAATGAGACTGTCTCAAACGTCTATGTAAAAAGAGGGCTGCGAGTGTCTACAGCTCAGGGATTTTCGAGTACCTGACCAGCACGCACAAGACCCTGTGCTAGAGCACGTTCGACCCCAGGGCCCCAGCCATAGCAATCCACTTAACAGACAGCAAGTGGCCAGTTTATGCCTGGCCAAGGGCTGCAGAGCTGACAGGGCACAGGCCCACACTAGCACAGCAGCTATGGGGTGTGTGCTGGAAGTGAACATTAGTGATGTCTCTTCTCCAACCACGCTGCGCCAAGAGCCTCAGTGTCAGGTGCGAGCAATCGACCCACCACTCTGTGGAAGAGAAGACGGGGCCACTGCAGTATGGAGATGCTACTGGGGCTACAGCTGCTAAGGATTAGGGGGTGTCTAAGCCAGGCTAGAGGGAGACCATGCCAAGAAGGCCTCCAGGAGGAGGAAAACAAACACTTTCAGGAACACACAAAACTCATATGGTGAGACACAGAAAACAGGCTACAGAACTGACTCGGACAGAAACAAAGATAGAAAGAAAGGTGACTAGAAAAATAAACAACAAGGTGACAGCTTCAGGGACACACAAGTTAATCCTCTCCACGTATCTTTTTACCTTTGGGATTTTTGCTCCTAGGTCTTGATACTGCTTTGGGTTTTTCAAGAAATTCACGAATTCCATTATTTCTAGCTTGGCCTCCTCGCAGCCAGCCACATCTTTGAACTTCACATCTATCTCATCCTTTAAGACCTTGGCCGTGGTTTCCCCAACACTGAAGAGTCCACCCATTCCCCGGCCCGTCCGACCGATGCCAGCGGGCCCTCTTCTTATGGTGTAGAGCAGAAAAGCGATGATGAGCACCGTGGGCAGCATGCTCAGCAGGAAGGAACTAGAGGACGACACACAGTGGCACAACGTAAGACCGGTGCTAAGTCTCCTAACGCGTCAGGTATGGGGCAACCACTGAAAATCTTCAAAAGTCTACTATCCTTACATTTCAAAATATTCTAACAGTCTGTCTGAGGCACCGGAGAATCTTGGCACATCTGTATCATTAAAGTAAAGCCATGGACTAACAAAGAGAAACTGTCTCAACATGCATGCTCATGATATTTCATATGCACAGTACTGCTAGCTACAAGCTAGTTTCTTTTCTTTCCAATTACTCACTGAAATGTTCAGCACAATCCTGGCATTAGTCTCAGACTCCAGCTCTCTTGCTGGGAGGCCTCAACCTCAACAGCACGTCAATTTGGATAGGAATGCATACAATGTCCCACGTCCCTGCCCTGAAGCTCCACAGGCCTCTCCTGTTTAACTGACTTCTTCCAGCAGAACCTCTGCAACATGGAGCCTGCATAGATGCCTCAAAGCCTGGGGATGGAGTCCATCTTTTGTCTTAATACCCTTTATTCAATGTAACTTCTGAGTACAAATTTGCTACTTTTTTACATATTTTTAAACACTGCTTAAAAAAAAATAGTGGGCTGGAGAGATAGCTCAGTGGTTAAGAACACTGACTGCTCTTCCAAAGGACCTGGGTTCAATTCCCAACACCCACATGGCAACTCACAACTGTCTGTGATTCCAGTTCCAGGGAACCCAACACCCATGGCAAAACATCAATGCACATAATATAAAAATAAATAAATAAAATAAAAATAAAAAAACAACTAGGGAAAAATAACCTCCACTGGAAAACAAGTTTATGGACAGTGCAGTAAAACTTTCTACAGCTTATGAGCATCCCTAATCTAAAAATCTGAAATCTGAAATGCAGAAAAACCCATAATTTTCAGTGCCAACATATGTTTAAAACTTGAGAATTTTGGACAAATCTGAATTTCAAATTTTGGACTAGGGATGATCAATCAGTAAAGTCTATTCAGACATTCCAAAATTTGAAAATATTTCTGGCCCCAGGCATACCACATAAGGGCTAGCCAACCTGCGTAATCCAGTCTACAACACCAACAGCAGCTTATCAAATTAGGCAACCACCTTCGGGTCTGACACAAACGCACCCCATCATCTATGTGGCATCACACTGCAGCGGGGGTGAGTGGCAGACCCAGCTGCAGAAATCTCTAGCTATGAGTAACACCAACAGTGAAATGAACACACCAGCTCCTAGGCTGGTTTCTTCCTCATATATACAGAAAAATGCTGCAGTGTTAACGTCACTGCCGAGCTGGCTGTCTCCTAGCAGGACACACCCTCCACATTTAATGAAGATGGCCCAAGCACTGGGATTACAGGTGTGCACACCATGATAGACCACATTGATGCTAGTGAATGAGTGGCCTACTAAAAACCTACATCCCAGCCCATATATCCTCAACATACAGGAGCATCTGCCCAAATTTCAAATGCAGTTATTCGGGTGAACCCTAGGAGAAATAGTTCTGAAGAAAAAGGATTTTTCTTCCTCTTTTTTTTTTTTAAAGTGTGTACAAATGTTTTTTGCATAGATGTCTGTGCACCATGTGCAGACCTTGCACTCACAGAGGCCAGAAGTTGGCACTGGATCCCCCGGGACTAGAATTACAGATACTTGTAAGCCACATGTGGGTGCTAGGAATTGAACCCAGGTCCTTCAGAAGAACAGCCAGTGCTCTTACCCACTGAGTCATCTCTCCAGCCTGGAAGAATTTCTTAAATCCTGGAAACTACCACCTATAAAGGTAAATGACAGCTAAAGGTGGGGTGCTACTTCTTCACATACGGCTCTTCACGCAAAAGCCCACAACAGCACACACTGGACCCTAACACTCGAAGTCCTCTTCATCAAGAGAGGCATCATCATGTGAAAAGAAGGTGGTCATGTGCAAAAACTAAATTACTAATGATTTATTTTTCAATTTGGCCAAACAGAGCAAGGCCTGCTTAAGACTTTAATTTATGGGCACTGGAGAGATGCTCAGCAGTTAAGAGCACTAGCTGTTCTTCTGAGGTCCCAAGTTCAACTCCCACCAGCCATTTTTAATGGGACCCGATGCCTTCTTCTGGTGTGCAGGTGTACATACAGGACAAAGCACTCATCTACTTAAAATATGTAAACAACAACAACAACAACAAAAAACTTAAAAAGGGGCTGGAGAGATGGCTCAGAGGTTAAGAGCACCAGCTGCTCTTCCAGAGGTCCTGAGTTCAATTCCCAGCACCCACATGGTGGCTCACAACCATCTGTAATGAGATCTGGCGCCCTCTTCTGTGTACCTAATAAATAAATAAATCTAAAAAAAAAAAAAAAACCTTAAAAAGACTTTAAATTTGTATAGCACTGGTACTCAAACCTGTTTTTCTATTATTGATTTCTTCCTCCAGCTTTTTGAGACAAGGTCTTTCTATGAACCCAAGGCTGGTCTCCAACTCAGGTCAATCTTCTTGTTTCTGTCTCCCAAGTGCGGGGATTACAGGTGTGTGCACCGTATCCGGCACAAATCGTGAACTTCACGTATCTCTTACCCATCACTTTCAGTAATGTAGACCACGGGTACCCGGTTCTCCCCTTCTATGCCCAATTCTTGCTGCAAAGTCTCCAGATTCCGCTCAAAGGTGTCTACGCTGCCAATATTAAACCAGACGTATTGCTATAAAAACAGAAAAACAAGTATCCTAAGAATGAAGAACAAACAAAACTCTTGAGTGTTCTAAAGCATTTAACTCAGCTAAGAATTTTTCAGAGCCAGGTGGCGGTGGCACACGCCTTTAGTCCCAGCACTGGGGAGACAGAGGCAGGCAGATCTCTGTGAGTTCGAGGCCAGCTTGGTCTACAAAGGAGTTGCAGGACCACCAGAGCTACACAGAGAAACCCTGTCTCAAAAAAAAAAAAAAAAAAAGAAAAAAGAAAGAAAGAAAGAAAGAAAGAAAGAAAGAAAGAAAAAAAGAATCTTTTAGAAACACTGAAGACTTATAAATAAAAATAAATAAATAAATAAAAACCTAGTTTTAAAGACATGATTTTTTGTTTTGGTTTGTTTTTTAATTTGGTGAGAACATGTGGCAATTCTTGGCAAGTAAATATTTCCTTATCAATATTCCTCAGTGTCTTAAAACTTATAAACTCAAAGAACAGCATTGGGATTAGAGAGATAGCTCCGTGGTTAAAAGCACTGGATGCTCTTCCAGAGGACCTCGGTTCAGTTCCCAGTACCCACATATCAGCTAACAATTCTAACTCCAGCTCGAGAAGATCCAACACCCTCTTCTGGGGCCTCCACAAACCCTGCATGCACACGGTACACAGACACACATGCAGGCAAAACACCCATACACATACACCCATAAAATACAATAAAATAAAATCTCAAAATAAACTTTTTTTTTAAAGAAAAGCATTTACAAACCTACTTGAAAAGAAAATCCTTTCTGTAGATGAACAAGTACTCTTTTCTTCTTGTCCATTTCCCAGGGCCTATTTCCAAAGTAAAACCCAGTGTGACACAACAGTGACAGGTCAAGTCGGCTGTGCACACACCACGTAAGGCCCTGCCAACCCCTTAGTGTGGGCATTGACTCATTTAACCTGAGGATCCTAGGAAGTGGGACCAGGGTGACGGTGATAATCACAAGCTGGCCAGTAGAAAGTACCAGAAATGCTATGCTGGGCATTACCCTTCTAATACTTAGGGCTAGAGGGTTTTGGGGGGGCCTGGGGACAAATACTTTGAGGAACCTGGGGGAGACAGCTATTCTACAAGACAGCACAAAAATAATGACCCCCCTCAGGATCCACAGGAAAACGGTTCCAAATCCCAGGGAAATCTGAGCTGCGTAAGGCCTTCTATGAAATGGGAAGTATCTGAAAACACTGCATCCTCTATACTTGAACTCTAGATGACCTCAAGTGCTCAATACAATGGCAAATGCTATGGAAAGAGTTGTTATGCATTACTGGCTAAGGAGCAGGGACGGGGTAAAGCCTATACACACTCAGTGCAGCCAAGAATGACCCTGAACTCCTGAGTCAAGCACTAGGATTACAGGTGTACACACCAGACAGACTACAACCTTAATACAGGGCTGGGGATACAGCTCAGTGGTAAAGTACTTGGTAAGCATCTATAGGGCTCTAGGTTCAATCCCCAATATCACAACTCCAACAAAGCATACAAACTTGAGATATAAACATTTACTGTGGCATAATGGAGAAATAAAAATAATACAATGCTATAAATTTTAGACACAAATGTTTGTGTATGCCAATCCTAGAAAACAAGAGCTCTTCATTATCAAGGTTGTCCTTTAGAGACAGTACCAGAGGACAGTACTGACAGATGGAAACTGACAGTTAGGGAAGGGTAATCGCCAACAAGTGGGTGCCTAGTGAGGCTAGAAAACGGGTAGGGAGCAGCCTGTTAGCAAAGTCAGACCCTGGAGAGGACAGAAGGACTGGGAGTAGGGGTGGGGTCAGAGCAGGGGAGGGGTGGCACCATCTGGGAGCCTCCCCCCCCGCTTCACGATCTCCTCGGTACACCCGACATCTCTGCTGTCTCTAGATGGAGTCCAAACTTGGTGGACCAGGAATACAAATTGTTTTAAACTCAGCAAAGCCAGGTGTAATGTTTATGCCAGCACACTTGTAGAGGCATGAGGATGGCCATGAGTTCAAGGGCAGCCGGAGTAACAGAGTAAGACCCTGTTTCAAAAATAAACAAATAAAAACTAGGGAAACAGACAGATATCACAAAAAGGTTGAAGACAAATGAACAGAAAGAATTCTAAACTCATTTCAAAGACACTACCTCAAAATACATGGAATTTAAATTTTAACATTCCCCAACCAAACAAATGTCTTCAAGAATCATAGATTATTTTGGAATGCTGAAAACTGAGCTCTTCTTCACTGTGTCCTAGGTGTGACACTAAAATGATCACCAAAACCAGCCCAACACTGAAGCCTCTCCATGCATCAGCACATGCACACACCAGTCTTAAGTGGCACACCTGTGGCACACCAGATCCCACGGTCCCCAATGTACATATCTATGTAATGCAAAGATGTTTTCTTGTCAGTTCTAAACCTGAAAAAGGTTAATTTACTACTACCATAAAATTTACTACTAACATAAAATTATTTACCCCATCAACCGGAGTTTTCCCTGGTATAAAGGTCACACGAACGAAACGCTTATTGACAACTTCTAGTCTGTCCACCTAGAATGTAAAAAAAAAGAAAATATTTAAAGATAAGTTTACAGAAAATACTTGAGATGTTATTTTATTCTCATTATCAAAGGCTGGGCATGGTGATGCATGCTTTTAATCTCAGCACTTAAGGGGCAGAGCCAGACCAATCTATACAGCAAGTTCCAGGTCAGCCAGGATTACTGCAGGTTTGAGACCTTATATCAAATAAGGTGGAGGGGTGAGGAGGAGACGGAGAGATGGCTCAGTGATGAAGAACACTTGCTGCTTTTACAAAGGATCTGGATTCCATTCCCAGAATCCACACAGAGGATGGCAACCATCTGGAACTCCAGTCCCAGGGCATGTGGCATCTCTTCTGACTTCTGTAGGCACCAGGTACACACACAGTGCTCATATAAATGCAGACACTCATAAATACACATAAAAATAAATAGTATTTTTCAAAAAGGCATATAACTTTTTTTGTTGTTGTTGTTTTTCAAGACAAGGTATCTCTGTGTAGCTCTGCCTGTCCTGGAATTTGCTTTGTAGACCAGGCTGGCCTCGAACTCAGAGATCTGCCTGGCTCTGCCTCCTGAGTGCTGGGATTGAAGATGTGCCCCACCACAGCAGATGCTTTCAAACTTTCTCAATGGCTGTTTTCCTTCCCCTGTCTTTTTCCTTCCACATTTGCAAGGCTCACCTGCACTGGCATTTTAACTCTGTGGAGCCCTGCGTTTGGTGAGCACACTCCCAGTTACCTCCATGCTCATTAACTGTTTCAATTCGCACACAGTCCTACCCAATGCTGCAACGGACACTCCTGCAGATAACTTCTGGAACATCTCTTAAAAACTTCTTCTGGGGGGCTGGAGAGATGGCTCAGAGGTTAAGAGCACTGACTGCTCTTCCAGAGGTCCTGAGTTCAATTCCCAGCAACCACATGGTGGCTCACAGCCATCTGTAATGAGATCTGGTGCCCTCTTCTGGTGTGCAGGGATACATGCAGGTGGAACACTGTATACATAATAAATAAATAAATCTTAAAACTTCTTCTGGGCCGGGAGGTGGTGGTACACACCTTTAATCCCAGCACTCGGGAGGCAGAGCCAGACGGATCTCTGTGAGTTCGAGGCCAGCCTAGTCTACAGAGTGAGATCCAGGACAGGCACCAAAACTACACAAAGAAACCCTGTCTCAAAAAACAAAAACAAACAAACAAACAAACAAAAAACCCCAAAAAACTACTTTCGGGACACACAGTCTATAAACAGATACGCTAAGCATGAGTCGTAGAGCATTCAGTCCTTCAACTGTACTAGATATTGTCACACTGACCTCCGCAGTGGCTCTCCAATTTATACCCTTCTCAGCCAAAGATTCTGAATGCTTTCCTCTCTAACACTCGGTATTACAAGACTCTACTTCTTCCCATTCCTTGTGTATCAAATAGTACATAGCTGTTTTCTTTAATCTCCTAATTATATCCGATTTAAAATTTCTTCCTATTATTACTATTACTTTTGTACGTGAGACACAAAGAGAGGGGAGGTATGGGGGGGGGGTTCATATACCATAGCAACCATATGAGGTCAGAGGTCAACTCTGGCAGCAATCCTCTCCTTCCACCTTATGTGGGCTCCTTGGATAAAACTCAGGTCATCCGGTTGCATAGTAAGTGTTTATTTTCTCCACACAGGGTTTCTCTGTAGCTTTGGAGCCTGTCCTGGAACTCAACTCTGTAGACCAGGCTGACCTTGAACTCACAGAGACCCACCTGCCTCTGCCTCCCGAGTGCTGGGATTAAAGGTATGCACCTGCTCACAGCAAATGTCTTAACCACTGAACCATCTTGCCCGCCCTATATCTGATTCTTAATGACATTCTTTCTCCCTGATTCTAATAATACTCTTGAAATACCGTATCTGAATGACAGTGACGGTAGGAATCCTTCAGGACATGTTAATTTCTCATGATCTGCTTTTCAGTAAGTCTGCAAAGTGACAATGACAAGCTGCAGGGTATCCCAGAGTAACTGCAGAGAAACTGGAACCAAGGGGTAACTGCTCACCTGGAGAAGAATGCCTGAAAGCTCTGCCTGGGAATTTAAGGTCAGCATGTCTCCTCTCAGAAAGAAGGTAACCAGAGGACTATCCAGTAACAAATGAGCATGACTACTACGCCCCAAACTGGAATACAATCAACCTAACAAGCCACATGCTAGAGGAGTCCAGATCAACACTGAAGGCACTGAGAGTCTATTCAAAGAAATTAGGGCAAGATTTAGAGAAAGACATAGATTCAAACACAAGAAGCATCTAGAACTCTGAATACACACTTACAGAGAAGAAACTCTGTAACTTACTATGGTCAACAAGTCAAAACTACAAAGCCAAGAAATGACACTAAAGCTGTAAGGGGAAACGTCAATTAATCTACAAAGGCAAAACCTGAGAATGAGGTCAGATCTCTCAACAACCCCAAAGCCAGGAAAACATGGAATGGCCTATTTCAGGCAAAGCTTATATCCTGCAGTTACTTTGTGAACTTGACAGAGAAATAAGGACGTCTCAAGACAAGCACAAATGAAGGCAGTTCACGACCAAGAAACTGGCACTGCCAAAGACACTTACAGGAATACTACCCACGGAAGAGGAGAGAAACAACCCCCCTAGTACAGGAAGATTAAATCTCAGCACAGGAAGGGTCATGGGAGAAACCAGGAGAGCGTCCGCCATGTCCTCCACGGTGAACCAGCAACGCCAACACTAGAGAAGAAATGAGCAAACAATCCAGCCAACCAGAAAACAACAAAACCACCAGAATGTAGTAAGCACCTCTCTAGAGTAACACACAAGTGGCCAGGTATGATGGTGCAGGTCTTTAGTCCCAGCACTCGGGAGGCATAGGTAAGCTCTGTAAATTCAAGGTCAGCCAGGTCTACAGGACAGCCAAGGCTACAAAGAGAAACCCTGTCTCAAAAACAAAAACAAACCTAAGGAGGAGGCATGCTGGGAGCCGAAGAGCTGGCTCTGCAGTTAGGAGTACCTCCTGCTCTTGCACAGAACCCAGGTTGGATTCCCAGCACGCAGATGAGGTGGCTCACAACACTCTACTTCCAGTTCCAGGGAATCCAATGCCCATGTGAGAAGTGCTGAGAGGAGCCACAGGTGCTAAGGGAGTCTGGAGGCCAGCGTCCACTCCAGTGTGCCGATAGGCACATAATCATTTGTCCCTGCTTTCCTCTGGACCTGACAAAAGCTACATCCAACTCACTGTTGTCTCTAAAAAACATGCCTTTATTGGTAAAGACACCCAAAGATTGAGAATAAAAGGATAGAAGACAGTCTATCATGCTAACAGAAACTGAAGAAAAACAGAAGTACATGGGAAAGTAGACTTCGAATCGAATTCATTAGAGATAAAGAAGGTCACTACAGCCGGGCGGTGGTGGCGCACGCCTTTAATCCCAGCACTTGGGGGGCAGAGCCAGGTGGATCTCTGTGAGTTCAAGGCCAGCCTGGTCTACAGAGTGAGATCCAGGAAAGGCACCAAAGCTACACAGAGAAACCCTGTCTCGAAAAACAAAACAAAACAAAAAAAAAGAAGGTGAACATGTGAACAAAGTGAACACTTCATCAACAAGAGTCAGCAACTGTAAATATCTATGTATAAGAACTGAGCGTTTGGGCTCCAGTTCTACAAAACCAACACTAATGGACATTAAAATATCATAAAGGTTCTAACGCTAAGAGTGGGTGATTTCCATACACTGCTCTCATCTCTTGATAAACCATCCAAAGTAAAGATAAACAAAGCAACCTGAGAATTAAACTACACCATAGGGCAAATGGATTGAACATATAGCTACAAATTATTCTATGCAATAGAACAGAATGTGCATTCTTCTTAGCAGCCCGAATCTTCTGTAAAACAGACCACATTCTAGACCATGCGTCAAGTTTTAGCAAGTAGGAAAAAAATCTAAATAATTCCCTGTATCTTATCAAGCCACAGTACAATAAAACTACAACTCAACAGCAGGAAAAACTAGTAACATCACAAATACAGGGAGACTGAGCATTACATTCTGAATGGCCAGTGGTCAGCAAAGAAATCAGGGAGAAAATAATTTATTAATAGGTGACATGATCTTGCTAAGAACATAGCTCAGTGGTAGACTGTAAGAGCATTTGCTTCGTGTAGCAATGCATTATTAGAAAAGTATCTCTTACATTCTAAGAGAGTAATACTTTTGCTAGATCCCCCCAAGTTAACAAGGTACCCTGAGGTCACGTAATACTGCTATCCTATTGTGTATCCAGCTTGTTTGTTTAAGTGCACTAACAGAACAATGTGACAACCAACCTTAATTGTCTTGGATTTCCCATATAATCAGCTCTTATAATCTAAACTAATGCATAACTATAACCTTAAGATATGTACTCTTCCATGCCCCTGACCAAGAGTAATGCATGCATGTATGTGGGTTATGGTAATAAATGTTGGAAACTGCAAGTAGTTGTAAACAACCTTCTATAACAAATATCCACCAATAATGTTGGAAGCAACATATAGACATTGCTTGATAGCATGGTTGTTATCTGGGTCAGCTGGGTCATTTGTAATGACTTCATCCCTTGACAAACTGAAGACTTCTGTAAAGTACCCCTCGTTCCTCCCCATGTGATGCTCACTGTGCTCTCTAGCAGAAGAGCACAACCCTTTGTTGGAGACACACAGACACAGGGACAGACAGATTCACAAGAGCGCCTTGAGGCAGGCCACATTCCGATTCATGTAACAGGCAGGTAGGTAACAAGAGACAAATAAGACATAGGGAGAAAGAAGTGTAGAATTCAAATCTGCGTTTGCTCTTTGTTTCAAGAAAAAGTGCTTTTCATTTATTTTCCTTATTGCAACACCAACTCATTACCAGTGACTCTTGTTTATCACTAATGTGTTCAAATGGGCACATTTCACATGCCTAACATCCTAAATGATGACACAACCTAGAAAACCCTGGAAATACCACTCCCAAAATGCTGGAACAAATAGATGAACTCAGAAACATAGCAGACAGAATACAAAGTCACCACACAACAGCCAGCAGCACACACACACATACACACACACACACACACACACACACACACACACACACACACACACACTAAATAAGTCTAAAATAAAAATTAATAACACATCTTTGATTCCCGCACTTGGGAGGCAGAGGCAGGCAGATCTCTATTAAGTTCGAGGCCAGCCTGGTGTACAGAGTGAGCTCCAGGACAGCCAGGGCTACACAGAGAAACCCTGTCTCTAAAAACCAAAAATAAAAAAATAAATGTAAATTTATTAAAACTTTCAGAAACAGTATCAATATGCAAAGTGACTTTATGATGGACAAGTGTGGCTAGCTAGGTGAGCGTTGACCACTTTGTGGTCTGACGTAACTACATTTCACCTTGAGAACTGTGACAGCTCACACCCACAGTACTTACCACTCCTTTAGAAAGATAGTTATTGACAAAGTCTTTCCACGTGATCTCTCTCCCAGAACTCTTGAACAGGAAGTAAATCATGACTCCGCCCCAAAAGAAAGCAGTCCAGAGAAAGTACAACCTGAAATCCTTGTCATCCCATGGAAAGTCACCCTAGACAGAGAGGGACAGTTTCTGTAAGGAAATATGGTCTGTGCTATGTGGGCTTTCCTTGGGGCCACCAACCCAACCTCAAAAGTCAACGGTTTGAAATCAAACCTTCTGGAACCTGGACCACCAGTGAGAATCTTCTTTCTTGCCACGGCGCTTCCCTCCTCCACCACCTGCACCTCCAGAAGACCGGGGGGCCGCTGATTGTGTGTCTGTCATAAACAGAGAGCAGCATGTCCAGCATGCACCACGGCACGCTGTCAGCTCCACACGGGACTAAGGACCTAAGGAGACGACTGACTGGCCGATGCATCAGTTACTGCATAAAACACTAGAGGACAGACATTAACACATGGAGGCAGCAGCTAAGAGGCTCCAAAGCACCTGCCTACGATGACCTCAGGAAATATACAGAGTAACCCCAAACCCCATTAGATTGCTACTATTACATCCATTTTAGGAGGAAACCCCTGCTTAAGTAACTTGTTGGGTAATTTGTTGCCATGAGACATGTGTGAACAAAGAGGGGTATGTTCAAAGTTAAAAAGTGTGTGCAGGGCTGGGGATGTAACTCAGATGGCAGTGTTGGCTTAGTGTGCACAAAACCAAAGATTCAGCCCCCAGCACCACATAAACCAGGTGTGGTGGCCTCAGAACTCGAGGTGACCAGTTTGTTACTTAAGCCCTCCTCCCCAAAGACCTGCCCCTCTGTAAAGGCAGTCCAAATGAATCAGTGCAGTCGTGGACATTTCCCTCTCTTCTGTCACTTCGCTATCTTCCCAGTGACCTACAAGTACTATCTAATGTCACCAGCTGCCATGACACAACCTCTCTCACGGAGCAGGAGGCTTCACGACACATTCACTAAGCTGTTACCTGCACAGAGGCAGATGTGACGGACACTAGCTCAGGCCTCCTGACAAGGCACAGCACCAAGAACCAGAGTCGGCACAAAGAAAGTCGGGTGACAAGATTCCTAACTACTCTGAGACAAGGGAGAACCCAAAGGGCTGTATTTATAGTGTAGATCCCTTATCACCAGTGCGCTGCCAACTGCTGGACGATGCCTTTGGGAAATCCTACAGCGCTGTCCATGTCACCAACGCGGCAGCCCAGAGCCTTGAGTCTGGGTGTGTTTAAAAACAAGGGCTGGCCTGGAGATGCCACTCAACAGTCCATCTGCTTAGCACAGATGAGGACCTGGGGTCAACGCCCAGAACCATCAATAACCAAAGGTCAAAGGTCTGACTTATATCTTCCCTTACACTTCCCTAAAAGGGACGCCAGCTGGATGCCAGTAGGTGTCCAACACTGACACTCTGCTAAACGGCACAGTACTTAGGAAATAGGAGCAGAATCCTTCATGCCACAAGATCCACCCACCTGCCCTGCCTTCAAAACCCTCTCCAGAGTAGGACGGGGTGACCTTTAATCTCAGCACTCAGGAAGCAGAGGTAGGCAGATCTCTATAAGTTCGAGGCCAGCCTGGTCTCTATAGAACGAGTTCCAGGATAGCCAGGCCCACATAAAGAGAAACACTGTCTCTTTAAAAAAAAGAAAAAAGAAAAAGAAACCCTCTCTAAATCAGTAGACAGGACTCTCTTAAGGTTCAGGATTTAAATTTTTAAACTGAAATCTTAGAACACTGCACCATGGAACTAGACATGGCTCAATGGTTAGAGCACTTCCTACTCTTCCAGACGACCCAGGTTGGTTCCCTGCACCCATGTCACCCCCATCAGGCAGCTCACAACTATAATCCCAACACTGGAGGATCTGCCATCTTCTGAACTCCACAGGCACCTGCACTCACATGTGTACATACATACACACACACACACACACACACACACACACAATTTAAAATAAATCTTTAAAAAATAAAACAGCCTGTACTATCCCACAATAAATGTCAAGTAAACTGCCTGTGTCAGGTTTTTAAGACTTTTCTCAATAGCTTAAATCATGTGTCAGGGATACCTACCAAACAGTTTCAATTTCATCAGTCAGTATCTCTCCAAGATGACTTTGAACTACTTCAATGTGCAAAATGGCAAAGAGATAGAAAAAGGGAATCAAGAATAAAGCAGAGTCCACTGAACTTTGAGTGTGTGTGTAACCACAGTGACACAGCCAACTTCTGGTGACGCTTTCTCTGGCAGAAGCATCCTAGGACAGTAACAAAACCAGTCTTTTTTTAAAACTACCTTTTTTTTCTCCGACAGCTTCCTTAGGTTCACTAGCCTTTTTTCCATTTTTTCCATTAGGAAAGTATTTTTCAAATCCTGTTAGAAAAGATAAAAAAAAAATCTTCACACTAAAATTCATCAGGCTTTGTGCATACTGTTTATAAAGCTGCTGAAACAGCATTAGAAATCATTAACATCCCTTGTGTAGAAATACATCCAAGTCTAAATAATACAGCTCACCACCCGTAAGACGTTCACTTGTAGGTGACGTATTCCCCCTCTACCATCCGACAGAAGCTGAAGTCAGGGTGTAGACACGGAAGACAACAGCTGGTCATCCTGAACCCAACCTAGTGCCCACATAGGAAGCCCCTCCCAGGGCACGCATGTCCCTTTAACAAGGACACAGAGCACCAGAGTCAGACCGAAGCACCTACCTTTGGGAGGTCGGGAACAGAATCTTTGATAAGCAGCAATCACATCCCTCAGGAGAGAGTTTCTGGTTGTTGTCTGCACTGTAGCATATTGATAAAGCTGCAACATGACATCAAAATAAGAGCATGAGGGCTAGTCTACAAAACGGAGGGAAAGGACCTTATTCCCACTCCTAACATCCAAGCGAGTTACAAACTTCCCCTTGGGAAGAACCGAGGCTTGATGGCACAAAGCTACTCTAGTCTAGCAACAGAACCAGGAGATAAACACTAACTACCCCAAAACCATGGGTGCTTCCAAGTGACACACTATCCAGGACTGCAGTCCAATTATAAATGCCTAAGAACCCATTGACTCGGGCAATGTTTATCTGATTCAAAGCACCAAAAGACAAACTCTGACCCCAAATCTACTGTTACATGCTGATTCGCTTTCATGTACTTACCTGAAGTTACAAGCCAGAGCTGCTTCTAAACAATGCTAACTTTATCGCTCTTCTGTGATGAGGAAGTCAGGGCTAAATGTCAATCCTCACACTAGGCAACTGCTAAAGATACTTGATGGGCTGTCATCCTGAGAATCACGGCCATAGGAAAGTCTACTTCGGACACAGCTCTGCTTCAAAATATGTCACTAAAAAGCTGTTTGGGGGCTGGTGTGTGGTTCAGCAGGAAAGCACATGCTTAGCATGTGTAGGCCCTGGGTCTGACTTAGCTCCACAAAACTATTAGGAACAGTTACTTGCAGGGGTTGGGGGTGCTGAAAATGAGGTTCACCTGTATTAGTTATTGTACTAGTTCATCTGTATTAGTTAGTTATTGTATTAGTTATTGCACTAGTTACTGCAGCCCAGCCTCTGTTATGGTCTGATGAGAAAATAATGCAGCATCCTCTCAAGTACGACACCTCACACCCACTTTGGTGTGCGGGCTCCACCAGGAAGGCAGGTGTTGGAGAAAAGAAAGAGACGTAAGCCCTTGCACACTGCTGGTGTGATGTAATGGCCAAGCCACCGTTTGGCAAATTCTCAGCATGCTTAATGTAGGGGGCCAGTGAGACACTTGAGTGGGTGAAGACACTTGCCACCAAGACTGATGACCTAAGTTCAATCTCCAGAACTCACAAGGTAGAAGGAGAGAACAAACTCCCACAAGTTGTCCCCTAACTTCCACATGAGTGCCATGGTGTACACATGTGCACACAAGCAGAAGCAAGGGGAACACCTACATGATAACTTGGTATGGAACTAGGCACAGTCACACTCCACAAATATTTATTTGTCACCTCAAAACACCCAAGGGGGCTCAGGGAGGAGAGCACTGGCCAGAGAGCTCACTCAGTGGTTAAACACATTTGTGACTCTTGTATAGGACCCGGGTTCCATTCCCAGCAATCACATGGCGGCTCACAACAGTCTGTAACTCCACTTTAGGGGATCCAATGCTCTTTGATGACCTTCCTGTGCATCAGGTGTGCACGAGGTACACAGACATACAGGCAGGCAAAACACTCATACATCACACACATAAAACAAAATCAATAAATCTAAAAAGAATGTTTACATGTCTTCTGGAGACTGAGGATATAGCAAATGGTGTAGTGCTTGTCTAGAAGGCACAAAGCCCTGGGTTTGATGCCCCAGCACCACATGGGCCACCATACTTGCAATTCCAACACTCAGGAAACAGAGGCAGGAAGATAACATGTTCAAGGTCATCCTGGGCTATATGCATCCTATATAACAAAGCAATGTTCGGGCATCATTTATATACCCTCAGTACCAGGAGTATATGTCACACACACCCACACTATTCGCTGTAGCCATCCCAAACAAGGACTTCCTTATGTCTCAGCATTCACTGGTGACTCAGAGGGACAAGAGTCCCACCAAGGCCTCTGGTATGAGACTCAAGCTCACATGGCAGATCCCTGAGTCCAATGTTCACTGGTTATAAAAGGAAGGGATCAGATGAGCAAGGAAGGTGGGACAACCGACGAATACGGCACAGACGGCATACGACAGGGAAGTGCACTGGAGACAAGATACAGACTCAAACACAGCATGACAAGGGAGCTTCAAAGTGAATGTCACAAACACGGGTACCCTCAGCAACGCCTATCCATGGCTTCCATTCTCACATCCCACCAACCACGGGTGAACAACATTCGGAAAACAAATTGACATGAGTCGGTGTGGTGGTGCTTAGTCGTAAGCCCTGCACTTGAGAGATGGGAGACAGGAGGAGGATCAGAAGAAGTTCAAGGCCAACCTCAGCAATGAAGAATGCTGGAGGCCAATTCGGGTTCTGTTGTTTTCTGGGGGCGCGTGTTTGATTGATTGGTTTGTGTTGGGTTTGGGTCATTATTCCTTGAATGCTAGGGTATAAAACCTATTTACAAACCACATTTATTAGGTATTCATCTAGAGATGAATGTATAAGGGAAGAGCCGGCCTGACCAGGAGGACCAGGTGGGAGATTCAAGAGGCTAGCCTGAGCAACACTAAGTAAGACCTAGTCTCAAATATCCCCAAACAAAACATAAACAAACCAAAGCACATAGAAGTACGTGCAAATCTTCTGATTCTGGGAAGGGTCCTGGCATCAATGCCGGGCGGATACCGAAAGGCTGCTGTACCTCCAGCTTGTAAGTGAAGGGGCTGAACTAACGTCCTCAAGGGCAATGGCCATTAAGTGATCAAGCCAGGTTCCAGTGACCGACCAATCGCACTCCTCAACCGCCATGGTATGTCCCTCTGGGTAAAACCTGTGCTGGGCTGGCAGACAGCAAGAAGGCTGTGTCATGGTCCTGCCAACACAGCATCACTTCAATAAGATGTACCAGAGCGTGTGTGACCCTACACCGGCAGCGAAGCTTCATGACAGACGCTGTTATGCAACAAAATACATAGCCCCTACTCTGAACAGCATATTTTGACCCCAGTGGTATTTGCCGGTGTGTATTCGGGATGCCAGCAACGGCCCTATTCAACAGATGGGAAAGGGAGGTGGCACAGCCCGCTCTCTCTCCTCCAGCTCCGCGGTGCAGCCCCACTCGGTCAGTCGTTTTTCCAGTGCCTCGAAAGGCAGCGAGACCACGGCAGCAGGCAGCAAAGTCGAGGCGTGACCTTCCCGGGCTCCCGGAGCCACTCGCGGCGGCGCGGCCCACACGGCCCGCGGGGACCAGGAGGCTCAGACCGTCACGCGTCCCGGTCCGGTGACCTTGACACCTGCTCCCGGGCCGGAAGCCGGCCGAACCGAGCAGCGGCGACGCGGGACTCACCGTGCGGAGGAAGGGCCGCCGCCCCGGACCCAGGCAGCCGCTGGGCACGAGCAGCGGAGGGAGGCCCCGACGGCAGCCGCCCCGGCCCCACAGCAGCAGGCAGCGGTGGGCCATGGCGGGCTCGGCCCGCTACCCGGGCGCGCGCAGGCACGGAGCCAAGGCGGGCGTGCGGGGGACCTGCAGCTTCCGCAGCTTATCGGTTCTCCGGGAGCTGCGCGCCACCGGCGCAGGAGACCCGCGGCGGTACGCGAACCCACGCTCCACACGCGTACGTCAGGCCCCGCCCCAGCGTGAGGACGTCGACGTGCCCTCTAGGGGCCGACCACGCCCTCGGGTTGGGAGGGGCTGGAGCGCTCAAAGCTCCCGAGCCCCGGCTGGAGGCGGGGCCGAGAGAGGAGCGGGGGTGTGGCCGTGGGCGGGACCAAGGAAGGAGTGGGGGCGGGGTTAGAGGACGGCTGAGGGGCAGGGCTGGAGGTGGTGCCAGAGGCGGGGCTTAGAGGCGTGGCCAAAGGGGTAGGGCGGGGTCGAAGGGACTGTGGGGGCGGGGCTAGAGGCGGGGCGGCCGAAGGAGAAGGGCGGAAAACGCTGCTGGAGGCGGAGCCTAAGCGGAGCCGCTGCAGGTGAGGCGGGGCTGAGGGGGGGGGGAACCGAGGAATAAAAGTGGGCGGGGCCAAATAAGGAGAGCAAGTTTGGAGCGCGGACCTTAAGGAGTTGTTGAAAGGAGGCTTCGCAAAGGCTATATGGAAAAGGACTTTTTTTTTCATTCAAGACTGGAGAGCATTGGTGTTGTTTGACGTTTTAGCGTTCATTCTCGACTCATCAAGTACTTAGTTAAGTGATTGCTCACTGACAGGCACGTGGTAGGCTCTGTAAAAGTCAAAACACACACACTGACTTATTTTTCTCCTGGTGGTTTTGGGGACAGGGTCGACTATATAGCTCTGGCTGTTCTCGCACACCACTGTGAACTGAAGTTATGTTAAAGATTCTACAATGCTGATTGACGGCTCAAAACTACCTGATTGTGAAGAGTTGGAATGCTGTAAAACCAGAGCCAAATTATCTTGGGCTATGTTTAGTCCCTTTAATAACCCTAAGCATTATTCATCCTTGTATCTAACCTAAAATCACCATGACTAAACTGAACCTAATTAATATTTGTAGGGAACTTCTGCATGACTGGCATGTATGAAGGCCTGAATTCAATTCCCAGTGCCATAAACAAGTGGAGGGAAGGAATCTTCTGGCGCACAGTAGTTTCAGGCTTATTTACCCAGACAACCATGAATCATAAAAAGATGACAAGATGCCGGGCGGTGGTGGCGCACGCCTTTAATCCCAGCACTCGGGAGGCAGAGGCAGGCGGATCTCTGTGAGTTCGAGGCCAGCCTGGGCTACCAAGTGAGCTCCAGGAAAGGCGCAAAGCTACACAGAGAAACCCTGTCTCGAAAAACCATAAAAAAAAAAAAAAAAGATGACAAGAAGTGAGGCCCAACACAGTATGCTTGCTGGCCACAGTGGAGCAAAACTAGAAATCTGTATCAGAAAAAAGCCCAAGAGTGGGCTGGGGGATGACCCAGTAACTGGTTCCCGTCTGGGATTTCCATACATATTTCGTTTCAGTTTGCCCTTCCCCTAAGCTTTCCCTCCAATACTGTACCTTTTGCCCCAGCCTCCCCCTTCCACATTATTCTATTGTCTTCCCTGCCCCAGGTCCACAAAGTTCTCTTTTTCTAGCCTCATGGCTGCCTTTCTGATTTCCTAGCCTTAATCCCTGTTTATTCCTCCTACACAGTGTTTGTCTTTCTGAGTCTGGGTTACCTTGATTAGTGTTCTCCAGTTCCATCCATTTTCCTCCAAATTTCTTTCTTTTTTGTTTGTTACCAACAGCATACTTTTTTGTTTGTTTGGGTTTTTTTTTTTTTTAAGATTTATTTATTTATTATGTATACAGTGTTCTGCCTGCAGGCCAGAAGAGGGCACCAGATCTCATTACAGATGGTTGTGAGCCACAATGTGGCTGCTGGGAATTGAACTCAGGACCTCTAGGAGAGCAGCCAGTGCTCCTAACTGCTGAGCCATCTCTCCAGCCCCTTGTTTGGGATTTTTTTGTTTGTTTTTTGAGACAGGGTTTCTCTGTATAATTGCCCTGGCTGTTCTGGAACTCCCTTTATAGACCAAACTGACCTCAAACTCACGAAGATCCACCTGCCTCTGCCTCCTGAGTGCTAGGATTAAAGGCATGGGCCACAATGCCTGGAAAGAAAGGAATTCTCCAATTCTGTGAGAACAGCACCAGGCTGGTACCAAAACCAGATGGACATCAGAAAAAAAAAGAATAAGGTTGGATAATATACCTTACAGATGTGCATGAAAAGCCTAAACAATTTAATACCAGCACTTGGGAGGCAGAAGCAGGAGGATCTTTGTGAGTTCAAGGTCAGCCTGGTCTACAGAGCAAGATCCAGGAAAGGTGCAGAGCTACACAGAGAAACCCTGTCTCAAAAAACCGGAAAAAAAAAGAAAAAAGAAAAAAGAAAAGCGAAAAGCCTAAACAAAATCCCAGAAAACTAAATATAAAGTTAGGTGCATTCTATGTACATACTTAAAATATGTACATACACACATTGTGACCAAGTGAGATTTACTTAGACATGGAAAATTGGTGAACACAAAACCAAAAAAAGTCATGTTAATAAGTTGATGGGGAAAAAAAAAATCACACAGTCATCTCAATTGACAGAGACAAGGTTTTGGGAGGGACACTTAGCACCATTGCATGATATAAATGATCATAAAATAGGACTAAAAGGGAGATTCCGTAATTTGATAAAGGAACTTGTGGGAAAATCCCAGTTAACATCAGAGTCAAAGGTGAAAGACTGAAAATTTAGTAAGACATGACTTCACATTTACCATGAAAGGTGGTAAGTAGTGGTAGGATGTGGAGGAACCGGAACCTCCATCAGTGGGAATGAAAAGGGTGTCGCTGTGGTGGGAAGACTCGGGCAGTTCTCCCCAAAGCTAAGCAGTCACTATACGACAATATGGCATCTGCAATTCCCTCCCTAAGCACATGCCTCTGATGGTTTATGTTGATGGACAGCTGGACAGGATCCATAATCACCTGGAGACAAACCTCTGGGCACATCTGTGAGGAAGTTTCTACATGGGTCTAAATGAGAAAGGAGGACCCTCCCTAAATATAGGTGGCTCCATCTGTTGGGTTGATGGTCTAGCACTGTGTCAAAAGGAGACAGGGGGCTGGAGACCACTCCTTGGTAAAGATCGCCTGTTGCTCTTACAGAAAACCTGGGTTCCCAGCATCAATGTGAAGATTTCAACAGTAGTTCTCAACCTGTGGGTCATGACCCCTTTGGGGGTTAATGATCCTTTCATGGGGATCTCCTAAGACCATCTGGAAGCACAATATTCACATTACAATTCATAACAGTAGCAAAATTACAGTTATGAAGTAACAATGAAATAATTTTATGGTTGGGGTCACCACAATACGAGTAACTAGGAAGGTTGAGAACCACTGGCTTGGAGTCTTCTGTAACTCCACCTCTGGGGATCCAATGTCATCTTCCGGCCTCCTTGGGCACTGCAGACACATGGTGTACATACACACACACACAGGCAAAACACTCATAGATGGCTGGGCATGGTGGTGCACACCTTTAATCCTTGCGCTTGGAGACAGAGACAGGCAGATCTCTGTGAGTTCCAGGGCAGCCTGGTCTACAGAGTGAGTTCCAGGCAGCCAGGGTTACATAGTGAGACTCTGTCTCAAAACTGAAAACAAGCAGGGTGGTGGTGGCGCACCCCTTTAATCCCAGCACTCGGGAGGCAGAGGCAGGTGGATCTCTGAGTTTAAGGCCAACCTGGTCTACAAAGTGAGTTCCAGGAAAGGCGCAAAGCTATACAGAGAAACCCTGTCTTGAAAACAAAACAAAATCTCCACTCATATACATAAAACAAAAATAAATAAGTCTTGAAAAAATGTAAACAAACGGAGAGTGAGCCCGGCACAGGCTTCATCACTGTTGCTTCCTGATTGCGCACAAACGTGACTCTCATGCTCCCATCGGAGGACTGCACCTCTTTGAAGTGTGAGCCAAAATAAATCCTTCTCGCCTTCAGCTGCTCTGTCAGGTGTTTTGGTCGAAGTGACGAGAAAAGAACTGACCACAGGGACCCAAATGTCCTGGTGCGCTAGTGTTCCTAGCAACAGTCTTCACAATAGCCGTAAAGTAGAAACAAGGTGTAGGACATACATGCACAATGAAATGGCGTCTGACCTCAAAAGCACTGATGTTCTTTCTCTGGGCTGGAAGTGCAGGTCAGGGTGGAGCGCTGTCTCAAAAATGCAAAGGAATGAGATGAGGTTCTGAAACTCCTATACATCCCATGACATGGGTGGACCTTGAAATCATGCCAAGGGGGAAAGGGAAGACAAAAAAAGGTCAAACATTGCATGACCCCACCTAGACGAAAGCGCTAGACTAGGCCACTTCTTAGAAACACAACATGGCTAGTCAGGCAGTGGTAATGCCAGTCTTTAACCCCAGCACTCAGGAGGCAGAGGCAGGCTGATCTCTGTGAGTTCAAGGCCAGCCTGGTCTACAGAGGGAGTTCCAGGACAGGCAGGGATACACAGAGAAACTCTGAAAAACAGAAAAGAAATACAATGTAGATTAGAAGGGAAGACCAGAGGGGCTGCTTAGTGGCTACAGTTTCTGTTTGAGTAATTTTTTTAAAAGTTCTGGAAATAGATGGTGACCAGAATTGTGACAGTAACTAATTAATTTCACACTGTTTCAGGTGGTTAAAATGGCAGATTTTATGTTAGTGTTTACCACAATGAAATGGGGTAACGATTAAAAAGAATAAAAAGAGGGTGCTGGAGAGGTGGCTCAGTAGTTAAGAGCACACTGATCTTGCAGAGGATCTAAGTTTTATTCCCAGCACCCACGTGGTGGCTCACAACCACCTGTAAGACCTGTTCCCCAGGGAACTGATCCTTTTTTTTTTTCCTTCTCAGGCTTCACAAATACATGTGGTGCGCACACATAATGCAGGCAAGCACACAAAAACATAAAATAAAATAAAATAAAATAAAATAAAATAAAGTAAAATAAAATAAAATAACTTTTAGTCAAGCAGTGGTGATGCATGCCTTTAATCCTTGGAAGGATTAACACTTAGGAGGCAGAGGCAGGCAGGTCTCTGTGAGTTGGAGGCCTGCCTGATCTACATAGTGAATTTCAGGGAAACCAGAGCTACACAGAGAGACCCTGTCTCAAAATAATAATGATTAGTAAAAAGAAAGAAAGTGGGGTGGCACTTTAGGAGACAGGGTGTTGTGGAATATTATTTTAACTGGGCAAAGGTATGTTACATTTATTTATGCTACAGAATATTACTTTAACTGTGTAAAGATGTGTTACATTTGTTTATGCTGCATTTGTTTAACGATGTAAGGACATGTGGTTAATGATGTAAAGATGTGTTGCATTTGTTTCACCTTGCCTGCCTAAGGCACCTGATTGGTCTAATAAAAAGCTGAATGGCCAATAGCAAGGCAGAGAAAGGGTAGGCTGGGCTGGTGGGCAGAGAGAGAACAAGGGAGACACCCCAGGGCTAGAAGCCAGGCGGCTTCCACCAGCCACACAGGAGAAGCAGTGAAGTAAGACATACAGAAAGAAAGTAAAAAAGCCCTGAGGCAAAAGGTAGATAAAGAGAAACAGGTTAATTTAAGTTAAAAGACCTAGCCAGAAACGAGCCTAAGCTAGATCAAGCATTTAAGCAATAAGTCTCCGTATCATGATTTGGAAACTGGTTGGTGGCCCAAAAGAAAAAGCCTGGGCTACAGAGTGAAATCTGGTCTCAAAAACAAACAAGGGCTGGTAAGATGTGTCAGCTGTAAAAATGCTTGCCATGCAAGCCTGATGGCCTAAATTTAATCCCAAGAACCCCTATAAAGGAAGGAGAGAAACATCACGCAAAGTTGTACACACACACACACACACACACACACACACACACACACTCATTCCACAGGGGGCCAGGGTAATTTTTTTTTTTTTTTTTTTTTTGGTAAAGAACATTAACATGTCTAAAGGGAAGAAACACAAATGGCCTAAATCAGCACATGGAATGGTGCTCATTATCCATCAGGGACAGGCAGTTGAAAGGCGTATCTGTAGGGTAAAAGGGCCAGCCGGAAAAAACCCACCCTGACCCTGAACCAGAACTAGTGAAAGAAACACTTTGGCCTTTACCCTACAGTATCTAGAGCTGGGCACAGCTGTGCATATCTGTAGTCCCAGAAGTAGAGAGGCTGAGACAGGAGGATGGCAAGTTCAAGAACAGCCTGAGCCACATAGTGAGACCCTCACCTCAAAAACTAGGTAGCCGGGCAGTGGTGGCGCACACCTTTAGTCTCAGCACTCGGGAGGCAGAGCCAGGCGGATCTCTGTGAGTTTGAGGCCATCCTGGGCTACCAAGTGAGTTCCAGGAAAGACACAAAGCTACACAGAGAAACCCTGTCTCCAAAAAACAAAAAACAAAACAAACAAACAAAAAAAACAACTTCTTCGATTTCTCATTCTTCCATTCTCATGGACAGCTTTTCCATGCGTGAATCTATGCACCGTATGAATTTGCAAACATAGACACTTTGTTATTTCATGAAATTCTACTCTAATACCCATGGAGTTTTGCTTCATATGTAGTCTTGAATGTTGGTGACACTGAGTACCCTCTTTATTGTTTTCTTCCAGCACTGGGGACTGAACCAGTGCCTCACACATACCAGATAGCCAAGGCCCGGTCCAGCCCCCTCTCCGCATTTAGTCAACTCCACTATGTTCCGCAACGGTTTGTACGTTTCCCAGCCAACGCTGAGTGGCCTCCCTTATTGCTCTCCACATTGCTCTTGGAGGCTGGGTCTCTGGCTGAACTTGGAGCTCACTGTTTAAGCTCGTCCGGCTGGCCGGCAGACCCTTGGGAACCACTCCCCAGCTCTGGGGTGACGGGCATGTGCCACCACACCTTGCTGTTCACATGGGTGCCGGGGATCCGAACTCAGGACTTTATGCTTGTACAGCAAGCACTTTATCCACTGTACCATCCTGCCAGACGCAGGATATATATATATACAGACTGCCTTAAAACTCCCTGTATAAGAGCAGGCAGGCCTCTGCCTCCCGAGTGGTGAGATTTCAGGACTGGGCTAGCACACTCGACAGGGTGCAGATCTGTTTACTTTTGGTTCTGCTGATTGAACCCAGAGCCTCATACCCTAGTTAAAGAGGCACTGAGTTACATCCCCAGCCGCCGCCGCCGCCTTCTTCTTCTTCTTCTTTTCTTCTTCTTCTTCTTCTTCTTCTTCTTCTTCTTCTTCTTCTTCCTCTTCCTCTTCCTCCTCCTCCTCCTCCTCCTCCTCCTCTTCCTCCTCCTTCTTCTCCTTCTCCTCCTTCTCCTCCTTCTCCTCCTTCTTCTTCACTTTCCATTAGGTTCTTTTCCATTCTTCTGTCTTTATCATTTTATTATTTTTAAATTTTGAGACAGTCTCAAGTTTCTCAGGGTAGCCTTGAATTTACTGTGTTAGCCCAAGCAGGTCCTGAAATTGGGATCCTCTTGCCTCGGTCTTCCAGGGAGCTGGAATTCCAAGCCTGTCTTCAGGCTCTAAAGAGCATGTAAAAAGTAGTTACTTGCAATGGTTCCGGACATGGGATTGCCCAAGGGAGCGTGCTGCATGTATTTGTCCACTAGATGGCAGGAGAGCTCTACAAAGCTCTCCAAGATAAACAGCATCTATCTGTTTCAAAAGGCCTTACCGTAAAGCTGGACTTGGTGGCATAAATCTTTAATTCCAATGTGTGGAAAACAGAGAGAGGTAGATCTCTGAGTTCAAGGTCAGCCTGGTTTACAGAGCAAGTTCCAAGACTGCTAGGGCTACACAGAGAAATCCTGTCTCAAATAACAAGAATTTAAAAAACTTAAAATGTGTTCATAAGATTGGTCTGGATTTCTTTTGAAATTATCATTAAATGATTTTACTACAGCCCATAGTCTATCTGTTAAGATTCTAAGACAGAGATATGCGCAAGATCTGCCCCAGTTAACATATCTCAGGTGAAATACTCTAAAAATGTCCATTTAAGAGCTTCTAGGGCAGTGGTTGTGGTAACCCTCAACTATAAAATTATTTTCATTGCTACTTTATAACTGTAATTTTGCTACTGTTATAAATCATAATGTAAATATCTGTTTTCCATTGGTCTTAGATGACCCTGTGAAAGGGCCATTCAATCCCCCCTAGAGGGGTCTTGACCCATAGGTTGAGAACTGCTGTTCTAGACGATGATGAAAAATAATGAATTGTAGCACCAACCTGAGGAGTTAGCAATACAAGCTGCATGAATGGTAACAGCAGAGCCTCTAGAATTCCTTAATCAGCACTTTCCTCAGAGTGAGTCAGTAGTTTTCTGGAAAGGTTTCCTCGGCCGTACACTAAAGTAAACTGATAATGTCATAAAGTCCCTAGATTTGAAGCTGGGGCACAGCTCAGAGCGAGAGTGCTTTTCCTAACACGTGCAAAAGACCCTGAGTTCAATCTTTGGCAAAGCTAAAACAACCCAATGAGGTCTTCTTGAAAGACTCCTTGGGAACATCAGACTCCTTGGTGATAGCCACCTCGAAGCAGGCCAGACTGTATGGAAGTAATATGCACAGCAGAAATAAGGAAAACATTTAAGGTGTGTGTAGCAAGACTTGGAGGTTCAGAATAGGACATGGGAAGAGAAAACACCACAGGAACAAGAGGATTCCACCTTGTTTAAATAATATGCTTGGGCACCTGGGCTAAATAAGGCTCAAGACAGATTTGAATATGTGTGCATTTCATTTTTTATCTTATGCGTGTTTTGCCTACATGTATGTATGTATACCACCCACATGCAGTGCCTGTGGAGGTCAGAAGAGGGTATCGGATCCCCCAGGACTGGAGTTACAAGTTGTTAGCTACCCTGGGGGTGCTGGGAACCGAACCCAGGTCTCTAAAGAGCAGCCAGTGCTCTTAACCACTGAGCCTCCTCTCTAAACCCTCCAATAATTTCTTTTTCAGTGTTGGCATTTGAACCCTGAGCACCGGAGTCTAGGCAAGTTATGCCCCGGGGGCTACATCCTCAGCCCCTCCCAGTGTGTTCTGTCAGGAAGAGCTCCACAAACCCAGCGGGTGCCCAGGAACTCTGAGTGGCCCCTGTGCTGTTTGCTCTGACAACACTCCGGGCCAGCAAGTCTCCATGAAGAAAGTCTTTACTGCAGTTGAGTTAGTGACTCGGTGACACACCTGTGCCTGCTTCCTCCTGTAGTTCTGGGGTAATGAACGAAAGAGACAGCCATAGGAAACGGGTGAGGAGCAACTCCAAAAGTTGTTTGAAATTCCTCCTGCTGGGAGATTGGCCTTTCTCTTTAAGTTAAAAACAAAAAACAAATAAAACAAAAAACCCAACAACAAAAAAGTTGCTGGTATGGCAACTCTCAAATACATGTACGTATTTTTAGCAGCAGAGTCTATTATTTTAAAAAAGGAAGGAAGGAGAAGAAATATTTGAGTTATACCTGGTGGCTGGAGCCTGTCATCCCAACACTTGGGAGGTGGAGGCAGGAAGATCAGGAGTTCAAGACCAGCCTCGGCTATACAGTGAGCTTGATGTTAGCTCAGGTTTCATTGAAACCCTGCTAAGAAAGAGAATTAAAGGCTTGTGCCATCATGACTGGACCAAAAATGGACGTTTAAAGGATGAGGGGATATGTCTTAGTAGTAGAACACATACTTGATACCCTGGGTTTAATCCCAATTCACACTCGAGCGCACGCACATACACACACACACACACACACACACACACACACACACACACACACACACACACACCATTGGCTGTGATAATGCAAGCCTATAATTCCAGCACTGGGAAGCTGAAGTAGGAGGATCAGGAGTGTGAGTCTAGCCTGGGCTACACAGCGTGAACCTGTCACAAACAGCCAAAATGTCGGAGCACTGCTGGACAAGCCCGTAGGTTTTCCCCGGTGGCCAGGAGGGTTGAGAACAAGGCCGGCAGCACTAGATCCGGAGTTATCCTGGGTGGTGTGCCTGCCACCCGGGGCCAGGCCACTCTTGGCCTTATCACCACCTAGGAATGATCCTTGAGTCACTGAACAAGCAATTGGCAAGCACCTCCTGTTTGCCAGAGACTGGGTTAGGTCATGTGTGCACAAATGGGGTGCAGATCCTGTCCTTGGACAGCTCAGAGAGGTCAAGTCCCACTTTCCAAACTTTAAGCAGCATTTTAATGGCTTAGGCTGCTCATTAAAAAAAAAAAGTATAATTTATTTCTATTTGGGGGGGGTTAGGGAGAGGTTCTTGAGACAGGGTTTCTCTGTGTAACAGCTCTGGCTGTCCTGGATCTCTCTTTGTGGACCAGGTGGCTTCAAACTCACGAAGATCTGCTTGCCTCTGCCTCCTGAGTGCTGAGATTAAAAGCATGTGCCACTGCCTGGCAAAAATATGATTTCTGAATCTTGCCCCAGAAAAGCCCACTCAAGAGGCCTGTGAGCAGGCCTGGAAACTGGCCCCCAGTCAGCGCGAATCTGGTAGGAGAGATCGCTCATTCAGTCCAATAGCCACAGAGCTTGGTGGATAAGGCCAGAGGTGCAGAGGACTTCTGAGCACTGGGAGGGTGGGCAGGGCACCCAAGGGCAGCCCTGACGTCTGTAGGGCATACCTGCATGAGACAGGTTCTCAAGGACAAGGCACAGCTGTCTGGCATGGGGTGGCACCCTTTATTCAGGCAGGCTGATAGGAGGCAGTGAGACCAGTCAGGAGGAGGAAGTGGACAGGGCGAGGCTGCAGTCAGGAGGCATAGCAATGCCAGCTGGCTGGTCACCCTGCCCAAAGCCAGGCCTGTGGTCTCAGTCCGCTCTCACCCGCCCTTCAGGGTGGCTGGCGCCTCCTTGGTAGAGGCCCTACGGCTTAGAGAAAAGTAGCTCATGGAGAGGGGCCACCGCTGGCCCCAGGCTTGCTGATTCCTGTAAGATGGGGATGGAGAAGGAGTGGGTTAGCATCCTGTGCAGGAGGTCAATCCCAAAAGACTACGGTTGACTGGTTTTAAGGGACAAGACAGATCACATGTCTCTAGCTTGGAGACTCTGGACACTCCATGCCCCAACAGTGACAGTGAGGAGGAATGTGCCTAAGGAATACGGTGCTTGGAGCCCGCTGGGAGATTGTAAGCTTGGTGGGAATGTGACATGGAGATTGTCCTAGTCAGCGTTATTATTGCTGTGATGAAACACTATGACCAGAAGCAATTTGGGGAGGAAAGGGTTTATTTGGCTCACACTTCAGCACTGCTGTTCATCACTGAAGGAAGTCAGGACAGGAACTCAAACAGGGCAGGAACCTGGAGGCAGGAGCTGATGCAGAGGCCATGGAAGGTGCTGCTTACTGACTTGCTCCTCATGGCTTGCTCAGCCTGCTTTCTTATAGAACCCAGGACCACCAGCCCAGGGATGGCACCACCCACACCCACCATGGGCTGGGCCCTCCCCCATCAATTACTAATTAAGAAAATGCCCTACAGGCTTGCCTACAGCCCCATCTTAAGGAGGCATTTTCTCAACTGAGGCTCCCTCCTCTCAGATGACTCTAACTTGTGTCAAGTTGACATAAAACTAGCCACCACAGAGATCCAGGCTTGGGAGTCAGTGGACGTGTTCCCCGGGAGGGTGCAGAGGGAGAAGAGGGGAATGTGCAAAGGAAACAGGGGAAGAGGTTTTTGCTATTTGGAGAGTGAGAAACCAGGTGAGTGTGCTGCCATTTAAGCATAATACTTGCTTGCTCCACATAGGTTTGGCGTGAACTTCTCATCCATTTGGTTTCTACAAATGATCTTCCCCCTAGTATAAATGTGTTAATTTTTTAAAATTTATTATGTACACAGTGTTCTATCCGCATGTACCACTGTACATCAGAAGAGGGCACCAGATCTCATTACGGATGGGTGTGAGCCACCATGTGGTTGCTGGGAATTGAACCCAAGTCCTCTGGAAGAACAGCCAGTGCTCTTAACCGCTGAGCCATCTCTCCAGCCCAAATGTATTCATTTTTTTGAATTGTCCTGGAGATGGATTCCAGTGACTTGTACTTGTGAGGAAAATACACTGAGCAACTACAAATGGGCTTTTTCATCCAGGCAAACAATTCTGGTTCCTTTTTGTTTGTTTGTTTTTTGGGACAGGGTTCCTCTGTGTAGTTTTGGCGCCTGTCCTGGAACTCACTCTGTAGACCAGGCTGGCCTCGAACTCACAGAGATCTGTCTGCCTTTGCCTCCCGAGTGCTGGGACTAAAGGCATGCACCACCACCGTCTGTCTTATTTTTTATTTTGAGACAGGCTCTACTAACTGAATTACCCAGGCTGGCCTTGAACTTTCTACTTTCCTGCCTCGGTCTCCCCAGTAGCTGTGATTACAGCTTGCCTCAGCAGGCTTGGCTTCTCTTACTTTGTATTTAACTCTCACTATACAGTCCAGCCTGGCCTCTACTTCCCCATCTGTCTGTCACCCTATCAAGTACTGGGATTAGAAGCATGAGGCACTATACCAGTCCAAGAGATGATCAATATAGTCCTCTGAAGTTCCCAGAAAAAAGAAAAGCCATACCTTGCCAAAGACTCCAAGGGCAACTGACTGAACTTAGTGCTTGTGCAGAGTTAAAATGTTGCAGTTTAGAGCCAAATTATCTTGGGCTTTTTTTTTTTTTTTTTTTTTTTTTTTTTTTTTTTTTGTCTGAGGACCAAACCAGGGTCTTACGCTTTTACGCTTTTGCTAGGCAAGCGCTTTACTACTGAGCTAAATCCCTAACCCCTCTTGGGGTTTTTTCAGTCTATTGGACTATTTTCAGTCCCTTTTTATCTTTCTTTTGTGTGTGTGTGTGTGTTGTTCATGCTCATAATTGCATGTGTGTGGGCATGTTTGTGGGCACGTGTGAGTGCAGTATGTACATACGTACGTATGTACTTATGTATGTATATGGAATCTCTTGCTAAATTGTAGCTTGTTGCTAGTCCGGCTAGCCACCTTGATTACTAGTTTCTATGTCTACCTCCAGGGAGCTTAGATAACGTGTGGTCAGCCATACCCACCTAGCAGCCCTATATACAGCCCTTCTGAAGATTGTCCATGCATGTGTGATTGTCCATGCATGTGTCTGATCAAACAGCCTTGCCTATCAAAACCTTTACAGTATACTCCATAGCAGACCACTGACTTTGCCAATCCAAACGCTGAGAACGCTATTATCGAAGGCCTAGGGCAGAGGTTCTGACTTGCTGCGATCCCTGAGGCCTTACTTGGTAACCACAGCCTTTCTTTGTTCTGCGGCTAATACAGTTTCACGTAACCGCATCCACAGTGGGACACGTCTTTCAGGGCAACCTCAGTCCTCGTTCCTGGATCGTGATCACTCATATTTGGCTCAGAAATAAACTGGGTCTTAACTCCCTCCAAGGCGAGAACTGTTTTGTGTCTACAGGATCAAGGCAATTAGCTCCCCTGGAGCAGGGCTCCCGTTACTGGTAACTTTAGGACGAAGTCTGCCTTTGTCCTCAAGCCTTTTGCGGCAGCACCTCATATTGTTCACCGGGCAAGCCTTCGCAGAACCGGCTACTTCTGTTTCATAAGGGGTGAGGGATCTGTCTCTAGTGGGTTGCCTGTGACGCGCGTCGACAGCATTGGGGTTTCAAGCTTACTCAATTCCCAGACTGTTGGTTTGGAATTGGCAATCGGCTTTGTCCACAGCGTTCCCGTGTGGTTGGAAAGGGCGGGGGGCAGAATCTGGACCGCTCCAGAGAGCCTGGCGCTGCCATTTGGGGCTGCGCACCCGCAGCGTTGCTCTGGGTACCACCCGCCTCCCACATCCCTATTTTTAGCCGCTGCAGCCGGGGCCACGTGACAGAGGAGGCGGTACGGCGGGCGCCCCGCCCTCGCGGCGCCGCGGCGCAGCATCCCGCAGAGCGCCGAGCCCCGGGCCTGCGGCTGCGGCGATGAAGATCTGGAGCTCCGAGCACGTGTTCGGGTGAGCGGGCTGAGGGCTGCGCTGGGAAATGAGTGGACCAGGCCGAAGCCGCGCGTCCTCGGGAAGGGGCGGGGATCGGGGAGAGACAGGCGCTCCGGGTCCGGGATCGCGGGGTAGGGAGCCGGGAGCGGGGCGGTCGGTGTGCGGCGCAGGCCTCTGCATCCTCAACCCGGCCTCTGCGGGGCTGCAGGCTGCACCGGCGACCCGTCCGGAGTTGCGCAGCGGGTGTCACCGACCATGCCCGCGGGGCTTGAGGCTGGGGGGAGAACTAGATGGGAGGAAGGTATTTGGGGCGTTTGGTCCTGAATACCTGTGCACACGGATGCCTCAAAGCCCACCCCGGAGACACGGCGAACTGCCTCAGTGTCCTCCTGACCCAAGGGCGCCTTCCACCCATGTCGAGTGAGTGTTTTAATAGCTCTTCAAAGAAAAAAGATTTTTGAGAGTTTCTGATCCTGCCTAGAGAACCTTCTCGTTGAGCAGGGGGTGGAAGTGGGGAGACTGCAAGAAACAGATTTGTCATCCGTTGCCTTTTAAAGTGTAAAATTTTAATAAAAATGTGTCACCTGACTTCAGAACTTCCGACTTCTTTATTTTTAGTTTTTGATGGTGCTGGGGATCGAACCCAGTACTTTGAGCCTGCTAGAAAAGTGTCCCACCACTGAGCCTACAGCATCCACCTTTGGAAAAAACAAAAACAAAAAACACCCAACTTTTAAAAAAGGCGATGGTGGTGCACGCCTGTAATCTAGGCACTCGGGAGGCAGAGGCAGGCTGTAAGTTCAAGGCCAGCCTGGTCTACAGAGTGAGTTCCAGGAAAGGCTCCAAGGCCCTGTCTTCAGAAACAAAACCAAAAACAAACAAACAAATCGGGAAACCTCAGAATGGGTGGTATGTAATTTTTGGTAGTTTGCAGCCTTTCTGAAAAAGGTTCTCCCAAGATTCAGGCATAATAATTTGTACTGTCTGAATGCAGAGAAGAAGGAAAGCCAGTAAGTACAGGGATGCCCGAGTATTGATTGACTGAGACCCTCTGAGAGCTGCTCCCAGGGTCCTGAAATGTGGACCGACCCTGAAACCACTGTTGACATTTTTGACCATTTTGCAGCTTCTGTCCTTTTATTTTTTTAAATCCTATTGTTTTGTAATTTTGAAATCTCTAATGTGTTACCACCCATTTTTAACGTTGTGGTGTGTGTGTGTTGGGGTTTTCTTTCCTTTTCTTTCTTTCTTTCTTTTCTTGAGACAGGGTCCCACTGTGTAGCCTTAGCTGGCCTGGAGCTTGCTATGTAGACCAGGCTGGCCCCGAGATCACAGAGATTTGCCTGCCTCTGCTTCCCCAGTGCTGAGATTAAAGGCATATACCACTGCAGTTGGCCCTTTTTAGTACTTTTAAAATTACATTTAATTAATTACTTGTGAGGTGTGTGTGTGTGTGTGTGTGTGTGTGTGTGTGTGCCAGTGTGCAAGTGGCAGTCAGGACAGCATGGGGGAGACTATTCTCAACCCCGACCTTGTGGATCAGGAGGTCCAGCTGAGGTTTGACGTCAGGCATCGTTAGCTGCTGAGCCATCCAGTCGGCCCCCAGATGCCCATTTGAAAGGGTATCCTACAGTTCTGGGCTGGGGAGATGGCTCCCTGGTTAAAGTCCTTGTCATGCAAGTGTGAGGACTCAGATCCCCAGAACTCGAGTGACTATCAGTGAGTACCCCAGCCGGCCTGTGATTCGAGCTTGGTGAGGTGGACATGGTGATGGCTGGAGCAAGCTAGCTAGCAAAACCGGCCTGCCTCAGTGAATAGCACATAAGGATGCTCAACGAGGATTCTCTGCCTCAGCCTAGGGCCTCCGCAAGCATGCACACCCCAGGGCACCTATGTATAGCACTCACACTCACACTCACGCACGCCACGCGTGAGAAGAGACAGAAGTTAAATGTATCATACAGTTGAGTGCTTTTTAGCATATTTACAGAAATTAGGTTTTTTTCCTTGCCGATTGTGCAGCCATCACCATGGTGCCAGCTTTGGAACATTTCTGTTATCTTCTAAAGAGGTACAGAACCTGATGTTTGAGATGCACTTCTCATTCCTGCTCAGGGCAACCACTGCTTTGTTTCTGTAGATTTTTTTTTTTTCTGGATATCTTGTATAAATGGTCATACACAAAAACAAAACAAATAGTCATACACTATGTGGTGGTCTGTGCCTGGTTTCTTTTGGAAAGCATCTTATTTTATTTTATTTTTTGAGGCTCACTCTTACGTGGTAGCATGTGTCGGTTCTTGGTTTTGTGTCCCAGGTCCCCTGCCAGTGTCTGATGCTGGCACTGTTCACAGGGAGGAAGCTCACACAGAGACCAGGTGTCCTTCCAGAGTAAGTGCAGGAGTAGGCCTCCGGCGGGCCGTCAGCACACACTCACTGCTGTAGAGCTTTGAGGAGACGGACCTACAGCTAGCTTGCTTTCTAGCCAGGAGCTGGAAAGGGAAATTAACCTTCCAGATAGGCTGAGGATGTCCACTTTCCTCTCTCTCTCTTTTTTTTTCAACTAAGGCAGCCAAGATGGTAAATTTCCTTCCAAAGGTTTGTGCCAAAAGCCATGTGTATATATATATATATATATATATATTTCCCAAATAAAAATCAGTGACATCATCCAAAAAAAAAAAAAAAATCAGTGACATCATCTCGTAAGGATCTTTTGGCAGTTTCTTTTTCTCCCACAAGTGTGTTTTTGAGACTTATCCATGCTGAGATACGTATCTATGGATATAAATTGATACACATATAGCACGATTATATTAGCTGAACAATCACCCCCTTTATGACTGTGCTAAAATTTGCCCTGTCTCTTATTGAGAGAACGCATGTGTTTCTGCTATACTGATTACCTGTGATGATCAATATTGGCTGTTACCTTGGATTGAGAGACATCTGGAGATTAGGAAGGCACACCTCTGGGTATGTTTGCGAGGGCTTTTCCATAGGGTGGTTCTCAACCTTGCTAATGTGACCCCTTAATACAATTCCTCATGCTGTGGTGACCCCCCCCCAACAAAAAATTATTTTCGTTGCTACTTCATAACTGTAATCTCGCTGTTAGGAATCGTAATGTAAATATCTGATATGCACATGGTCTTAGGCGACCCCCGTGAGAGGGTTGTTAGACCCCAAAGGGGTCACGACCCACAGGTTGAGAACCACTGCCATAGATTCGTTAGTGAGGTCTCTGCCCTAAGCCGTGGTGTAATATTTTGAAAACGGGAGATGGTGGAACCATGTACGTTGGGGCCTTGTTGGAGGCAGTCACCTGAGGTGTATCATTGGAGGGCTATGTCTTGGCCTCCACCCCTTTTCTTAATCCTGCTCTCTGTCTGTCTCGAGGTGAGCTGCTGTGCTCTCCTGCATGGCCTCTGCCATTATGTTCTGTCTCGTCTCAGGCACAGGAGCACCAGGGACAAGGGACCATGAGCCCAAGTCAATCTTTCCTTCTCTTAAATTGTTTCTTTGGGATATCTGTCAGAGTGGCTGACAAAGGGGCCACTTAGGCCAGCAGATCTTAGGCTGTTCAGCCATAGAACTTACTTTACACTCTTGGAAATATTGAGGCCCTCGGTTTTTGCTTATGTTGATTATATCTTTTTTTAAAAATTATTTATTTATGTATTTTTTATGTATGAGTACTCTGCATGTATTTCTGTATGCCAGAAGAGGACAGCAGATAGATCCCATTAGAGATGGTTGTGAGCCACTGTGTGAGTGCTAGGAATTGAACTTAGGACTTTTGGAAGAGCAGCTAGTGCTCCTAACTGCTGATTATCTCTTTTACTAGTTACAACATCAGAGAGCCAAGTATACCGGCATAGCACTTGTATGCTGTGTACTGAAAGCCATGCATAGTGTAACCCAGCACTTAGGAAGGGGGTACTGAGGCACACCTCGCCTGAATACAGAGACCCTATCTTAAAAAACAACCAGCCAACTCTGTATTAGAAATTGCAATTGAAATTTTAAAATACTCATTACAATGAACAATAGTAAACCTTTTTTTGACACAGAGTTTCATGTCGTCCAGGCCGGCTCACTATGGAGCTGAGGATCACTTTGGACTTTTGATCCTCTGTGTCCATTTCCTGAGTGCTTAGGTGATAGGCCACGTGTGAAACCCTGGGTTCAGTCCCCAACACCATAAACTTGATGTGGTGGTACATGCTGTCATCCCAGCATTCGGGAGGCAGAGGCAGGAAATTCAGGAGTTCAAGGCTAGCTGAGCATATATGAGACCCTCTCTGTTTCTTTTTTTAAGATGCCTGCATGACAAAAGAGGGCATCAGATCCCATTATAGACGGTTGTGAGCCACCATGTGGTTGCTGGGAATTGAACTCAGGACCTCTGGAAGAGCAGTCAGTGCTCTCAACCGCTAAGTCATTTCTCCAGCCCTCCCCCCCCCCCAACAATAAAAAACAGAACAAAACAAAACAAAAAAACCTTAATAATCGTATTTTTCAAAAACTGGAGAACTGGTACTTTAAAAATAATATGCATGATATCTGGATTTCTGTAGCTTGATTCTCTTATCGGTAGAGGTATCTGCATCCAGTGTTTTGCAATATATTGCTTTGGTTGAAGTGTGTGGGTAAAGTCCAGCCTCACACAGATAGGGAGCTGGAAAAGGTAAGTATGTTTTTGTAACTTTCCTTTACTGCTATGACCAAAAAATGATACCTTCTTAAAAAGTAGTAATATAAAACTGGGAGCAGAGAACAGAAAAACAAGTCCTGCTGAGTGAATCTCCGCCTCCCGCCCGAGAGACACTTGCACCCATTCTTTGGATTGTGTGTGCCCCCCGGGTTTGTAGTATGGGACAGTTAGGCTCATGGTAATGGACACAAGTTTTCTAAAATTTGAGCTTTCGTTCAAAAGCTCGGGTTTTATCTTTGATAACAAACACTAAAGATGCTTGCCTTAACATGACAGGCTCGCTCGCTCCCTTAGCTTCCCAGAAAACATCTGCCAAGTCCCCAAGTTTGAGCCCACAGTGTGTGCATTGTTCTCCCAAGGGCAAGCCGTGGGTGGCGAGAGGCAGCGGTGAATTGGGTGGGCTCCCAACACGACAGCCCGCTAGACCCAGGGCAGCCTGAGAGCGGCTTGTTCCACAGAAGCCTTTCTGGCACACACACCCTGTTCTCTTGCAGATTGTCAAGGAGTCCTCAGAGGTCGAGTGATGATAAAATTAATGACATTGCCATTTCATCACATGCTCCTGAGAGACTCCTGGGCTGTTTCCCTGAGTGCGTGTGAGCAGCAGCGACCAGGCTGTGGTCTGGAGCCTGGCCTGCAGTGCTGGGAGACTCCAGCACTTAAAGAGCCGTCACTGTGAATGCGGATACGCTGAGAGAGCTAGTCATGTCCCAACCACACTGTGACAACCACCTCCTAAGCGGGTCCAGAGCCTCCAGGGTGTGGCCCACACTCTTCAAGACCCGATGGAGGTAGGGTATAGCTGAGTTTCTGGTCCTGTGACTGCCTCTTAATCACTCTATCCCTAAACCTTCCCCTCTCCAGCTTTTAGAAATAAGCAAACTCAGGCTGGGCCATGGTGGCGCACGCCTTTAACCCCAGCACTCCAGAGGCAGAGGCAGGCGGATCTCTGAGTTCGAGGCCAGCCTGGTCTACAGAGAGGAAAGGCACAAAGCTACACAGAGAAACCCTGTGTAGAAACCCTAAAAACAAAACAACAACAACAACAAAACAAAAGAACAAACTCGGAAAAAGCAGAGTCCTGGACACACAGTGGGTCCCCTGGGCTAACCGGTCCTCTTACTGCTTGCTTGGTTTCATGTGCATTCCCACCTTTGGTCTTTGGCCTGGATGATTTAGGCAAATCTTGGACATTGGTTTCTACCACCCTGCCTTGCCTGGGGTTCTCCCTGGCATGTGTGATGACTGATCTTGGTTGTTGACTTCACTGGCTCTTGAATCAACTCAAGTGTAAGCTGCTGGGCACACCTGTGCGGGGATTTTTGAAGTGGGAAGATTCGCCTGATGGCCACACAGGTCAAAGGACATGGAAGAGGGAAGCTTTGCACTCTGTCTGCTTGCTTTCATTCCTGCTGGCGAGTTCATCCTTCCTGTTGCTATGGCATCTCTTCACTGACATTAGAACCACTTCTCTGGGATTCCAACACAGCCTGAAGACCAGCAGCTCCCTGGGAGTCCTCCAGGCCTTCGGCACCAGATTCTCAGCCTCTCCAGTGTGAGACAGCCATTTTGGGACTATCTGGTCTGCCATATCATGTAAGCCAATCTAATAGATCCCATATATATATGTTCATATATATATTATATCAGGAGTTCAAGGCCAGCTGAACACATATGAGACCCTCTCTCAACAATTAAAAAAAATTAAAAACTTAACAACTGTATTTTCTATAAATTAAAAGACTGGTACTTTAAAAATAATATGCATGAAGCTGGGTGGTGGTGGCATATGCCTTTAATCCCAGCACTGGGGAGGCAGAGCCAGGCAGATCTCTGTGAGTTTGAGGACAGCCTGGTCTACAGAGTGAGATCCAGGACAGGCACCAAAACTACCCAGAGAAACCCTGTCTTAAAAAAACAAAACAAAACAAAATTATATGCATGATTTCTGTAGCTTGACTCTTTTATCTACCTCTGCATCCAGTGTTTTGCAATATTTATTGCCCTGGTTGAGGTGTGTGGATAAAGTCCAGCCTTACACAGATATATAATATTATATATAATATAATATAATAATTCTTATAAGCTGGGCGGCGGTGGCGCACGCCTTTAATCCCAGCACTGGGGAGGCAGAGCAAGGCAGATCTCTGTGAGTTCGAGGCCAGCCTGGTCTACAGAGCGAGATCCAGGACAGGCTCCAAAACTACACAGAGAAACTCTGTCTCAAAACAACAACAAAACAACAACAACAAAAATTCATATATATCACACACACACACACATACACACACACACATACACACACACACACGCATTCTATCAGTTCTCTTCCGTTAGAGAACTCTAATACAGCATGGAAGCCAAGGTCCATCCTCCCACCTGCTCTCTCTGGTTCCAGGCCAACTCTGGTATGGATGTTTGGGACCATTCCCGAATGAATGGCAACAGAAGCCCCCCTCCTTTGGGGTAGGACTCAGTTGAACCATATCCCAGCGAATAGCTGGGACTCCGCCTCTTGAGAATGGTGTCCATCCAACTCCTTGTCTGCCTAAACACGGTAGAGAGCGCTTTGTGCCCTTGCAGCTTCTGTAGGCAATGGCCCAGCAGACCCTCCGTTACCAGGCTTGCTGGCTGGCTGTGTGTTTGTATTTCAGCCAGGGGGTGCAATAGTGACTTTGGTGCCTAGACTTTGCTACTTTATATACTTTTTTTGTTTTTTCCAGGCAGGGTTTCTTTCTGTAGCCTGGGCTGCCCTGGAACTTGCTCTGTAGACCAGGTTAGCCTCAAACTACAGATCTGCCTGCCTCTGCCCTCCCTGCTGGGATTAAAGGTGTGTGCCACCAAACCGGGCTGGACTTGGTCACTTTAAGATTCCTGGAAGCTCTCAACTGCTGATAATTCCAGTTCCAGGGGACCCCATGCCTTTTTCTAGCCTCCATGGGCACCACACACACCACTGGTGCACATATAAACATACAAATAAAACACCACACACATAAAATAAAATCTTTAAAAAATAAAGATGTTTTGAGGCAGTGGTGGTGCATGCCTTTGATCCCAGCATTCTGGATTTGAGAGAAGCATCCAAACTTTATTCAAACTTCTAAGTGGAACATGGCTCGAAGCAATTCAGGTTTTTTTTTTTTCTTTTTCTTTCTTTCTTTTTTTTTTTTAATGTGTATGAGTGTCTTGCCTGCATGCATGTTTGTGCATCACGTGTGTACCTAGCACATGTATGTTTGTGCACCACGTGTGGCCTCGATCTCAGAGATCCACCTACGTGCTAGGATTAAAGGTGTTTTTAAAAGGTTTTAATTGTGGGGCTGGGATGCTCAGTGGTTAAGAGCATTTGCTACACTCCTAGAGGACCTGAATTCAGTTCCCAGTCCCCACATGGCAGCTTACAACCATTTGGAAATCCAGTTCCAGGGGATCTGGAACTGACTTCCGCAGGCACTAGGCACACACGTGGTGCACAACCATACGTGCAGGCAAGACACTCAGACACCCCTCCCCCCCCCAAAAAAAAAAAACTTGCATTGCTTCAAGCCACGTTCCACTTAGAAGTTTGAAAGAGGTGCAGATGCTCCTTTCAAATCCAGACTGCAGGCTGAAGATGTCATGAGTCAAAAATGCTGGGGGAGTGGCCGGGCAGTCAAAAAGCATGTACTGCTCTTGTAGAGGACCCGGGTGGGGCTGCCGTAACGCCTACTTCAGCGGATCTGACGTCCTTTTGTTCTGTTCTGAAAGTGAAAAACGATGACTGTGAAATACACATTTGTACCGTTATAAAGTCGATCATGTCCTACATCCAGTCAGCTGGGAACTGTCCTTAGTTGGTTCTTGGTAGCATTGAGCAGGTGGGAACAAAAGCCTGCTTGGGTACCCTTGGGTGTTCTGCGTGGACGTCCTTCAGCATACCTCGCTACCTACCGGATAGCTGGGCGGTCAGGTAGGACTATAAACGCCAGTGGAAGTCAGGGTCCAGCCTGCATTAAGGACAGCAGACAACGTTTCTCCAGCAAGGTTGCAGACAGGGAGACCTGTCTCACTGCTAAGAAGTCCCCACAAAAGGTTTCCACCTCGTGTGGGCTGGAGGAGAGCCAGGAGAGGAAAAACCTGAGGTCCCCTGAGCTTGATGGCTCTGCATAGGCCCAGCACAGATTTGGGGAGACCTGGGCTCAGACAGAACCCCGGACAGCCTTCCCTGCGTAGACACAGGAGCCTCAGCCTCAGGGCCACTTCCTTGGCTGATTGTGTTTTCTTGCCAGCCATCCCTGGGATACGGTGATCAAGGCTGCCATGCGGAAGTACCCAAACCCGATGAACCCGTGCGTGGTGGGCGTGGATGTGCTGGAGCGCAGCGTGGACGGCTGTGGGCGCCTGCACAGTCTGCGCCTGCTCAGCACTGAGTGGGGGCTGCCGGTCCTCGTGCGTGCGGTGAGCCTCCCCGCGTGGCCGCCCGCACTTACTGCCAGGGATGCCACGAATGGTTGGGCAAGGTCCCTGCAGCCCCGCACCCCCTTCTCCTCGATTGGATGGTCCGTGGGTCCCGTTCTGCTCTCTGGGAAGGACACTAGTCACTCTGGGTTAAGTGAGCTGGGTGGCCTTTCTTCAGTGACATCTGCGAGGGCCCAGAACCTCACATTTTGTAATGCTGCAGTTGACAGATCTTTTACATAAGGACTTCAAGTAGACACAACCCAGCCCATCCTCGCTCTTAAGAGCCCGGGATGGGGTCGGGTGGAGATTGTAACAGACAGGACAGCTTTCTCCTGCCTGGTCGCACACTGACCTCCCGCTACTCGGAACCCAGGTCCATGCATGGCCCTAGAGTCCCCAGCTGTCTTCTTGTGACTCCTTGGCCACTCCTGGATCCTAAGGTGTCAGGACGCCAGTTCTTCGCGTCAGAGCTCTTGTCAGCAGAGGAGCCTCTCTTCTCAGGACCCCCGGGGTTCCCTGGTTAAATTTTTGTCAAAACATTCATTACTGTCGTGTGTTCAACTCGTAAATCCGTTTTCTAATATCTACCAAGGGGTTGACCCCTCCCTCACCGCTGTCTCCACAGATAGAGAGCATTTGTCGTAAAGTAAAGAGTAACTGGCCTTCAGCATGTCACTAGTTTTGTTTTGTCTCTTAGATTTTGGGAGCCAACAGGACCTTGACATACATCAAAGAGCGCTCTGTCGTGGATCCGGCTGCAAGGAAAATGGAGCTGTGTTCCACCAATGTAAGCCAAGGTCTAAGCTGGGAAAGGCGCTTAACGCTTCTAGGCAATGGTGCTAATGCCTCCCTTCAACTGTATTTCTGCTTGCCTTTTGCTCTAAATGTGCTTATTTTTAGTAGGAATGTTGGATTTATTTGTGGTGTTTTGTCTTTGTTTTGTTTTGAAACAGGGGTCTCATTGTACTCCAGGTCAGCCTGGAACTCTCTGGATAGTCCAAGGTGGTCTTAAATTTGCTATAATCCTCCTGCTTCGCCTCTGGAGTGCTGAGGCTACACCACACCTACCTTTTCCTAGTCTTTCTGTTCAAGTATAATCAACATATAGACTAGGCCGAGGGGTGGTGGTGTATGTGCCAGGCGGATCTCTGAGTTCCACGACAGACAGCTCCATAGTGAGACCCTGCCTCAAAATAAGTAAACAAACAAAATAAATACAATAAAAAGAGAGAAAAAGGCAATAGCCAGCTAGATAAGAGAACTGAGTCTGGGTGAACTATTGCATTGGATGGCTGTAGATAACAATGTGTGTATTTTTTTATATATAATAATAATAATAATAATAATAATAATAATAATAATAATAATATAAGAAGAAGGAGAAGAAGGAAAAGACAGGTTCCACTATGTAGTTCTAGCTGGCCTAGAGTATCCTATGAAGACCAGGCTGGCCATGAACTCATGGATATCCTTCAGATGTGTGTCACCACGCCCAGCTAACAATATATATGTTTTAAAAGAACCGGAAGGAAATATTTAAGAGTGGCTTCACCAAAAAGATGTAAATATTTGAGGAAACAGATATGTTTACCCTGACTTTTTTTGTTTGTTTGTTTGTTTGTTTTTCGGTTTTTCGAGACAGGGTTTCTCTATGTAGCTTTGTGCCTTTCCTGGAACTCACTTGGTAGCCCAGGCTGGCCTCGAACTCACAGAGATCCGCTTGCCTCTGCCTCCCAAGTGCTGGGATTAAAGGCGTGCGCCACCAGTGCCCAGCTACCCTGACTTTTTAATTTTACTTTTTTTTTTAATTAAGAAAATTTTTTAAATTTAAATTTTACTTTTAATTATGTATTTTGAGACAGGGTCTTACTAGGTAAACCAGACTGGCCTGGAACTCCCAGAGATCACCTGCCTCTGCCGTCCTAGTCCTGGGATTAGCCCTTACTTACCCTGACTTGAATGTTACACAGTGTATTTAATGACACATTGAAGTATCACTATGCCCATATATGTGTACAGTTTTCATATATTAATACAAATAGGGATGAGACAAACATGCACAAAACTTTCCCACCGTGTGAGCAAACAGTCAGGAAAAGCAACAGATATGATCAAACCCAATAGCCTCCAGAAGGTGTCCCCAGTCATAGAAGCGTGTGCGCGGGCCTGCGAACACCACAGCCAGCAGAGTGACGTCCATGAGAGGCAAGAAGGCAGTTTGGTCCCACATGACTCCGTAGCTGGTGTTGGTTCGGACTCTGGGAATCTGACCCCAGGAAGTTTGTTTTAGGCACCTTTAAGCACAGCACAATTTGGTAGAAAGTTTTCTGGTGATGATTATCAGTCTCGTGTGCATAACAAAGCTTAAGACGTGTCAACATGGACACTCTTTGGTAAAGTCCAAGTGACGTCGTCCATAAAGAAGGGTTCTATAGATTAACTGAGAAAACAGGCTCAAGATGAGGAGGAGGATCCCGTGTGGTCTCAGCCACACAGATGGCACAGAAGTCACCAGGCTATTAACCATATCCACTCCCAGCCTTCTAGGTGGAAAACGGGCCATATAGCCCTCTCTGTGAAGAGACAACCTTGTGTGTTTAACATGCCTGGTTCCCCTCGTGCTTATCTGTGAGCGCGAGGACCTCCATGCCTCCTACAGTAGAGATCCTGCTAGAGGCGTTTGCTTTGAAATCGGGTCTCACTGTGTTAACCTGGTTAGCCTCAAATTCCCAAGCTCAAGTCATTCTCTGGCCTCAGCCTCCAGAGTCGCAGTGTGTCACTTGGAGTTGCCTCTAGATACCATCATACCCTGATAGGTGGCCATTATTTGTTTTGCTTGTCCCATGCTTGAGGTCAGACTCAGGGACTCATGTGTAGTAGGTAAGCGCTCTACCATGGAACTACATCTCCAACTCCTTAGGGGTCATTTTTGAAGCTGCTTTCCAGCCGGAGAGATGGTTCAGGGCATAAAGGTCCTTGGTGCCAAGACTTAGGACCTGAGTTCAATCCCCGGAACACACGTGGTAGAAGGAGAGAGCCCGCTCTCAGCCTCTCCTTTTGTCTTCACTGTGTGCCGTGGCATGCTTAACCCACACACCTACATGCACCAAGTGAATAGATATAATAAAATGCAACAGCCATGTTCCCCCTTCCTCTTATTTCTCTTAATTAAAATTGCATATATAGAGCTGGGCGGTGGTGGCGCACGCCTTTAGTCCCAGCACTCGGGAAGCAGAGGCCAGCTCGCACTACAGAGTGAGTTCCAGGACAACCAGGACTACACAGAAAAACTCTTTCCCCTCCCAGCCCCCAAAGCATATACAGGGGCTGGAGAGATGGCTTAGCAGTGATGAGCACTTGTGGCTCTTGCAGAGGCCCTGGGATCATTTCCCAGCACCCACATGGTGGCTTACAACCATCTGTAACTCCAGTTCCAGGGGATCCAACATCCTCCTCTGACCTCTATAGGTATTAGGCACCGTATGTGGTGCGTATACATTCATGCAAGCAGAACATTCATACATGTAAAATAAAATAAATAAAAATTAAAAAATTCTTTTTTCTTTTCTTTTGTTTTGTTTTTGGAGACAAGGTTTCTCTGTGTAACAGTCCTGCCTGTTCTGGAACTCACTTTGTAGACCAGGCTGGCCTTGAACTGAGAGATCTGCCTGCCTCTGCCTCTCAAGTGCTGGGATTAAAGGTGTGTGCCACCACTGCCCAGCCAGCCTAAGTGACTTCTGTGTTGTTTTAGGGCCAGGCCAATCCTGACTCCCATGGGCACTATGTTTACCTGGTCATTCTCTCCACACCTTTGAGCATTGTTTCTACGTCAACAAGAATCCATCTTACAGATGAAGCCATGTGTACTTTGTAAAGAGCTTCAGTGTAAACATGCCTTAAGCTTTGTTGTGCTCACAGGGCTGAGTTAATTATCATCTGAAAACTTTCCCCCCAAAACTGTGCAGTGATTAAGTATGGTAGAAATGAACGAGCTGACGTCAGACTCTCGGAGTCTTTGCCCAGCACTGGTTACCTAAATCGGACTGAACCGAATTCCATTCTTAGTGCCTCATGGACCATTTCCCTGCAGTCCAGAAAGCCTGCGGGGACCCTCCTCATTCATTGACCAGGGTGGCAGCCTCATGTGGCCTTTTAATTAGGATTAAATAAAATGTAAACGTGCCGTGCCTCAGTCTGCATCCTGGGTGTTCATTAGCCCCAGGTGTTTGTAGCTGACAGACAGATGCAGCGTCGTAGTACCAACAGAGAGTTCTGTTCACTCTGCTCTTCTAGCGGCATTTTAAGGTTTTTGTTTTGTTTTTTTTTTAAAGCTGCATGTGTGGTGTGAGTGTGCCACTGCATGCGTATGGAAGTCAGAGTACAGCTTTATGGAGTCACGTCTGTCCTTCCTTCTTTCCGTGGGTGCCAAGAACCAAACTCAGGTTGCTAGGCCTGTGTGGCAAGCGCCTTTATCTGTGGAGCTATCTCACTGGTCTAGGTAGGTTTTAGTAGCAAATACGAACAGTAAGTCAGCTTGCTGACCGGAAGTAGCTGGAGACAAGGCTGCTGAAGCTTCTGTGTGGATCCCGACACCTAGCACATCCAGTCCAGAGCCAGGACCCCCAATCCAGTTTGGCACAAGGATAGGAAAGTTCCGGGCGGTGGTGGCGCATGTCTTTAATCCCAGCACTCAGGAGGCAGAGGCAGGCGGATCTCTGTGAGTTCGAGGCCAGCCTGGGCTACCAAGTGAGTTCCAGGAAAGGCGCAAAGCTACACAGAGAAACCCTGTTTCGAAAAACCAAAAAAGAAAAAAGAAAAACAGGAAAGTTCGCTACTGTTACTGTGGACACTAATTGGGAATTGTCTGTCTCACGGCTGCCGATGGGCTTGGCAGTGTATGGGTGCCTTGAAGGCAGATCCCTCCTCAGGTATGGGGAGGGAGAGATTAATGATCATCAGAAGAAGCTGCCCAGTCTGTCCCTAGCACACAGTGCAGAGGGGGTTGGTGGCACAGGATGTTTCCTTTCTCTGGCTTTCATAAGTGCTAATTTGGGGCTGGAAATGTAGATGGTTTGGAAGGAAATATAAGAAACTCAGAAAGCTGGGCGGTGGTGGCACATGCCTTTAATCCCAGCACTTGGGAGGCAGAGCCAGGTGGATCTCTGTGAGTTCGAGGCCAGCCTGGGCTACAGAGCAAGATCCAGGAAAGGCACCAAACTACACAGAGAAACCCTATCTCAAAAAAACCGGAAAAAAAAAAAAAGCTATATATATATATATATATAAAGTGGTTTTTTGAGACAGGGTTTTACTGTGTAGCCCTGGCTGTCCTGGAACTCACTCTGTAGACGAGGCCGCCCTCAAACTCACAGAGATCAGCCTGCCTCTGCCTCCCAAGTGCTGGAATTGAAGGTGTGCCACCACTGCCTCACTGGCCTTTAAAAAAAAAATTATGTGTTTGTTCATTTTGTTTTTTAAAGATCACACTCACGAATCTGGTGTCAGTGAACGAGAGACTGGTGTACACACCTCATCCAGAGAACCCTGAAAAGTGAGTCATCTCTTCCTGGGATGGAACATGGAACAGCAGGGGAGGATGGAGCCTCCTTCTCAGGTTGATCAGCCCCTCACTTCTGCTCTTCTGCAGGACTGTGCTCACCCAAGAAGCCATCATCACTGTGAAGGGGATTAGCCTTGGGAGCTATCTGGAAAGCCTAATGGCTAACACGATATCCTCCAATGCCAAGAAGGTGCATACCTCAGGATGGGGCCTGGTGCACTTGGTGGTAATGTGCCAGCTGAAGTGGTGACATGTCTGGTCCTCCTGAGGACTGGGGTCTTTGTAGCTGAGCTCTTAAGGCCACAGCATACCCCCGCTGTGTTTTTCTAGTGGGAACGTAGCTTGAATAGAACTATGTTCTATTTCAAACTAGAGATACAGAAAGGCTGGCTGGGATCTGAGGGCAAAGGCATCTGTCCTAGTCGGTTACTATTGCTGTGAAATCCATTCCAGTCTCTCTGGTCTCCACACGGCAGCTTTGGCTCTGGGATTTGGGGACGTCTTAGGTCTCCCTCGGGTGTGGATTTGCCGTTAGCCTAAGAGGGGTGTCGACTTTGGGAGAGCCCAAGCTGGTGCATTCTTTAACTCATTAGAGAAATCTAGGCATTGAAAACATCCTATCGTGTTTCCGGGCTTGAATACCCTGCTTACGTGGACCGTGACTCAGGAAAGTTATTGCCACATCTTTGCCACGGGAGTTCCCTCCTGCGTCGCAGGTCAGTGCCTTGCTGCATGCAGCAGGAACTGAAGTCCTTCTGTGTCGTTGCAGGGGTGGGCTGCCATTGAGTGGATAATCGAACATTCCGAGAGCGCCATAAGCTAACAGGTCTGCACCCGTGCCTGCTGACACAAGGGGACAACCGCAGCAACGTCTTAACCAGGTACAGAGCTCTAGCTTTTTATTACCGGTGCGCATGCGGTGTGCATGAGAGAACGCTCGTTTGTCGGTCCTCTGCTTCCTGCTGTCTGTCCATCCTCTTTCGTTTCCTTGGCTTGTGCCAAGACGTCTTTCCAGGGTATACCTGAGCTGTTAACTGGATTCTGAGGAAGGGAGTGTAGCGCTTGCTGCCCCGAGGTCTCAGTACCTGGCTGCCTGAACATTCCTCGGGATTCTCACTGCTGATGACAATGAATAGGCCCACAGCGTTATGGCAGATTTAATCTTGAGTGTCTTTGTCTTGGGCAAAATTTGCACTTTCTGGAAATATTGTTATCGTTTTTTATTAGCTGGGGAGCGGGACCCCGGACCTCACAAGGGCTGCCTTGAGTAAGGGCTCCCTCCCTGCACTCCCAGTCTGTCCACGTTCCTCTTCCTGTTCAGTCACTTGGTGCGAGCCAGTGTTCATCAACTGGGTTGTGTCACTTTAGTGGCAGAGGCGTTTCTGTTATCTTCATGATCGGCCCAGGTGTTCCTAGGCTTCCTCAGCCCCCAGGAGTTTGAGGCTTGGTTGGCTGGCACTCATCATCACAGAAAGAGTTCCGCTTCCCTTCCGGAGGGGGCCTCCTCACTTCCTGTCTGGAAACCCCTGTGAAGCTGCTGATGGCTACTGCTCGCTTCCCTCCCCTGCCCCCAGCCCTCCCGTTTGCTCGCTCGCCCCTGTGTCCCACGGCCAACAAGCCGAGGGGGTCTGAGGGATCCTTAAGACCGTCTTGCTGCTTTTTCCTAAGTCAGCAAAGCTTGCCGGGGAACTTGACCTTGACTCCAAGGCCAAGACCTGCCGTGGGGCCTCTGAGCCTCAGCCTGAGCTGAGCTTGTTGTAGGGGGTCTGTGTGTGGAGAGAGGGAGGCCTGATGTGAGTCTAGGCTCCTCAGGTTCTGTTCCTTCCTAACGAGAACTAAATTGTCCCCACCTCCAGTCTGTTATCTCACCAAAAAGAGTCAAAGAAGAAAGGAGGAATGGATGGACCAAGAAGATGAAAGGCAAGTGTGGATGTGGTTCCTGCCAAGTCGGGAAGAGGCGGGGCCTGCTGGAATCTTCCCTGTCCGTGGTGACCTCCAGTACAGCATCAGGCCCAGGCACCAGCCGTGCGAGGCTCTGGTTCCTGGGAGTGGTGTGGAGCCCTCCTCGGCCAGGCTCTGCTGCAGGTACTGTGCCAGGCTGGGACAGTCCTGGGCTGCACGGCCCCTGCTGCGTTGGTTTTCAGCTTTCACCCGCTTCCCCTGGCAGGAGTGCCACCTCCAACTGCCGAGTCCAGTTACTTCACCAAAGGAGAGCTCCCCTCTCCTCAGGCCCTGCCAGCTAAGCCAGGGCAGGTCCCCCAAACCTTCCCCCCCCGGGGGGGGGGGGGCCTGGCTGCTGTCCTCTGTTCCTGGTGGCCCTTCGTCCTTCTAGTGTTCCACTTGCCTCTGTGAAGAAGGTGAAGAAGAAGTTGCTTTCTGACCCTCAGGGTCCCCATCATGTACTGTATCAAAAAAAAAGGGGGGAGGGGGATGCAGAACTCTCTGCAGAAGCCACTGTGGGTTCCAGCGGCAACTGGGATTTTCAAGCTCAAACTGGCCCTGTGTAACTGAAGATGACCTTGAACCCTTGTTCTTCCTGCTTCCAACTTCCCAAGTGCTGGGATTCCCGACTTGGGCCACTGTCCTTGGCTCTTTCTGGTTGTTGTTGTTATTGAGATAGATCTTGCTGTGTGGCCCTGGCTGTTCTGAAGCTCATGGCAATCCCCCTGCCTCAGCATCTCAAGTGCTGGAATCACAGGTGTGCAGCGCCATGCCTGGGCTGGGATTCTTGTCAAGTCCTGACTACCTTCTCAGCTTCTCCCAACTAAAAAGAGAGGATGTGGAGCTCCCGCTATGTAACAAAGAGCCTCCCAGCTAATTCCCACCCCCCACCCCCACCCCGTGGTCCTGGGGTCCTGCAGGCTGTGGGTGGTGGCTTTGTGCTCCTGGCCTAGTTGAAACCCCTCCCGCGAGCCCGCTTTACCTCCTGCCTCAGTTCTGTGTTCCTCACTTTCTCCTTGTAGTAGTCTTTTCCTTCCTTCCTTCCTTCCTTCCTTCCTTCCTTCCTTCCTTCCTTCCTTCCTTCCTTCCTTCCTTCCTTCCTTCCTTCCTTCCTTCCTTTTTTTTGGGGGGTGGTGGTGGTGGCATGTCTCAAGACAGGGCTTCTCTGTGTAGTCCTGGCTGTCCTGGAACTCACTGTGTAGACCAGGCTGGCCTCGAACTCACAGAGATCTGCCTGCCTCTGCTGGAATTAAAGGTGTGCACCACTGCCGGGCCTCTCCTTGTAGTATTCTGAGTAACCCAGGCTGGCCTTCCACCCACTGTGTAGATGAGGCTGACCTTGAACTCCGTCTACCTTTCAAGTACTAGAATTACAGGTGAGCACCATCATGCCTGGCTTTCTACCATCTTTAAATCAAGGTTGTTTAAAACACTAAAGGTGTTTGTAGAAACATGTATATATGTATATGCAATTGATGTTTGTAGTTTAAAAGAGGCATTAAATCTATTGTCGCGTATAGACCTCTGTTCTCCCTCCATCAGTCAACTCACCATTTTTACAGACCCTTCTAGAATCTTTCTATGCCTATGAAAGTTTATGTCTATCTTTTTCTTTCATTAAACTTGGGTTCATACTGTAACTATCTTTGTGACTGTCTCTGTTCTACTTTTAAACAAGTGTCCTTTTTTATGCGCATTTCTATCTCACCTGTCTGTGTGTGTTTGAGGATGTCTGATCCCCTGGAACTGGAGTTACAGAGAGTTATGAGCCGCCATGTGGGGGCTGGGAATTGAACTCTGGTCCTCTGGAAGAGCAGCCAGTGCTCTTAACTGCTGAGCCATCTCTCCAGCCCTAAACAACAGTGTCTTGAAAAGTCCCTGCTGAAAGCCTGGGTCACACGCACGGCTCCTGAGGCTACTGAAGGCTTCTTGCCAGTCCCCGCATCTGTCCCTGTAGTAAGGTGGCGGGACCCGGTGTGACACCAGGCTTCTCTTTGTGTGAACGGCTCCTCCACACTTCCCCACTTTGAGATGGTTATAGACTATTGATTGACAGCTTGATTGGAGTAGGAAATACCTAGGGCATTAAGGAGGAACGCTCTTGGGTGTGTCTGTGGTTTTTTTTTTTTTTTTTTTTTTTTTTAAAGATTCTGCATGCCAGATCTCATTACAGATGGCTGTGAGCCACCATGTGGTTGCTGGGAATTGAACTCAGGCAGTCAGTGCTCTTAACCGCTGAGCCATCTCTCCAGCCCATGTCTGTGTTTTTAGAGAGGTTTGGCTGAAAAGAGGACACCTCCCCTCTCTGTGGGAGCACGGTTTGTCCCATGGGCGAGGGCCCCAGACTTAACAGAAGGGGAATAGGACAATGTCAGCAGAGTACTGGTGTTCCTGTCCTGCTTCCTGATTGGTGCAGCCACAATGGACTGCATCCCTGTGAACTATGTTGAACCTTTCTTTCCTGAAGCCGCTTTCTGGCAGGGATTTGGTCACATCAGTGAGAGAAGTATATAATACTCGTTTCGAGTATATACCGACTTAAGGGAGGGTAGTCATCGTTTTTAATGTAAGTTCTGTGTAAAGTTGTTTGGTTCTGTAGCTTCCGCTTTGGTTGGAAGTGGATTCCACTGCGCTTCCTTTTGGGACTTCATCAGCATAAAAGTAAATGTTTTATGATCTAGTGTTGTTATACATAGACCTTACTTTTCAAGTTGAGAAAACAGGCAGAAGTCAACTCTAAAAATACAGTACCGTGTCGGCGTCACACATCCCACTCCATAGGCGGGCGGTACCCCGGGTTCTTGGAAGAGACAGCTCAAGGGACAGCCTGGTATCCCAGGATGCTCCACGGAAGAGTTCCATAGATTCCCAAAGTAACAAAACCCACAGGGAAAACACAAACCAGGAGCCGAATGGGGGCACAAAACAGAATACAGTGTGTGCGGGAAGCCACAGGGGCTTCTAGGAAGGCCATGGTGCTGGCATAATCTTGGCAGAGTTGAGAGGCCTTGGAGTTCAGTCACTGACCCTCGAATGCAGACTCGGAGAACATGTGGGCTGCAGCCGTGAGAGTGTGGGAGACCATGCAGGGGATGGAGGCTGGGGCCGGGTCCACTGCTGTGGCGCCGTCCCCCAGGTCTGCAGTCAGCTCACACAAGGAAAGGGTGCCGGTGGGCTCCTTTCTTGGTAGGAAGATTGTTTTGTTAGTTTTAGGAAGTTGATTATACTTCCCCAGACTCCATCTTTTCTCCCGTTCAGGATGTTGAGGGAAAAGGCTCCCTTGTACCGCACTCACCCGCCAACAGCGTTTGTGGTGCCTTTTGACCAATGTGGCTGGGATAGACTGTGGTTATGACCCTTGGTTTCTCAAAAAGCACGCTGTCCCCAGAGAGCGGGATGTGTGGTTTAAACACGAGAGTCCGTAGTGTCCCCGTGGGCTTGTTAACTCTGGGCTTCAGGTGGCCCCACAGCACCCCTTGTTCTGCATTGGCTTGCTGGTGGTTCTGGTGCAGCAGCTGGGCACATGGCTGAGAAACAGCACACCTGGCAGTGTGTGACCTCCCACCTGAGCTGTGGGATCACTTGTTCCTGCCTGCTTGTCTCCTCCTAATGTTCCAGCCATTCCACATGCACGGGTTACCAGAGCATCGTCTTCCTATGAGCTCGGCCTTAGTGTGAATGTAGGACATGGATTGTCAATACTGTTTGTCTAACAAGTAATACAAAATACATGTTTCATTTTCGGTTGGAATATGATTAGAATTTTCTTTATTGTTTAAACACTTAACTTGTAGAGGAGAAGAGGGAAAGATAAGGACAGTTATAGAGTTGTTTAAGTTTTGGCCTTTGGGCCAGTGAGATGCTCTGAGTAGAGGCTCGCTGCCAAGCTCGGACCAGGAACTCATATCGTGGAAGGAGTAACAGACCTCTACAGGTTGTTCTCTCTCTTCCAGTGGCACACACACAAACACACATACACATGAAAGTAAGCGCAGTTTTAAAAATGTGTTGTTTTCCCCTGTGTATGTGGTGTGTGTGTGTGTGTGTGCGCGCGTGCGCGCATGCTGATGTCTGTGTACACATTTGTGTGCACATGTGGAGGCCAGAGGTCTACATCAGGTGTCTTCCTTCTCTCTCTCCACCTTATTTATTTTGAATTTTTGAGACAGACTATGTAGTCTTGGCTGGCTTGGAACTCCCCACGTAGAGCAGGCTGGCCTCCAACTCACAGAGATCCACCTGAGTGCTGGGATGGAAACCTTTGCTACCACACCCAGCCACCACCTTCTCCTGAGATAGGGTCTCTCACTGAAACTGGGAGCTCACAGATTTGACAAGACTGGCTAGCTTGTAAGGTTGGGGTCCTCCTGTCCCAGTGTCCTCTGCACTAGGACTACAGGCACAAGCCACTCTGCATTGCTTTTTTTCCATGGGTGCTGGGGACCAGAACTCAGGTCCTCACGCTTGGGTACAGGTTAGCACTTTGCTGTCTAAACCATCTCCCCAGCCGCAAAATTGCTGTTAATTTAAAGTAGATTTGTTTTTATTGGTGGATGTGTCACAAGAGTGCAGATGCCTGTGGAAGCGGATGGACTGGACCAGATCCCCTGGAGCTGGAGTTACACCCGATGTGGGTGTTGGGAACTGAACTCTGGTCCTCTGGAAGGCCAGCCAGAGCCCTGGCCTGCTGAGTCACTTCTCCCACCCCCCGTAGAGAAGTCTTGATGGGACTTGATGTCACAACACCACTCACTAAGCCTAGCAGCCTGCTCATGAAACCCAGGAAGCCATGCTCGGCTTAAGTCATAGCCACTTGTCAGGCCAATCCCAGATGCCTCTAGCGCCACTGAGTCATGAAGACTTGATATTCCAAATCGTTTGGTACAAACCATTTCAAACAGCCGTGGCTTGGCAGTGCCTACAGGAGCCAGGGCATTCAGCTGCTGAGAGCTTGCCCTACACTCGACGCCCACCTGGGGACTGTAACATTTGTAAGGCTAAAGGTCCTGAGGCTAGTACAGTGACTGTAACATTGGAGGGTGACACTGTGGCTGTGGCCGCTGCTTACTGCTCCCACTGAAAGGAAAGCTGCTACCGGGCTCAGTGCCTGCCCATGGTTCCTATCCAGGTTGGGCAGAAAGACTCTCAGCTGGACTGGTGACAATACCTCATGAGCTACCTTGCCAATATCAGATGTGTGTGGCTTTGCTTTATACATGCATTTGTCCCACACCATCTTCAGGGGACCTCAAGGGACACCCAAACCTCCAGATTCTCAAGCCCTTCACATGAAATGGGAGTGTTTGTATGTATTCTGGGCATTTCCCTGTGTGCTAAATCATGTCTCATTACAGAGCCTCTAGCTGTGTCTCTCCCAGGAATCAGGCAGGCATCATGTGGAGTTGATAAGCGATCCATGCCAGGACCTTACCATTCTTCCAGAGCTGTTCTCCCCCCCCCCCCCAACTGTGAACAAGCCCACCTACCCCACCTCCAGGCCCAAGACAGCCTTGACTCATCGTCGTCGTCACTTATCTAGTGCTTTCCCACCGTTGATTCCTGGGCTTGGAGGCTACCTCACGTGTGGAACTCCCCGGATCCTTGATCTAGAAACCCCTAAGATAAGGCATTCTCTGTCTAGACACCTGTAAGGGAGAGCATCCACATCCCCTTTCTAGAAACTGTAAGTGGGCATTCAGAACCTGTAAGGGAGGGCATTCCATTTGTTATTTCAGAAAGGAAGGCTGTCTCCCTGTAAGACTCATGCTTCCTGTGGCATGATGCTACAACTCTGCTGATATTCTTGGGACTGGAGGGGATTGACAGCTCTTCCCTTTCAGGACCCTTGATGGCTACCTTTCCCAGTGAAACTCGTCTTTGGGCCCAAAGGCTTGCTTCTCTCCTTTAGGGCCTCACCATGGCTGCCTGTGTCCATGGCACTGTAACTTGTCCTCATGAAGTTCTTCTAAGACAATTCATCTCAGTTTTTTTCAGTGAACCTGCAACATTTTTATTTTTAAGACTTTTTAAGTGATATAATACTTAATTTAGCATGCAATACAAATAGTTATTATAGTGTGTTGTTTAAGGAATAATGAGTTTCCAGGTTTGGCAAGTAAGGAGTTAAGCATCATGGGTAACTTGGTACTGGCACTCTCCATGTTTGCCACACATCACTAGAATGGTATTCAAGGGAAGATGGTGTTCCCTCTTACAAGTTGGGTTTCCTGGACCCTGTAAAAGGGATGCTCTGTGCAGTCAGGCTTCCTTGTAGAGAATCACTAGGATTGCTTCTAAAAGCTTCTCTACCCACCTGGCTTAGGAATCAATAATAAAATCCTATCTATAGGACTGGAGAGATGACCCAGCTCTTAAGAGCAGAAGATCCCAGTCTCTAGCACCTATGTGATGGCTACTAACCTTCTGTAACTCCAATTCCAAGGATCTGATGCCCTCTTCTGGCTCTTAGGCACCAGGCGCACATGAGGTACACAGACATACATGTAGGCAAACATTCATTCACACAAAATAAAAATAAATACAAATCTTGAACACACACACACACACACACACACACACACACACACACACACATACACACACACAATCTACTTACCTATTTGTGCCAGTGGGTTTTGGCTTCTGAAGTGGTGTTTGCCTTTGTATTTGTAATCAGCCACATTCTGGTGCTATGATATGGGAGCTTGCTATATCCTGTCTCTGCCATTTCCTCTCCGACCTAGGCTCCTTTAGGGCTGAGCCTATGGAAACGCTTTTTCTTTGGTGTGCTCACACTGAGCCACACCCCCAGGCTCAAAACAATTCTATACATTCTGTTAGAACCTTGGTGTTTCTCACCACCCCCCGATTTGAAACTGGATTGTACTGGGAACTTGAGGTAGTTAGGGAAGGTGCCCTGCAAGAGCCAGGTGTCTGGTCTTTACAGGGATCTGAGAAAACTTAGGTGGGCATGTGCCTGCTGAACATGCAAGAAACATGGGCACAAATACCCACTCCAAAGGGCTGTGAACATCATAGCATGATGTTGCTGGTGCCGAGAGGCTGGGCTTGAGAATGCAAGGTTGCAGTGATGGAGCTCACTTATTCAGGGAGGGTATTTTCAGTTTTTGTCAACTTTTAAGTCATTAGTAAGAGCCATCAACTGTGAAACTATCAAGTAGCAATTAGCACTTAGTAGAACCCATTTGGGTCTCCAGCCTGTCTTTTCAAGTTCTGTGCTGGCTGCTGGTTATAGCACACTTTACCAGGGCAGGAGCTGGCAAGCCAAGCTTGCTGCGAGAAATAGTTTTGCTATTTTCAGAGGGTGTGGGGAAAAAAAAACCAACTCCAGGCTATCTGACAGAGACGCCGAGGCCCACGAAACCTGGAACACTTCCCATCTGGCCCTTTGCTGTCCTGTTTTGTAAGGATGCCACTGTGTTCAATCATTGCAAATTAACCACATTTGTTTCACCAGACAGCTTTCCCCTCCCCTCCTCATCGATACGTAGTTCTGCTTCCATCTGCCAACACAAAATCCCACTAAGGCTTTTTCCTCTGATGCTTCTGTGCAGCCATTCAGACAGGGAAACCTCCCCTTGAAGGCCTCAGATCCATTTTTGTTTCATATTCTTACTGTCCCAGTCTATGCTGATGGTCACTTCCATGATGGTCCCAGGAGGCTGTGCCCCATGACCCCTCCTAAGCTCTGCTGTCTGCATCCATACAGGCCACTGCACTCAGTCCCATAACAGCATGTACTGAGGGGGGCTGTGACTCAGTCTGCCATATGGTAAGGTTACCGAGGAGCCTGGCGGGTCCCTAGGGCACTCAGCTGTGTGAGGAGCCACGTGGGAAGCAGAGTTGCCCCCAGTCTAGCCTTCAAGTAAGGATGTCCACTGGCATCTCTGATGCCACTCTGCATGGAAATGTGGTCCCACGCTGCTGCTGAACTCCTGACCCACAAACTTTTGCTCTAATAAAGGCTCATAAAATCGAGGTGGTTTTTAGGTAATTAGTTACACAGCCATAGATGGTTCCCAGGTTACCTTCCAACTGGCCTCCCTTTACATTGCTCCATTCACTCTAAGTTTTCCCAAATAATCTTGTCTTGACCTTCCCTGACTAGAGAGCCTTTAGAGAAGTTTAATTCCGTTTTTATTTATTTATTTTTATTTTTTTCAAGACAGGGTTTCTCTGTGTAGTTTTGGTGCCTGTCCTGGATCTCACTCAGTAGTCCAGGCTGACCTCGAACTCACAGAGATCCTCCTGGCTCTGCCTCCCAAGTGCTGGGATTAAAGGTGTGTGCCACCGCTGCTCGGCCCATTTATTTTTATTTTAGAGAGGTTCCTTACTCTTTTCTGGGGACAGTAAAAGTCAAGGCTGAGGTCCAGGCACCAACAGTGATGTGGCCGGCAGACAGCACTTGCTCTCCCTCTGAGCTGCCTTCACTCGGCACAGAGCTGGCTTTGTTCTATGCCACTCAGGGCACCCTAAGTTAACATCATCAGTTCCTTGAGAATTACATTGTGTGGATCAATTTTGTTTTAAATTGTCACCTGTGTATGTGAGCAGTCTATGATGAATCTTTCCAGAGTCACGATCAGATGAAGTACTTTGCACACAAAGAGCTGGGCCTTGGTGGTGCCTCCCTGTGATCCGAGCACTTGGGGAAGTAGAGGCAGGAGAATCAGAAATTCAAGGCTAGCCTGGGCTGTATGAGGTCCTGCCTCAACAAACAGCTTTCATCATGGTCTCTCTAGGTTTACTTTTCATCCTGTTGTAGCCTGCCTCAGGAGCACCCGTTCCCACCCCTTCTCCATGCCCTGGGGACCCTGCCTCTCGGTGTGGAGCCTGGTCCGCTAGCTCTTTCCCAATGCCCCTCTCAGCCTTTCCTCCTAGCCCACCTCCTTTCCTTTGTGTTCCCTGCAGACCTGCGCAAGTATTCTCTACCAAGATCCCAGAGCCTCTCCACTTGCCTGGGATCCAGTGGGGTGCAGCAATCAAAGAACAGAATACTCGCGCGCCCCCAACAAAGGCAAGACCAGATATCCACACCAAGAAGCACCTCGCACAGCACATCTCCACATGCCTAGGGTCCTCGTATAAACTACAAACACTAATAGTCAAGACAATATGTTTCCTCTAGCAAGACAGGGAAGAGAAAAATCTCAGGTGTTGAAGATAAAGGTAGAAGAAATAAATAGAAGTGGTCAAAGAAAACCACTGGGCTGGAGAGATGGCTCAGATGTTAAGAGCACTGGCTGCTCTTCCAGAGGTCCTGAGTTCAATTCCCAGCAACCACATGGTGGCTCACAACCATCTGTAATGAGATCTGGCACTCTCTTCTGGCCTGCAGGGACACATGCAGGCAGAACACTGTATACATAATAAACAAACAAACCTTAAATTTAAAAAAAAAAAAAAATCCAGGCAAAAATCACGGAAATCTGGAACACTATGAAAAAGCTAAACTTGTGAATAACAGGGATAGAGGAAGAAGAAAAAACTCCAGGTCAAAGGCACAGAAAATATTCCTAACAAAAATACAGAAGAAAATTTCTCCATTTGGCTAGGTGTGGCACATGCCTTTAGGTGGCAGAGGCAGGTGGATCTTTGTGAATTCCAGACCAGCCTGGTCTACATAGTGAGTCCCAGGACAGCCAGGGCTATGCTGTGTAGAGAGACCCTATCTCAAAAAACCAAAGGGTGGGGGGGAAGAATGCCCCAATCTAAAAGAGGTGCCTATCAAGGTACAAGAAGCATACTCAACACCAAATGAGCAGAAAAGAAATTCTCCATGATACACAATAATCAAAACACTAAATGTACAGAAAAAGAAATAATATTAAAAGGTATAAGGGGAAAAGACCAAGTAACATATAAAGGCAGGTCCCTTAAAATAATACCTGATTTTTTCTTTTCTCTCCTTTCCTTTCCCTCCCTCCCTTCCTCCCCCCCCCCTTTCCAATATAGGGTTTCTTTGTGTAGCTCTGGCTGTCCTGGAACTCACTCTGTAGACCAGGCTGACCTCGAACTCACAGAGATCTGCCTGCTTCTATCTGCTGAGTGCTGGGGTTAAAGGTGGCACCACTGCCCAGTGAACCTGATTTTTCATGAAGAGACTGAAAGCCAGAAGGGCCTAGATGCATGTTCCACAAACTCTGAGAAGAGACCACAGATGCCAGCCCAGCCTACTATACCCAGCAAAACTGTGAACCACAATTGATAAGGAAAGAAAAACATTCCATGATAAAATCAAACTTAAGTGATTTCTATCTACCAGTGTAGCTTTATAGAAGGCACTAGAAGGAAAACTTCAATCTGAAGAGGTTAACTACACTCAAGAAGACACAAGAAACATAATCCTAGAACAGTAAATCAAAAGGGGGGAAAACCAAATCCATAACAAAATAACAGGAATCAATACACACTACCCAAAACTGTTCGTAGTCTCAATTTCACAATAAGAAGACACAGACTAAAAGACTGGCTTAGAAAACAGGATCCATCTTTCTGCTGCATCCAAGAAACAAACACACCTCATCATCAAGGACAGATTTCACCTTTGGGTAAAGGGATGGAAAAGGCATTATGGGCAGTGAACCCAAAAAGTAAGCTGGTGTAGCCATTTTAATACCTGACAAAATAAACTTCAAACAAAAGTTAATCAGGATAGCGAAGGACACTACAGATTTATAGCGAAGGACACTACAGATTTATAGTGATTCATCAAAGAAAAAAAATCCACCAAGGGGATATTGCAATTCTAAACATTTATGCACTAAACACAAGGTCACCCAGATTCATAAAAGAAGCACTACCACAGCTAGGCGGTGGTGACGCACGCCTTTAATCCTAGCACTTAGAAGGCAGAGCCAGGCGCATCTCTGAGTTTGGGGCCAGCTGGTCTACAGAGCGAGATCCAGGACAGGCACCAAAACTACACAGAGAAACCCTGTCTCGAACCCCCCCCCCCCCAAAAAAAAAGAAGCACTACTACAGCTCAAATAGCATATGGACCCTCACACACAGATAAGTGTGTAACTTTAAAACTCCACTCTTGCCAACACACAGGTCACCAAGACAAAAATTAAACAAAAGAAAAGATGGCATTCATGTTGTAAATCAAATGGACCTAACAGACATCTACAGAACATTCCACCCAAACAGTAAAGAATCTACATTCTTCTCAGCGGCTCATGGAACTTTCTCCAAAACTGACCACATATTAGGACAGAAAGCAAGTCTCAAAAATATAAGGAAATTTAAATAACATCCTGTATCTATGTTAAGAATAAAGCTTGATATCAACAATAACAGAAACAGCAGGAAGTATACAAACTCAAGGAAAATGAGCCTAGTCTAAGTGGTTAATTCAGAACCACCCTTTCTCAAAGAACATGGCAACATTCTTGGTGATGATAGCTGAGACCTCATGCATACACACTCTCCCTCCTTCCTCTTTCTCTGGGGCAGATGGGTGAAAAGCCATGTCTGAGCAAGTGGATGCTTACAGTTTAGGGAAGCGGCAGAACCAAGGCTGTTGTACGGCAAGGCCAGGCAAACTTTAGACCCATGATCCTCCTGTCTCCACTTCCCAAATGCTGGGAACATAGATGTGTTCCACCGCACCTGCCAATTACCCCTCTAGTCACACCGCTGCCTAACAGCAGTCACTGATGGCAGAACTGTTTTTAGTTTTCTTACATGGTCCTTGGGGACTGTATTTTTAAAGTGTTTTTAAATTGCTGTTGGTAAGCTTTACAGCCTGCATGATTTCTAACAGCTAGTTAGTTCCTGGAAGACATCACCATTTTACAACAGGAACTTAATACAGAAGGTATGATGAAAACCATTTTATTTTTCCCCTATATAAGTTTTAAAATAAAATGCCAAGGAGGAGGAGGAAGAGGAGGAAGAAGAAGAATAAAAATAAGGAGGAGGAGGGAAAGGAGGAGGAGGAAGAAGAGGAAGCGGAGGAGGAGGAGGAGGAGAAGGTCTCACTGTGTAGACCAGGCTAGTAGACCAGGCTAGTCCTGCAATCACAGAGATTTTCTGCTTCTGCCTCTGGAATCCTGGGATTAAAGGTGTGTGACGTCACATCTTGCTAAAATAAAATACTCTTGTGGAACACATATAGCACTGTCATTTACCTTGGAAATGTCAGCAGTACTTTGCTTACACATATGGGAAGGGAAGCCAGGTCAGAGACCAGTCAGTACACAGACCAGTACACATTTCTTCATGGTCCTTCAATGTGTAAGTTTTTTTGTTTTATTTTAACAAATAGCAACGTAATTTAAAACTTTCATGATTCCTACGTTCACCTAAACTCCAGCCCTCTATTAGGAGTTAGAAAAATAAAAACCTTACAAACTTCACAGTGTTGAGTTCATGGTACTAACCACACATTTCTTCAACACAGATCATTTTTAGGACTACTGCAATAACAACTTTCTGGTTTAATTTGAAAGGGCTGAGCCTTGAAATCTAGTAATTAAGTCAATGTACAAATCAATTATTTAATTTTTACTTTTCTTGAGAGAATTAATTCCCACTGCTGGTAACAAATGTCTTTCAAATATTAATGAATATGTTACAATATTTACAAGCATTCTTACATACTCTGACCTCATGGTCGGTCTATGGGAACTGGTGCTCATGCCTGGAGGGGTCAGGAAGGGACCATATCCAGATGTGGTCAGGAGAGGCATCATACTCTGGGGTCAGCCATAACAACTGTGAACTGGAACAGCAGCACAGTGGGAAGGGAGCGGGACAAAGGGCCTGCAGATGGAGGTGACTGGGGACAGGAAGCTGTAAAGCAAGCGACACAAGCTGAGCCAGCTCTGGAGTGCTCAGCCTATGGAGTCCTCGCTTCTTGTGAGTGCTGGGAAAGAAAGTCTGTCCTGTAGACAAGGAGGAGTTAAACACACACATCTATTTGGGTGTTCCTCAAACAACAGTAGTTTTATTCTACCATTTCCACCTTGTCACATGCCACTGTCCACCACTTCTTGTAGGTGGTTTTACTGAGCATGGCATATACTTGAACTCTTCAGTACACTTGGCAAATGTGCCCAGAGATTTACATCCTGATGCTCTAGTAAAAGTACCCACAATGCCCAAACCACTATGCACAGTACTATAAGCCTGAAGGAATGAGGTCAAATCCATGAGGTTTACTAGGTCATTGATTTGTGAATGGGAATGAAATTTTCACTTGGGGGGTGTGGCTCAGTGTCTTCTGTGGGAAGCCAGACAGTAATTAGTCACCGTTTTACAGAAGCGTGTTACCCTAGACGCATGCTTATAAACCTACACAGGGACCTCCATTCCTTCTGCCTTGCTCCCTTCCCGGAGGTCAGGTTCGTTTTGTCCTGGTTTTAGAACTTAAAGTTTTAAGAGCAGTGTCAAGTTCAGATGGTCTCAGGGGAAACTGTGTAACTGGGATTTACACAATGCAGTTTTTACAGTTCTTAAACAAGTCTTGAACACAGCCGGAATGTAGTTGGTAAGGGTTTTCTGGTGGCCCACTTCTACATGCAGTACAGAGGAACTACTAACATGCATTACTTTAGTCAATTGGTAAAGTTTATTTCGTCAGTATAAGTAATTTAAAGCCATTTACTAAACTATAAATTTCAATGCATTAGAAATGACTACTGGAGCATTTCTGAGGTGTCACTGTCAATTTAATGTGGCAATGTTACTTTATCTTGATGTTGGTATGAAATGCAACTGTCATGCCTTTCATCATTAAATGGAGCTGTCATCAGTGGTGTGAGAGAGTGTTTTTTAATAGCTTTCAGGAATTACTGTGCATGTGCCGTAACTGATTTTCCGACCATTAGTGGCAATCTGACTGACCGGTTATTTCTAGGCATATGGAAATGAGGGACAGCCCATGGCATGTGTCACAGGAACTGAGGAATTTCAGGTGCCTAACACTGCCTGCCAACTGCTCTTTGTCAGAAACTTGGGAGCACTTACAAGACAACTAGTGCAGAAAGCATCCGAGAGTTATGCATGGCAGCAGGTTAATTTTCTCGACAATTTAAACAGCCAGGATTTTTCTTTTAAAATTCATTTATAAAAATAAACTTCAGTTTGAGTCTCAGGTACCAAACTGTGGTTAATTTAGTCACAATGGCCATACTAGAAAGTTATGGAAAATGTTGCTAAAACCGTATGAGATGTAGCTCTTTTCTGTGGCACCCTCTGCGGTCACAGCCTGTCACAGTCTATCAAAACACATTTAGCTGCTTGACAAAATTTTAGTCTTCCTTTTTCCTCAAACGTCCACAAAATTTTAATTCTTAAACGTGTGTTATAAAACCAGAACCATATACATTCACAACAGGGAGTGAGGGCCCTGTCAGCAGCTCAGGGACAGGGAGGCATGGTGCCTGGGTAGACCAGGCACCTCAGGGAAGCGGCTACCTGTCCGGCTTCCTTGGATGTTCTGCACTGGATGCAGCCGGAGCCCCAGAGTAGGAGACTTATCAGCAAGGCCTTCAGGGTTTGTGCTGTGAGACAACAGCCAACGTGGCCCACCCCAGGGAGCGGTGTGTGGCAGGGCTTTGGACCGTATGTACATGGAGAGGAACACTGTCAAGTGGAATGCCAATATGACTTACTGCTTAGAACTGTGCTAACATCAACACTCTGTCAGACTGACTTCACACACAAGAAGCTCTGCCTTAGGAAATTATCTGAAGAACATTGAGAAACTGAACTAAGGAAGTTTCTGGCTTCCCTAGTCACATACACAAAATCAAGTTTTAGGCTTTCTGAGTGCAAATGAGCAACTGGCTGACCTGCCTCGTACCATCGACCGATCTGAACACAGCCTCGAGTCTGTGCCACAAGGTGCGGCACAAGCCTGCCCCGCTGCAGATGGAGTCTGTTCGGTCAGACCCCGGAAGAGTCCTGCAGCACTGATGCACTGAGGCGCGCGCCTCTGGACACAAGAGCAAAAGGAAGGCACAGGGCTCAGATCTCGTTGATAGTCCTCTCGGAGGGGCAGTACTCCGAGGGGCCTGCCGAGGACATGTAGAAAGACTGTGTCTTCCTTTTCAACCGGGCTCTCTTGTTGGCCAACACCAGGCTGCGCCGGCTGGAGCTGATGATTTCAGAAATGAACTTTTTGCAGTCTACACAGACCTCCATTGTACTCCAATCCTCCATGAACTCTTTGGGGAACTGGAGTTCTTCATCTGATTTGTCCACCGACTTCGATTTTGAGGAAAACCTGCGGGGGAATACTAAAAATATTTAGTATTCATAATAGTTCAACTGCAATATTAAGAACAGGTAAGAGATTAATCCCAGCACTCGGGAGGCAGAGCCAGGCGGATCTCTGTGAGTTCGAGGCCAGCCTGGGCTACCAAGTGAGCTCCAGGAAAGGCGCAAAGCTACACAGAGAAACCCTGTCTCGAATAAACAAAAAAAAAAAAAAAAAAAAAAGAACAGGTAAGAGAGCCAGGTGGTGGTGGTGAACTCTTTTAATCCCAGCACTCAGAAGGAAGAGGCAGGTGGATTTCTGAGTTCAAGGTCAGCCTGGTCTACAGAGTGAGTTCCAGGACAGCCAGGGCTACACAGAAATACCCTGTCTCAAGAAAAGAAGAAAGAAAGAAGAGAGAAGAAAAAGAAGACAAAGAAAGGAAATAACAACAACAACAACAACAACACTACTACTACTGTGGGGTGGGGTGGAGTTGGAGTGATGGCTCAGGGGTTAAGAGCAATGGTTGCTCTTCTGCAGGACCTGAATCTAATTCCCTGAACCCACAGGAAGCTCTAGACACATGGGATCTGAAGGCCTCTTCTGGGCTCCACAGGTACCAGGCACATAAGTAGTTGACAGACTTACATGCAAGCAAAACACCCATATGCATCAACTAATAAAGTAATTAAAAATCGAAAGAAATAACACTGGAGCTGGGCGATGGCCCAGCAGGTAAAGCTCTGGCCCTGCAAATGTGAAGACAGGAGTGTTGGTACCCAGCACCCATATGAAAGGCAAGTGGGCTGGGGGTTAGCCCGTAATCCTAGCACTCAGGAGGCCGAGCCAGAGGACCCAGCAGCAAGTGGCCAGTTAGAGGGAGCTCCAAGTTCAGACCCAGTCTCACTATATGAGATGGAGAGTGACTGAGGAAGAAACTGAATGTCAACTTCTGGCCTTTAAATGCACACTCTGTGCCCACACACATAAACACTCAAAACCAAAACAAAGCCAACAGCAAAACCCAATACTGTGGCTAGGGAGCTGCTTAGCTGTTCAATGGTAGTATACGTGCCCAGCATGTGAAGGCCCTGGGTTCAACCCCAGTACCTCAAGAAACAAGGAAAATGAGATAACTGGAAATTTTCATCTCCAGGGTGTCCAGGTATTTTCTTGATTACCACATCATGGACTGTGGTTTGTTTCTTTGTTTTTTGGGTTTCTGAGACAAGGTCTCTCTATATAACAGTCTTGTCTGTCCTGGAACTTGTTCTGTAGCCCAGGCTGGCCTTGAACTCACAAAGATCTGCCTGCCTCTGCCTCCCGAGTGCTGGGATTAAAGGCGTGCGCCACCGCCGCCTGGCATGGACTGTCGTTTTAAACACCTAAATGACATATAAATACACGTTGCTAACATCTTACTGAATCATTCTATTGGTTCATGGTCTTTTTCCAAGGCCCTGTGTTCTGTATCTTATCAATCAACTTTAGGGGATGGCAGATAGTAGTAGGTCAGACTATAGGAAGCTGAAGTAACTTATGTGTCTGGTCCTGAGAAAACACCTTTCACCACTCTTCTTATGGTATCCAATGTGTTCACTCATCCTCAGCAATTCTGTTTGAGTGACTTGCTAGGTGGAGCCAGAGAGCTGAAGTATAATCATAATGTTTCCGAGACTGAGGTAACCAGAGACCATCTAACCCAGCTATTGTTATCAACTAACTACTTCCCAAAGGAGAGAGCAAAAAGGAAGACACAGTGGATTCAAAGTTGTCAGTGAATGGGACAAACGCCCTGGCCACCTGATGACTGTCCTGGGCTTGTCTCTGTCCCATGCTTACCAAGTCCCAGGAGGGCAAGTCAAGGCTCAAGGCTTCACGGGCCCAGGTTATGTACTATGCATAAGGCTTCTTACCCCACAGCCCAGAGCCAGGGATCTCTTGGACCTGCTAGCATGTGGCCTGAGAGGACTTTCCCTTTCTGTTAAGGGCAGTAGTGCCCTAGCCTGTACTGAATGCAATGGTTTGAGACTCAGTTCTGGCATAAAGCTTCATTCACCTCTGCCTTTACAATAATAAAGCAAGTCACAGATACAAGAGATGTTATAAACCCAAGTGTCAATGGATTTCATTTTCAACTAGACAAGGAGGAAAGGAAGACCAGACTGGAAAAACAAGGACAATGTTTTTGTAGACAGCACCTCAGGAAATACAGACTGCCCTCACTATGTAGCTAAGGATAAAATGGAACTATTTTTTAGATTTATTTTTATTTTATGTGTATGAGTGTTTTGCCTACATGTATGCATGTAGTGCCTGTACAGTCCAGAACAGAGCACCAGAACCCCAAGACCTGGAATTACAGTTGTGAGGCCTCATGTGGGTGCTGGGCACTGAACTCAGGTCCTCTTCGAGAGTAGCAAGTGCTCTTAGTAGTTTCTGTGCCACCTTCCCAACCCCAATGACTTTTTAATTTTCCTGTCTCCCTCTCCCAACTGCTGGGATCACAGGCATGGCCCACCTAGCCTAAAAGTCAATTTTAAAGATATCTTTTTAAAGGCATAAAAGTTATTCCAAAGTATAATGACAACAAAACTATGTTAAAATATCTTTTAAGTGACTAGGTATTACCAACCAAAAAGTACCTTGGAGAAACTTTGGAGATTTGTGCAAACAGAAACTGTATTAAAAATCAATGAAGCAGCAGCATGCCATGACCACACTCTAGCCCTGGCATGACCACCCCAACCCCAAGTGTTACTTCTTCAGAGGATGCTCTTGAAGATCCAGGTCCCTGCTCACCTGGCGATACTTCGAAGTGGCCGATGGTGACTAGTGGAGGGTTTTTCTGACCTTGTACAACTTTCCCCCCTTTGCAAGGCAGAAGGTCCCAACGAGAAGATAGGTAGAGTAGAATATGGCTTGGAGGGCAGCCGCATCTGTTATCCGAAATAAAAGTGAGAATGAGCTCCAGGATGGGCAGGGTAGTGAGTAGATGGATGCACCGGTAATTTCATTGAGTTAAGCTTACCTTTTTGCAACACTGTGAGCACACGGGCCTGTGTACAAAACAAGAAGTGTTACTTGGTGGGACACAATGGATGTAGGTGAAGTCATAGATTTTTTCCCAGGTTCAACAACAGTTCAACCCATTCCTGAAGAAACTGTAGTGCCAAGTGATAAGGCAGGCATAGAGCAAAGCCACAGAATGGGTCCTTTCTAAGGGAAAGAGTGGGAAGAGGATTGTGGGAGCCCGTTCTTGGGTTCCTCGTGGCTTTACCCAGCAGGTCCACATGGAGGATGATTAGGACCACGGGCCTGAGTGCAGGTGTCTGAGATGGTCTGCACTTCGCTGTGCTGGGGGAGGAGGTCTTTTGCTCCACCCCTTGGCGTCTCTATAAAAACCCTGGGGCGGAGACAGTCGGGGCTGTTGGAATAGGTTCCAGGCCCTCTTGAGGCTATCCTTTATTTTCTATCTGTTTATCTTCACAAGATTCTCCACAATAAATCCTTCTATCTAATATTTCCTGCTGCTCGCACTCAAGAAAACTCTGGGGAGCTGTGGGGTTGGTGGGTAAACGCCCCACAGAGGATGGAACAAAAGAGTACCTGGCATTTCTCTGTGGCTGTGGGAACTCTACAGTGACAAAAGCCTTACCTCTTACAGAACTGACAGGTGTAGGACCACGTGAAGAAGGAAAACCTCCGGGTTCGGCAACAGAAGCAGAGCTAGAAAATACAAAGTTAGAAGGAGAAGAGAAATGGGGCAACCCTTCCTGGCTCCCATGGTGGATCTACTTTCTGGTCATCTAGGGGATGTTTCGGGTATGTTTGGGGACAAGAGCACAAGAACCCAGAAATGCTGCTTTTATGCTGGGCTCTGACACATAACCCAGTTCTATGTTTAATGACAGTTCTTCAAAAGCAACAGAAGATCACAGTGCTCAAGCATCTCATGGTCACAGGATCAATTCTGAGGAAAGCTAACTCCCATTCCTCAGACATGTTTTCTTTTTTTTTTTTTCTTTTTTCTTTTTTTCTTTTTTTTTTTGGTTTTTCGAGACAGGGTTTCTCTGTGTAGCTTTGCGCCTTTCCTGGAACTCACTTGGTAGCCCAGGCTGGCCTCGAACTCACAGAGATCCGCCTGCCTCTACCTCCCGAGTGCTGGGATTAAAGGGTGCGCCACCACCGCCCAGCCAGACATGCTTTCTTTATTGATCCTTTGAAAGTACAACTCAAGTGCACACGGCTTTAGGAAGCCGTACTACTATCCTTTAGGGTCGTTTTTAAGCCTTCTATTAATTTTGCCAAGGGAGAAACAAAAAATCCCCTCTTGTGAATGAGGAATAGTATAGAATACAAGCATCTCACCTCCTAAGACCCCTAAAGTCCTATACCACCTGGCTAGCACACAGGCCTCTTAAGAGACCACTCTTGTACAGTTCAACCAACTTTAGACAGTTCTACCTTTCCTTTTTTCAGGGCGGTGTAGACATCCTTATACTGTTGGTACTTTTCCAGCTCTGCTTTCACCAGGACCTGACGAATATGCATCACTTCCTCCACAGTGAGAGCGAGGCACTCCACTGGGTAGCAGAATTCCTCCTGAAATTCAAAGTGCCTTGTGAGTAAGGAGCACCTGCCCTGCTCTGGAACTGCAGTGCTCCCTTAAGATCAGACACCTGGTTAGTAGCTTCAGAGGACAGGAGTCCCATGATCACTGGGACAGAGCTGGCTCCCTCTGGGGACCACATCACTCCTCAGTGCACCGCAGAAAACAGGACCATGACCGAGTGAAAGGATGCAGCTAATGCATGAAGCTCCTCACATTGGGTCAGGTATTTTTGCCTTTGGGAGAGCTTTGTACCAATGGCTGAAATCTTGAGAAAACATCGTCATTCTAAACAAGTTTGTGTCACAGAAATGTGTTGTGAGCTACACTCTACTGGGCATGAAGCAATTCTACAATGTGGTCCTGTTTTCAAAACTGGTTTGTGGTACCCAGAACAGCCAAGTGAAGGTGGTTAGTACTTTATACGGACAAGCATGACGGAGTGATCAGTTACATCAGCACACTTCCAAAACTCCCTACACACTTGGAGTGGAACCGCAACAGGACGCGGGAGCGCAGACAGCTTACTCGCCAAGCCCATCACTCCAGCCTCCCAGGTCTTTTCACCAAGTGCTGAATGCACAGTCAGCACAGATGGAGACAGAGCCTTGCATGATAAATATTTATGTTGGCTTCTTATGTTAATGGCCTCCTTACAAACAGCTGTGAAAAATGTTGATGTAACTGATCCACTGAATAAGAGCCTCGAACCATCCTTTCTCCATCCGGTGCTGTTGATTGGTGGATCTAAGAGAAAGACAGAACGACTCTATGCACTCAGGCCCTGCCAGGCTTCAAGGGGCCATTGTGGTGCCTTGACACTGAAACTCAATGTTCTCAGCACACACATTACAATTCTCTCCCACACACCACGGCACTGCTCCCAGGCATTCTGGAACCAAATAAGCCAAATGAGAAAGCACATGACCATGAGGGCAGTCAGTTTATGGAGTTTTAACATTCAGTTCTGTCTTTCAATCAGAAAGAAACAAAAATAAATCTAGGTTGCAAATTTGACAAACATTAGCATTTACTAAAAAACTAGTCTGGCTCACTTTGCTTCAATTCAGCATAGAATCTGCTTAAGCTAACTTAGGAAGGCTGGGTTTGCTTTAGACCGCTTTGGAAAGAATCCACTGAGTCGTTAAGATGAGGAACTTCTCAGTGGTTGGGGGCCAGGGTTTGCTGAAGTAGATTGCGTCATTTGCTCTAAGATGCCCACAATGGGCATTCAAAAGGAGCCGTTCATCACACAGTTTCCCTTTTAGTGGGAACAGTTTTCAGAGATTTCAGGATTAAGCAGTGTGCTCAATATGTACTTATTTTGTTTTACCTGGAGAACAGAACAGCGTTATAGGGACAATAAGCCACCTTTGTGAAAGTTAGGCCATTTCAGTGGGCTATTAAATTAGTGGTGCTGGCTGAACATGGGTCTTCTGATAATTTCTCTAGCTCAATTTTTGTCGGAGAAGTTTTTTTTCTACCAGTATTTAATAAAAGGTAGCTATAGCTAACTATGACAAAAATGCTAAGCTGCAGCAAAATGCTGTACTAATCTAACTAGGCAAGCCTTGGGACCCCTGGGTCCTGCAGCTCCCTGGCGGGGAGGTGCTGTCACTTGAGGATAGCCTGCCACACAAAACAAGCTCCCAGCTGTGCTTCCTCTCTGCAGTCTAAGTGCAGAACAGCTTCTTCTGTAAGATCCCTTCAACTTTCTGCTTTGAACCACTTGTAAATTCAGTGCTTCACAGAACACTAAGAAATCATGGGGTTTGCTTATTTTCTTAATTCTTTTAAAAAATTTCATCCAGACAACCCCTTGGGAAAAATAATTTCCATCAGGTCAAATGCTATTGTTTTAACTCTGGAGCTTGCCAAAGGACAACAAGACTTTAATGCAACATTGTGACTAGAATAATTTTAATTGTTTTTCCATTTGGCAGTATTAATTCAAAAATCTCTAAAGCCAAATCAAACTGTAACAGATCTTATGCTCCAAGCTAAGGAGCATCCCAGGTCCTGAGAGAAGAGAATGCCTTGCCCACATGACCCTGTGTACCATCTCCTGCCATGGGTTCAGTGGGTTCAGTGGGTTGGGTTAGGCCAGCCTGACTCCATCACCCTTCTTGCTCTATGTCCCAAAGTAACTCAAAACGTGGGGGAAAGCAGCAAGTCTTTGACATATGGCCAGATATGCCACAGCTTACTTACATGCGTACAAGTTCAGTTTTACTGAAGATTCTGGTTATAATTTCACCAGACAAAAGGGGTCAGAATGAGGCAGCACAAAAATTAGAGAGCAGAATGTGAAACTCTGGTTATCAGTTACTGAGCCACAGAGAAACGAGAAGATTGGTCTGTCTGTCTGTCTATTCTAATGTGGGGCATGGGGCACATGTGTACTACAGTGAGGCTGTGGACACAAGAGGACCTTCCACCATGTCGGTCCTGAGGATTGAACTCAGGCTAACAGGCTTGGTAGGCAACAAGTACCTTAACCCGCTTAGCCACTTTGCAGGCTCCAAGAAGAGAGATCTTTTATATAATGGCTTCAGTTAGAAAGAAACTTAAGACACACCAGTAGCAGATACTGATAAACTATCCAAGGGAGGCCAATTTAAATAAAAAATGACTTACATTTAATCACTCATCTCTTTAAATTCTATTTTAAAAACCGAAAGTGAAATTTAAAAAAAAATGTTACTTAGTTATTATGTATACAGTGTTCTGCCTGCATGTATGCCTGTAGGCCAGAAGAGAGCACCAGATCTCATTATGGATGGTTGTGAGTCACCATGTGGTTGCTGGGAATTGAACTCAGGTCCTCTGGAAGAGCAGCCAGTGCTCCTAACCACTGAGCCATCTCTCCAACCCCCTTGCTTTTTGCTTGAAACAGTCTATGGACTTCCTGTGGATATTTCTGTTTGGGGGTGTTCATAATAAAATGTCAACATGTAGCAGTAAGAGGAATTAAAGAGCCACCTATTTTGTCTAAGGGGCTAGTCTGAAGTTAGGTGAAGTGATGGACACAAGATGGGACATAGAGATTTTGTGACAAATGACAGCGTTAGGACCGTGCTCACTGTGCTTTATGTCCTTTACATTCAGATGAGTAACAAAGAAACCAGCTGCTGGGCCATCTGTCTGTCACGGGCTTGTTTCATAACACAGATCCTTGAAGAACAGGCCCTGCTGCTCTCTACCATTGGGGAACGGGTGGAGGAGTCAATATCGTCTTTCAAAAACATTCAAATGATAGTAATGTATTATTCTGTGAGGAAACAAATCCCCCAAAAGTGATAAAATGAGAAATAGTAAACAAACGTTTTGAATGGCTATCAGTAAAAAGAAAAAACCCACTTCTCTTTCTGGAGGGAGCTGGGCATGTGGCCACGGAGCTGGTGATGGAGTGTAAACAAACATCAGGAACAGACCTGCTCCTCGGCAGGTGGGGCAGGCTGTCCATGGCGACCACCATGGCTTGTCAGCCGTGGGAGGAACCAGCCCTTCCCAGGCTCCAGTAGCGGGAGACCACTTGGGCCCTCACAAGGGCGCTTGCACCGGAATCAGGAGGAAGCAATGCCCTGCTGACAGTGAGTCACTCCCAGAGCAAACCCCCACGGGCTTGCTAGCTGATGCTGCATTTTGAGTCTGTTGTCCTTTCAGCTATTTTCTTCTCCAGTGAGATCACAGCATGATTTAGACTCCTACACAAGATTGGAACCAGCGATCAAAAGCAAAGTGCCCATGTGAGCTGTTAATTCTCAGAGTGCAGTAGCTGAGGTATCACCGTCAGAGACAGAGAGTAAAGGATCCCAGAACCAGCAGAAAGAGGCCAACCTTTGAGGGTTTCCACCTGCTGGTAAAAGCTCTCTCAAACAGATAATACATAGCCCCTGCTACCCCAAACATGGCTGCTTCAAAAGGATGAGAGCTCAGCAGAGAAGCTGTTTGTATGGTAGAGAAAAGTGGTCTGAAAGGCGTCCTGGGCCATACACTGGTTATCCTAGGAACCTGAACGATGGAAGGGAAAAAGAAAACAGCAGGGGGAAAGAAAAGGAGAAAATGCTGAACAAATGACCTACAAACAGCAATTACAGACTGTGAAAGAAAAACACAACAAAACAACACGTGGATGGCAATGGTCCATGCTGACATCCCATTCATTTTTCTAAGTCAGGAATCAACCAGGAAGCCACACCCTGAGGGTCACTCAGCAGACACTTAGGGCTGTTCCAGCTCGGTGGTCTGTGAGCACTCTGATTCTCTCAAATGAGGGGGTTGAGATGCAGGGTAGAGTTCCTGGTTCCTGTGCCCACAGCCCACCTGCCCCTGCCTTGGGAAGGTCCTTAAAGACCATTGCGTTTCTCTTGGATGGGCAATCAACATTAGTAATTTGACCAAATGATGAAAAAGTATTCCAACATAATAAAATAAACCTTATTAACAGCAAAGACAATCCCGCCATTTTCAGTTGAAGAGATAAACACGAAACTATTCCTTCTTTTCTATAGTGCAGTTACCATTTTCCACGACTACGCTTTTAAGAACATCCTTTACTGAACTAGAGGACTCACTGTCAGTGATCTCTACAGAAGCCACTGTGTGGAGGAGGCCTTCCTCCTCTCGGCTGCTGCCTCTGTGCACTTAAGAGCTGGCCCCAGCATGACCTCCTTCCCTGCCTTTTCACCTTCACTATCTGTGGGGGCCAGGGCCCCCTTCTCACTGCCTGGTCCCAAGACCCTCCCTCCCCAGGGAGCGCCAACAGTTTTCTTTGTTTTTTCTCCTTCTCCACCAGGAGCTCACAGTCCAACCCAGCATACACCACAGTTCACCTCCACCAGCAAACAGTCTTTGTGTGGCCTGCACGTGGCTGCAGGGCTTGGTGCCATTTACATTATGAGGGCAAACTACTTTGTTGTAATCTACAGCTCCTTTACCCTCATAATTTTCTTTTTTTTTTGGGGGGGGGGGGCAGGGAGACAGGGTCTCATGGAACCCAGGAGGCTGACCTCAAGGGTGACCTTCAACTTCTGATCTTCTTTGCCTCCCAAAGTAGTACACACATTACAGGTGAGCATCACCACATCCACCCGTGTATTTTAGTAAGGTAAAAATTTGTCCAAACTGGTTAACAGTTTTTGGATTTTAAATCTGAGCTTATTTTGATGAGTTGTTTTACTGCTGATAGGCCATTAACAAGGCTCCATTTCACCACAGAGTAGTTTCTGTCTTTGAAACAGGTTCTTATTCTGTAGCCCAGGTTGGTCTGAACTCACTACGTACCTCAGGCTGGCCTTGAACTTGTGGTGACCCTCTAAATGTGAGCACTACCAAGCATACACTCTGTCAGACAAGAGCAGTGGCTCAGTGACTATGCAGACGTTAGAAAAATCTCATCAAAAAATGGCCATCACCCCATGAATTCTTTAACTGAATTATTTTGGAATAGAGGTGACATCAAATGCCAGACTCTAAGCTCTGCTCACACTTCCCAACTATACTGACCACTGTTTTCCTTCCTTGAAGGAAGGACATCTGTTTGCTCTCTCATTTGAAACACTTATGACTCATTACAGGTAAAGATGGAGCCGTAAGCATGTTCATGTGACTTTTATTCTTGAGTATTTGAAAGAAAACATTAGCTATTAGTTCAGTGGTCCTCGCCCTTCCTAATATTGTGACCCTTTAATACAGTTCCTCATGTTGTGGTGACCCCCAACCATAAAATTATTTTGTTGCTACTTCATATCTGTAATTTTGCTGTTATGAACTGTCATGTAAATATCTAACATGCAGAATATCTGATATGCGACCACAAAGGGGTCATGACCCACAAGTTCAGAACTGCTGTATTAGATTGTGGGTGGAATGTTGGCGGAACCCTTGCATCTTGTTGTATTTTGGAAGCTCATGAGGGAAACCAAAAGGATGTCTGCAGGCGTCTGTTGCTAGATCAATAAACGTTTCTGTGTGTGCTACCCCGTCAGGAACGATTGGCCACTGTTAAACAGCTCAGAGAGCAGCTCCGGCATGCACCGTGGACACACTAAGAGCAAGGGACAGCTCATCCTCTTCGCGCAGATCAAACAATCTACTCAGTCAGATTATGCTGAGAACTTTTTGACAACTTTAAGTGGATTAATATCCTCTAAGAGAAAAAAATCATTTAATAATAATAACTCATCAACAAAACTTTTGAAAATGAGTACTCAAAATAAACCAAAGACTGGTCAAGTGTAGCCAGAGCCCACTTTCTTTAGGTATTAAGCACATAGACGTTAAAGTTCACGCTAACCTGTGTGGGCTTTTCTCCTTTCCATTTTGAAAACAAGCTTACTGGTCCTCCTAGACATCTCTGCTCATCCTTTGGTACTTACGAGAGAGCGTGAACTCTGCCTGGACGGCGGCAGAAACTGCCTCACATTCGTAGGTGTCTCCTTTTCAATGGAATGGCGCCTCTGGGGTGGCTGCCGTCTCTCTGGCTGGGGTGTTGATGAGATGGGCAAGAATTTTGGAGGCTCTAAAGATTTAACCAAACAAATGAACTCTCTTAAAAAACAAAATCTTGGATTCTGAATTTTCCAACAGATAACCTTTGCATTGTGCAACAACACTATATTCAAAGAAGAACTTATTTCAGTGGAGAGCTATTTTAAGACGGCAGCTCAGAGGAAAGAGAACTGTTCCAAAAGTTGGTTCTAGATAAACTTCCTACAGAAACAGCAAGGAAAATGGGGGAAAAGTTCTATGCTTTTACTATCCATTCAAGTTCACATTAAAACATATCATGATTAGCCTTAAGAGCTGTATGTGTACCCCCCCACACACACACACACAGACACAAATAGGCGGGCAGTAGTGGCGCACATCTTTAATCACAGCACTCGGGGGGCAGAGGCAGATGGATCTCTGTGAGTTCCAGGCCAGCCTGTTCTACAGAGTGAGTTCCAGGACAGCCAGGGCTATACAGAGAAACCTTGTCCAGAAAAAAAACAAAAAACAAAATAAATACGCAAATAGGGTTTGTTTCTATTTTATGTGTGGAGATTGTGCCTGCGTGTTCATATGTACACCATGTGTGTGCCTGGTGCCTAAGGGGGCCAAAGAGACGGAGTTACAGATACTTGTAAGCTGCCTAACCGAGAGCCACTGCAAGAGCAGCAAGTACTCTTTTTTTTTTTTTTTTTTTTTGGTTTTTCGAGACAGGGTTTCCCTGTGTAGCTTTGCGCCTTTCCTGGAACTCACTTGGTAGCCCAGGCTGGCCTTGAACTCACAGAGATCCGCCTGGCTCTGCCTCCCGAGTGCTGGGATTAAAGATGTGCACCACCACCGCCCGGCTAATATTTTTTTAAACTTTTTAATACTGAAAAAAGTCTGCAAAAATAGTCTCCAAAGTGAGTTCCAGGAAAGGCACAAAGCTACACAGAGAAACCCTGTTGTGAAAAACCAAAGAAAAAGAAAAAAAAGTACTCTTAACTACTGAGCCATCTCTCGATTCCCTAAGAGTATCCCCCCCCACCCCTGAGAAGGTTTCTCTGTGTAACATCCCTGGGTGTTCTGAACTCACTCTGCAGACCAGGCTGGCTTCGAACTCACAGAGATCCACCTGCCTCTGCCTCCTGAGTGCTGGGATTAAAGTCATGAGCCACCACCACTTGGCTCAATGAATTAATTTCTAACCCTTAATGATTTCACATTACTAAAAGCCTTTAGAAATCTCTTAATTTTAGAATTAATTTATTATTATTTAGAATCTGAATACAGATTCAGAATCCCCTGCCTAATAACTATAAAAGTGTTTTTATTACCTACACATGTATTGGGCATGGCTGTACATATGTTATACCCGGCAGGTAAGGAACAAATATGGTTATTTAGTGTTTCTGAGCTTAAATTCAGACTAGGAGGTCATTAATCTAAAAAGTGCACACCCCCACACACACTCTGCTGACTTAACTATTAACTGTCCAGGCAGTTACTAACTGGGAAGGCACCGGAGCCTGTCTGCTCCTGACATGACGTACAGGGTTAGTTCTCTACCCCAATGATGACAGAGCACGGTGGCCCTTGCTCTGGGTCAAGTGTTCTGTAGGGTATGCACTTACTCTTCCTTGTGCACATGGCCTCCAGTACCGGGTCCTCATAGAGGGAGGGAGACGCACTGCTGCTGCTGGTGGACTTGTGCAGGGTTTCCTCCTGAAACAGCAAATTCACACACTTCAGATCCTGAGCTGCTGGATAACATCCTAGTAGACAGACACTTGAACATGAGACACCAAATTACAATGTCAAAGGCTCCAGGAAAACTACAAGGGTTCTAAAATTAGGGATGAAGGTGATGGGACAGGGCGGAGAGATCAAGCCAGTAAGCACCATGGATCTCTGCTTGCTTTCTGCCTTGAGCGCCTGCTGCCTTGGACTCCCTTAATGGTGAATTGTCACCTATAGGCTGATAAACCCATTCTAACCCATGTTACTTTGGAACATGGTATTTGCTTTCTGCCTTGAGCGCCTGCTGCCTTGGACTCCCTTAATGGTGAATTGTCACCTATAGGCTGATAAACCCATTCTAACCCATGTTACTTTGGAACATGGTATTTGCCATAGCAACTGGAAAGCAAACTAGAACAAGAGCTTTATCCACTGGGCTCAGCCCCAAGACTTGCTCTTCTAATGAAAATGAACTTCCCAGTGTTCCATGAGGTCCTGAGAGATGAGGTGCTAGTGCGGGGTGGACTTAGCTGTAGTTCCCATTCCATTTCTAGCTTTTGGACATTATACTTCTGTGCGCATCTGATGTAAAAATATGTTTTGGGCTGGGCAACGGTGGTGCACACCTTTAATCCCAGCACTTGGGAGGCAGAGGCAGGCAGATCTCTGTGAGTTCGAGACCAGCCTGGTCTACAAAGCGAGTTTCAGGATAGGCTCCAAAGCTACACAAAGAAACCCTGTCTTGGAAAAAACAAACAACAACAACAAAACATTTTGGTGTTTAAAAGCAAGGGGTCTGTATGCTTCTCAAGATAGGAGGAAATGTTCAGGTAAACTGGAAAAGTAAGTGGGTAGGGAAGAAGAAAGCGGAGAAGGGAGCGATAGAGGGATGGAGGGAGGAAGGGAGGAGGGAGAAGATGGGCCTCTCCTCCCTTCTTGAGACTTCTACTTGTTCACTGTACACCCTCCGCTAGTCAGCAGAGCCACCACAGACACAGACATAGAAGGGATGAGGAAGATGTGTGCATGATGAGTCTGGCTAGTGTCTTAACATGTCTTAACTTTATTTTCTCCTTCTCAAAACAAAGATGACAGTCATGAATTTTAAGGTTGTTGACTTTCTTACTCCTACTTAGAATCTAAGACTATAGATCTCAATTTCAGTAGCTCTTTCCTGAGCATATCCACTACACTGGTCTGTAGTAACAACAGTAACTATCCTTCCTGCTAGCCACATGAACTTCAATCTTATCACTACTGACTGAACCATGAAGAGAAGAGGAAAGAGCTCAAGGAAGTGTGGGGGCGGGGGGAGGGCGTGACGGGGCGTGGGGGGGAGGGTCAAAGGGCCTCTCCATGCCTGGCATCCTTACCTCAGAGTCAGAGCTGTCCAGCTCAGCCAGGGTCGGGGCTTTGAGAAGCTTCTTCCGCTGTGCGGGCCCTTGCAGGGCAGCACCTACCCCATTTTCTTTCGTTTGAGATGTTAAGCCTCCATTCACCATAGATGATTCCCCAACATTCTTTGGAGATTCTGGGGTAGTGACATCTAGTAAGAGAAAGGCAAAAGCTCACCTTTTCTTAAGCCAGGAAAGGTAATCTGTGTTAGAAGCACAACCAGGTGACAGCATTTCCATGTCACACAAATAAAACACAAAGGCTCAGTATGGTGATGCCATGCCTGTGCATATGGAACATTTGTTAAAGCTATTGTCAGATTACAGGAAAATTTAAAATGAAGAACTGTATATCCACATTTGTAGTTTAGAACTGAGAGTTGGGAGAAATCCTAGATAAGTGAAATCAACTGAGGCTTACAGAAGCTGGCTGTACTCATGCTACAGGGCCAGTGGTGGGTAGAGGAAAGACGCAGCACACACTGTCTCCCTAGGGTAAGATCTAAAAATGTCTTGTCCTAAAAATCAGGGAAGCTAAGATCTATACTCCTATAAACACATTTATGTAAGCACAAAGAATCTGGGGCACATCTCCTCAACACATCAGATTTAAATATTTAGGGCTCACATCTGAATGAGAAAGCCCTTCGACATCCGAGAGAAAACACAGCAGTGCACAGCTGGCCTGACAGAGACAGGGCTCCAAGTCTACCTGGACTGCTAGCTGTCTGGGTAAGCTCTCTAACCTCCGGCTCCTCCCCGTAAAGCAGAGGAGTGCAGATGTAGCTGGTTGTGAGGATTAAGCAGGTTAGTACAGTCAGTGTTCGCCTATGTTGGTCAATCTAACACTGGTTTCAGCTCTCCTTCTAAGCAACCCAAGCCCTGGGCTGACAGTGGTGTGGACCACAGCTGATCCCCAAGGCCTGCTTTTTGGCACTCTAACCTCGAATCCTCCCATGAAAGCGGAGTTGATTTTCTTGAGCATTTCAAACAAAGACTTAACATGGATTACCTCAAATAGCTTGTTGGAGCCCACTAGATTTCCTAGTGGCTGTACCCAGCAGGACTGCGTAAGAGGTTGATTGGACCACAGGCCTGAGTACCAGGTGTTTGTGAGGGTCTAACTAGTAACAGGGAGGTCTTTTGATCCACTCCTTGGCATTGTTATAGAAAGCCCTTCGAATAAAGTTCTGGGCTGGTGGATAAGGATCCAGGCCCACCCAAGTCTATCCTGTGTTTTCTCTCCACTATATTTCTAACTAAGTCTCTTATCCCTCATTCCTCAAGAGTTGCTGGGGTAAATAAGTATGGGGGCTGGTCCCCCACAATAGCTAACTATAAAACTGGAGAAGTGAAAATGTGGCAATCCGTGCATAATTTAGTGTGCAGACCAGAGCAATCACCTGCTCTTTGCATACAGAATCATCGATGAAGCTTTTGTTGGGTAAAGGGCCTTCTAGACACTAAACTGAGAAAGACTTTGGGAGGCGAAAGCATTGTAATTGGAGGTTATTTTCCTCTCAACAAGTGATATCTATATCCCTGAAGTAGAAAACACTCAGTATTTAAGTATGTTCTTATTAATTTTTTAAAAATGGGGTCTAATGTATACCAGGCTGGCCTTGAACTCACTATGTAGCTGAGAAGGATCACCTTCTGATCCTCCTGCCTCCACTTCTCTTGTGCTAGGATTACAAATGTGCACCACCATGCTCAGTTTTTATGATGCTAGGGATCTTACCCAGGGCTGTGTACATGCTAGGCTAGTATTCTACCAACTGAGCTATATCTCTAGTCCCCTTATAAATGTATTCTTACATTTTTCTTGACATTATTTAAAGGAACAATATATATCATTTCCTATTACAATGATATATTATTTAATATTTACAATTTCTGGCCAGGTGTGGTGGTAAACGTTTGTAATACACAAGGCTAAGGCAGGAAGGCTTACTATGAGCTTGATAGCCTGGGATACATTGCAAGTAGCAGGCCATCTACTAGGACAAAATAATTTAATAGCTGGGCAGTGGTGACACAAGTCTTTAATCCCAGCACTTGGGAGGCAGAGTCAGGTGGATCTCTGTAGTTTGAGGCCAGCCTGGTCTGGAAAGCTAGTTCTGGGACAGCCAAGGCTACACAAAGAAACTCTGTCTCAAAAAAGAAAAAAAAAAAAAAGAAAAAGAATAATAATTTTATGATTTTTATAGATCAGGAAGGCCAGGAAGGCCAGAGAACAGGCCCTTCAAAAATTGTAGAAGATTTGAATAGGCTAGAAAAGATGGGAGGACTGAAGGAACAAGAGGAGAGAGAAGAGAAGAAAAGGGAGAAGACAGGGCTTAATAATTTATAATAAAAAATTTTTGAGCCCTGGCTTGATATGTAGGCTACCTTCCGGATGCTGGGGTCACAGGTCCACACTAGTAGAACCGGCTGGGGGAAGAGCTAATGAAGAGAACCTGACACTGTGTTCACATATTTATTTACTTTGTTATTACCACCCCAGGCATTAAGTAGCTAAGACAAATTGGTTGTATAAAGTAAAAGGGGAAAATGGAAAAGGTAGCAAGATTTTATACAAATTGTAAAGGTAAAAATCATTAAATAACCCTTTCATAAGGACATATAGGGAAAGGTACTTTAGAAAAGCATTTTAAAAGTTTTCCAGAAGATGGAAAGCCCTCAGACAAAAGATGGTAGATGACTAACTTCTATTCAAGACAACAGAAGCCAGACTTGGTAGTGTGATCCGAGCACTCGAGAGGCTAAGGCAGGAGGATTGTCAGGAGGCTAGCCTGGGCCAGAGTAAGAGCCTGTTTCCAAACCAACCAACCAAACAACAACTAATAAAAGGAAAAAAGAAAAGAGGTAGTAAGTGTTGAATGTGATCCTAAAGAGTACACTTACAGTCCCAGAGGCAGAGGCAGGAGGATCTCTCTGAGTTCAAGGCCAGCCAGCTCTACATAGTGAGTTCTAGGGTAGCCAGGGCTACACAGTAAGACCCTGTTTCAAAACAAACAAAACACAAACACAAAACCAAAATAAAGAACTATACGAAAGAAAAGAAGAACTGGGCACATTCATGTGCCTCCTTAGCCACTCCTGCTCCAGCACAAGCTCGGGAGACAACTCGCCTCCCACAGAGGGTGAGCAACAGGAATGAACCCAGCCCCCAAGACTGGGCTCACACTGTCAAGGCAAAGAGATTTTACTGGCTACATATTCATTTACTATCCTGTAAAAAAAACCTCAACTATTACATCACACCTACATTTTTTTGTTCATGTTACTGCTTAAGAAAATTCAGAAGTCATTTAAGGTAGATTGATTTTTAAAAAATATTTTTATTTTATGTGTACGAGAGTTTTGCCTACATGTATGGCTGTACATCAGGTATGCACCTGTATAGACCAGAAGTGGTTGTCAGATTCCCCCGGAACTGAAATTACAGATGGTTGTGAGCTGCCATTCAGGTGCTGGGAATAGAACCTAGGTCCTCTGGAAGAGTGACCTATTAGTCCCCTCAACCACTGAGCCATTTCTTCAGATCCAGGGTAGATTACAATGTTTAAATTGTGTTGATAGTGTTAATATCATTTTGATTAAAAATATTTAAATAGTGTTGGTGTGATGGCTATTCTTGGTTGTTAACTTGACTACATCTGGAATTAACCAAAACCCAAACAGCTGGGCACACCTGTGAGGGATTTTTCTTAATTAAGTCATTAGAAGCAGGAAAACCCACCCTAAATCCTGATCTTTTTGGGTGGGAAGATCTACCTTAACTGGGCCACACCTTCTGGTGGCAGCCTACATAAGGGCACAGAAGAAGAAGAGCTTGTTCTTTGCCTGTTTGCTTTCACTCTAACTGGCAAGTTCACTCCCTCACTGAGACACCCAGCCTCTTGGACCAAACAACTTTAGATTCTTGCATATTCAGACAGCCGACAGCCATTGTTGTGATAATCGGACCACAACTTGTAAGCTAAAACACTCTCTTAATTCATATTTGTGTAGGTTATCTACATATAATACATATTATGTATATAATTCATTCTATCAGTTCTGTTTCTCTACAGAATCCTAACTAAAACAACTGGCAAAAACCAAAGCCTGGTATGGTGGTGCATGCCTGCAATCCCAGCACTTGGGAGGCTGAGGCAGGAGAATCGCCACGTTCACTGATCAAGGTCTGCTTGGCATACAAACAAACTCAAAGCAAGCCTGAGAAACCCTGCCTCAAACAAAGAGACTCCGTTGGGAAAGTGCTTGTTTAGTATGCACAGGCACCGGGTTCAAGGCACACATCCACTCAGGCATGCTAGTATTCCCTGTAATCTCAGTGCTCATAAGTGAGGGCAGGAGGGTCAGAGGTCACCCCCGGCTATGCAGCAAGTGTGAATCAGCCTGAGCCACGGGAGACCCCGTCTCAACAAACAAAACAAAACACACTTAAAAAAAAAGTACAGCGCTAGGGAAGTAACCAGGGGGCTCAGCACTTGCCCACCCTGTACAGCACTCTGGGAATTCAAGCCACATTAGTCCCCCACACAGACACAACTTGGCAAAATAACGTATGAACTGAAATTGAGGGAAAGCCACTAAATGACAAAGGCTGCCCTGGATTCAATTAACTGTCAACGTAGGGGACAGGAGAAGCTTTCCAACGGCTTGATGGTCCCCTGAACAATATGCTGAGACCAGCAGCTGTCCCGAGGCTCACTGACAGAGAGGTAGGAAGTTGAAAGCTTTGAGGGGAATGTGACTGGTAAAAAGTTCTGCCAGGAGGCTTCCGGTGGGCTCCAGACCAGACACTGTGCAAGTCTCATTTCCTATAAGACTTGGCACAGGGGTTGGGGATTTAGCTCAGTGGTAGAGTGCTTGCCTAGCAAGCACAAGGCCCTGGGTTCGGTCCCTAGCTCAGAAAAAAAAAAAAAAAAAAAAAAAAAGACTTGGCACAATATATTTTAAGGAATTTGATTATTTGTATTTACTTGAAATAATAAATACTACTATTTCAGTGTATTAAGTGAGAAAAGTCAAACATTTTTTTTTTTTTTTGAGACAGGGTTTCTCTTTGTAGCCCTGGCTGTCCTGGAACTCACTCGGTAGACCAGGCTGGCCTCCTGGGATTAAAGGTATGCACTACCATACCTGAAAAGAGTCAAATTCTTAAAGGAAGAATTTCTTGAGGAAAAAAATGATAATATCTATAAGCAGAGCAAATGTTAGAGACATAAAATAGAGATGATTTTATAAATTACCATATTTTAAATTCAGAGTCTAAAAGGCATACCCTTCATATTAAATACTTGAATAACTTTGTGTCTGCTGATTTACTTAGAGGAAAGGTGACTAGAAGAACACGGATTATATAGCTAATATTTGCAAAGGGAAAATAAACCAGACTTACCTCAATTGACGCTGAATGGTTTATTCGGATTTTCACTAAGAAATATTTCTAAGACACCCCTGAACACAAGAATATACTTCCTTATGTCCCGCTCTGCACTCAAGTTCAAAGTCGTTATCTATGCTACATGTGTAGACTGTTTACTCCTTAGTTTGTTCATTTTTCTACTATGAAGATGCACTTTAGTCTTTAAAACTGAAGACTGGATTAATCTTTCCCACTTATCATCAAATGCAACAATGAAAACACGTAAGCAGCACAAGCAGCCGACAGGGAAGCTCTGGGAACCACACGGACACCACCAAGGCACAGACAGACTACAGCAGACGATGAACACGGACAACAAATCTGTGCGGCCCTGTTTGTTCCTGACACAGGGCACCATGAGCCTGTAAGAACACCAGAGATCATGTGCAAGAGAACACACACTGTCCTGATCAGCCACACTCCAGCCTGCAATCCGTATGTTTACGTAGCCTTCTGCTCCTTATACAACCAATGGAAACATGAGCAGCAGATATCCAGAGTGACAGTGGCCAGCTTTTAGGGATTGGCCATAGCACACATGGTCCAAAATTTTGGTTGTATTTTCCAGTCTAAAATTTTTACAGGTTCACTGCACGAACGGTTCCTAAAATAAATAAAATTAACTAAATGGATAAAGAAAATAGAAAAGGCTCTTTGGTGGTCAGTCAAAAATAGTTAAATGAAGACCAAAATATTAGTCATGCCTGAGAGCTACAAAAATAAACAGAAAATTAAAAAACATGTGGAAACTAGCTTGTAGTTAGAAGACAGTAAATATTCAATAATGACACTAGAAAAAAATACTAGAACTCACTGGCTTGTTAAACATGAATTTATATGCCAATAATTCTTTGTAACTTAAGAGGTATTTCACAACATTTCAAGGAACATTCTGGAAAAATACATCTTACCTCATTTTAGCTTGAAACAGTGACTTGTGAAATTAAGAATTTAAATTTGAAAAATAAATATAAGAATTATGAAAAATATGAAAATTTGCTCATAAATATATTTACATTTTTATCTTAAACGGATCTAGTTTTATAATCAAATATAGCCATTTTCGGTTATTCATTGAACCACTATCCCAGAGTACTAAACAGAAATTGTAAAACACACTGTAAACTTAGGGCACACATCAGAGGAGGCCCTGACAGTGATCTTCTGTGACCAGCACAGAGCCATGAATGACAGGCTCTACCCATTAAGCAGAGGGGAACAGTGGGCAATTTCTGCCCACTGAGGCTCTCAGTGTTTTAAAGAACGGGGCACAGTTTCTTTACAGTTTTTTGGTTTTGTTTTGTTTTTTTCTGTTTCCTTACGGAAAGGTCTGACCCAGTGAGAGCTACCACATGCTGGGCAGCCATATTCACAGGCTGCCTGGGGCAGCCCAGCTCTTCTGGGAGGCTGCACATTCACTGTGGTTCTACTTAGGTGTACTGCTTTGAAATAGGTAGGCTACTTTATTTTACTGACCACAGCTTAGAAGAAAGCTTTTCAATTTTCTTTTCTGACATGTCTAAACAAGCAGACAAATGAATGTGATTCACAGAAACCACACAGCCCATGTCAGGTGTGAAAGTGCTTTTTTTTTTTTTTTTTTTTTTTACCTGACAAGTCAAAACTGTGAGACATGCTAAGTGGCCGCACTGCTGAAAAAAAGAAAACAAACAATAAAGAGAAAGTAATTCAGCCATTAAGGATACACAGGGAGACAGGACAGGGAGAAGGGTCAGAGCTCTCACTGGCAACCCTTGGAGGCTAGCTAGAAGCTAGTGGATACAATTCTGAAATACAATAAAACCACGCAAGAGTCTTAATTCCAGTCCTATGAAAATGATAGAATAACAATATGAAGAAGAAAGTAACATTTAAAAAATACATTGAGAATGAAAACAAGATAAAGAGAAAAAAGATGAACCTCATTCCACAAGAACTGATAGCATTCCTTTTGTATGCAGAGGTCAATTGTATTCAAAAGTTATGTTCATCATATAATAAGTTTGTTGTAAATAATAGTATTTGATGATCAGGAACTAAGTGGTTAAGTATTTCCATCCTAATGTGTAAATTAAGAGTTTTAGATGTCTCAGGAAAGTGGAGAGGGATTTGTGTTGATGAGAATAATTTTCCACCTGCCATTCAAAAAAAATAAGATACTCAGTTCAACACTCAAATATATTCCAGATTTCCCTTGCTCAGGATAGCAAATAAAATAACACATATTCTCAAACAACTCTTTAATCAAGTTTACTAATATCTTTTATTGAGCTCTCTTCTGGTACACGAACATAACTTTTGAATAAACTCACCACCTCATACAATAGGAATGCTATCAATTCTTGGGCAATGAAATTCATCCATCTCTCTCTTTCTCTCTCTCTCTCTCTCTCTCTCTCTCTCTCTCTCTCTCTCTCTCTCTCTCTCTCTCTCTCTCTCTCCCTCCCTGTTAAGCTAATTGAACCTGGGCTTTAAGCAAGGTAGACAATATTCTACCAACTCTGCTACATTCTTGGCTTGCCTTTTTTTGCTATTTGTTTTGGGTCGGAGTGAAATCCCTAAATGAGGCTCTCATTTTTCAGCTCCATATACCACCAAAAGGACAAAGGGGAAGGATCATAGTAATTAAGATGTTTAGAAAAGTACCAGTGATGTGAAAGAGGTGGAGGTACAATAACAGTAACTTCAGACTTGCTAGGAAAAAAATTGGAAATGGCCAATACAACAGTAGGAGAATAGGTAGATACATCATTTAGACATTAGTTGGGAGATCATGTTCTAATAAATGTTTTGATCATGTTTTATCTGATTATGTTTTGATTTGTTTTAATGATGAAAGATGTTCAGGCCATAACCAATGATAACCCAAGAAAATAACATGTTGTAGATTGGTCATTATTTAAATTTTTTAGCTTTACTTTTTATACATGAACGTGTGTGTTTCAGAACACTAGCTGAGCCAGTGAGCAGCCACATACATAAGCAGCACTCCTCCATGGTGTCTGCTTCAGTGCCTGCCTGAGTTCCAGTCCAGACACCCCACCTGGAAGTGAAATCTGCAGTAAATCCATTCCCCCCCCCCCCTTAAACTGCTTTTGGTCAAAGTGTTTATCAAAGCAAGAGAAAAATCAAACTAGAAGCAATTATTGTGATACATAACTAATGATGGATAGAGGATAAAAAAAACATGGTCATCTCAAAACTTCAGAAAAAGCATTTGACAAACTAGAACACCCTCACACTGAAAACTCAAAAAGCTGGGAATACAAAGACATTACTTTGCTATAATAAAGCCTACATATGAAAAGTCCACATTACATTCTCCTCACAGTGCTGACATCAGAAACAAAGCAAACATGGCCTTTCTTGTGTTCTTCATAGTACTAGGAGTCCTGATTAAAGCAATCGGGCAAGAAAAAAATACAGACAGACAGACAGAGAATATAAATGAACAGATAAACCAGTTAGAAAGGAAGAATAAAACTGTCCCAGTTTACAGACATAATCTTATATAAAGGAAATCCTAGAGATGTCATTAAAAAACAAAACAAAAAAACAGTTGAAGCTAATAAATTCATGGGCTAGAGAGATGGCTCAGCAGTTAAGAGCACTGGCTGCTCTTCCAGAGGACCTGGGTTTGATTCCTAGCACCCATATGGCTGCTCACAACTGTCTGTAACTCCAGTCCCTTTTCTGATGTCCTCTTCTAGACTCCACAGGGATCAGGCACACCCCTGGTGCACAGACTGACATACAGACAAAACACCAACACATATAAAGGAAAACACTAATATAAATCTTTTTTTTGGGGGGGGGGTGTTTTTTCGAGACAGGGTTTCTTTGTGTAGTTTTGGTGCTTGTCCTGGATCTCGCTCTGTAGACCAGGCTGGCCTCGAACTCACAGAGGTCCTCCTGCCTCTGCCTCCCGAGTGCTGGGATTAAAGGCATGTGCCACCACTGCCCAGCCAAAAACTCTTTTCAAAGTGCTATTAAATTCAGTCAAGTTTGTTGATAGAAAGTAAACATAAGACAAATGTATTGTGTTGATATAACACATGTGAAAAGAAACACAAGAAAACAATATTACTTGTTACATCACAAAAATAATAAACCAGGAACATTAATAACATGGAACATTATAAGACACAAAGATGGTCTGTGCTCATAGATTGGAAGAATTAATATTGTTAAAATACCCATATACCAGCCAGGCGGTGGTGGCACACGCCTGTAATCCCAGCACTCGGGAGGCAGAGGCAGGCAGATCTCTGTGAGTTCGAGGCCAGCCTGGTTTACAGAGCTAGTCCAGGACAGGCTCCAAAGCTACAGAGAAATCCTGTCTCGAAAAGCCAAAAACAAAACAAAAACAAAAACAAAAACAAAACCCAAAAGAAACAAACAAACAAAAAACCCCATATACCAGCTAGGTGGTGGTAGCACACATCTTTAATGGAAGCTCTTCGGAGGCAGAGGCAGGTGGATCTCAAAGTTCGAGGCCAGCTTGGTCTATAGAGCAAGTTCAAAGACAGCCAAGGCTACATGGAGAAACCATCTCTAAAAACCATTATATACATACCATATAACCACTGGGCACAGAGGCACAGGCTTTTAATACCAGCATTTGGGAGGCAGAGGCAGGTGGATCTCTCTGAGTTTGATACCAGCCTGGTCTACACAATGAGTTCAGGATGGCTAGGGCTACATGGTAACCCTGTCTCAAAAACAAAACAAAACAAAACAAAACAAAACAGCAAACATCCATATACCCAAAGCCATCAACAGATTCAACTCAACAGCCCTCCTGAAAAAAAAAAAAAAAATCCGTGTTTCTTTTTCTTCTCCTCTCCCTGTGCCCCTTCTCTTTGTTCCTCCTCTCTCCTCATTCTAGGGCTACACACTGTATAGCCCAGGGTGGCCTCGAATTCATGATCCCTTTATCTTCTGCCATCCAAGTGTTGGGATTATAGATGTGCGTTCCTATGAAAATCCTTTTTCTTCTCCTCTTTCCTTTTTTTTTTTGAGGCAGGGTCTCACCATGTAGACCAGGTTGGCCTCAAACTACAAAAAGATCCATCCACCTCCTCCGCCTCTCCAGTGTTAGCATTAAAGACATGTGCCACCATGCCTAGGGATTAATTTTTAGAGCCTCATTTATGCTAAGTAAGCACTCAACCACGGAGCTATAGCCCCGGGCCTCCAGAGAATCTTCTTTTTAAAAACGATTTTCTTAAAGATTTAATTTTGTATGTCTGAATGTTTTGCCTCATGTAATCATGCACATCAGGTATATCCATGTACATGCCCTCAGGGGTCAGAAGCCTGGGAGGGGCTGTAGCACACTCCCTAGAACTGAGTTACAGGCAGTTTTAAGTTGCCATGTGAGTACTGGGATTTGAGAGGATCCATGTCCTCTCAAGAGCAGCCAGCGCTCTTACCTGCTGATTTGTCTCTCCAGCCTCCTGCCCCCTCCATGGGAATCTTTAGTAGAAAAAACCATGCCTCAAATTCTTACTGTGTATGGTTTGAAGGTCAATGTCCCCTCTAGGCTCATGTTTGGGGGCCTTGGAGCCTTCAGAGGGCAGGGACTGACTGCCAGACGTCAGGTCGCGAGGGGAGGTCTGGGAAGCACTTCTCCTCCTCATCTGCTGCACACTCCTGACATTCTGCTGTTACAGGACTCTCACAGTTGAGAGGCAGCTTACTTATGGGGGAAAGGAAATCGCTGACCATCACTTCCTGGGGTTAATGTTCAAAATACTAACAAATGCTAGTAGCTCAAAAATAAAATAACTGATGGCCCTGATTTAAAAAAAGCAAAGAACCTAAACAAACATTCCAAAGGTGACATGAAATAGTTCATGAACTACATGAAAGCGTACTCAAATGTCAATCATCAATCACTAGGGAAATGAAAATCCAAATGACATGAGAAATCACCTTCCATGTCAGGACTGCCACTCATGCAAACGCCGTGACCCCAGTGGTGGAGGGGTGGAGACAGATGGATTCCGGAGGACTGCTGGGCCAGCTACCTTAGCTGCAACACTGCGCTCGGAATGCAGTGAAAACCCGTCTCAAGACATGGGGTAGAAGATGGCAGCAGACCCTCATGCTGACCGCTGGACTCTGAGTGTGCACACACACAAGTACCCACACACCCACCACACCCACACTTAGAAGGGTTCTGAAAGAAATGGAGTGATACTATGTAGTGGGTAGCCATTCCAGCTTTGATCTGGAAGTTCCAACCCCCATTGAGACTTCGGCAACTGTCATGTCTACAAGGCGGGGCCAGGGGAGGCACCTGGAGACCCGAGAGCTGGATGGGCCAGTGCTCTCTCTGGTCCGGGACCCTGAACAGTGGAGGTGGATCGAGCAGAGCTCCAGAGAACACCACTGGATTGTTATACACCTTCCCCAGACCACGTGACCTACCTATCCCTTCATTTGTAAGTGACGCTATTAAATAAATATCCTTTTAACTACGTGGAGTGGCCTTAATAATTTCACCAATAATACTATGTATCTATCATCTACCGTTGTACACATTAGTTCATAAGGTTTCTGTTGCCGCTGTCAGCACGATCTTACTTAGTTCTTACAGAAAATGTAACAGACGCAAGGAGACCTTGTACCCCTGCCTGTGCTGCAGGTTGTCAGGATGAGAAAGGGAGAGAGCGTCTCTGCAAACCGCAGCATCAAGCTGGCAGTGCCCCGCCACTGTACCACAGTGCTCTCGGGTAGTTCAACTTCAGAGAGGAGAGAACCGTCCGCCACACGAATCTCAAGTGCAAACAAATGGGACGGTCATGTTAGTGAGCAACAGTTGGAGGAGAGGGAGGGAGGACACAGGAGAGAGGAGGAGTCCAGAGACAAGGACTAAGAATCTGTGGGTCACTCTTAAGTGGTCCCTGAGCACAGGAAGTGGGGACTCACCAAGTCGGCTCCGTCTAATCTCTTCTGGTGAGACAGGCCGCAGCTTTCTTTCTGCTTTGATCTCCTCTAATATTCTTTCATGGAGGCTCCGAGGTCGTGGAGGGGTTGGTTTCAATTTTCTGGCTGAGGCCTTGAAAGGGAAGTGCAATGGTTAGAGACTTGATTAGCTGTTCTTTTTTTTTTTTTTTTTTTATTTATTTATTTATTTATTATGTATACAGCATATGTGACTGCAGGCCAGAAGAGGGCATCAGATCTCGTTACAGATGGTTGTGAGCTACCATGTGGTTGCTGGGAATTGAACTCAGGACCTCTGGAAGAACAGCCAGTGCTCTTAACCTCTGAGCCATCTCTCCAGCCCCCAGCTGTTCTTAATATAGTTATTCATACAGTACAGATTTATGAACTGTACTTCACTGACTGTAACATTGTCCAATAAAAGACTATTCAAGTCATTTAATAAATTATATACATATAATTCCTTTTGTGTGCTTACACATCAGTGGAGGTCAGACATCAATTCAAGGGAGTGCGTTTACACCTTCCACTTTGTGAGGTCCTGGGCAAAGGTCCCAGATCAACCATCAGGCTGGTGCAGACACCTTTACCTACTGAGCTGTCTCTCAAGCCCCAATGTCAAGACTTCTAATGCAACAGGAGATTCCTGGGCCTCCCAGTGACTTGATCACATGTGCTCAGGTAAATTCAAGTAGTCAGTTCTGCTAAAGTTATAGCCATGTCCCCTCAAGGCCACTGTTTTGGAAACTAACTTTACTGCTGTCCTTTTGAGACTCAGTCTTATTCTGTAGTCCAGACTGGTATCAAACTTGTGGCAACCCCAGCCTCAGCCTCTAGAGTGTTGAGATTATAGGGCGAACCACAATACCTTTCCAAAAGCAACATTTGTAATTCACCACCTTAGATTATCATTGTCTTCGGTCTATTAATGAGGACACCGAGGCAGAGAGAGGCAGGTTAACTGGCTTAGAGCTCAATCAAGCTAGACTGTGGGGCTAGTGTGGACTATCATGTTCCTATGACCTCTCCCTACTGCACCAACATTTCCCCCTTCTTTCAGAAAGATCTAAAAGGATAACTGATTATGCAAGAATCTACAAACTGGAAGAACACTGATTTACCCTCGCTGTTACTTTACGTACATAGGCCTGACATGGTTTGGTGGGAGCTGGCTACTAAGCCAGGAGGAAAAGAGTAAGGAAAACACAAACAGCATTTCAAACAGTATTCTGATTCCATGGTTTTTCATTAGGGAAAACCCTGCCAACAGACTGTTAACATAAAAGTGAGTGCACATTTAAGTGTAAAGCAGTGTCAGTGTGACTGTGGTCTAAGCAGTGTAGTAGCATGATTTGAGTTGGAAAGGCAACTCATGCCAGAAACTATGTGGTATTAGTTTTCAGCTGTTATAGCAGGTATTCAGACAGATTGTGCACTATGACTCAGACTGCTTCGAGTGAAAACATACCAAATAACTGTATTAAATAAGTGAAGGTATGTCTCTGTGCTTTAGACTGTAATTTACAGGTAGGCTTCATACTCTCAAGGGAGAGCTTGGTAGAGAGCTACAGACCCATCCCTGTGGAGAGTGTGTTAAGTTACATACTGGATTTAAAGGGGGTCTTGATCTGATGAAGTCAAGGATGATCTCATGAGCACTCTTTCTTAACCGAGGGGGAATGTCACCATTTACCTAAAAAGAGACAAAAGAACAAAAACAAAACAGGTATGTTAATCAAGAAATTGTCACTGTATGTTCAGTGACTAAGATTCTGACTTCCCAGATGGCACAGGTGTGACTCTGTCTTTCTTAAGGGGTAGGTTTTTGAGATAAGGTCTTGTGTACCCCAGGCTGGTTTTGAACTCACAGGCAGTGGAAGGTGACCTTGAACCTCCCAACTTCTTGTCTCTACATCCAAAGCACTGGGGTTATAGGTATGTGCCATCCATCACACACGGCTTTGTTTCTCAGTCTTACTTAGACAAAACAGGCTGAACTACCACCTCAGGCCCGGCCCTCCCCCATGACAGCCACACTGGGATCTACCTCACACCACTCCCTTCTCCATGTCTCCTATACTAGGCCACAAGGCAGCACCAGCAGCAATCACTGGAGAGCCCCGCCCAGCATGTGAGTGCCAGTACCTAGCTTAGGAAGGGGAGCTGCAGGACCTACCAGCAGAACCAGAGGCCTGATGTGGCATGATCCTTACTTGTGGATTTCCTGGTGTGTAAATTTTTTTAAAATCCACCGATATTATACAACTTAATCAGACATTCTTATACTTAGAATTCTACTTCTAATATATCCTTCTAAATAATCTTCATATGCTTTTAATATTCTTTCCATCACAACAAGAAGATGAGAAAGTGGAAAAAGTTAAGTTGGCTTGCAAGTTCCAACATCCACACAAACACATCACACGAGCTGCTTTTCTGGTGTTTTTGTTATGTAGCCTAGGCTGGCCTCAAACTGATAGGTAGCTAAGAATGACATCAAACTCCTAATCCTCCTGTCTCCAACTCCCAAGTGCTGAGATTATGTGCATATGCTACCACTCCTGGCTTTCTACCATCGGGTCTCAACCCACTATGGACCAGCACTCATTTTGAGGACAGCAGGTAAGCTAGAGTAGGTAAAAAACACTGCTCCAGGACCAGCAGATCATCTCAGTCCACAGAATACTTGACAAAACAAAACAACTGAAGCAAGAAATGATTCCAGGTGGACAAATGGTATATTTAAAGAAAATACAGGAACTTGATCTTATTTTCGGGGCACAATGGCTTACAAATAGAAACCTTCTAATATACAAAAAGTGATTCCTTTGAATTATTTTAAAACTACCCTGAACTGAGGCTGGACAGATGGCCGCTCTTCCAGAGGATCCAGGGTCAGTTCCCAGCACCCACATGGAAACTCACACCTATCTGTAACTCCAATTCCAAGGCTTCTGACACTCTCACACAGATATACATGCAGGCAAAACACCAATACATAAAATAAGAATAAATTATTTAAAAAATAAACAAAACTATCCTGTGAACTCTGCATTGTTTCTTAAGTAAAAAGTTTTAGGTAGCTGAATTTGAAGTAAAACAGATAAAAGTAAGTTGCCACCCACCCAATTCTCACACTGTACAGCCTTCCCTTTGGCACCTCTCTGGAAATGAAGTCTTGTGACTCACCCATGCTACACTTCAGTAGCTGCTCAAAGCTGAGATGGACACTTCTCTGCTAATGCCAAACACTGACAAGGTTGAAAGAACTCTATCATCTGACAATATGGCCCTGGCTCACGTAAAGAAAACAGCTTCTTTAGAACCACGTGAAGCTATAATCTTAGAATTAGAATTACATCAAATATGTGTATCTGACTTTCAAACCACAAGATGGCTTACAAGTATATTAGACAACGTGGCAGTATTTATTAGTCCTTAGACCGGTGGTTCTCAACCTATGGGTCCCATTCCTTTTGGGGTTCACATATCAGAGATCCTGCATATCAGATAGTTATATTAAAATTGATAATTAGTTATGAATTAGCAATAAAAATAATTTTTTAGTTGGTGGTCACCACAGCATGAGGAACTGTATTAAAAGGTTAGGAAGATTAAGAACCACTGCCTGTTTACAGACATGTATATCCACTGAACCAGTAATTGTATGGCTAGAACTTATATTAAGAAAAATTAAAAACAGTAAATCAACAATAAGAGATTAGCTCAACTTTGGTTTGCCCATGTTATAGATTACTTTGGGCTATTAGTAACTGTAGACAGTGGGCTGGGGGCATGGCTTAGTAGTTAAGAGCTCTTGCTGCTCTTCCAGAGGACCCGAGTCCAGTTCCCAGCACCCACACTGAGTGGCTCACAACTGCCAATGTGTGAGTCCTGGCAGGTGTCAACGCTGGCAGTGATCCGAGAAGAGGTAAGAACGAAAACCTGGTGCCAGGCAGTTCACTGTCAGATATTTAAATCTCAGTACAATTTGGGGAAAGGTTTCCAGGCAACCATCAGTCCAATCAGTCCAATTACAGGTATACAATAAAGCTTAAGGTGTGACAGCATAGAAACTCTTTTACAAAGTACATGTGACCATGAGGGTGGGTTCTATAGCTAAAAGGCCTAGAATCTGACCAATAGCATAGAGGTCAACAGGCCATAAAGTATATGTGACATCTCCCCTAAGGATGGGTAATGGTCTAGGGAGGGAAAAGTCTGGCTTAATCATTTTGGGGAATTTGAGTGACGTCTGCCTCTATAGCAAAAAGGTCACCAGGTCCTTAACACAATCCACTCTCAGACTTCTGGGCAGGAAAACAGGTACTTTATCTCCTTCATTGAGAAGAGGCCCCTGTGTTTAACATTCCTGGTTTTCCTTAATGCTAGTCTGTGAGTACAAGGGCCTCTGTGCCCCCAACATGTCTATAACTCCAGTTTCAGGGGATCTGATCCCTCTGGTTTCCAGAGGCACCTGCCCTCATGTGCATTTACCTACACACAGACACACATATGTACACATGACTAAAATGTAAGACAATAAATCTTTTACAAATCGTGGACTGCATTAGCTACATAAAGTTAGGTAGATTTGTGAGAGCAGAAGTGGGACTAGTTGAGGAGAGGGGGATGAACAAAGGACAGCAATATCTAAGTATGACCATGTCATAGTGAACCTTTTGCATGCTAATTAAAAAAGAATGAGAAGTGGACTGAATGTAAAAGCTTTTCACACGCTGTGAACAATGTAGTCAGCAGTACAGACACAGCAGAATCTGTAATGTGGCAGAGATGTGCACATGCTCAATCAACAGGGAAGCAGCCACGCAAAACATCACCAGAAAACAATACAAAAAACAACTTTGGTTGCCTCTAAGAAATAAACACATGAGAGGGCAACTTTTCAAATGCAAACCCTAGTTTCTTCATTTAGAATAATGAAAATGCATTACGTACTTAAACTAAATTAACTAAGATGGCTTAGGGAGAGCACTGGCTGCAGAGGGCCTGGGTTCTACTCTCAGCACCCATGTAGTTGCTCACAACCATCTGTAACTCCAACTCCAGGGGATCTGGCACCTTCTTCAGCCCCTTGGACACCAGGTACACACACAGTGCACTTATGTACATGCAGGTAAAGTACTCAAACGCATAAAATAAACAAATAAATCTTAAAAAAGAAAAAAGAAAAACAGAAATGTGGAACACGAATAAGCTCAAAAGTGAAGGATGTCCAAGGAAGTCAATGCAAACAGCAGTCTGAAAGAAAAGAGCTAGGGCAGCAGTATCAACAGCAGATAAAACAGATGCCCAGGGAACAGCCATGATAAAACCAGACACTAGGTACTGAAAATCTAACCATTGTAAGTACATATGTGCTTGCAGCTGGGCACTGGTGGCACACCTTTAATCCCAGCACTCAGGAGGCAGAGTTTGAGGCTAGTCTGGTCTACGGAGTGAGTTCTAGGACAGCCAAGGCTACACAGAGAAACCTTGTCTCAAAAAAAAAAAAAAAAAAGATAAATAAATGAATGAATAAATGAATAAATAAATATGTACCAAATTACAGTCTAAAATATATGAAGAAACAAACATTGAAAGTGAAATAAACAATTCTAGACTAGTTGGAGACTTTTAAGATTACATTTACAACCGTGTATTGAACAGAAGATCAACCAAGAAAAAGGGAGGGATTTGAACAATTCCATAAATTAACTAGAAGAACTCTTCACCTAGTAACAGAATACTCTCTTTCCCTCCCTTCCTCTGCCTCTCTCCCTCCTACTCTTTTCTGAGACAGACCTTCTGCTTCTACATCCTGAGTATGGGAATCACAAATAGATGTTACCATACCTGGCAGCTTGGAATACATATTTTTCTTAAGGGTACATGATTTCTCCAGGACAGTGGAAAAAGTCTAAAAATGTAGAGACGTGGTATTACACACTTGTAACCCCAGCCAATAGGGCAGTGAGGCCACTGCGGCAGTCTCAATGAGAGACAGAGGTGATGGGAGAAGTGTACACTAAGGAGACATTTCCAAGGCAGAAATCCCATGATCTGCTGAGGAGCTGGATGTGCCTGTCCTCAGAACATGGCTCAAGGACCTCACTGTATAGCTATTAATAGATGTGTAGAACAGGATACATAAAACAGCCTGCTTATACCTGATACTGAGGTGATGAGTTTAAAGACCTCTGATACAGAAAGCTAGAAAGTATGCAATCATTTAGAAGTAGTAATGACACAGAAGACTATTCACAACATGAAACAAGGATAATAGGTTATAAACTGAAATCAGCCCATTCTGTCTAATAAAATGCAGAAAGAAGACTGAGGATGTGCCGCTGGGCATAGTGGCACATGCTTGACTCCCCAGCACTCAAGAGGCAGGAGGACCACTCTTGGGTCAGTTTGGTATACACAGTAGGTTCCAGGCCAGCCAGTGCAACAGAGCAACACCCTGTATCAAAACAACAACAACAACAGTATCTGCCAGACAACAGAGAGGGCAGGAGAATGAAATGAATGCAAATGGCCAAGCAACCTAACTGTCTTAGGGTTTCTACTGCTTCGATGAGACACCACGACCAAAAAGCAACTTGGGGAGGAAAGAGTTTATTTATTCGGCTTACACTTCAGCACTGCCGTTCATCACTGAAGGAAGTCAGGACAGGAACTCAAATGGCAGGATCCTGGAGGCAGGAGCTGACACAGGCCACGGAGAGGAGCTACTTACTGGCCTGCTTCCCCTGGCTTACTCAGCCTGCTTTCTTAATTTTTTTCTTTCTTTTTTTTATTTTATAATTAATTTAATTTTACATATCAGCCACTGATTCCCCTGTCCTTCCTCCTCCCACCCCCCAGCCTTTCCCCCCCAATCTGCCCCCCATTCCCACTTCCTCCAAGGCAAGGTCTCCCCTGGGGAGTCAGCCCAGCCTGGTAGATTCAGTTGAGGCAGGTCCAGTCCCCTCCTCCCTGCACCAAGGCTGTGCAAAGTGTCTCAGCATAGGCCCTAGATTCCAAAAAGCCAGCTCATGCACCAAGAACATGTCCTGGTCCCACTGTTTGGGGGCTTCCTAAACAGTTCAAGCTAATCAACTGTCTCACTTATCCAGAGGGCCTGGTCCAGTTCCATGGGGGCACCTCAGCTATTTTTTTTTTTTGAAAATGACGTTTATTGAAGGAGAGAGGAGGTCTTAAATACAGGCTTACAGCACACTGGGAGAACCCTGGAGGGCAGAAGTTTGCTACAGATGTTTTACAATCTTGCATCTAAGCTGTTAACACCCATTATGCAGAATACATAGACAAGCATTCAGGAGGGTGAAACCCGGGAGGGAATTAGCATAGGGAGGATATCAAGGTCAAGGTAAGCAAGCAAGGCAACAGTTATCCAAAACGGGGGCCAGGGCCCTACAGGTCCCCTTTTTACTTCAGTCTGCTTTCTTATAGAACCCAGGACTACCAGCCCAGGGATGGCACTACCCACCACGGACTGGACCCTCCCCCACTGATCACTAGTTGAGAAAATGCCTTACAGCTGGATCTCATGGAGGCATTTCCTCAGCCAAGGCTCCTTCCTCTCTGATGACTCTAGCTTGTGTCAAGTTGACACATAAAACGAGCCAGTAGAGTAACAAAATTTCTTTTGGTTATAAAATTACACGTTTATAACTTTCCTTCTTTGAGCTTAATGTATTTTTCAAGTTTTCTATAGTGATCAAGTATTTTATGAGAAGAAATAATACTGATTAACCCATTTCCAACAAATAAGCTATAGGCCACCATTTGAGTACTTACCATTACTTTTCTCAAGGTGTATCTTTTGCACCGAATATCGTCCATGAGCATCTCATAAGGGGTGAGCTGGTATTCAATCGGCAACGGGTTGTACTGCCGCTGTTGGACCTTCTTAAGTTTTACCCCATTTCGCAAATCCCTCATCACCTGTACCCAGAATCGTGCCTGAAAGAACCAACGATGGATAATCATCAATAAACAAATCCACTAGTTTTCTCTGAATGCTTAGTCATAGAGAATAAAGGAAAGGCATGGATATAAAACACCAACCAAGGAAAGAGAACACATTAGATTTTAGGATATCACTGGATGAGTAGAAAGTCAGTAGACTGAATTACAAGACACACGTCCCTGTGGTCATTTGAATGTAACTGGCTCCCATAATTTCATAGGGAGTGGCACTATTAGGAGGTGTGGCCTTGTTGGAGTGGGGATGGCCTTGCTGGAGGAAGTGGGTCACTGTGGGGCAGGCTCCGAGTCTTTGGCTTAAGCTTTGCTCAGGGTAACTTCCTGTTGCCTGCAAGATGTAGGACTCTCAGCTACTCCTCCAGCACCATGTCTGCCTGCACGCTGCCATGCTTCCTGCCATGATGATAATGGACTGAACCTCTGAAACTGGAATCGAGCCCCCTCAATTAAATGTTTTCCTTTATAAAAGTTGCCATGTTCATGAGGTCTCTTCACAACCACAACAATAAAAACACCAACTAAGACAGTCCCCAATACTACTGCTTACTGAAAGCATGGTGTATTCCCCATACCCCGACTTGGAGTCTAGCTATATGATTGTGTGGTCAGTGGAATATCAGTGAGTGAGAGGACACTAAAGACTTCAAAAGCACAAGTACAGCAAGCTGTCCTTCTCATGCTTCTTCAAGCGTGGTTTGGCTCTGTTCTCAGGACAGAGCAGAGATGATACAGCTGCCCTGCAGACCCGTGAGTCACTAGGTAAGTCCACTGCTCTACCCCCTGGCTGTGTTGTGCTTAGCGCACAGCACTGCTGCATCTACAGCTGGTGGATACACGTACTTGCTGTTAGCTGGGCACCAGCAGCTGCTTCACCTGCCCGAGTTCATCTCATCAATGAGAAGTAAGTAATAATGAAGACTCGGCGTCTTGTGTTTTATAAATATACAATGCTCAAAATTACAATTTTACATTATCTAGTACACATCCTATAATCAGTTCTCTTATCTAGAAATAATAAGTCTCTCTCCACCTTCAAGAGTTCTAATAAGACGAGATTTACATCAAATACTTAGTAACATATACTAAAATGTGCAATATTCCTTAACCCCTTGGTTTACTTGTCTTACCTATCATTGTCTACTTCAGTGAAAAGTCAACCCATACAGTGTTTAATTAAAATGTAACTTATCAAAATTAATGTGTCTTCAATAGCTACCTAAAAACATAAGTTAAGTCATGAGAATTTTCCACACTCCGGTGTGCAGCTCACTGATAGAGGAGATGGTTTGTATGTATGAGTTTCTAGGGTCTATCTACAAAACCAAACCAGTTTCTCTGTATAAAATAAACGGTTACATTTCTCAAGATGACTTTTCATTTACGATACACTAATCCGTTTCTTTCACTCTCTTCTGAGGATGGAACTGAGGTCATCAGGGGAGACATCAGGCACCTTTCCCGCCGCTCCAGCCCCGTTAGAGACATCAACTTCTCCATTCCCCTCTTTGCTCTCATCTTCCCAGGTCATTCACCTGAGCGGTGTTGTGAGAAGAGGTGGGATCTAGCAAAAGGAACTCCCCTTCAAGTTTGTGAGGGTCTGCTCAGTGATTGCTGCAGCTTGGATTATTATTTAATTATTATTTTGCAAAACTTCAGTGATTATTACTATTATTAGGTGTGATTTGTGTGTATGTGGGTATGCATCCCCATGGAGCATATGTAAGTCAGAAGACAACTCTGTAATGTCAGTTCTCTCCTTCCACCTTGCCTTCTTTAGTTAAAAAAAAATGTACACTTGGTGGCGGCGGCAGAGGCGGCGGCAGTGCACACCTTTAATCCCAGCACTAAGGAGGCAGAGGCAGGTGGATCTCTGTGAGTTCAAAGCCAGTCTGGTCTACAGAGCGAGTTTCAGAACAGCCAGAGCTACACGAGGGGGTGGGTGGGGAAGTCATCACGTACAACAATAACAACAAACACAAGAAACAGCCCAAGTGACCATCAGGAGATGAGTAACAAACTGATTTCTCTGTAAAGTGGAGTGGCACTTAGTACCAAATGGAAGGGCAATAGTGATACAGGTGGCGGCAGCACCAAGTCTGAACACACTGTGCCCAGGGGAAGAAGCGCAGTGTGACCCGGCACACACTCATCACCATCCCACATGAAACTCTGGACAATGCAAATGGAGAGAGCAGGGAGGCAGGAAATAGAGTAACAAGGGGATGATAGGATCATTATTTTGATTATGGTGATGGTCACATGGATATACTCACCAATGTGTCAAAACGTACCACATTGTACACTTTGAACATGTACACCTTATTATAAGCATGTCTATACTGTTTCTTAATAAAGATGTTAAGGAACATGGCAAACAAAAACTAATGTCACCGGGTGCCTTTCTTTAATCCCAGCACTCGGGAGGCAGAGCCAGGCGGATCTCTGTGAGTTCCAGGCCAGTCTGGGCTACCAAGTGAGTTCCAGGACAGGCACCAAAACTACACAGAGAAACCCTGTCTCAAAAAACAAAACAAAACAAACAAAAACAAACAAGCAAACAAACAACAACAACAACAACAAAAACCCTAATACTGTTAAGGGAACTTATTCACAGTTCTCAAATCTGCATCTATTTCAAGAGTCTTTCACTTAATAATACCATTACTATCCTTTAAAAAAGATTTCCGGGCTGGAGAAATGGCTCAGAGGTTAAGAGTACTGACTGATCTTCCAGAGGTCCTGAGTTCAATTCCCAGCAACCACATGGTGGCTCACAAACATCTATGATGAGATCTGGTACCCTCTTCCGGTATAAAGGCATATATGCAGGCAGAACACTGTATACATAATACATAAATAAAATCTTAAAAAAAAAAAAAAGATTTCCATTTTACCTGTGTGTGTGTGAGAATCTGAGAAAGTTTATGTGCAATGCGTGTGTATGAGCCCTTGGAAGCCACAAGTGTATTCTAATTGTACTGAAATGTGGTTTTGATTGTATGTTAATAAATAAAGTTGCTCGGGGGTCAGAGCTATTAGAGCCATAGACAGAGGGTGGCGGTGGTGGCGCACGCCTTTAATCCCACAGATCTCTGTGTGTTCAGGGATACAGCCAGCATTGGAGACATATGCCTTTAAGACCTGGGGGGCTGTACATACAGATATTGACGAGGCAGTCACGTGTTTGGGTTTACAACCAATGAGAAGGCAGAATGACTATGAAACGACTTACACACAGGGAAATAGCTCTCTTTCGGGAAGCTGGGACCACCGCAGGAGGAAGGGTGAGATTTTAGCTCTGAGCTCTGACCTCTTGGCTTTCTCTTTTACATTGATTCTGTATTTCTTATTTAATAAGACGGTTGGTTACATCTACACACAAGGACATCTGATCTCCTGGAACTGGAGTTAGTTGTGAGCAGCCCGGCTGTGCTGGGACCTGAATCTGTGTCCTCTGCAAAAGCAGTAAGATCAACTGCTGACCATGTTCTTTAATCTCAAAGTCAGAATCCTAAGGTGTGCCTCCCTTGATATCTGGAACACTTTACTGAGCACTTCCTGACATCCACTGTCTTGTGCCCAAGACTGTTCTACCTGAGAGCAGGGACTCTCAGTGTCTACAGGATTTGGGATGGTGTCTGAAAAGGAGTGTACACTCAAGTGTGCCATATGGAAACACCTAATCTCCTGTTCTAGAAAATATCCTCTCTAGTCTAGACTGTGTCAGGGACGGCAGAGACTACATATTCCTCATTCTGCATCTATAGGCCTCTAACCCAGTAAATGTTCATTGGATAAAAAAAATGCATCACACTGCTAGTCTCACATCCTGACACAGAGCTTCTGTTTTGAGTAATGAGTATTATTTAAGGTATTTATAATTATAAATGTTAATAGCAATATTTCCAGATACAATGGGGGCAGCTCTTTCACGATAAGAAAAACTTTTTTTTTTTTTTTTTTGGTTTTTCGAAGACAGGGTTTCTCTGTGTAGCTTTGCGCCTTTCCTGGAGCTCACTTGGTAGCCCAGGCTGGCCTCGAACTCACAGCGATCCGCCTGGCTCTGCCTCCCGAGTGCTGGGATTAAAGGCGTGCGCCACCATCGCCCGGCAAGAAAAACTTTTATAATGAAAATATTTATTCACTTATTGTTCAGCTGGGTGCTCACCTTGTCCTCACTCCCCACCCCCAATCCCAAACCCCACCCACCAAGTGGTGGCTCCTCCCCCGCTCTCCAAGACCACCTACATGGTATTTAAGCTCCAGTCACTAGACCTGCCATGTGAGTTCTCCTCTCTCCCTGGCCTCACTTCTGAGGGCTTGAGTCACCAGGGAGCTTTGCTCATTAAACCTAGGCTTTTAATTTGGCTTGATCTGGCTTATTGTGTTGGTGGGGAGATCTACTAGTGGGGATACAAAAATACTTACCACTTGTAAAGTCAAGCATTCAAATGTATGTACTAATTCATCCTTCAGTCCTTAATAACCAGCATTAAAACAAAACCAAACACTATTTTTCAAAGCTGAACTTATCAGAAAGTATATCCAGTTCCTTACCCAGTCTGCATTTTTCAGGTCCTCCAGATCTGGGCTAGATTCATCAGTCTTTTCCATTTCTTGAATCTTCTTAAGATTCTGTCGGTTAAAATAAAATTTAAAAACCAATTATGGAAATTATATTAAGCTATAAGCAAGTTATAATTCCAAAAATTTATCTTTAGAGAAAATGGAGAGAAAAGTATCAATGAAGATAGTTCATTAAAGCCCATGGGTAATTACTTCGTTCTTTTCTTTAATTTTACTCTTTTTTTAAAATTACACTCTCTTCTTGACTACTAAAAACAGTACTGGGCTAGTAAAGCAGTCTTCGTCCTGGCCATTCCACACCATCTCTCTCCACTGCCCTCTCCTTTTCTGCAGATATCAGGTTCAACGGAAACCACTAGTTGCTCAGACAGGCCTTCCTTTCTTCCCTTTTATAACAAAATCTCTTCACCTCTCTGGGCTCTGAGCATCCTGTTAGGTTCACACTTGTCTGTGGCTTCTCTCCAGGCTCCCTTAGCAGAAGGCCATGCACAGAGTTAACAGGAGCTTTGGAAATTTTGGATGCTTGGCATGCATTTGTGATGGCTAATCTTGATTGTCAACTGGACAGGATTTAGCATCACCATGGAAACAAATCTCTGGGCCTGTCTTAGAGCGGTTTTTAAAAACTGGGTTAATTGAGGTGGAAAGAACCACTTTAAATGTGGATGATACCATTCTACGTGCTGGCATTCCAGGGTGAAAAGGGAGAAAAGCAGCACCCCCTCTCCGCTTCCTGGGAGGAAATGTAAAGAGCTCTGCCACATGCTCTGGTACCGTGCCTCCCGGACACCATGGACTACGTACCCTTAAACCTGAGGGGAACAAAGCCTCCTTCTTTCGGTTCTTTCTGTCAGCTATTTTGCCCAGTGACAAGAAAAACAACTAATACAATATTTATCAAGTAATTTATTTATAAACCTCAAATGATAAATTGCCTTTTAAGCAGCATCAATCCAACACTGGCAACTTGCAAGAAAATACTGACTAATAAAACGATGGGATGGTGAGATGGCTTGATAAAGGCACGTGCCACCAAGCCCAATGGCCTGAGCTAGATTTCTAGGACCCACAGGCTGGAAAGACAAAACTCACTTTTTCAAGTTTGTCATCAGACTTCCACACACGAAATGCACACACGTACATGCATGCATGCGCACGCGCACGCGCGCACACACACACACACACACACACACACACTAAAAATTTTGAAAAGCATATTTACAAGTTAATTATAAACATACTGTATTCCATGCCTACTAATAGCAATTCAACCTTAATATATATTACCTTTGGCTGAATTATTTGCCTGCTTGCCCACAGACTAGATTGAAATGTACTATATGAAACCTAGCTTGTTTTATATGACATTATAAACAAAAAATTTCCAAACTGTTTATTTTTAGCTTCCTAACATCTCATATTATCCATCTGCAAAACAAGGCTAACACCACCACCTTTTAAAAATACTCTTAATAAAGAAATGTTAATGCAGGAAAAAAGAAAGTGTGGTACAAGTAATGCATTCTTTCTTCTATCCCTAGGGGGAAACAGAAGGAAAACACCCAACTCTTTTCTAGTTATTCCAGAATGTGTTTACACAATTTTCTTTAAAAGTCAAGATTCCTTCGAAGATGCTGAAATAAGATACATGGCCTTGTCTAGGTTACCCGATCTGAAGCTTCTATTCACCTATGAAATCAAAGTGTCACAGTCTACCCTTCTAACTTTAAGTAGAGGAAGTGACACATCAAATTACTGACACAGAAAAGAGACCGGGCATAACTTCCTAAGACTAACAAACAGCAATTGACTATACCACAGGGCGTATCAAAACCTAAAACAGGTATTTCTGATGTGCTAAACACAGACTTTTGGAGGTAAATTAGCAGCATGACTACCGCCGCCAACTGCTGTCAGTCACCTTCAGAAATGTGGTGATACATTGTGTACCCTAATAAAATTTGCCTAAAGATCAGAGACAAAGGAACAAGCCACAGCCACCACCTCTTACCTCACCGACTCCTCAGCCTGAAAAGCTTCTAGCCCAAAGACTTTAGTTCCTGTCTCCTCACGCCTTATATACCTTTCTCAGCCCACCATTACACTTCCTTCTTAGTGCTAGGATTAAAGGCGTCTGACTCCCAACTACTGGGATTAAATGTGTGTGCCACCACTGCCTGGCATCTATGTTTAATCTATTGGCTTGTTCTGGTCTCTGATCTTCAGGCCAGGTTTATTAGAGTACATAATATATTACCACATTTCCCTTTTTTTGTTTAAAATAATAAAAGGTTATAACTAATATAAGAAAAACTATATATAATAAGTACAATAAGTATATACAATATATACAGTCAAGAATTATGCCGGGCAGTGGTGGCGCATGCCTTTAATCCCAGGACTCAGGAGGCAGTGAGTTCGAGGCCACCCTGGGCTACAGAGTGAGTTCCAAAAAAGGCGCAAAGCTACACAGAGAAACCCTGTCTCGGAAAAGAAAAGAAGAGAAGGGGAGAGGAGGGGAGAGGAGGAGAGGAGAGGAGAGGAGAGGAGGGGAGGGGAGGGGAGGGGAGGGGAGGGGAGGGGAGGGGAGGGGAGGGGAGGGGAGGGGAGGGGAGGGGAGGGGAGGGGAGGGGAGGGGAGGGGAGGGGAAGGGAAGGGAAGGGAAGAGAAGAGAAGAGAAGAGAAGAGAAGAGAAGAGAAGAGAAGAGAAGAGAAGAGAAGAGAAGAGAAGAGAAGAGAAGAGAAGAGAAGAGAAAAGAATTACATTAACAATGTCCAGTCTATAAACATTTGACAAATTCAGAGAAAATACTCTATTATTTATCCTATTTTGGTGAGTCCAAAGTGTACCTAATTCACTTTCTATCTTAACTTGTATTACCAACTGAATACTATCTTTTGATGTCTTTCAAACTTATATACTTTACACCTCTTTAGTGAGTTTCTTTTCTGAATTTGTTAACAAGGAAAACTATATAATTATCTAGTCTTCAACTCCCTCAGAGACCTGAGAAAGAAATAATATTTACTGAGTAAGCAGGAAGTGCAAACAAGCGACTTCCAAAAACTGTGAGAAATGACAAAAACAGTTAGCTGCCTGGACAGTCACCCAAGGTTCCTCTGCAATGGTGGGGCATCACCTTTGGCCTACAGGCTTAGCATATGGGACAGACTCATCTGTGAAGCAGAATTTTCCTAAGGGCTGTCCTACTTTGTCTTGGCAAAGTTCGGCAGTCCTTTCTTTTGTGCCCTGCTTCTCCCATTTGGACAGCATACCGTCAGCATTTTAAATGCCATGTTCTGTAGATCTCTGAAGTGTTTGAAGATGACCTGTCTATCTAAAATATATCTCTTTGACCTTGAAAACATACCTAATATGACTTACAAGTTTGATTGTAATAACTTGCATTTTTCATATCCTAATTAGTTGGTAATAACAACTTTCAAGGACTATCAATTTGTATTACATTGTTAAATGAACTGTATAGGTACAATACCTTGAACAAGATTAGAAGTATATGTACAGTATGTTCTAACTAAAATAATCTCAAATTTGTATCAATATACAAAATCTGCATACAATATACAAAAATGTAATCCAATGTAAAATATTTAAAACAAGTAGTTGCTTTTTAAAAGTAGATTCCATAATCTACCTTTTTATCTTATCAACAATCCTCATAAGACAGCTGGGGGTCAGGTTCTACTTATTTTGTTAAATGGAACCATCACGAATACTTAAGAATTCTAATAACACACAAAGAAAGAGAATAAAATTTATGATTACTAACTGGTCTTTGCAAAAAGTGTCATGACCTTACATCAAAATCTGAATAGGAATCATTATTACTAAACCAGTATTCTTCATTGTCTATTATTTAAGATGTACCAACCTAGTACAGTATTTCTGATATTCAAAATCCCCCCATTTTTTTGCTAGAAATTAGGTATTTAAAAAAAAAAAAAACTCTGATGATTCAAAACTATAGTCTGAAGTGCACAACCTCCATGAAGTATCAAAATCAGAGGTGAGTGGGGAAGAGACCACACACAGGCAGAAGCCCTTATTTGGTTTCCAAGATGTTATTAAAGTTCTATGCAAAAAGGATCAATGCTTGAGAGTATACACTATTCTATTGATTGAAAGAGTCTTTGGGGTTCTTAAGTTACAGTGGTAGAAGAAAATGGATTTAGGATTTCTGGGCAGCCTGGGACCACACCTAACAGCACCGCCCAGTCCACTGAGCTGGAAGGAACTATTTCCTGCTGCTCCAGCCCATTCCAGACTTTCAGCACCTGCTTTGAGGGCTCCCTCTGTGTCCAGTGCTCACCTCAGATACTCACCAAGCAAAGCCTTCCCTGTCTTTCATCAGATTCTTTCTCAATAGCCCACCTTGACCACATCCTAAGCCCCACCCCTAGCCTCTAGCACTTAACTTAGTCTACACTGTTTCCAAAGAAACAGTGCCCTCACCTTAAGAGTCTATATGATATACTGGTTTTGTGTGTTTTCTGTCTACCTCCTATAATAAGAAAGGCTTTTTTAAAAGTTTATTTGTTCAGTGATAGGATTCTCAAATATGTAGAACAGTGCTTTGTACAAGGTTGGCACTTGTATTTGTTCAATAAATAAATTAAGATATTTTAAGGTAAGAATGTGCTATAGTATTATACATTAATGCTTAAATTTCTTCAACAGCTCTTTAATAAGTCAACTTTAACTAGAGCAAATTCAGTCTGAGGGAAAATTATTCAGAGGAAATCTCTGGCCTTTAAATTCAAAATCCTATGGGAGAGTTGGGGGTAGAGACATGTGCCTGTTCAGGAAAATACTTAACTTGAGCTCATACTATGTACAAATGTTACATTCAGCCAAATAGATAATAAATAAATAATAAAAAAGAAATTTATTTCTAAGACCTATAGAAGAATGAAGTAATTATGTCAGCAGCACATGAGACCAGCTCAAGGGCAAACTTGTATGTGGACACACCTTCACAGTGTCTTCTCCTTTTGTTTCAGCTAAAGACTTCTTGCAAAAAGTTAAGTGTGTCCATAAGAATTCCTGTCTGCCATCTTTGTGATGTAAGCTAAACATGCCCAGAAGTGTTCTTATCCACCACTTACTTTAACAAGGTGTGTATGTACCTCATGACTCTGAGCTGAACAGGTCCAGGGATGCATCCACCATCTTCCCGTCTTAAAATGAACATAGTTACTTTGTGAATAGTATACTTTTTAAATAGAGTAAGCTCAGGACTGTGTCCACCCCAAGTGGTTTTGTATGTAAGTATGTACAGGCTTCCTGAATAAAATCACATGCTTCCTTTGCCCGAAAGGCACTCATTGCTTGTGGAACAACTACAGTGCTCTCCTGGCTGGTTGCAGGTAATAATCCTCCCTCTTTCTTTGACCTTCTAATTGTGCTTATTGGCTTTGCAGTTACCAAGAACAGAACCCATTGTTTGGCTGTAATTACAATACTAATCAGGTCACCAAGATTCACCCAGCATCAAAATTGGCTAGTTTGGCATCGTCAGTGCTTAAGAAAAATCATCAGGTATTATTGGTCTGATGTTCTAACCAATACCCCTTTGCCCACACATAATTTAGAGTTCAGCATGGGGCTGCTCAGGTCCAGCAGGAACCAAGTTCTTTCTATCATGTTCTTCTTGTAATTTAAAGGCTCATCCCAAGCAAGCACTACAGTTTGTTTAATAACCATAAACCAAAAAGTAACAAAATTCAGGCGGTGGAGCAGAGCAAAATGCTGGATTATACAGATGCAGCAGAAGCCTAAAACTCAAAGTCATGATTTCCAATGCTCACATAATTCCAGAAATATCAACTTCTTCTTTGACTTTTAGTCATATGGTAGAATGGCATGAAAAGCAGTAATTAGATATATTCTTTCCCAAACTCTCATTGCTGTGAATCCTGCCACAGCTCATTCTCCACTCTCTCTTTTATCATTCTCTTACATATTTCTGACTAAATATAGGCCTTTATATCCTTGCCTTTACTTCACTGGATCAAACTCCTTCCTCCCTACTACTAAGACAAACAATCTGTCCTTTATAATTTGAAAGGTAATTTATATATATATATTTAATATTTATTTATTTTTATGTATACAGTGTTCTGCCTGCAGCCCTGCAGGCCAGAAGAGGGCACCAGATTTCATTACAGATGGTTATAAACCACCATGTGGTTGCTGGGATTTGAACTCAGGACCTCTGGAAGAACAGCCAGTGCTCTTAACCTCTGAGCCATCTCTCCAGCCCCATGAAAGGTAATTTATTTATCTATTTAATTTTATGTTTTTCGAGACAGGGTTTCTCTGTGTAGCTTTGTGCCTTTCCTGAAACTCACTTGGTAGCCGAGGCTGGCCTCGAACTCACAGAGATCCGCCTGGCTCTGCCTCCCAAGTGCTGGGAATTAAAGACTGGCCCAAGAACATCTCGTGTCTTAACTTCCCTGAAGAGCAGCACACATGGTTATCAGAGGCTTTCTAGCTGGGTGACTTCTCACGCCTTAGCTAACCATGCTAATCCTCAGTTGATTTTGTCATCTCTAGAATGGGCACAATAAGAACTCTTAGATGTTAGCCTGGTAGTAATGGTCTATGCCTTTAATCCCTGGTCTACAGAGCAAGTTCCAGGACAGCCAGAGGGCTACACAGAGAAACCCTGTTTCTAAAAAGAAAAAAAAAAAAAAAAGAAAAAGAAAAAAAAGGAAAAAAAACCAAAAAAACCCAAAAACAAACAAAAAAAAAACCAAACCAAAACAAACAAACAAAAAAAACCTCTTGGATTTTTGATAAAGGATGAAGCCTGACTCACATGCAGAGACTTAGTAGCCAAGTGGGCAGTATGTATTTATGAGCAGGTGAGTGCATGCAGGGATCTACTCAGAAATTCACAAGTGGGCAGTATGTATGTATAAGCAGGTGGGTACATGCAGGGATCTACTTAGAAATTCACAAGTGGGCAGTATGTATGTATGAGCCAGAGAGTGTATGCAGGGATCTAGTTATTAATTCACATTTCACCTCCAGAACATTCTAATCTTAGCAGATTTGTTTCAGATGACACCTCTTTCTAATTTCTTCATGAAACTAAAATCCTGACTCAGAACATTTTAATAAAACTGTTTTAAGACTGTAAATACTACAATTGTACCAGCCTGATCAAATGTGACTCAAAACTTCTAGTTTTCTAGTTAACAAAAAAAGAAACTGAATTATTTGAAAGTAAATTACAAATCTGTCTATTTCAGAGATGAGCTTCTGTCCTCTTGTTGATTCTATTTTAGCTTCTGAATAAATTTTTTCTTACATAAATGTAATGACAGATGCTGGCCTATGCTTGGAATGCGGTGAGAAAGCTCTAATTGGGAGTACACAGATGCCAATTAACTCTTCCCTTTCTGGTGAAACCGTTCTCAGCTAGCAATTAGGATATCTCCATGCTAGCATATATATTGGCATCTTCAAAAACAAATAAATAAAATGTACTTTGTAAATCACCTCCACACCAAATGCTCAGAATACAATTCATTTCAATAGGTTCAATGTCAGCTCTTATGCAAATGCCCCCTTTTGATTAAGTGTCTCTTACATTTTAAAGATCAACATTTTTCTCATCTTGGTAATAACCATTTCAACCCATGTGTCATTTTCTCTATGTATGGGGACTTGGAAGAGATCTTTCAACATCTTTTATTCAAAATGTTCTTGTGAAACACTTTTAAAGCAGTACACCAGTGATAAGAACAAGGACACTGCATAGAGATTATTTTAACGTTGCTGGCAATGTGAGCATTCTCATGTACACCAGCGTTTACAACAAAAGAAAAACACACAGGCAGCAGTAAGGACCTCGAAGGTTACAAATGATGGATGAGCTAATTAAAATGAACAAATGGCTACCACTCACATAGACATCTGGTGTGGATTCTGTCTGTCAAAAAGTGATATGTTCACCATTTGACGGGCTATAAACCCACTTTAGGAGTGGGAATACATTTCAGCCAACTTAAATGCCACAGATGTACCGCCAGAGGTATTGAGAACAGGCCTGAGGGAGGGACAGGCAAGGAGAGGGGAAAGCTGACAAAAATGCACTTCAGTATGAGAGAGGTCTGTGGCTTTGTTCTCTGATCTCACAAGCAAGCATCTCAGTGTGAGCTAACATGGACTCTGTACACTACACAGTTGCATTTCTATTTCCTTGACAAGAGGCAGTGGGATTAAAAACATTTACACTGATTTTCTGAAAAAAATAACTTTGAAATTTTAAAATGTAGTTACAGCACCCAAAACCATTTCAAAACACTTGAGCCAATTTCAAAAATGCACTCTGAGAGCACTTCATACATGCATACATAAATTCTATTTTAAGAAAGATATTTTAACCAAAGTCATATTCAAGATAAACTGAGATCAAAGATGCAATCATGAAGTCATGATTTCTTACATAGGACTAAGTAAAACAATACATGTAAGTTATTGAGTAAAGTGTCTCAGTAATAAGAGATCACAGAGTATAAAATGTGGATAGCATTTTCTAAAAAAATTTATAAGGAGCCGTTCTTATTTCCAGTTTAGTTCCTCACCCCAGAATTCCACTGCCTGGTGAACTGCTAGCAATTAAACACTGACTAGCATCTAGCAGTCACGCTCCCCTCTTACTGTTTTGTTAAAATCAGGACAACATCAAGCCATTTAGAAAAACTTGATGGCAAGTTTTTACAATGTCACATGTGAGAACTGTTTCAACATTTGAAAGTCAAGCCATTAGAATAATACTATCATTTGTGGAGGGTGTGCATGCTGGGTGTGTGCACATGAGCATGTGGGTGCATGTGGACATGTGTGTGTAGGGCCATGGATCAATAGCTGGTGTCTTCCTCCATCACTCTCCTCATGTTTTGAGACAAGGTCCCTTCCTCTCTCTCTTTCTCCCTCCCTCTCTCTCTCTGTTTTCGAGACACGGTTTCTCAGTGTAGTCTTGGCTGTCCTAGCTCTGTAAACCAGGCTAGCCTTGAACTCGCAGACATCTGACTCCTCCCAAGTAATGGGATTAATGCCACCACTGCCCAGCAAGACAAGATCTCTTACTGAACCTGGAGCTCACCAATTTGGCAAGAGTAGCTGGCCGGCAAGCCCAAGGGATCCTCCTGTCTCTACCTACCTAGTTCTAGTATTACAGGCAAACACCACCATGACTGATGCTGGGCTTCTGAACTAAGGTCCTTCCCAACCCTGAATAATCCCCATTGTAGAGTTAAAACCATAAGTACTTTAAAAGTACATGTCCTTGGGATGAGGGGTGCTGCAGAAGCATGAAGATCTGAGTTCAAACCCTTAGAACTGACATAAAAAGAGCTGGGTACAGCAGTGTATATGCCCGTAACCTCAGCATTATAGGAGGCTAGAGACAGGAGGGCTGCTGAGGCTTGACAGCTACCAGCCCAGCTCCAGGTTCAGGGAGAGACCTGACATCCTCCAATGAAGAAGAGAGAGTGAAAGAAGTTAAAAAAAAAAAAGAAAAGAAAAAAGGAGGGGACGGGAGATGAAGAAGATGTAGTTCAGGCTCCTTTTTTGAGTTCTATGAGAGTGAACACTACAGACTGAGCTGGAGAGACGGCTCAGCACTGGCTGCTCTTGCAGACAGCCTGCATTTGGTTCCCAGCACCCTGAGTGTAGCGCAGGACTGTCTGTCCCTCCAGTTCTAGGGGATGCCCTCGTCAGTGCTTTACAGGTACAGCACACATACGGTGACTTACGAACATGCAGGCACAATACATCTCAATCTTTAAAATACAGAAGAATTATGAGTCAAAAGTTGACAAACACATACCTAAATTATAGCCTTTTGTCTAATTTGAGTAGAATCTTTATCCTTTTTAAAAAGAATCATCTTATTTTCAATTATGTGCAGTATCTGTGGATATGTGCGTGGGAGTGCGTTTGTCCACAGAGGCCAGCAGTGTCAGATGCCCCAGTGCTGGAGTTACAGAGGGTTGTGAGCCACCAGGTGCCAGTGCTGGAAACCAAACTCCTGCCCTCTACTCTCTTAACTGCTCGGGCCCAGTGGAGATCTTCAGAAGAGAACAAAGGAAAAACGGAAGCATGGACTCTCCTTCCCTCCATTCTGCGGAAGGCATGCTTGGTTTCCTGCTCCTTCAAGCCTGGCCCTCTTTATGTCAGCCCAGAAACAAACACCAAAAGCCACAACTTGCTTCCCCACTCCTCCTGCTTTCTGGTCCAAGTTCCCTAAAGAGCCCAGATTTCTATTTTAAAACAGAGCTATCTTTAAAACAAAGCAGTTTCATTTCTAGAAAACTGAGTAACTAAAGACTAACTGTTTTTTGTTTCTTTTTCTGTGTGTGTTCCACATATGTGCAGGTGGAGGTTCCTTGGGAGTCACCCACCTTGTTTTATTGAGACAGGGTCTCACACTGCTCCAAAGCTTACTAAGTAGGACCTAGGGATCTACCTGTGATTACAAACTAGTGAGCCAAGGCCTCCAGCTTTTGTACCTGGTCTATAGGGATTCAACTCAGGTCCTCAGCCCGTTACTGACAGCCTATCTCCCAGTCATCTAACTATGTTCTGTGAGTGCTCTATTTTCTGTAAAGAGCACCAGAGAGAAGACTGTCCCGAGGATGCAAGTTCATCTTCTTTGTCATGTGTTTTGCTCAGGAGTGTTTCATGGCATCTCCATGGAGACAAAGTGATCTGCATATGTTCAGAGGTTTACTACCTGACTAAACACAGAGGTATTGAGCCACATACAACACTAAACAAATGAAGTTAAAGGTCAGAGTCCCAAACATGCACAGAGGTTTGCTTAGTGCCAAAGAAAGCATTCACAGAATAAGCAGTCACAGAAATAGAGACTCTACGGCCCACCCCATTTCGGACACCGGATTTCCCCTGTGCAGCACCTGTGAGACCCTCCTCCTAACAGTGGCCCTCAGTCTGCGGAGCTGGCCCTCTTTCCCTTCCTATCTCCCTGCCCTTGTCTCCCAGCCCTCACCTGGGCTGCTTCCATTCACCACTTTGCTCAGCAAAGTCAGTTCTGGACTGCAGTTCAAGCCCTGTGTCTTGAATTAGCTCCCTCCACGCACCCACCCAGCTTTCTTATACCCCGTGCTGAGCTGACTCCTAGACTGACACTCCTGCTGAAGTTCCTCAAGATGGGCCAGCATCTTGTTTACGCTGGACCTCCAAGGACAGGAAATACAAGAGCGCTTAACACATGACCTTTTGTGATGACTGACTGACTGAATGTGCACAGAGTAAGTAAGGAACGAATGAATGAGTAAATGTAGCACCTCTTACCTGGTATGTACACTAAGTAACTGCTTTGGGAATAAAATCGTTGTGCTCATGTCCCTGGTGTTCCGGAAGTGAGTCCTGCCTTTCTTCACTAGCATGCCTGACTAGAAACAGTTACTGCATCCTGTCAAACTTTCACCGAAATTCCAAGTTCCTTCACTGCTTCTCATACTGGGGCTGACAGAAACCTCCTTCGGGCTCTGGTCTCTCATCTCAAGCTCCATTTTCATTATTATTGGTGGTGGTGGTGGTGGTGGTGGTGGTGTGTTCATATGTACTGAGGCCAGGGTCTGATGTTGGATGTCTTCCTCTAGCACTCTCCACCTGATTTTTTTTTTTTTTGAGACAAGGTTTCTTACAGAACCTGAAATTATTTTACATGACTTACAAAGTTTTTTGTTATTTCTGTGGTGTTGAGGAACAAACATGGGCCATTCATGCTCCCACCAAGCTATACCTCTTTTTTTTTTATTTTTAATTTTAAGATAAGTCTTGCTAAAATGACCTTGAACTCACTTTATCACACAAAAAGACCTTGAACTTTCAATTCTCCTGCCTCAGTCTCCCAACCTCATAAATTAAAAAAAATTTTAAAGCACACATAATAATTCACAACACTAAATTATTGACCTTGTCTATTATTTAACTATTATTGTGGGTTTTTCCCCCTCCAGGAAATAATTGCTCCTTTCAGGAATTTACCACTAGATCGTAAAAGAAAGCACTTTATTTTTAGTGTCAAACTATAAATAATGTCCATACTGAATATTATAGTTAACTCACTAATTTAAAAGTTAAATCTGTGGTTTCTGTGAAGATCTATAACATTTTAAAATTTGATCAACACATTTGTATCTATAATTCTGAGACCCAGAAATAGGAATGGGGCAGTCTGGTCAGAACCAGCCTGTTCTCTCAGAAGTATCTGGAGGGTTCCCTCTTGCCATGAACATTTCTGAAATCACCTGTGCACACCTGCTCTTTTCCTTCCCACAGGCCTTAGTCCTGGAAACTGGAGGAACCTCAGGCTGCCTTAAAGACCTTGGCTCTACTCCAAGTCCTCTGATACCTGGGAAGGGTTGAGCTAGGAGGGCTGTGATCTGGTTTATACTCCAACAGGATCATTCCAGTTTCCAACCAGAATCTGAGGACACAAAGACAAGAAGTAGAGAAACAGCTCCCTGAGACAGAATAGGTACCTAAAAAGTGTTGCCTAGTGTCTTCTTTATGGCAGCAACAACAAATACTGGTAGGGACATGGCATAAAGGAGTCCTTATACACTGTCCATGGAGATGTAAATGAGTCCAGCCAACATGGAAATCAGTTCCTCAGATAAACTAGGAATAGAATTACCATATGATTTTACTGTAACACTCCTAGATACGTAGCACAGGGAATTAAATGCAACACAATACAGAGATACTTGCACTCACAACAGCAAAGTCATGAATTAACCTGAACGCCCATCAACAGATGAATGGATAAAGAAAATGTGGTATATACATACATAATAGAAATAGAATTTATTTCATCCATAGAGACCTTAAAAAATGGATCAGTGTTAATATCAATATCTAAAATTATAAACTGAAAGTAAGTTTTTCTTTTAAAAAGATGTTCTTTTTCAAAACAAAGCTCCTGCTTTTGCTTGTTTCAGACAAGGACTCATATGGTTCAAGTTGGCTTTTATTCATTATGTAGCAGAGGCTAACCCCTGAACTCCTGGTCCTCCTGCCTCTACCCTCCCAGATCTGGGGTTTGACAGGATCTATTTCTCTGGTACATTAAGTCTTCTCCTAAAGTGATACATACACCTCTGGTGTACTGGAGAAGCAGATGCAAACAAGCGACAGTTTTTCACCATGGAGACAAGGACTCTCTGTGCATGATGGTTCCCACCTTTCATCGTAGCACTCTGGAGGGAACTGGCTGTTCAACACCATGTGGGTGCTGGGAACTGAACCCAGGTCTTCTGCAGGAGCATAAAGTGCTCTTAACCAAAGGCCCATCTCTTTACATAGAGAATAAAAAGAAATTTTCCAGCTAATGGAGTGGAATGCTAAAAATGCTTACTGTTCTTTCAGTTCAAAAATGTTTTCTGAGAATGTTAGTGTTGGAAAGATTTTCAAACTCCTTTAATTTAGTATGCCAAGCCTGAAAAAAAAAATGCTCTGGGAAGGCAAATTCACTCTTAACAAAGGGGTTAGGTCAAGACAAACCTAAAAAATAATCTTTTCTACTCCCTGATACTCTTTAGTTGAAGACAGGTTTGAGATGTTCAGTTGGGAGCTTTCTTTGACTGAGTACTGCCTGTTTCTGTATCTAAATAGGTATAATTATCTTCAACAACTCAATCCACTCTTCACACTTCTGACAACTTTCCTCTTGGGTCCACTTTATCAAACGTGGTTTTAAAAGGCACAGGTTTCCCTGGCCTGTCACTGGCATTGGTATGAATAGTACCCAGACAGAGCAGGAGAAAACATGGAACTGTCACCTGCATCCACACAACCGAGCTTATGAAGTATGATTTATTGGATGTGTCACCTACCTTTTACTAGGGCTACTTAGTCTCACTTAACACCAGGTCAGCTTCTCCCTTCTTGCTTACATACCCCACAGGTGTCTCTTCCTAAACAGATTAGTCGAGTGCTCCATATAGCTCTGCACTCTAGTCACACACACAGGAAATCTGCCCACTTAGGGCAGATGCCACCAAGTCTTATGTAAGACCTCTGAAGCTTCACACCCATTTGTGCAATATAAAATAGGACTCTCCTTCTCAATAAACTGGAAGGGTTCTCTTTGAACATAACATTTTAAACCTTAGACATGAACAGAATAGCCGAATTATTCAGATTATCTCAACAGGAATTCGGGTATCCTCCACTAAATCTTCAATGACGTCTACTTCAACAGTTGAACAATGAGAAGAGGGTGTGGCCTTAAAGATAAGAGTGTCTCCACCTTATCCACAACTTCCTGAAGGACTTACTACTATGTCCCAAAATGAACAAAAGAAGAGTGCAGAATGAGGTGAAAATCCAGTACCACAGGAAACAGATAAAAACAATTCTAGACTGTTTATTTCATTTAGAAGGAAGCTTTATAAAAATTTTGTTTTATAAAGTAGATTCACAGTGTTACTATTCAAGAATATGTATGACAGAAAACAGAACATGCCTGTAATCCTAAAACCAGACAGGCTGAGGTAAGAGGGTCACAAGTCCAAGCCAGCCTGGGTATACAGTAAGACCTTGTCTTTAAAAAAGGACAAACCAAACCAAAAAGCACTGAATGGACAATACTGAAAATGGAAACTACCTGTTTCAGTGTCTATAAATATTAGTATTTGTACCTACCTCCTTCGCACTCTTAATTTTGGTCAGAAATGTATGAAGTTCCATGGTTTCTGCAAACAGTGCTCGACATACTGCCTGATAATGATTTGGTGCCTCCGACTCAGCTGGGAGATGAGCAGCACATATCTACAGGAGAAAAAAAATGAAATAATGGAATTTGGCTATTACTGGCATTTTAGGTACCATTAAATCAGACACACCCAGTCTACCTCTATTTTTTTTTTCTTCTTTTAGATGAAGGTAAGTCCCGTCATGAGTTGGTGCCATCCTTAGGCAAGTGAGTCTGGGTTGTATAAGAAAGCTGGCTAAGCAAGCCAGAGGGAACAAGCCAGTAAGCAACATTCCTCCATGGTTTCTGCCTCAAGTTATTGGCCTGACTTCCCTCAACAGTGGACTGACTGTACCCTGTAAATGAAACAAACCCTTCCTCTTCAAGTTGCATTTGGTCATGGCATTTATCACAGCAACAGAAAGCAGACTAGGACAATGTTTCCTGAGCATTTACCATGCCAGGCACAAGGTTGATATGTCACACATACAGCACAATACCATGCACTCTCCAATAGAATCCTGAATCTCCCTGTTTCGTTTTGTTTTTTGACCACAAGGAGAATCTAAGCACACTTCTACTAGGTTCGGAAGCCCACACACGATCCCCTGTGGAGCCTCGAGAAGTGGAAATGGAGGGTAAGAGGAGGCCAGAGCTGGCTGGGCACTCAGGTGCTGTCTATGGTCCTCATGTCCCAAGATGACTGTAAAAGATGCAACTTAACATGATGCAAATGATTTAGAAACAAATGCACACCAGGTCCTTTATTACACTGCAAAGATATCCTCTCTTAAGAGTCCAAAGAATAATGTTGTTTCTATAAAATAATTATTATGTATCCATGTTCAATAGTCACATTTTAAAGCACTTGGTTTGCAATAAAAAAAACAACAGTTAACTTCACTTAATAAATTAGAAATTAATAATTGCTGGAGGGGCTGGAGAGATGGCTCAGAGGTTAAGAGCACTGACTACTCTTCCAGAGGTCCTGAGTTCAATTCCCAGCACCCACATGGTGGCTCACAACCATCTGTAATAAAATCTGGTGCCCTCTTCTGTGTACATAATAAATAAAATCTAAAAAAATAATTGCTGGAAAGAAATCTGCTCTATTTTTAACAATTTCTAGAAAGAACGAAAGAGAGCTGGGTAAGGTGAGTCCATGCCTATGATCAATCCTATTGCTAGGTAGGCAGAGATAGGGAAACCCGGAATTCATGGTTATCCTCCATGATACAGAAGGTTCAAGGCCCTCCTGGGCTCCATGAAATACTATTTTATTAAAAGAGTCAAAAGAGGGTGTTATGGCCTACAACAAAGGTCCCAGCACTCCAGAGGTAGAGGCAGGAGGAACTCTATGAGTTGGGTTATCCTGGCTTACATATTAAGTTCCAGGCTAGCCAAAGCTACCCTGTCTCAAAACAAACAAATGAAAAAAGAATATCAAAAGTAAAAAGAATAAAAGGCATTTAATGGTAGCTGTACTGCTTTTCATGGTTCTTAGCTTTTTTGTTTTTTTCCTGGTACCACACAGACGGTCCCTGGGTTACTTTTCTGTGGTGACAAAGTACTGAGAAAATCAAAGGAGCGAGGACGAATTATGACTCAAGGCTTCCTAGTTTTCAGTCCATGCTGACTTGGCTCTCTTGGTTCTGGGTCCTTGTGTGATGAGAGGCTGAACACCCCGAGGAGAAGATGGGGTACAGTAATGTGGCTATGTCATGATGGACAGGCTGCAGAGAGAGAGGAATGGGCGAGGGGAGAACACCCTCCAAAGCACCCCACAAAGGCCTACCTTCCTCCAACAAGGCCAACCCAACTGTGATCTCCCCAGGGGACTAACCTACTGACGAAGTTGTCACAGCACCTCTATGATTCAGTCACCTCTCAACAGCACCGTGAGGTGAGGACCAAGCTTCTAACAAGAGCCCTTGTGGGGTTATCCCACAACCAAACTCTAACAGCTCCTTACTCAAATTCAAATGATTTCCTTAAGACTGTTTTTTTCTTTCTAGAGATGGGAATCAAACCCAATGCTTGTGTTTGCTAGGCAAGTGCTCTACTCCTGAACTAAATCCCCAACCCTAGAATGTATTTGCTAAGATGGCAATTCAATATCAAATTGCAAAAGATGTTCACTACAAGCAAACCAACAAAAAACACGTTTATAAAGACTATTATAAACTAAGTCCTCTGGAGGAGAAGTAAGGGTTCTTCGCCATGGAACCATCTCTCCAGTCCAGAGCATATTCTTTTTGTTTGTTTGTTTGTTTTTGTTTTTTTGAGACAGGGTTTCTCTGTGTAGCTTTGCGCCTTTCCTGGAACTCAATTTAGAGACCAGGCTGGCCTCAAACTCACAGAAATCTGCCTGCCTCTGTCTCCCAAGTGCTGGGATTAAAGGTGTGCGCCAGCACCACCCGGCCAGAGTATATTCTTTATTTAAGGGGAGCATATGTCTTAATTTCTGTGTGCAATTTATGTGCCTGTAAAATCAGCAGCAAAAAGCCCCAGAATGAGTCAGAAAAATAATTATGTATGTGTGTTTATGTTTAACCTATGTACAACATTCTCTTTCTTTCTACTATGATCAAGAGGCATGGATAAAATATGAAGTTTGCATTTGTTATACATTCAGAGATTCTGATCACTAAAATGAAACAAATTTTCAAGATCCTATAAGATTATCCCAACTTAGTTTCATGGTTTTACATTTAACAATAAAAAAGCAATCATAGTTTGTTGTGATGGTTCAGCAGGTAAAGGTGCTTTCTGCACATGCCTGATGACCTAAGTGTGATCCTGGAAGTCATGTAAAGGTACAAGGAGAGAACTGACTCTACAAGTAGTCCAATGCCCCCGCCAGTGAAACCACAGACTCATATGTCTGTCTCTATTGTCATACACGATGGGTTTTATGATATTTATATTTCAAATTTTCAAAACCTGTCAAATGTCTCAGCAATTTGTCCCCTTTCATTTAGTTGAAAAGGACAGTCAGAATACTTAAAGAAACAGGAAATTTCCAGGCAAGGTTGACTAACACAGAAACCAAAGAGCAAATAGTGAGGTTATGATAGTCTCCAACAAAAGGGCTAGGAATAGAATTGGTAAAGGCATGGGTTTTCTCCAAACTATAAAGTATGTCTTATGTATGCTTTTAATAATACAGTTTTCATAGGAATAGTGGCTCAAATCTAAAAATAATAGGCAAAATGAATTCATTCCAACTGATACATGCCCAAGAACCTTAAAAAAGTAAGTCAATATACCTAAGGCTGCTGAGTAAGAATTCTAAGGTTTCCATTCACCTTCTAAACCTGTAGCATGAGAGCAGTCTGGTACTCATCAGCATGGTACCGGGCTGGCTGCAAAGACCATGGTCCTGTGTGCCCCTTCCTCATCTGTTCTCTGTGCAGCCCTTCCAAAGCACACACACACACAGTCAAGCCTGCAGCCACTGTCAGAACATGAACTTCTCCTCTTACAATACTTTATTCTACTCTTCACATTTTACATCACTGTTATCAGTGCGCTTCACAGAATTAGCAGGTCATTTTTTGTCTGCCAACCCTCAAATATGTTTATTTTATTTTCATTAATTAATTTATTTGCTTATTTATTTTTTGGTTTTCAAGACAGGGTTTCTCTGTGTAACAGCTCTGGCTGTCCTGGAACTTGCTTTGTAGACCAGGCTGGCCTTGAATTCACAGAGATCTGCCTGCCTCTGCCCCCAAGTGCTGAGATTAAAAGTGTGTGCCACCATTGCTTGGATATATTTTTCATAAAATTATATTGTTTTTGACTACCTTGTATGCACTGATGGGATTTGACACGATACTTCCACACAGGCATATGACCTGTAGTGCCTAACATCTACTAACCCTTAGTTTATAGTCAAATTAGTTTTGTTTTCCTTTTACATGAGGAGAAACATGGTATTTCTTTTTATATCTAGTTTATTTCACTTAGGATACTATCCTTTCATGTCTATTTTTAAAATAAGCCTTAACATCTAGAATATCTAAAATGAATAAAATTTGTGAAAAGTTAACGTAGGTGGTCCACAATAGCCTGTAACTCCAGTTTCAAGACATCTGTCACCTTCTGCTGGTACCTGTGTTTACAAGCAACACTCTCTCTCTCTTAAAAAAAAAAATCTTTAAAAACAAAACAAAACAAAACAAAAAAGGCTGGGCCATGGTGGCACACGTACACCTTTGATCCCAGTGCTTGGGAAGCAGAGGCAGGTGGATCTCTGTGAGTTCCAGGAAAGCCAGGACTACACAAAGAAAACCTGTCTCAAAAAAACAACAAAACTAGTAAAGATCCTATCTAAATAACTCAGAATAGAGTATCTCAAGGTTAACTTGTCAAATCTGTCATAGTTTTCATCTCTATACATTTAGCCTTCAGATAGGCAGCAAAACTGAACTAAAACAAAAAACAAACAAACAAACAAACAAAAAACCCTTCAGTCTTATCACTGTATACAGATCCTATAGGAAGATCAAAATCAAAAATCAACTAACAATCAGCTGTGATGGGCACAGCTCAGTCCTGCTCACAGATGCCATCCATTCCACAGAAAGGAACTGCAGATGCCAGCTGACAGCATCATGCCCAGGCAGGCTGTGGTGACAGGAAGATGATCAACACCTAACACACCTACAAGTGGCAAGAGCTAGGACCCAGCAAAAGGCACAGCCAGGCAGCAGACAGTCTGAACTGTTGTCAAATGCTGAGTCACTAGGCCACTCTTAAACTATGAGACAATGACTCACAGAGGGACAAACACTAAGTGAACTATGGCTTACCTTCATGACATCTTGATAGGACCGAATAGCTGAGATGCTTCTCTTTTCTCCATCTTCATCTTCCGGGCCTTCATCTGCAGCCTCATACCCCTCATCGGTGTTACCATCAGCCTCCACAGTGTTGGCCATTTGGTCGATGAGCTGCTCCAGGGGAGGGCTCAGCTCCCTTTCTTCATTTTCCTTCAAGCCATAGTCCAGTGCTTTATAAATAATAATTCCCAGGGACTCAATAACCTACGGGCATTAAAGAAGGTAGTGAATGGAGGTGATTGAAGATTCTAAGGACTAACTGTAAGGTATAAAATGTTCAGTATTTCAGACATAACTAATATTTGAGGAGAAATTTAAAATTTTTTACCAACACATGTATTTAAAATTTTGAAAACTGCATTTTTGTGTGATTTCATTATAACCTATCCATAAACCCTTCTCATACTTTGTTAAATTTATACTAGATGGCCAGGCGGTGGTGGCACACACCTTTAATCCCAGAGGCAGGTGGATCTCTGTGAGTTCAAGGCCAGCCTGGTCTACAGAGTGAGTTCCAGGACAGGCTCCAAAGCTACACAGAGAAACCCTGTCTGGGGAAAAAAAAAAAAAATTATACTAGATGTTAAGATCAGTATTTCCCATTCATACAAAACAAAAACAAAAACAAAAACAAAAAACACTGACCAAGCTGACTTGCTATATTTCCAAAAAGAAAATTTTTATGCCAATGTTTAGAGACTTCATAGATCCCCCAAAGTAGCTGAGACTAAAAATTCAGTTCTAAGTAGCAATTCACTTAAGCCCAAATAACAAGAAATCAATATATAGATTGTTCTCTGAGTTCCACTCATTGGAAACACATCTCTCTCAAATAATACAAGCAAATGGGAGATTTACTTATTTTTTTAAAACCAGAACTTGCAATGAAGGACACAGATAATCTTCCCTACAACTACCTCCATCAACAATACTTCTAGACAATGTGAACCTGACTTGTGAATAGTGGGTCCATCACTGCTAAACAGTACCCCGACAAGTGCTCCAGATGTGGCCAGTATGGAGAATTCTAGATTACTCCTCAATACTGCCTTTCTCACTTGCTCAGTACAACCATAAATGTAGTGCCTTTATTTTACTTTATAATACCAATAGCACTATTCATTTCATCTTAGGTCTTTTTCCTTTAAAAGAAAATACAGTCAACAATACCAAAGATTTAGAATTAAAAACACTGGCCGGGCAGTGGTGGCGCACGCCTTTAATCCCAGCACTCGGGAGGCTGAGCCAGGCAGATCTCTGTGAGTTCAAGGCCAGCCTGGGCTACCAAGTGAGTTCCAGGAAAGGCGCAAAGCTACACAGAGAAACCCTGTCTTGAAAAACCAAAAAAAAAAAAATATATAATATATATATATATATATATATAGAATTAAAAATACTGACCCTTATCATTAGTCATCTGGCTCAAGGAAAATTATTTTAGGTGATTTTTCTGTAAAATGTGTACTAATAACCTTTATATTTCATGAGCCTCTTGAAGACCTTAAATGAGTGATTATGTTGGAAAGAACAGTACCTGAATTAATAAATATAATCTGTTCTTCTCCCCTTTCTTACATTCACTTGTTTCCAATGTTTATCCAGTTACCAACCTCAAAATTGCAAAGAAACTTCATTTCCTTTATTCTACTTTTAGTTATTCAATGATGCGATTTTTAAAAAATAATCTATACAGTATTTTTTTGTCTTTTTTTTTTTTTTTTCAGAGCTGAGGACCGAACCCTGGGCTTTAGCAAGCGCTCTACCACTGAGCTAAATCCCCAGCCCCTCTATACAGTATTTTTAACCCAAGAGTTGTAAGTTAAACACAATAGCATCAATGTCATCATATACAATACCCTGTAAAAACATTCACACAGTTACTCAACAAACTCTACAAAATCTGAAAGTTATATTACCAGAGGAAATAATACAAGCATTTAAAATAAATATACTTTAAATTCTTTTTTAAAAGATTTCTTTTATGTATATGAGTGCTCTATCAACTTTATGCCAGAAGAGGGCATCACATCCCATTATAGATGGCTGTGAGCTACCACGTAGGTGCTGGGAACTGAACTCAGGACCCCTGGAAAAGCAGCCAGTGCTGTTAACAGCTGAGCCATCTCTCCAGCCCCATTACTTAAAATTCTTAACCTCTAATTTTGAAGCAATGCAACTATTTTTGAAAAACACTTCTGTGTAAGATGGCAGATTAGAAGCTGCCTCTGTGTGACCTGATGAAGGAAGAGTCAAGACTTTTTCATCTTAGGTCTTTTTCCTTTAAAAGAAAATACAGTCAACAACACCAAATTGGTTTGCTCCAAAGAGAGAGAGAACAGCTAAGTGGAGGGGCAGAAGGATGTGGGGAGAAGCATACGGAGGGAGATTTAGAAAGTCCTCCACGACGGAAGAAGCCCTGGGAGCAGCTGCCTTTTAGGGCAGGGCCTGTTCACTGACACCAACTGCTGGGCTAGAATGCATGGCACCCAACACAGGGACTCAGGGCCTAGGGAGCCAGAAAAAGATGGAAGGGTCATAGAAGGGCCAGAAACTGGTAGTTATAGGTGCTGGCTGCAAGGCCATGGAATGTGGCAGCCTAAGGCTGAGTCTTACTCTACCATCATCCTAGAGTGACTTACCTCAAGGGAAAACCTTATCCTACCCACACCCAAAGCAAGTGGCTTGGGAGCACAAGCATTAGAAGTAAGCCAAGGTGGAGACTCCACAAGGACAAAGGCAGCCTCGGCAAAGACAGTGGAAGCCGGAATTACCCAGAGGCAAAAGGAAGTACAAACCATCCACTGCCCCCACTTCCTCAGAGCCTTGGACACTAGAACTCACGTATCCACGAAAGTGTGGACCTGGCAGACCATAAAGAAGTAGTAGCTGGAAATGGTAGTGAGAGATTTAAGGAGCCATCCCAAGCTCTGAAAGCAAAAACTACTAATTTGGACACAAATTCTTGGTGAGAGATCCAGGTTGCTCAGCAAACACCAAGAGGATAAATGCAAAAACAAACAAGCATAGAAACAAACAAAATTTGAATTCACACATGCATTTTCAAATTACAGCCAATCAAAGAAACAACACTCTGAAAGAAGCTAGTGAGGGAAGAGCCATCTTATTAAAGTAAGGAGAGGAAGGACATCCGACTCTCAGAAACATGAAAGACTCCAGGAAAGACACTGCAGAGATTGTCTGACTGATCAGAACTGCAGTACTGTGGGAAGACCAAAATGTCATACAGGTCCTGAGGCAAGTCACCTTATCTTGGGTTAACATTAGCCCCCTGGATAGTCCACCTTGTCCACACCTGTGTGTCTGCACTAACATCCTGTGAGTAATAGATAAAAACTCTTGGAACCTATTGACTCAGCAGACCCAATGGCCTCCACCAACCCAAAAGCTAATAAGAATGCCATCAGATAGCCTCTGAGGCCTACAGCAAAGACTCCCTCATCTTGTGGTACCTACCTCTCTGATGTACCCACCAATGTTCTGTAAAACCCCTCATGAAACTGCTGGCTCCTGGGCCATGGTCACTCAAAATGGCTCCAGAATAAACCATGCCTTATTCTCTTCAGTGTGAGAGCTGTGTTTCTTGCATCAACAAAAAGCATTCAACCAGATAGAAGCAAAATATTCAGTACCTACAGGGAAACAACAAAACCAACCCAACCCATACTTTGTACTCTACAATGTTATCCTTCAAAAGTAAAGGAGACTTTCTCAGAACCCTTGCTTAATACAATGTCCTAGGTGCCATCACTAGCCTGGGGAGTGGGAGATAATTCTTTAGAAAGAAAGAAAATGAGTCAGAAACTCAGCTCTCCAGGAAAAGAAAACCACTGAAGAAAGAATAAATTAAGGTGAAGTAAAAACTTTTATTCTGGCGACTAGCAGATGACAGTTTAATAACAGCCACACTAATATGTGTGCTTATATATGTAGCTCCTGTGTTGCATGTGTGTGTCTGAATGTGAACCTGAAATAATACAAGTGACAGGAGGAAGAGCTGGGATTATTCTGGTAAGACAGGTCATTTGCGCGGCCTACTCAGTGGGTGGAGTAGTGTTACAGGAACCTGGGCTTGACTTAGTTGTCAATGCACAGCGCACACTTTAGGGCAGCCACTGAAGAGAACAACAACAACAACAACAACAACGTGAGTGTAGCGGGTGTCCTAACAAAGGTGAGAAAACACAGTCATGTAAAATGCTCCTTTAAAATCACAAAAGGCAGAAAGACAATGGAATGCAAAAGAGAGGAAAACAAAGGTTTAAAAAAAACAGAGTCAGGTGGTGGTGGCGCACGCCTTTGATCCCAGCACTCAGGAAGCAGAGGCAGGTGGATCTCTGTGAGTTGGAGGCCAGCCTATCTACAGAGCGAGTTCTAGGACAGCCAGGGCTACACAGAAAAACCCTGTCTCAAGAAACAAACAAACAAACAAAAAAGAATAAAAGAAAACAAATATAGATGTTAATACAACTTTATCAGCAATAATTTCGGGCATCAATAATCTACACACTTCAAATACAAGTCTAAAGGTGAACTAAAAATCAGTATACCAAGCTGAGGACAAGAGGTGACCACCAGAAAAACTACTAAAAAATTTAAGAGAATTTGGACACATATCTGGACATGGCCACTCCCATAGACAACAACTTAAAACTGACTTTAGAAGAGCACTGGCCAAACCATGTGGAAACATTTTGAAAAGCTTAAGGAACTGGAGAGATGGCTCAGTGATTAAGAGCACATACTACTGTTCTTTAGAGGACCTGAGTTTGATTCTTAGCACACTCACAACCACCTGTAACCTGACTCCATGTGAACTTGATTCTTAAAGGAATGGACACAAATAAACTAAGCAGACACTCATCTAATAAGAACAGGAATACTCCATGACATTCGCCTTGTGAATCTCTGTGGCTCATTCAGAGTGTGAATTGTTATGGACACATCTTAATTCTCCAACAAGAAGACTAAGCTCATATTGAAAGTAAAAACCCCTCTACACTTCATATGTTCAAATTGTTTTATAAGCAGTAGGGACTTAATAGTCAATGAAAAGATATAAATTCCTCCCACTCATGTATGCAAGGTCTCAAGTTCAGATATGGACCTTACAGTCATGGGTTGGATTACCTGTCACTTCAATCTCTGTCTTCCCAACTGATCACTACACTGGTGGTCCTGCCTGATCGGCTCTGAAACATCCTGGAGGATCTCCTAGCCAGAAGTAAACAGCACCTGGTCCATTTAAACATTCCAGAACTGTTCGTCTTAAGCCTGACCTCGGCCTGAGTCACAGGTAGCTCTAAATGTAAGCCAGCCTCTTACAGACGCAGGCACGACACAGCTGGGCTTCATTAGACTGACATGTACACCAGGTGGCTCTTCCCTCTGATAGGAAGACAAAACTTCAAGAAGTATGCAAGTAGTATTTAAGTAGTTCTTCAGTCTTGAGCTGAGGACAAGAGGTGACCACCAGAAAAACTACTAAAAATTTAAGAGGATTTGGACACATAATATCTGGACATGGCAGCTCCCACTGACAACAACTTAAAACTGACTTTAGAAGAGCACTGGCCAAATCATGTGGAAACATTTTAAAAAGCTTAAGGAACTGGAGAGATGGCTCGGTGATTAACTACTGCTCTTCAGAGGACCTGAGTTTGATTCTTAGCACACTCACAACCACCTGTAACTCTGACTCCATGTGAACTTGACGCCTCTGGCCTCCACAGGCATGAGCACTTATGTATACATAACCCCCACCATACACACAATTAAAAATAAATATTAAAAAGTAAAATGGTGTATGGACTCCTCATCAAAGATAAAGTAGATGGCAACAGGCACATAAAAAGTTGTTCTCCAGGTGGTGGTGGCTCACACCTTTAATCCCAGCACTGGGGGTGGGGGAAAGGTAGGGAGACAAGTGAATCTCTGAGTTCAAGGTCAGCTTGGTCTATAGAGTGAGTTCCAGGATGGCCAGGGCTGTACAAAGAAACCCTGCCTTGAAAAAGTAAAAGGAAAGAAGAAGAAGAAGAAGAAGGAGAAGGAGAAGGAAAAGGAGAAGGAGCAGCAGCAGCAGCGGTACATTCTATGATTTTTAAAGGAACTTCAAGTAAAAATGAGTCACTACTATACCCCTTTACTAGAAAGGCTAGTCCCAAAGTTGACAGCAACAAGTGCTAACAAGATGTAGAATAATGGGAACTGTCTTTTTTTCTCTCTCTCTCTCTCTCTTTTTTTTTTTTTTTTTTTTTTTTGAGACAGAGTTTCACTATGGTTCTCTAGCTGGCCTCAAGTCACCCTTCTTCCTCAGACTAGGAAGTGGCTGAATCGACAAATGCATGCCAGCTCACCAGCTGTGACCAACAGGAACTCTTATTCATTGATGCTGGGAATGCAATATGGCATGCTCACCATGTCATGCCCACAGTTCAGCAGTTTCTTATAAAAGTAAACATCTTCTTACCATATGATCCAGCAATTATATGCAAATAAGCTGAACATTTCTGTCCACATAAAAAAATCAAGACATGAAATATTGACAGCAATTTTATTCATAATTGCTCACACACAGACAAGACATCCTTCAGTAAATAAGTGGATGAATAATGTGTAGCACATCATGACACTGAATATTATTCACAGATAAAAAGAACTGAATTAAGGCTGGTACAGCTCAGTGAGGCCTGAGCCTAGCAATCAAAAAGGCTATCAAGTTCAAGGAACTGTACGAAATGTAAGCCCTTAATGATTTTACTAGATGAAAGAGCCAATTTGATAGGCTACACGTTGTATCATTCTATGTCACATTCTGGAGGAGTCAACAATGGTTGCTGGGGTTCAGGGGAAGGGAGGAGGTAAAGTACCAGAGTTTTGGGGTAATGAAAGTACTCTATCAAGTAGTACTTCTATAGGACATAGCATGAGAGGTGTTCTGTATGTGTCAGGACCCAATAGATGCCCAACACAAAGAATGAACCCTAATATACTATGGACTTCCATCAGTAACATACCAATAGTGGTTCTTCAGCAATAACCAATGTCCCAAAATTATGCAGAACATTATGGGAGAAGGGGAGGACTGTGTGGGGACTCCTCTTCTGCAAACCTAACAATGCTCTGAGAGAATGAAGTCTACTGACTGGAATAAATGTACAGAAGCTGTAGCTTAGAAGGCACAGTGGCAAAGAACAAATTAGAAATCAGCACAAACAGCATTTTTGTTTGCTGTCTTCTTCTTCTTCTTTTTTTTTATTTAAAGATTTGTTTATTTATTATGTATACAGTGTTCTGCCTGTATGTATGCCTGAAGGCCAGAAGAGGGCACCAGATCTCACTATAGATGGTTGTGAGCCACCATGTGGTAGCTGGGAATTGATCTCAGGACCTCTAGAAGAGCAGGCAGTGCTCTTGACCTCTGAGCCATCTCTCCAGACCGTTTGCTGTCTTCGTAGCAAAGAGGCAGGGGCAGGCGTTGCTGAGCACGGGCCCCTCTAGTACCTCTGCCTGTGACTCGCACTGGGGAACCAGCCAGTCAGGAAGCCAGCCTGCAGCATGGCTTTCATTTATTTACTATAAAAGTATCATGTGGGGGATGGAGAGATGGCTCAGAGGTTAAGAACACTGGCTGTTCTTCCAGAGGTCCTGAGTTCAATTCCCAGCACCCATATGGTGGCTCACAACCATCTATAATGAGATCTGGCTCCCTCTTCTGGCCTGCAGAGATACATGCAAAGAGAACACTGTATGCATAATAAATAAATAAATCCTTAAAAAATAAATAAAAATAAAAGTATCATGTGATGCTTTGAATGTTGAATACTTTATTTAGGTTTAATTTTAATTCCACATGGTAAAGAGTCTGTATCTGTGTCTCCAGTTGGATTGAGTAGTACAAATCCTACATGTTACACACACTGGCCAAGAGGAAAACAAGGCGGGAGGGTGGGGAGAGAAGAGGGAAGAAAGAGTAAACAGGCAGGCCCTCGGCACACCACCTTCAGTTCTAAAGTACTCGAGAGGGAGTGAAGTGTCTGTCTGGAAAGACAGCCACAGACTGAGGAGCTGCTGGAGCATCACCAGGCTTCCCGCAGCACTTAGACAGAGCTTGTCTCACTTCTCACAGCAAAGGCACTCCCACCCCACACAAGCTCAAGCTGAGGCCCAGTTAAGTTTAAGCACTGGTATAAAATCCAGTTAAAAGAGGAAAAAAGATAGCACACGTGCCTCTGTAATGTGAGTAGTCTCACTTAGATTCGTCTCTTAGAAGTAGTCTAGTGGCTTTCAAATGTAACTTCCATTTGTGTGTGCACATGTGTATGCTGTGTGTACATACTTAGCGTGTGTCTGAGGGCACAAGTAATATGTGTTCATGTGAAGCCCAGAGTCTCCCAGGTTCCTCAAGCATCCTTTGCCTCATCTTTTAATTTTAACTACTTGTGTATGCACATATGATATGAGTGTGAGAATGTGGCACACGCACGCCACACGGTATACAGTGGAGGTCAGAGGACAACTTTCAGGAGCCAGTTTTCTCCTTCCACTGTGGACTCCAGGGACAGAACTCGGGTCAGTCACCAGACTTATATGGAAGAGCTTTACCTGCTTAGCTACCTTACCGGGCCTTCAGCTTATGTCTTGTGATGGGGTCTTCCACTGAACCTGGAGCTAACTAGTTCAGCTTGACTGCCTGACCAACAGGCCTCTCCTCCTGGCTAGAATGTGCTGCACTGCATCTGGATGCTGGGGATCAAATCAGCTTCCCACACTTGCACACTCTATGTGTGGAATCAGAGTGTCTAATTCTTCTTCTTCTTCTTCTTCTTCTTCTTCTTCTTCTTCTTCTTCTTCTTCTTCTTCTTCTTCTTCTTTCTTCTTCTTCCTTCTTCCTTCTTTCTCCTCCTCCTCCTCCTCCTCCTCCTCCTCCTCCTCCTCCTCCTTCTTCTTCTTCTTCTTTGGTTTTTGGAGACAGGGTTTCTCTGTGTAGCTTTGGAGCCTTTCCTGGATCTTGCTCTGTAGCCCAGGCTGGCCTCGAACTCACAGAGATCCACCTGGCTCTACCTCCCAAGTGTTGGGATTAAAGGCGTGCGCCACCACCGCCCGGCTTGGGGCATTTTCTTGATTCATGACTGGTGTGGGAGGCCCAGTCTACTCTAAGCGGGTGGTTCTGGGTTGTGTAAGAATGCAGGCTGAGTAAGCCGTGAAGAGCCAGCCAACAAGCAACACTCTTCCACAGCCTCCGCTTCAGTTCCCCCGCCAGGTTCCTGCCTGAGTTGCTGCCCTGACTTCCCTTCATGATGGACTGTGAGCTGTAAATGAAATAAACCCACCTTGGCTTTGGTCACAGTGTTTTATCACAGCAACAGAAAGCAAACTAATACATTATCCTAAGTAAAAGAAGTCACACAGAAAGCTAGGATTCCACTAAATGAAACATCTAGAATAAGGAAATTTATAGAGACAGAAAACATACTCAAGACCAGTAGGGAGAAGGTTAGTTAAGGTTTGCTGAGTACAGAGTTTATGTAACCGTTTTGGAAGCAGACAGTGGTGACAGATGTGGTGACTATAAATGGATTTACTGCCACTGGGTGTACGCTTGAAACAGTTAGGATGGTATGTATATTTCATTACAACAGGATGCTGGGGCCAGGGCGGGAGAGGCGGCTCAGTGGGGAAGGGCACGGTTGTTCTCACAGAGGACCTGAGTTCCATTTCCAGGACTCCCACCAGGCGGCTCCCCACCGTCTGTAACTCCAGGGACATACACACACACAAAGTCTAAAATTTTAAAAACCACTGAGCTTAGTTCAATCCTTAGGAAGTGTTGCCACTTAGCAGCAATCAAAAGGCCCAAGCCTTCTTATTTACTGCGGTTCCTAAAGTTTCCAAAACAAGATGAATGTCCCAGGAGTCCACGCGTCCACTCAGGCACCAGCAGCAGAACACCTCAGGAGGACAGCTGCATCTCATGCCACCATTCAGTGCAGAGCCCTGGGCAGGCCTCGGCTGCCTTCAATCATTAAGCCTCTGAACCCAGCACGGCTGCATAAGACCCACAGCGCCTGCCCTCCTTTGGAGCCATTTTCTTCTGCTGGTTCCACACTCTTCTGCTGGTTTCCATCCGGATCACGGCCTGCGTGAGAACTGCTGCTCCTGAGTGAGGATTTCAGCAGACTCGGCAGTGCACTGGGTGGAGGAGAATGTGGAAGTGCTCCTTGGGCTGTTTCTGTTTTCTCAAGTGAAGGAAACTGCAATTAGAGCTGGGAGTGAGGAAGGAGGAGAGTACTGAAGAGCTGAAGAGGAAAACAAGGTTTGAAAGTGCTTCCCAGCTGAGCGAGGACATGGTCTCGGTGAAATGTTACTATAGTTCTCTTGAAAAAAAAAAAAAAGTACACTAAAAAATTTTCCAGTGAGTGTGAGTCAGATGAAGTCCCCCATGCCTTCTGCAATGGGGAAGAAAGCGGTAGTCATTGTTAGAGGAAGGGATGTGCCCAGGAGCCCAGCATGCCCTCAGACTGACTGGAGAGGCACAGTAGAATCTACTGCATGAGGACATGGGGAGGGAGACGCAGTAAAATTTCTATTTACCACACAGACACTTTTGATAAAATATCTGATGCGAAACCACACACCTGACGTGAGCAGTGATGCTGGAGATACTCATCACCAAATAAACACCCGGTGACTCACGGGGACTGGCGTGTCCCTCCTCCCTCACCATGAAGAGACTGCAGACATACCAGGCACCGAGCTTTTACGTGGATGCTGGGGATCCAGCTCAGGCCCTCATACTTGCACAAGCATTTTACTAACTAAGCTGTCTCCCCAGTGCCCTCTTTTGAATTGCTGGGTATCACAATTCCGAAATCCGGAATCTGAAATGCTCAGATTCTCACCCATTCTAAACACTTACTGAGCTACAGCCTCAGCACCTAACTTCTTTATATAGCAAATTTTATTTTAAATATTACAGAAATATAAGAATGGTTATAAACTTCAGTAAAAGCCCAAATTCAATTGCAGCATATAACTTTGGTGTATCTATAGAAAACAGTATTAGAGGGTCATAAAAAGACAAATGTCCCACTGACACACAGGTATTCCATCACAGACCCTGAGAAGCAAAAGTCACTATTTATATAAACTATCTATGAGGTAATCTATAGAGACACAAAGATTTTTTTAATTGCCTAAAGCCAGACTACTGAGAAGTGAGTAATAACTGCCAATTGGTATAAGAATTCTTGGGGCTGGAAAGATGGCTCAGTGGTTAGAAGTGCCTGCTGCTGTTCTAGGGGAATGGACTTTGGTTCCCAGCACCCATGCTGGGTGGCTCCCAGTCTCCTGGAACTCCAGCTCCAGGGGACCCAGATCTTCTGCAGCATAAGGCTTGTACATGGTTCACTTACTAGATGCAAGCAAAGCACTCGAACACATAAAATAAAAAACGGATAAATATTAAAAAAAAATCACTAGGCGGTGGTGGTGGTACACACCTTTAATCCCAGCACGTAGGAGGTAGAGGCCGGCAGATCTCTATAAGTTCGAAGCCAGCCTGGGCTGCAAAGTGAGAGCCAGGATTGTTACACAGAGAAACCCTGTCTTGAAAAACCAAAACAAACAAACACACACTTCTTTCTTGGGATGAAGAAAATATTCACAACTTGGTGGTTGTGATGCTCATATAGCTTTGTTCTCCAGCTGTTTCTGCCTGTTCCTACCTTCAGGTTCTTCACTGAGTTCCTGCCTGACTTCCCTTCCTCAATGATGGACTGTGACATAAACTGTAAACCAAATAAACCCTTTCCTCCCCATTCCCAAAAGGACATACTGAGCATCATGAACTACACATTTTAAATGGACAAATGTCATGGTATGTAAATTGTGTTTTGATTAAAAATACAAAAATCTACAGGAAGTCAATGACTACTCAGAGAGAGGGAACCAGTGTTTATTAGGGACAGACCCCAATCCTTGAGTGATCAGCCCCAAACACATTCAAATAACAGCAACACTAATTGGACTCAGTCGGGCATGTGTGTGTAACAATAATTAAAAGAGAGGTCATGAATTTGAGAGGGAGGTGGGGAGAAAAAGAGAAGGGATAGGAGGAGCACAGGAGGAGAGGAAGAGGAAAGAAGAGGTGGGAATGATGAAAATAAAATGTAGCCATGTATGAAAGTCTCAAATTTGAAAAAAGCATTTAAAAATATTGCTAAAGGTATAGTAAGAAATGGAAAATGACAAAAACAAAACAAAAAACACAGCATGGTATAACTACAATAATATCTTAAAATGTGAATTTGATGGGCAGAACCCAACTGAATGAATAATATACATAAATCTACAAAGTGGTCTTGATTCTAAACTGCAGCGTTGACTAACAGAATATTCTAGTGCAACATGCTCTATATTTAGGTTGCCCACTGCTGTTCATTAGGCCACTAAAAGGCTAACATTTTTATCTAATTACAATTCTAAAAGGTAGAAAGTGGCTACCAGACTAAACAACACAGGTCTATAGAGTAAGGAAAACAATGCTTTTTATATGAGCCTGTGCACAAGTCACAGACATTACAAGAAAGGCCTTGTTGGGATCTGGAACACATTCATATTTTATACTCAAAGCATAATAAAGACAGGCAGGCCCTGAAAAATACAAATTCAACCACTATTAGTATTACTATACAACAAAGAAACCATATCATTTTTTAAAATTTACATTTGTGTGTGTGTGTGTGTGTGTGTGTGTGTGTGTGTTGGGGTTAAAGGGTGATTTCAGTTCCCTTCTTTCACCTTGTAGGTTCTAAGGATCAAACTTATGTTGTCAGACTTGGCAATAAGAGCCTTTACGCACTGAGCCATTTCAATGGTCCCAGGAATCCAATATTGTGAGCATGAATTAATATACTTGACATCCAAGTACTAAGTATATTTAGGACGACATGGTGCTTTGTTACAGTATACTTACAGAAAGAAAAACAAAAAGCTAAAATTGTGGCTTGGTATATAGGAAACTTGACCCTACACTAATCACATTAAGTAGGTTACCCAGTAATCAATGTTTTGCATCACAATTTTCAACAATGGGTAGAGAAGTCCATAAAACAGTTTAAGTAATTCCAAAGCTGTCTGGTACTCCTTCTCTGAAGGAACTTTTGGTCTGGATCCTGTTATCATGGGTCAGAAGGACAGAAGGAGCTGTGGGGACTTTGATCAACTGCAGAGAGCAGTGCCCATGGCTTTTCTATGTCACTGCTTCTATGCAGAAATGCATGCTTGGCTGCAAATGTGCTCTGCAGTGTGGGAGGGGCAAACAATCTGAAAACAGAACTTAGTCCACATATATTAGACGTCCTAATGAATGCAAACAGGTGAAACATGCCCATTAAGAGGCAGATTCTCAAGTGGGAATTGTTTGAAAAGGTAACTTCATAACACACTAGTCACTACAAACACACCTAAAACACAGCACGGAATAGTGTCAAGGGACAGAACTGCCATGCCAGGAAAAAAAAAAAAAAATCAGAAGAAAGACTGTGTGGTGATATATTGTATACCCAAATAAACTTGCCTGAGGATCAGAGGACAGAGCCAGCCACTAGATTAGACATAGAGGTCAGGCAGTGGTGGCATACACCCTTAATCCTATCACTAAGGAGACAGAGATCCTATGGATCTCTGTGAGTTCAAGGACACACTGGGCTACATGAGACTGATCCAGTGTAGGAGAGAAACAGCCAGGCAGTGGTGGCACACACCTTTAATCCCAGCACTTGAGATCTCATGCCTTTGCTTGGGAAGCACACACACCTTTAATCCCAGGAAGTGATATGGCAGGGCAGAGGAAGATACATAAGGCGTGAGGAAACAGGAACTCACTCTCTTTAGGATGAGGATTTCGTAGAGGTAAGAACTAGTGGCTGGCTGCTCTGCTTCTCTGATCTTTCAGCTTTCACCCTGATATCTGGCTCTGGGTTTTTTATTAAAAAAGGCCACCTAAGATTCAAACAAGACTGTACTAACAGAAAGGAAAAACAGGTTTAAAGAAAATAATATTTAAAGAAGTAGTAAGAAACATTTCAAAAAATAGCAAAGGCAAGCCAGATACACAATAGGACAATTTTGTGATGCCAAACATTAGATTAGCGTGATATACAGTTGATGGATAAGTGGGCATTACCATTTGTGTAACGTAAAGCAAGATTAAATATGTCCTTTTGTTAATTTTTTCTTCAAATGTTCCTTAAGCTTTCCTGTACCTTTCCGTACACGTCTTATGCCTTCTCATATCAATATCAATGACTGACAAAGCCAGAGATTACTGAAGCACAGAAAATGAGTGGCTGGACTAGAAGTAGTTTCCACTTCCCAGAAGGCAGAGTTATCATGGGCATGAAGTTGACTTGACTTCCATGGTGCTCTGGTATGTTGTTGTACTCAGGGTGGCTTCTTTGAGGTGAACCACCTGTGGAACTGGGGGGATGGAGTTTTCTTTGAGAGCTTTTGAACCTTGTAGAGCAGTAGATAGTTGTTAGTGAAACCTGTGACTGAAAAAGTAGTTCCTTGAGTTCCTCGTCTGTATTATCAGTCTCAAGTGTTGGGAACATTGACTCGGCTCTCAAAGTGAATTTTTTCAATAAATAAATTTAAAGGGGGGGGTTCATATTTAATCAGAGTAAAGAAATAATAACAAACAGGCCTTTTTACTTTCAACATCTGTATCTTTTAGTCATGGTTAGTATTTAACCTTGGCTTTCAAAATGGAGATTATAATTTTGTGTCATATGGAACCTTAATTAATGCTTACTAATCATGTGCTTTAAGCATGAGATGAAAGTACCTTCAGTTCAAAGTTCATAATAACATTTCAAATAAGCAGCTGACCTTTCTGGAGAAATGACTGGCCTCAGATCATTGATTTACATATCATGATTATTTTGTGCTATTTTGATAAGATGGGCCGTGTTTGTTCTTTTTAAGAGATTCTCAATCCCACCCTCTGGAGTTCTTAACTTTTTATGTCACTCAGTGAAATATTTACTTCATAGTTCCATGGGCATTTATAGAGACTCTGCCGTGTGTAAGGCATGTGCTAAGGAACAGAGTATAGATAGATCTATGCTTCCAGGACAAACAGAATAATCATCTAGATGTAAGGAAAGGGAAGTATTTCCCACAGAAAATGTCTCATGTCTCCTTATTTACATGCACACAAACATTAAGTTAGAATCCACCCGTGAGAGAGGATATGCAAATGTTGTCATTCTGATATGGGGTCATGTCATTTAAAACACTTTGCATTTCCATCTATTTTTCTGTGACTATCATAATTTTATTTTTCTTTTTTTTAAAGTAAATTTATTTTACAACATCATTTAGTTCAACATAATAGCCACAGATTCCCCTGTTCTCCCACTCTCGCCCCCCTCCCCCTCCCCCCACCCCACCCCCCACTCCCACCTCCTCCAGATCAAGGTCTCCCCCGAGGACCGGGATCGACCTGGTAGACTCAGTCCAGGCAGGACCAGTCCCCCCCTCCCAGACCGAGCCAAGCGTCCCTGCATAGGTCCCAGGATTCAAACAGCCAACTCATGCAACTAGCCCAGGACCCGTCAACAACACACAGCTGCCTCCCAAACAGATCAAGCCAAATGACTGTCTCACCCGTTCAGGGGGCCTGATACAGTTGGGGGCCCCTCAGCCTTTGGTTCATAGATCCTGTGCTTCCATTCATTTGGTTATTTGTCCCTGGTTATTTTATTTTTCTTAACAGCTAAGTTGAAGTTCCTTTGTGTATATAGACCACATCTTTCTAGTCTACATCCAGTTTACCATGTGTTCCAAAAACAGCACAGGGCTCCAGCCTCAAGACAAATTTGGTAAAATTTGGTAATCTTTGCTCTTAGTTTTCAGCCTGAGCCCAAGCTGGAAAGTTACATTGTAGGTAAGTTGAGAAAATGCATATTTTAAATTTTAATTTAAAAATATTTAATGGCTCAAGGCTGTTAAAATATCAGTACCTGAGCCAGGCAGTGGTGGCGGCGGCGGCGGCGGCGGCGGCGGCGGCGCACGCCTTTAATCCCAGCACACAGGAGACAGAGCTAAGCGGATCTCTGTGAGTTTGAGACCAGCCTGGGCTACAGAGTGAGTTCCAGGACAGGCACCAAAACTACACAGAGAAACCCTGTCTTGAAAAACCGGGGGTGGGTGGGGTGGGGAGTGGGGGGGGTGTGAATCAGTACCTGAAAATCCACTATCAGGAAAGCACAAAACAAAACAGTCCAACTTGACTGCGCACGTGCCAGCATCTGCATCAAGACCCACATGGATGACACTGCAAGTCCTCACGATAATTCTACCAAGGAGATGTGATTGTTACCCTATTTCTTCCTGATTAAAAAATTCAAGTAAAGCTGGGCACGGTGGTGCACACCTTTAATCCCAGCACTCAGGAGGCAGCGGCAGACACATCACTGAGTTTGAGACCAGCCTCGTCTACAGAGCAAGTCTCAGGACAGCCAGGGAAACACAGAGAAACCCTATCTCAAAAAAAGAACTAGAAAGAAAGACAGAGCCAAGGGCTAGAGAGATGGCCCAGTGGTTAAGGCACCTGCTGCTCTTCCAGAGACCTTGAGTTCAATTTCCAGCATCCACGTCAGGTTACTCACAACTGCCTGAACTCAGCTGGGACTAGGTATGATAGCCAACTCACTTTTCTGGCCTCCACTCTCACCCACACACATGTGGCTAAACTCATAACACACACATTAAACAATAATAATTGTAGATAAATTTGTTTTTAAAAAATTGAAGCAGGGCCTGAGATATGGCTTAGCAAGACACCTGCTGCCAAATCTGACAACCTGAGTTGTAGGTTAGAGCCCCAGGATATGCATGGAGTTCTACCTTCTATACCTTAGCAGTTAATCTGAAGAAAAAGAAAACACCACCACCAGCTTCCATACTATATAATCACATACCCACAATGCACTCAATGTACATGCACAGTCACAGGCACAGACTTCTTGTTCGTTGCCCTCCTTTGCCTCAGTACACCGTGGCCTCCTGCAGTCACCGTTTTCCAAGCTCTCTCCTCCCCTATCCTGCGCAATGACTGGTCTACTTTCTGTCTCTGCAGAGGAACAATTCTGGACATAACATAAATGCAATCGTACAACAAATGGTCATCAGTAAAGGGCCACTCTCACTTCCCATGTTCTGCTCATATTATGCTATATTAGTATTTCACATCTTTTTATTGTCAAATAACATCCTATTGTATAGATATACCACATTTTAGTCATTCATTTATCAGTTGATAGCTATTGTTATTTTTTTAATTGCCTTATTTTAATATAAAGAAAATGAGGAAAAACTGCATTTACATTTTTAAAAAGTAAATACATCAATATACTTAATCTATTCATTATGCTAAATCTTTTGTTGTTATTGTTTCTTTTTTTAAGACAGGGTTTCCACCAGCGGTAGTGGCGCACACCTTTGATCCCAGCACTCGGAGGTAGAGGCAGGCGGATCTCTGTGAGTTCGAGGCCAGCCTGGTCTACAGAGTGAGTTCCAGGAAAGGTGCAAAGCTACACAGGGAAACCCTGTGGGGGGGGGGGGGAGAGACAGGGTTTCCTTTGTGTAGCCCTGGCTGTCCTGGAACTCACTCTGTAGACCAAGCTGGCCTCGAACTCACAGAGATCCGCCTGCCTCTGCATCCCGACTGCTAGGATTAAAGGTGTGCGCCACTGTGCCCAGCTCTCATTATGCTAAATCTCATTCATTATAGGACTGATGTGTAAGGGGCTGAAGAGATGGCTCAGTTTTAAAAAACACTTGCTGCTCTTGCAAGGGACCTGGTTTGGTCCCCAGTACCCACATGGCATGGCTCACACCATCTGTTCCAGGGGATCCAATGCCCTCTTCTGACCTCTGTAGGCACCAGGTGTGTGTGTGGGGGGGGGGGGGGGAGAGCATTCATATACATAAAAATATTTTAAAATGATATACTATTTAATAGTAATAGTTAATAGTAAACTTTTACATAATATTTGGTTACACCAAAAACAAACATGACCCCTGTACCATGTTAGAATTGTTGAGGTTTGTTTATACTTTTAAACCAAATTTTATTTCTGGCAAAACTAGCTATTCCTTCTGACTCTGCTGTCAGAAGTTATGGCTTCAGGGCTGGAAAATTACGGACTTCACTTTCCACTTCACAATTGCTCTCCTTGTTTCACTTTAAAAAAAAAAACCCTCAATGGACTTGCTCCAGTCTGCTTTACAAACCCTGTTTCTTTCGATCCCTTTCTTCCGTTTCTACTGACCTACTAACTGTCCTTGAAGGGCAGTTACACAAGCTCTCTCAGCTCATGTGAGCATGTCTTTCTCAAAACTCTGGAAAACTACACTGATTTTTTTTCTCATTTTGTTTCATGTAGACGTTTTTAAAAATTAAAGTCTATATTTAAAATTCCATTCCTGGTTCAACATAAATGTCCTAGCAACCGTCAGGTTTCAAGGCACACACGTCTCTCCTACTGGACTCTGCTCAAGGTCAAGTCTGTTTGGGTCATTCTTGTGTATTCAGCACCTAGAGAGATCAGATAGGTTTTCACATGAACGGATAAGTTAATATCCATGTAAAAGAGAGAAGTACAACTTAAAGTAGATTTTCCTATCAGCTGACATCTACTGGACTGTGATATGCAAGGTCCCCGGTTAATCCTTTTCACGCATCTTAATTCTCATACTAGCACTGTTAAATAGGCACTATGCATATTAACCTACACCTCTCCCCAATTTTAGAGGCTCGGAATCAAGATTAAGGACATCAGGGATTTGAGCAGGCAATTCAGCTAGAGTTTAGACCCAGTTCCATCTCCAGAACCCATGAACTCTAGTGCTATGTGGTCAAAGTCAACAGAGAGAAGAGGAAACACTGACCTTGGACCACCCTGCCCAGGGACTAAGAGAGAAGGTATGCAGGCAGCCTGCCCTACTGGGACTTCCTAGAGAGAAATCACGTGTACTCTTACCATGACCTGCTTTCAAACACACACAAACAGCAGGGCAGAAAGGGTCCAAACTCTGCTAGGATATAAGGAACATTTGCCCTCAGCCCCAGGTGCCTGGGTAAAAATTGCTCCTAGGGAAAGCAGCCTGTTCTAAGTGGTTTACAGTGTATCATTTCTGCAAAGAACTTCTGTGACAAGCTGAAAAAACAAACAAGAAGGCCCAGTCTGAGGAGAAACAGGACAAAGACAGATGGACACACTGCTGCAGGCTCCTTCTAGTCTAATCCAGCGACAGCAACCATCTCTGCTATCTTATGCAGCAAAACAAGGAAGCAGGGACCTAATGTTATTAAAGACCAAGTTACCTTTTGCTACACAGAGGGTGGTTTAAAGTAACAAAGTAAGTGCTTTCCCATGAGCTGTCTACATGCAATTCATTTGCACAAAGCAAACCCTGAGAAAGAAGAGCTCTGCAGGTTCAGGCTTAGACTAGCTGGCACGTGAGGGCATTTTAACCAGTGGCTGAATAGCCATTCTAACCGCTGAACAGACTAGGCTTTAAAGTTTTCTTCCGATGTGCTCTGTAAACTCGAAATTAATTTTCCTCATAAAGTTAGAAAACATTCCAGTATGAGGCCACAGCAGAACATTTCAACTAGCTGCAACTCAAAAGCGGCATGAGTCTCACATCCACCACACAGCCCCTAAGTCACGAGGGAAAGGGCAGCATGAGCTCTGTAGAGGAAAGACATCAGTGTGAGGGTCCCCAGCGGCTCCCTAAGGATACCATCCTCATGAGGGGAGGGTCCCCAGGCCCCCAGGCTAGTATAGCGTAGCAGGATGATGCCTCTCCTGAGTCAGGGGCTTTCTACACCAGTGCTTCTGTGTGTAGCTTGTGAAATGGGCTGTACTCCTGTCATGATTTCTTTATGAATCTTTATTTCTTTATGAGCTTAGTTAACATAAGCTCACTGGAGGAGTGCTTAGCCAAAATGACGTCTATAAACCTATAAACACATTACCGTTTTCTACAGATGAGAGATGAAGTTGTCTACTCAAAACTGCAGAGCCTGTGACACAGCAGTGAACAAGAAAAAAACAAAACTGTGCTCTCTAAAGTTTACATTCTCGTAGGAAAGAGACAAGATAACGTGTGAAGAGAACAGGTATTTCAAGGCAGCAGCGTAAGATTTTAAATAATTAATGCATACTTCATACCCTGTGGCCACACCAGAGAAGAATGGAGGTGGGTGAGGGATGGCTGGGTACACCACACTCTGAGAAAGCATTAGAAGCAGCAGTGGCCAGTACAAAGAGCCCGAGACAGAAGGGGCCTGAGATGTTCTGTCACACAGCAAGGTAGCCAGGGTGTGAGGGACAATGAACAAGAGAGGCAGCATCAGCTGAGAGGCCAGGCTGCTCCAGACCAACTCCTGGAAGCACTCTGATGAAGGGACAATGGGAGCCCTGCAAGAGCCCACAGAGTGACGTGAGACATGACAACGCCCTGCCTTTGGACTGCAGGGAAAAGAGCAGTGGGAAGGAGAGAGGGTGAGAAGGTGGCTCCCAGCTGCACGTCAGCACTCAGTTACTGGAAGGGGCACAGCAGTTTTCACTCACATAATTCTTCTTTTGAGAACTAAACTGATAGTGGAAACACAAACATTTTTTTGTATGTTTGAACATCAGGGGAAAAAAAAAAATCAAAGAACACGTCTTATAAAAGTGAGTTCACAAGCCAGGCAGTGGTAGCACGTGCCTTCCCAGTACTGGGGAGCAGAGGCAGGAGAATCGCTGAGTTCAAGGCCAGCCTGGTCTACAGAGTGAGTTCCAGGACAGGCAGGACTATTACACAGAGAAACCCTGTCTTGAAAAAACAAAAACAACAACAAGAAGGGAGTCACAATCTACTCAATTCTTTTGTTCTACAGAAGGTGAAAAGAGGTTAAATGACCTGCTCAAAGTTCACACATCTAGCCCCAGGTAAAGTCACCAGCAGTGTACAGACTCTAGGTCCAGCCTCCCTTTCACAGCTGCCAACAGGAACCTCTCCCTACAGCACAACTACAAATCTAGCATGGTTCCTCAGAGTGTCTTCACATCGGCACAACACCCTGAGCACGTCCAGGTCAGAATCACTAGTATTTAAAGACAACACAGTTGCTCCTTTGTTTAGGAGAGCATGGAGTGGTTTAAATGAACAAATGTTCCCATAACTCACGTATTTGAACACTTGGTCCCCAGTGATGGCACTGTTTAGGGAGGATGTCCAACCTTTAGGAGGTGGAGCCCCAATGAAGGAAGTACATCACTGAGGACAGGGTTCGTGGGTCTATTGTCTTGACCCACCTCCAGTTCGAGCTCTACTTCCTGAGTGGGCTTGGATGTAATCTCTCAGCTTCCTCTTCCTGCCACCCACCACGCCTTCCCCACATTATGGACATCTGGCTTTCTGGAACCATAAGCCAAAATAAATTCTTCTTAAGTTGCCTTTGCTCATGCTATTTGATCACAGCACATGCACATACACATGTGCTCGCGCGCGCGCGCACACACACACACATACACACAGTAACTAACACGGAATGCTGCATCCCAATGAACTCATCCTAAGAAAAATGGATTTAATTCATCTGCCTAATAGCTTGGATACTCAATCTCTACCACCAAAGCAAAGATCAGGAGCCTCTGAGTTAGATGAAAAAAATTTGGTTACAAACCAATATTGTTTACATGTAATATAATTCTTACAAAAACGCATGCCCACAAGGAAAAAAAAAAGGTAAGAAAAATAAAAATTCTAATGGCTTTTTATTACTAGGGAGTGAGACCTGGAAGTGATGGGGGGTGGCTTATTTTCTAACCATTCCTTTTTTTACTGTAAAAATTAATATAAACAAAGCCTGGCACATGCCTTTAATTTCAGCACTCAGGAGACTGAGGCAGGCAGATCTCTCTAAGTTCAAGGCCAGCCTGCTCTACATATCAAGTTTTAGGCCTATCAGGGCTGTATATAGTGAGGTCCCGTCTCAAAAACAAACAAACAAACAAACAAATATTAATATAAACAAGCCAAAGTGAACTACAATCCTTAGCATGGGTTAAGTGCATTAAAGACAGGAGGACAGCAGACATTTGAAGTCGTCCAGTGTGTACCGGGGCTACATGCCTGTAAGCCGGGCACTCTGGAGGTGGAGGCAGGAAGACTAGGCGTTTACAACAGCTTCAGCCATCTAGTGAGTTGGAGGAAAGGCCAGGCTTCGGGAGCCCTTGGCTCAACCCTCCCTCTCCCCAAACAGCCCAAGCTGTGTCTGTGGTTTTTAAGCAACTCTGCAACTAATCTTCATCAAAGCGCTGCTTCATACCACACGCTGAAATGTGCTGTGAAGACGGATGAAGCACAGTCCTTGACCTCAAACAGCTCGGTCAACGGCTCGGTCAAGAGGAAGAGATACACAGGACATCCCAAGTGTGACCTGGAGGGCTGGGGAGAACGCTCAGCCAGTACAGTGCTTACTGATCCCCAGCACACACGCCGTTAAAAAGAGAGCAGGGTGTTGCATACGTGTAGTCCTAGCATGGAGGGAGGAAGACAAGACGGCAGATCCTTAGGGCTCACTGGCTGGCCAGAGAACCATGATCATTCCTCAAGTCCCAGAGAAAGACCCTGTCTCAAAAACAAAGGTGCACAGCTCCTGAAAAACACCTGAGGGGAAGAAAGAGACAGAGAAAGAAGAGATAGTCTGTCTAGCTTCGGGAAGGAACTGTCAGGAGAGATGTCACAGCAGAAACCGTGGATTTCTGAGGTCAGAGGCCACCGCCATTTGAGAAGCCCGTCCTTGCTATCTTCCTCATGGACCTCAGAGAGTCACATTTATCCACAAGACCTTGACCTATTTGCCACCTGAAGAAAGTTGGGAGAGGGCTGGAAGAGACACTGTACCAATTACACACACCAGAACTACAATGTAGTATTGATGCACTCAACCTGCCTTACAAGGAGCCATTGTTGGAAGGACACAATGGCCAGACCCAGAGTCCTTATCGCTGCGCTAGTTCCAGCCGGACTCTGCAGAGCTCCGGACTGTCAAGGGCAGGTGTGCAACGGGGTCTGACTCCATGTGCAGTTTTCAAGTAAATCCAAGGAGCCGAGAAAACAGGAAGGCCTAGAGAACCCACCTATTTTACTGAATGAAAAAGAGGTGAGGACTTAAACTGAAACCCAGGAAAGGCAACTAGCACTTTCTCTTGTTTCATGTGGCAAGTAAACAGGCGTTTCCCCCTCTCCACTTCAGTCTTAATTCTTCTACTCTCAAAACCATCACTAGAATTTCAGTTTTATTTTGACTTTTTTGTGTCACATACGTTTTTCTCTTTTATCATTCTACTTCCAATGTTCAAAATACAGCAATATACAAATCAGACGGAAAAGACAGTCACTGAGTATTTAGATTGTACTGTACAGAAGCTTAGAAAGAAATATTTCCCTACAAAGTTAGAGAGGATGTATTTTGAGTAATCAACATAAGTAATTGTGACAGATAATTCACAGTGAAATTTCACCAGGGGAAATCTGTAGCTTGGACCAAATTCCATATATTCCAAGGACAAATACTATTTTGTTCCTATTTGATTGATCTTAATGTTGAAAATGACAATCAAATAATTCACAAAAGAAGGGAGACAGGCCTTTGCCATTAACTTTCTAACAAGCGGCTTCACATTATAGGAAGTCACTGAGTGCTGGAGCTGTGGCTCAGCTGGCAGGCAGGATGTCTGCTCAGTGTGCAAGAGGCTCTGGGTTCGACCCAGAGGACGAGCTGAGGAGGGTGGTGCACACTTATAACCCCACCACTTGGGAAGTAGAGACAGAGGACTGGAACTTCACGATTCTCCTACTGCAAGTTCGAGGTTCGCCCGGGGTACAGGAGACTGTCTCAAAATACACGACCCCTCAGACGTGAGCGTTCAGGACCCTGGGCCCTCTCACTTCCTCCTCACTGTCAGACAAGTAAGCCCTGCTCCATCTCCACAGCCCCGCGGCTGCTCTCACAATTTCAGCTCTGAAGGTGTGCCATGCCAGACCTGCTCCTTTTGCCTCTCCGTGCAACCTGAGCACCTCACTCAAACTTAGAGTCACTGTCTCATTTCCCACCAACCATTCCCCCTCTCTGGGCTCCAGAAGTAATGACACAGAGGGGAAGGCTGTGCTGTGACCAGGTGGCAGGTGCTGCTTTAACCCATGAACAGGCGCTGAAGACTCGTGTAGACAGGTAGGAGCCAGAAGAGCTTTCCTATGCTACACTGGTACCACTAAGTAAGGAAAGACTAATTCTGAATGTCTGTGCCTGGCTGTTTTGCGCATTTGTTAAATGCAGAATTCATCTCAGGGTCCCCAAAATAAATGTGATTGCTTCAAAGACATGCTTGGCAAGGAAGAAAGAAATGCTGCAGAGTGACAATTTGCTGAGATTATATACCAACAGCTTCAACTCCTGATTTCTCTTATACTAACAGTGCTCAAGAAGCAAAGTAGATCAAGTTTTCTATGGCTTTTTCAGAGCTTCTCAAAGGCCTGAAATAGCTGAGTTAGTTTCTTGACCACCACTTACCACGAAGTCTGTGACAGCTAATCCTGGCTGTCTACTTGACACACCCAGAAGAGGGAAGGCAACTGAGAAATTGCCTCTATCAGATTGGCCTGTAGGCATGTCTGTGGGGCATTTTCTTGATTGCTAACTGATGTAGGCCCAGTACACTGTGGGTGGCATCATCACTAGGCAGCAGGGCATGGGTGTGCAGGTAGCAGAGCACAGGCCTGAGAGCAAGCCGGGGAGTAAGCCGCACTCCCGCGTGGTCTCTGCTTCAGTTCCTGATTCCATGTTCTCACTTGAGCTCCTGCCCTGGACTGGCACCTGTAAAGCAAACTAAGCCCTTTCCTCCCCAAGCTGGCTTTGGCTGGTGTTATTACCACAGAAAGCCAACTAGGACAGTCCTGATTAAATGTGCCAGCTGAAGGAGAGGAGAGTGGACTCCAGTGGCTCTCGTGCCCACACTAGTGCATAGTTGGCTGTGTGGGCCCTGCCCAAGCGCATCTACTAGGGCCTCCAGGAAGCTGGATGAGGTGGTGGGTGTGGAGACAACTGGCCTGTACTGGTGTCTGCACGCCAAGGCAGCACACAGTCTGAATATTTTGCATTTTTATACAATAGACTAGACTGAATCACCAAAGGAAAGGGTATCAAGTCCCTGGCATTTCAAAATTCTGAAATAAATGTAGACACGAAGTGATAACTGTGACATTTAGTTACATATTTTCTTGTACTTGTCTGGTATGACTTAACCACACTGGCGCATGTGTATGGCGCGTGGGGAGAAGGGGCGCAGATGTGTCAGGGTCCACCTGTGGAGGTCAGAGGACAACTTTCTGGAGTCATTCCTACCATGTGGGTTCCAGGGCTTGATGGAACTCAAGCTCTGAGGCTTAGCTGCAGGTAGATATTCCTGCTGAGCCAGGTCGACAACTGTATTTTAAACTAAACTAGACATATACAATGTTTGTAAGGTATTGCAAATCTAAAATTACCTCAGAAGAACTGATTCTTTTCGGAATACTCTCCATGCTCCTAGATTTTATTAAAACAGTATTTTACCCCTAAGATTTCCCCCAGACCAGACACAAGTCTAATGACATTTAACGACCACAGAAGAAAAGGAAAGGGCTCCCCCTCACCCCTGCTTTCAAGCTGTATTGTCTCAATGAATGTGTAACATAAAGCACTGCTTATCGGGTGGCTTTCTGTTTGGTTGGTTGGCTGGTTGGTTGGTTGGTTGGTTGGTTGGTTGGTTGGTTGGTTGGCTGGTTGGCTGGTTGGTTGGTTGGTTGGTTGGCTGGTTGGCTGGTTGGTTGGCTGGTTAGTTTTTCAAGACAGGGTTTTGTGTTACAACTCTGGCTGTCCTGGAACTCACTCTGTAGACGAGGCTGGCATCAGACTCAGAGATTTGCCTGCCTCTGCTTCCTGAGTGCGGGGATTTACAAAATCTTAAACCAACTTAAATGGCTACAATATTTATTGACTCAGGGAGAAAGGCGGCATCCCTAAGGATCCCTGGCATGTGGCAGAGGAGGAGTTCCTAAGGGATTGGAGCTGGAGACAGACAGACCAGCATTAACTAAGGCCAATCCCAACTTCCAGGACAATTTTCTTGTCACTCAAGTCAGTCTGGGGAACTTCATTGTGATATAATTTTAAAGTTTCAGAAACATCTCAAAAGTGGCCCTTAAGCATTTCTCCTTGTCTTTTACCAGATTTATCAATAATTAATTGAGACTATCTCATCTGCTGTATCACACTTCTCTATCCCCCCACCTCAGATCTGGGAGTAAAGTAGCACACATAATGCCTACCTGTTATCCAAATATTGTAGAATTTTATTTTCTAAAGCTAAGGTCGTATCTTAGATGACCACCATAGTTATCCAAATCAGGAAAATTATCACCTATACAATGCAATGCATAATGCATATTGAAATGTCAACAACTGTCCCCTAAATATGTTCTCTGTACTTTGTTCCTAACCAGTATCATTGATTCCATTTGTCCTTATCTGTTTAGCCTCCTTTAACTAGAACAGTTCCTTAGATTCGTCTTTAGGAGTACAGGTAGGGCACATAGCTCCTAGGGTATTCATCTATCTCATGTCTCTGGGTGATGCAGGGTTAGCAAGATCCCTGAGAGGCAGAAGTGTGCTCTTACAGCACAGTAAGAGGCATGCCATATAGTTTGTCTGATAGTATAGTATAGTATAGTCTGATACTATAGTATAGTATAGTCTGATAGTATAGTCTGATCCTATGGACAGACTCTTCGGTGGCCCTGTGGTCTCCACATCCTGACGGTCATGTAGACGAGACCTGCAATATGCCTCTAGGCAACAGAACATAGCAAAGCTGATGCGATGCTTATGGTTCCAAGTCCATGGTCATGTTACCCAGTGTTGGAGGAGCTTCTTCTTGGCTGGCTCTGTGAAGAGGGAAGCCATGCTGGGGTCTCACACAGAACTTCAGACAGCTGAGGTCATCTTCCAGTCAACTGCCAGTAAAAGCACCACTGCTCTGCCAGTCTTCACTGTGCTAGGGTTACGGGTAGGGTAGGTGCCATGCTGGAGCATGACATGGGTGCTGGGTGTGAACTCCGGCCCTCAGGCCTGTGCAGCAACCACTACACCACACCAGCTGAGCCATTTTCTCGACCTGCTGATATTTTATTAAAAACATCCCATTCCTTCTTTCAGGTTGGGTTTTTTTTAATCACTTCTGAAATTAATCAAAGTTTAGCCAGTGTCAACTTAAAAAGCAGTATGCATCCAATTATCACATGAGCATCCATGAGCCAGAGGTGAGGTCAAAATGGAATGCGCAGACTTGGCCAAAGACCAAATGCACATTTTTCAATGTTATACTCTGCATTAAAGCAACACACCCTACACATTACCTTTAGTTATTTAGTTTAGGCTATCAGAAAACTTTTCATCTACTGAAGTACAGGCCAAAAACTATCCACAAACAACCACAGGGAGTGTCTAAGACACTATGGTCAATGTATTTTTTAATTCATTCCCAAGACATTTAACTTTCCCCAAGGCACACCTAGAATTACAGGTCCAATTTCCCCAAGGATTTCGATATATAGGACAATCTTAAACCATTCTGAGTGATTTAGAATCGGCCTATTTCATAAATTCCTACAGAAAAAACCTGCACCCATCTAATCCATGAGGGCTGAGGGCTCGTGGGCTGCATCGGGCCTTTTCCCAAGTTTCATTTTAGCTGAAGCACATCCCTGGCTTCCAAAGGCTGTAACTGAAGGAGTCCCTGGCAGACAATGACACTCCTCATTTCACTGTTCCAAAGGGACACCGAGATGATTTCCACACTGGATCGCCGCATCACACTGAAGGTAACAACAAGCTGGACAAAGACAACACAGGGAAGCAGGCAGTGAGTACTGCTACCTACTAGCCACCCGAGCTAGTGTACCAGTTACTTCTGTTGTAACGAGGTACCAGACAAAGGCAACCAAAGGAAGGGTCTCCCGCTCACGGTTGCTCACAGGTGCACCATGCAGTCCATAATGGCAGAAAGGCATAGAAGCAGCAGAGCAGGAGCTGGCTGGTCACACTGTGTTCACAGAAAGCAGAGAGGTGAATGCTGGTGCTCAGCCCACTTGCTCCTTTTTATCTTTTGATTCAGTTTGGGACCCCTGTCCATGAGGCAGTGCTGCCCACAGTTAAGGTGAATCTTCCCTCTTCAGAGTTAAGCCTCTCTAGAAACAGCCTCACAAGCATATCCACAAGTGTGTCTCCCAAGTGATTCTAAAGTCAATAGGGAAGATTAACATCAAAAGTTACTATGTATTTCTATTCTTTAATTCTCATCTCCAAAGTATCAGTTCATAAATTTGTTATTAAAATTAATGTCTCCATTAATGTCTGCCACAGAAGCAGTTTTTAAAAATGCATGTAGGAGTGTAAGTATTACAAAGAGTATTTATGAACTGTGTTTAAGTTATAAGCGTGCTTTCCGGCAGTGACGACCTCCCTACGAGAACATGCCTCTTGCAAAGGATCTCCTTCATCCCTCTCCAGAAGAGGAAAAGAGGAAACACAAGAAAAAGCGCCTGGTGCAGAGCCCCAATTCCTACTTTATAGACGTGAAATGCCCAGGATGTTATAAGATCACCATGGTCTTTAGCCATGCACAAACGGTAGTCTTGTGTGTTGGCTGCTCCACTGTCCTCTGTCAGCCCACAGGCAGAAAAGCAAGGCTGACAGAAGGATGCTCCTTCAGAAGGAAGCAGCACTGAGAAGCACCTGATTCAAGATGAGTGGGATATATATAAAAGATATAAGCGTGCGGAGGTGGATAGTGGACTCCGCAGTTAAGAGTACCTATTATTCTTGCAGAGGACCAGAGTTCTCTGCACCCATCCCGGATGGCTCACAACCGCCTGTAACTCCAGTTCCAGGGAATCTACTGCCTCTGGCCTTCATGGGCACTGCACTCAAACACACATACCCACACACATATATACATAACTAAAAATAAAAGTAAACCTTTTAAAATGTAAGCATGAGTGTTTTTAACAGTTTCCTTCAGTGAAGCTCCAGTTCTTCTATTATTGCACAGATTACAATCAGCTCTATCAATGAGTGCCCAATTAAATGAGCTCTATCAAGATTAAGTAATGATAAAGCTAACTACCTGTTATATAATGGTTTAACCTATTCCACTTAAAACACAGCCAATGCTCCACAAGAACAGCAGCCTGTTCGAGTTACTCATTTAACCACTCTCCTTTCAAAGGGAAAAGGCTGAGTGCTCTCCCAAAGAGAGAGGTTTAAAATGCTTGACTTTAATATACAAGACGAAATGGAGCATGCTCAGACTAGAAACTACAAATTCAGTTACAATCTAGTAATTTGAGGTGTCCAGCAACTTTCTCCAGGGATTCAGATCCATGCATACTATTTAAATAACGGCTTAGGAAAACTTGTAAAATGGCAGTAGTAAGAGCTCTCCCTAAGCCTGGGTCAGAGTTGCCTTCTGGATAGGCAAGTGCAGGCACAGGTCAGTCACCCATTTATAAGTTTATAAGTTACCAGCTGGACTGTGAGCCACTTCTGGGGAGAAGGAGTGCAGGTCCCCTTAAACCATTAAGAACAGCAAGAGATGGATGTCTGCTAGGTGTGGGAATATGAAGATGTAGGGGTGGGACTTGTGGGGATGATGGGATCTGACCATGAGGATGCCTAGAGGGGTGTGGTCATAAACCACTGGAAATTATACCTTCAAAAACCAAGTGGTCAGCCCTGAAATCATATACACACAAACAACACAAAACAGAGTCAGCAGGTTGTATTTATGAATTTGTATTTATATATACATATGCATGCATGTATGTATGTAACAACAATAATCAAAGAGACCACAAATGGGGGGTGGTTAGGGGGAGAGGAAATGAGAGGGTTTGGTAGGAGGAAAAAGAAAAGGGAAACGATGTAATTATATTTTAATTAAAATTTAAAAATTATTAAGAACCAAAAAAGGGGGAAATTTAATTGCCTGTTAAAAACTTTTAAATATTCCTATTGAAGCCAGGCATGATGGCATATACCTGAAGTCCCGACACTCGGGCAGTATAGGCAGGAGTGTGAGTTATAGGCTAGCATCTACTACACAGTGAAAACCCTGTCTTTATTTAAAGAATATTCCATAAAACAAATCCTATGAAACCTGGCCATGAGAGAAAAAAAGAAAAAGAGAACAGCTAAGCTAGCACAGTGGTGTGTCCCCGTCACCCCGACACAGAAAGCTGAGGCACAAGTGCTGCTGCGTGTGAAAGGCCACTTGGCTACACAGTGAGTTCAAGGCCAGCCCAGGATACACAGCAAGACCTGTCTCAAAATCAGAAAAAGGACAGAACAAGACAAGGGGATAGTTCCTTCACAAATTCCAATGCTGAAGACGCTAAGGGTCAAGTTTGTGAAAACATTTTCCAGGTGGCTGAGGTATATCTATGCAGTACAGCACAGACTTAGTGTGTGCCAGGACCCAAGTTAAGTACTCAGCACTGAAAATACTAAAACTTCCCAAAGAGAGAGAGGTCTAAAATGCTTGACTTTAAGAGACACCAGGCTGCCTTAAGGAAAAAGGCCTAACTGAATACCTCTATATACTCTTCTGGTTTTTTCAGTTGTTTCTCAAGACAGGGTTTCTCTGTGTAGTCCTGGCTCTCCTGGAACTCACTCTGTAGACTCTGCTGGCCTCGAACTCACAGAGATCTGCCTGCCTCTGCCTCCTGAGTGCTGGAACTAAAGGCATGCACAACCACTGCCCAGCTTCTCCTGGCTTTCTTTATATTCAATTTCAATTTGGTTTCTATGAATTAGGAAAAGTATTAAAAAGAGGATTATAGGGGCCAGCAAGATGGCTCCATGGTTAAAAGGACATGCCACCAAACCTGGCTGCCGAGTTTGATACTTCAGAAATGACAAGGTGGAAGGGGAAAATTGACTCTCAAAAACTATTCTTTGATCTCTACATGCATGTGTGAGCACACACACATACATACACAAAATAAGTAAATAAAAGTAAAACATACAAAAATAAAATAAATTATAAAAAATTATAAATTATAAGTAAGAAAATGAGAAGATGGAAGGGGAATGCGAGGGCAGACAGAGGAGAGCAGAAGAGAAATAATACTAAAGATGTCTCAAAACGTCATATGGAAACCCACTATTTTATAAGCTTCCTAAACACACACACACACACACACACACACACACACACACACACACACACACACGAGAGAGAGAGAGAGAGAGAGAGAGAGAGAGAGAGAGAGAGAGAGAGAGAGAGATTGATTAAATAGAAATTACACTATACAAGGGATTAAGAACCCCCAGGAGCCATAGTTAGCCAAATAAAAGATCTAATATGGAATACCTCCCCTTGAGTCATTAGGAGGCGGGTGTCTTAGTTAGGTTTCTACTGCAATGACAAACACCATGACCACCATGACCAAGAACGTCAGGAAGAAAGGGCTTCTTTTATCATCTACAGCTTACAGTCCATCATGAAGGGACGTCACAGGAGGAGCTGAAGCAGATGCCATGGAGAAACGCTGTTTACTGGCTTCCTTCCCAGATTCACTATCAGCTACATTTCTTTTCTTTTTCTTCTTTTATTTTTATTTATTTATTTTTGTTGTTTGTTTTGTTTTGTTTTTTCAAGACAGGGTTTCACTGTGTAGCCCTGGTTGTTCTGGAACTCACTCTGTAGACCAGGCTTGGCTTTCAACTCAGAGATCCACCTGCCTCTGCCTCCTGAGTGCTGAGATTAAAAGTGTGTGCCACCACTACCACCCAGCTCAGCTACATGTTTTATACTTCCCAGAATGATATGCCAAAGAGTAGCACCACCCACAGTGTGCTGAGCCCTCCCATATCAATCATTAATAAAGAAAATGCTCTGACAAACTTGCCTATAGGCAAATCTGATGGAGATATTTTCTTAAATTAGATTCCCTCTTCCCAGATGAACCTAGCTTGTGCTGACAAAAAATTAACCAGCTGGGTGTGGTGGCATACTCCTTTATCCTAGCACTCAAGAGGCAAAGGCAGACAGATCTCTGTGAGTTCAATGCAATCCTGGTCTACATAGTGAGTTCCAAGATAGCTTGGCTACATAAAGAGATCTGGTCTCAAAACAATAACAAAAGCTAATCAGTGTGTAGGTAGGGGTAGTGTGTGTGTCCCCAAAGACATAACCCAAACAATATAGGCTATAGGCATTGCTCCTACTTGTCTTCCCAAACTTCATGGCAGGTAGGACCCTACTGCTGAAGACACCACACACTTTGGTCACAGGACATAGAGAAATCAAGCTAGTACTGACCTTGAAGCTTTGTCCATAACAGCTAGCTCTACTGGGACCAGAAAGTGATCTATAGGCTGCTGCAGGGGATGGCCATCAACAGTTTTCCCCAGCTGTGAACTCTGTGGGTCACAATAATGACCAGATATGGCAAGACTGACATCCTCGTGGGTGCAACAGTGCCATGAATGTTAGAGTAGCCAGCACTTTACACCGAATTTGAGGGCTTTCCACAGGAGGAAACCAGGTACCCTGGTACAGTAATGTGGCCATAAACTCATGGCTAGTGAGCTCACAAGCCCTAGAAGAGACCCTACTATTATTTCAGTAAGCAGCTATAGTAAGTACCAAATTGCCTTTTAAATACATACTCCTATACCCACAGGTTAGTGCAGCTTCCCGTCCTCACCTGAGAAGCTTCCTTGCACAGTAGACTGCAGCCAAAATGCAGAGAGTATATGTCTATGGTGTGCTCAGCCATAAGCCAGATATCTATGTCACGCACCCTCCCCAGAGGTTCAGAGAACACCGTGGGAGATGGGGCAGAACAACAATAAGAACCGGAGGCCCTTGAGAAACAGGGTCAAATGGTGTCTTCTGCACATGACAGGCAGCTGCACTCTAAACTCACAGCAGTTGTGGTTGCCTGCACAAAATGAAGCCAGTCACCATTCCAGCATGGGCTGAGGGGAGGGACTCACGAGCTCCTACCCGCAGCTGAGGAGCTATTAGTTGACAGCTGCTCGGGAAATGTTCTAGTTTGCTTTCCATTGCTGCGACAAACACCATAACCAAGAGCAAGGGAGGAGAGGGTGTATTCATCTCATTACGTCCATCATGAAAGGAAACCAGGGCAGGAAGGCAGACAGGAACTGAAGCAGACACCACAGAGCAACACTGCCTTCTGGCTTGCTCCTCGTGGCTTGCTCAGCCTGCTTAGACAACTGAGGACCAGAGCTGTCACAACAGTCCCAAGTCAAGAAAGTGTGCTGGAGGTGTTTCTCACTTTAGTTCTGTCTTCCCAGAGGAACTTAGCTTATGTCAAGATGGCAACACAACTAACCTGCACAGGGAGAGAGTCGTTTTCTTTAGGGGTGTGGCCCCTGGTAGACGGCCTATGTTCCAGGGGATGACCTCACACCTACGCACACATGGGCAGTGAAAACTGTCTCAGTGGTGATGTTTTAAGAGGAAAATAAAGAGGACATGAAGTGTGGAGATGGGGAATGTTGGAAGAGGATCCAAGAGGAATTGGAGAGTGAAATAAGAGTGAACATGATCAAAATACATTATACACATTTATGAAATCTCAAAGAATAAACTAAAATTCATATTTAAAAGCTAAAAGGTAATTCCTAGCATGGCTTTTATGTAGTATTAAGAACTCTATGTTGACTACATTGAGTTGATCAGGCTCCTACAGCCTCAGAAAAGGTAATTTTATTTTCCTCCATGAGTCTAGAACCTTGCTTAGGAATCAGGACCTTCCGGCTCCCTTTCAAAGAAGATTAACAGCATGCTATATCAAGGCATGCTTCATCTTCATCCGGCCCTCCTTCGCAGTAATCCATCATGGACAAAGACACAAGAAAACTGGGAGGAGAGGGCGCTGACCACGCCTCCTCCACCACCCACACCCACCCATCCACACGCTCAGGCATGGACACAGCTGACACGTGGACACAGTCCGGACACAGCTGGTGCTATACATTCTTAGTCAGGCCTTCCTGCCACACGCCTGACGTGGGAGTCTCCTTCCTCGAGAAGAAAATCGATTCAGAACCAGACAGGCTCTCAGAAGCACCCTGTCTAGTCCGGTGCAACTCTGCCGGGCCTGGCTTTTCTACCGGCCAGCAGGGACTCCCGGGTGCTGCCGCAGCAAGCGGGCTTCCTCTCTCCCCAACTCCACTTCTCAGGAACAAGCTGCACTTGCAGGCTAGCTCCAGCCCAAGAGGGCCAGGTTTTCTAACCTTGGCACTCTTTAAAAAACAAAAACAAAAAACAAAAAATATCGCTGCAAAGAGCTTTTATTGATGCAGTCTGTAAACTACTAACATTAAATAACACTTTTAAGGAAGAAAAAGAACTACTGTTGAACGAAAATATTAAGGGTGCTATTTTACACCTTTCTAACTCTCTAATGGACTCTGTCGTGGACAGCCCGTCTCCTGTTTGCCTCTGCAGCTGGTCTGACAGCCATGCTCGCAGGTATCACACCGTTAAAACCATGCTGCTCTCAGGGCAATGCAACTCAAGACAGAAGGAGGAGGCTCATGACAAGCCTTGCATTAAGACATTGCAATACCAAATGCACGTGGATGTGAACTGTGTTTGTGTACTCTTAATTTACAATAGTGCCGTGGGAGCTAATGAAACATTTCACATATGTTCTCTTTTTACAGTTCCATGGTCCTACGAGCTTAACAGAAATGACCTTAAATATTTTATAGGCAAAGGTCTGGGGAAAACTCATAAGTTCTTAGTCCACTAAAAAAAAAAATAATTTGGAAAATTTGTACTTTCAAAGTTGAATAGAAAACATAAAAATGAATTGAATTTAAAAAAATAATGTATTGTTTTTGGTTTTTTAATTATGTAGCATCTTTTAGGAAGCTTGCATTTTATACAAAATGAATTAAAATTCTGAATTTACTGAATTACAGTAAATTTACTGAAACCAATTATCAATGTTCAGATGCATTATAAAAGTAGACACACAATCTCTCTCTCTCTCTCTCTCTCTCTCTCTCTCTCTCTCTCTCTCTCTCTATTTTTTTGTTTTTTTGAGACAGGGTTTCTCTGTGTAGTCCTGGTTGTCCTGGAACTCGCTTTGTAGACGAGACTGGCCTTAAAATCACAGAGATCCGTCTGCCTCTGTCTCCTTATTGCTGGGATTAAAGGTGTGCCCCACCACCACTGGCTACAATTTCTTAAATATTAGGCATTAACAAGGTTGCTAATACTCTAGTCTAAGAATGGTGCTCTGCTATTGGATAATATGGCACACAGATAGGCAACCTAGAGTCTAATGTTATATTTAAAACCCCTGCAAGGAACACAAGCAATCATACAGAAACTCCTCAAATCTCACATGAGAATCCTGAATAAAATTATCGAAAGTATTTTAAGGTGATGAACCTACTTTTGGAAATACCCAAGCATCTCACATTATTAATCTCACTGAAACAATGCCCACGTCTTAATTTTGTCCTACTAAAGAAGTACATAGAAGCTTTCCCATTCAAGCATGTTATTATCATGATACACCACACTGTATTAAAGATAAACTTAAAATAATTCTTATTCGGCACTCTGGGTGTTAAGTCATTTTACAAATACAAGAAATAAGCTATGTTTAAGCCATTTCTTCTAATGCCACAGACAAGTGGACAAGGTAACTGATTTTTTTCACTTGCTCTTCCTGAATAGAGAAGATATGTGCCTGTTCTCAATATAGCATTATCTGAAAACTGAGAAACCCACAGCAAGAGTTCACTACTCAAGTCATGCCAAAAAGTAAAAGGCCATTTTACAGAAATATCCATACATTTCTCTTACCTCTGTTTCTGTACAATGTGAATATCCCACTTTACCTGTAATAAAAATACAAAAAGTTACTTTCAAATGATTGAGGGCTTTTAAAATCATCAATAATATATTCAAGCAACTATAGCCATCACTTAATTAAACATATTAAACATATGAAAATAACACGTGATAGAATGATTTTTTTTTTCATATACAAAGTTGTTGGTTCATTCAGTTACCAAGCTGGCTGCATACTCATAACCCCAGAACTCAAGAGGCTGGAGAAAGAAGATCACTGCAAGTTCTAGGCTGGCCTGGTCTACAGAGCAAGGTCCAGGACAACCAGGACTAATGAGATTCCCCCAAAAAAGAGAGAGAGAAAAAAAATATTATTATTATTATTTTTTTTTTTTATTATTTTTTTTTTTTGGTTTTTCGAGACAGGGTTTCTCTGTGTAGTTCTTGGTGCCTGTCCTGGGTCTCGCTCTGTAGACCAGGCTGGCCTTGAACTCACAGAGATCCGCCTGGCTCTGCCTCCCGAGTGCTGGGACTAAAGGCGTGTGCCGCCACCACCCGGCAAAAGAAAATTTTTCAAGAAAAAGGAAAAAAAAACTGTATTCATGATCAAAAGAAAGGGGAAAGGAGAAAAAAAAATGCTGGACATAGTTGATACACATCTTTAATTCCTGAGGCAGAGGCAGGTGGATCTCTGTGAGTTCCAGGCCAGGCCAATCTACATAGTTCCAGGACAGCCAAGGCTATAGAGTGAGACAATGTCTCAAAACTGCAAACAGACAACAGAGAGAAAGAGACCGTGAGAGAAACCCTGATTGACACCTGGGCTGAGGCAGGAGAATCTAGAGTTTCTGGCTAACATGAACTAGAGAGTGAGGCCTTGTATCAAAACATAACAACAAAAAAGAAGAAAGAAACCCCTGTGCTGGCTGGTTGTGTGTCAACTTGACACCAGCTAGAGTCATCAGAGAGGAAGGAGCCTCAGCTGAGGAAATGCCTCCAGGAGATCCAGCTGTAAGCCATTTTCTTAATTAGTGATCAATGCAGGAGGGCCCAGCCCATGGTGGGTGTGGGTGGTGCCATCCCTGGCCTGGAGGTCCTGGGTTCTATAAAAAAGCAGGCTGGGCAGGCCATGTGAGCAAGTCAGTAAGCAGCACCCCTCCATGGCCTCTGCATCAGCTCCTGCCTCCAGGATCCTGCCCTGCTTGGATTCCTGTCCTGACTTCCTTCAGTGACAAACAGCAATGCGGAGCTGTAAACCAAATGAACCCTTTCCTCTCCAACTTGCTTTTTGGTCATAGTGTTGTTTCATTGCAGAAACTCTAAGACACCCCTGGAACCCAACAACAGCTGGCTATACCAACAATAGTGTTTTCTCTCATCAATGAGACCTAATACCAAGAACTTGTACAACCATATTATTTGTCAATTTGGGACAAAAATTATACTTTAAAAAAATCAAAGCAGCTACTTTAAGAGTCATTTATTTAAATAAAAACCAGATAATAACTTTACATTGGGTAGTAGAAACTTTAATTTTTCCATCTATTATTTATTCATGTGTGTGCGAAAACATGTCACAGCATATGTGTGCTGAGAAGGCCTCCCACCATGCAGGTCCTGAGGACTGAACTCCGATTGTCAGGCTTGGTGGCAAGCACCTTTAACCCATTAAGCCACCTCATGGGCCCCATCTATCTTCTTAAGCATCACCGTCCGAGCTTTATACATATATGTCTGCACAGCCTTCCCCCCCAGTACTAACATCCTGTAACTCCTACTCTCCTGCCTGCTACATCGATGTCCATTCCACAGCAGTGGTTCTACCATGCTTGAAATTTTTAATGCTTAAAAAGGATTTATCCATCTTGCTGTTCATAGTGACATCATTAAAGAAAAACATAAATAATCATATCTGTATGACACCCAATTCTTAAAATGAAAAATACAGTTGAAACCCACAGTTCCTTAAAGCCTAATATCCTAATATAATCCTGTGTAATATAAAACAGTGGCTGAAACTCTGAGTAGAAAATGGGAACCTTGGATCTTGCAAAATATAAAATATATACAAGCAATAAAAATTGTATCAATGGAGGCTGGAGAGATGGCTCAGTGGTTAAGAGCACTGACTGTTCCGCCAGAAGACCCAGGTTCAATTCCCAGCACTCACATGGCACCTCACAACTGTCTATAACTCTAGTTCCAGGGAATCCAAGGCTCTCATTCAGACACACATGCAGGCAAAACACCAATGCAAATAAAATATTTAAAAAAAAAACTGTATCAACATGCATACAAAACGACTTTAACTTACAAGGCTTTTATATAGCAAGTGGGACTTGCTAAATATTTGGCATAAATTTGTTGCTAATGTAAAATTATACTCATATATAGTGATATATTTTTTATTTATATAAAACTAATACTGTTCAGAGCATAACAGTGTGGTAGATTACTTAGAGGAGTTAAGACTCCTATAGAGCTGGGTGGTGGTGTCACACGCCTTTAATCCCAGCACTCAGGAGACAGAGCCAGGCGGATCTCTGTGAGTTCGAGGCCAGCCTGGGCTACAAAGTGAGTCCCAGGAAAGGTGCAAAGCTACACAGAGAAACCCTGTTTCGAAAAACCAAAAAAAAAAAAAAAAGACTCCTATAGAATTGGTAATTAATTTGCCTAGGAACACCATTAGAGACAGCTCAGAGCAGAGCACAGAGCGTATCTGTGGGGAAACATTGAGTACTTGACTGTGCAGAAGAGGAGAAGGAGCGCAGAAAGAAAGCAACCTCTTTAAAAGTACAAGGATCACATTTAGGAAGTAATTCTTAAGGAAGAAAAAAAGCATAAGAACTCTGGAATCAAGGGCTGGGAATGTAGCCTGGTTGGTAGAGTGCATGCACAAAGCATTGGGTTCATTTCCGGCACTGTGTAAACCAGGTGTGGTGGTTCATGCCTGCAATTCCACCACTTGGGAGGTGAAGAGCAGAGATTCAGAAGGTCAGGTCATCCTTGGCTAGACAGTGAAGTTGAGGCCAGCCTGAGTTGTTACATAACACCCTGCCCCCTCCCTCAAAGATGGCAAACAAACAAGTATTAGAGACCTATACTAACTTGGGCTTTCTTGTTTACTTGATTTTTTTTTTTTTTTTTTTTTTTTTTTTTTTTTGAGACAAGGTCTGGACATGCAGTCCTGACAGCCTGGGACTCCCTATATAGATCAGGCTGGCCTTGAACTCATAGAGATTCGTCTACCTCTCCAGTGCTGTAATTAATGGTATGTACAACCATGCCTAGCAAATCTGCTTTTTACTGGTGAAAACTCAGAAATCCAGTTCCATGTATTATAGCATAAGCAGAGGAGAGAACAGCAATGCTGAGAAGTCATGGCTTGTGCCGTGTGACAATATAAAACCTAACCTATGGGAAGGAGAGGACGCTCTGGGTGCTGATCTGAAACTAGAGCAATTACCCAATGAAAAACAAGCTCTGCACACCAAAAACAGAGAACTCACTTTGCAAAGGCACATAGCCTATCCTACCTGATTCGGTGGACTCAAGAGCCTCAGGAGACTGGATGACACTGGCTAGGACAACTACAAGAAGCTGTGGACAATGTTGTGCACCCAAAAATAACAAAGTGCTTAAGGAATTATTGTATGATGTTAAAAAGCATAGGCTACTGAAATTAGATTGCTTCTAATCACCTGAGGCAAAAACAAAAATTACTTTTCTCTAGGAACACCACATCTTTGTGTAAGACATGCAACTGCACTTGGTTACTCACACAAACTGCTGAGCACCGCCAAGAACACGGGCAGGTTGGGAGCACAACATGCCCAACCACCTACAAAACTCTATCACCCGACTCCATACCCAGGTGCTGACCTAGGAATGGAAATCCTAATGATGTCATCAGAGCTGAAAGGGTGGAAATGACTGCACAATCACCGCAGATGAGCAACGGAAAGCCAGAGAAGTCAAATGACTGGCACAGACTCCCAAGCCAGCACAGCAGGTGGGAGGCTACAGGGCTACTCCAGGGCTCCCTAGCCTTGTCATACACGCTTTGTTCCCGCTCTCCATTGCTACTGCCAAGGGCAGGAGGGGAAACTGCAGGCACGCTGTCTTAGCACTTAAACCGCTTGCCTCCAACACCTTAAGTTGGAGAGTTGGGGAATATTATTTTGAAGTGTGACACTTTTATGTTGCATTTGTTTAACTCTGTGAAGCTATGTTACTGTGCGTGTCTAAAACACCTGATAGTCTAATAAAGAACTAAATGGCCAATACCAAGGCAGGAAAAAGGATAGGTGGGGCTTAGCAGGCTGAGAGAATATATAGAAGGAGAAATCTGGGAAGAGAATAGAAGAGGAGTCAGCCAGAGAAAGAGGAGGACATCAGGGGCCAGCCACCCAGCTACACAACCAGCAACAGAGTAAGAAAGAAAGAAATGTATACAGGAATATAGGAAGTTGAAAGTCCAGAGGCAAAAGACAGATGGGAGAATTTAAGTTAAGGAAAGCTGGCTAGAAACAAGCCAAGCTAAGGCCAGGCATTTATAAGTAAGAATAAGCTTCTGTGTGATTTATTTGGGAGCTGGGTGGCAGCCCCCAAAAGAGACAAAGAGTAAGAAAACAAACAACATTGGAGTCTGCCTGTTCAGTGTCAGAGATTTTTGTTTCATCATTTTTGAGTCTTTCTTCAAGGGCTGATTGCCTCTACCTCAGAGAAACCATATCCAAGGAATCCCTCTCAAACCCAAAAATCCAGGGTTTCACCTTCTGTTTTCAATAACCTAAACAATGTTAGGCCTTAACAAATCTTCAGATTATAATCACAGTGAATTAGCTCTTTCTTTCTTTAGTTTTTTTTTTCCCTAAATTTATTTATTTATTATGTACACAGAAGAGGGTGCCAGATCTCATTACAGATGGTTGTGAGCCACCATGTGGGTGCTGGGAATTGAACTCAGGACCTCTGGAAGAGCAGTCAGTGCTCTTAACCTCTGAGTCATCTCTCCAGCCCGAATTAGCTCTTTCAATCAAGTAACAATTTCATTAAATTACATTTAGGACAGATTTTGTTGTTGTTGTTTTGTTTTTGAAGACAGGGTTTCTCTGTGTATCCCTGGCTGTCCTGTAACTTGCTCTGTAGACCAGGCTGGCCTCAAAAGAGATCTGCTTGCTTCTGCCTCTGCTGGGATTAAAGATGTGTACTACTACTGCCCTCTAGGACAGATGTTAATTAAATCAAGTATTTAAAAATTCTCAAAAATGTAGGAGGGCTGATTGTTGTGGACTATTATTTTAAGGTGTGTTACTTTTGTTTATGTTGCATTTGTTTAACTTTATGAAGCTGTGTTACTGTGCCTGTCAAAAACACTTGATTGACAGGGTGGTAGTGGCGCACATCTTTAATCCCAGCACTGGTAATAGGCTATGGGGGCACAAAAGAAAGAGAAAGGAAATAAGAGAAATGACCCAACTTAGGTTAGGTAGGCAAGCCCTCTTGAGGATATTTAAACAAAGACCTTGCATTTGGGTAGGGCTGACTCAGGACTGGAGGAGGAGCCTGCTGGAGAACCAGGAGGGAGCCTGAGTCCTAGGTACATCTGGTGGGCAGGTAGCACAGACTATGTTGGGAAAAGCAGGTGAAGCAGGCAGATCAGAGTTCCAAGCCTTTAGGTGTGCTTTTAAACACAAGAGGTATTAATCAAAAGTGAATGATGCACACCTTTAATCCCAGCACTGGATGCTGAGGTAGGGAGATTCTATAAGTGAGGCCAGCCTGGTCTACACAGCAAGTTCCAGGCCATCCAAGGCTACACAGTCTCACAGTGAGATTCTTGTCTCAAAAAATGAAAGAGTGAGTTGACTGTGTTTCCAGGTCAGCCTTTGTCCAGAGGGACATGGTTCAAGCACAGGCCAGCCAGGACGCTCTGTCATTCTAGAGAGCAAGGGGGATGGGCAGCCCAAGGTACAGCTACAGAGTTGTGAAAGATAAGAGGAGTCAAAAGGTAATTGAAGAGACTGGGGATTAGTTCAGTGGCAGAACGTGTGCTTATCGAGTGTGAGGCACTAGGTACAATCTCCCAGCACAAGCATAGTAGATAACTTCAAGTACAAGGCTGAGGCAATAGGACTATCCTAAGTTCCAGGCCAACCGGGGTTACATAGTTAGGAATTCCAGGCCAGCACGCATTACATTAAGACTGTCTCCAAAAGGGAGGATGAGGGGTGCTGAGATTTAAGGCAGCTGTCCCATTAATTTAAAACCAAAAAGCAAAATTCTGAATAATGAATAGGCTGAAATTTAGCAGTTAAAAAACTTTCTGTGACCTAGTAACACTTGATTTTTTTTTTTTTTTTTTTTTTTTTTTTTTGGAGACAGGGTTTCTCTGTGTAGTTTTGGTGCCTGTCCTGGATCTCACTCTGTAGACCAGTCTGGCCTCAAACTCACAGAGATCCACCTGGCTCTGCCTCCCCAGTGCTGGGATTAGAGATGTGCACCACCACCACCACCCAGCTACACTTCAATTTTTAAAAGATCACACACCAAGGACCTGGGATCCATTCATGAACATCATTATATTTTAGTTCCCTATTAATATATCAAAAGTAAGCTGTGCGTGTTAGCACACACCTTTAATAAAAAAGCAATCAGGAGGCAAAGGCAGGCAGACCTCTGAGTTCGAGGCCAGCCTGGTCTACAGAATGAGTTTCAGGACAGTCAGGGCCACAGAGATACCCTGTCTCAAAAAACAAACAAACAAACAAAAAACCCAAAACAAAACAAAAAAATGCCAACATTATTTACTTACTTACCCACTCATTTATTTGTTTATTTGTTCATTTGTTTGTGTGTTTGTTTAGTGTGTGTACACACAGGAGCCCAAGCACAGCACAGAGCCATGCGTGGAAGTTTGAGGACAACCTTCTGGAGTTCTTCTCTCCCTCTACAATGTAGGCTCGAGGATCTAACTCAGATCACCAGATTTTACCTGCTCTCCTACGGAGCCATCTTGCTGACCGATCTCTGATACTTTTCTACACCCCCCACCCCACCCCCACTCTGAGACAAGGTCTCACTGTTTAGCTGGCCTAGAGTTCCCGATGTGGAACATGCTGGTCTCCAACTCAAAGAGATCTGCCTGCCTCTGGGATGAAGCTGTGCACCACCATGCCTGGCTTTCCACTTAACTCTTTCTTACTAATTCTCTATCAAGAATAGAAGGCTGCTAAGTAGTAGTGCACATCTGTAACCCTAGCACCCAAAAGGAAGATGCCAGAAGGATTTCCAGTTTGAGGCTAGCTGGGACTACACAGTGAACCCTGACTCAAAAGAAGAAAGAAAAGGGAAGAAAACAGGAGAGGAAGGAGAAGCGAAGAAGGAAGCAGAAGAAAGGAGAGGTATGAATTATTTAAGCCATCAAAACTATCTAGGTTGGCTTGAGGGTATGGCTCAGTGGTATAACATTGGCTAGCATATGCAAGTCCCTGGGTTTAATCTCCAGTAGTCAAAGGGGGGAAAGGAAAAATAAATAAATAAAACAACCCACATACACATTTTAGCTGTTTAACTTTTACTGTATTTATTACCAAGAAATAACCCTTCTATAATTTTCTAATTATATGTTTTATTATATTAATAAATAAAAGATTAAGTTTGTGTTCTGTTTGAGTAAGGGGTCTCATGATGTTACTCAGCCTCAAATGGAAATCACTGATATTCAGCCTCTAGAGTGCCTAAATTCTCCAAAGATAAACAGAATGAAATAAGCACAAACCAAAGAAGAACGTCCGGGCCTGAGAGCCACTAAGCTAATGAATGGTCAATTTTCTCCCAAGATTTAATACTACATACATCAGGCAATAGTCCAAACGTCTCATTTAAACTACATCTCAAATGAAATGTTACAGAAATGAAGAAATACATTTGCCCAGTTTTATTATTGATGTAAAGAAGCCCCCCTTCACTTCCCAGAGAACTTAGGGAGACTAGACTACATAGTCAACAAATGACTAACAGTCAGCTGGGAAGAAAAGAAACTGAATCAAGAATACATGCATGGGAAGTTGTGTGTGTCTCTGCCAAGGCGAGCTAATGAAGAAGGAACAGTTTCTCCAACAGTCTTAGGGAAACTGGATATCCACATACTGGAGAAACGAAGATAGACCCTTATCTCATTCCATCCAAGAAATTTACTGAACATCAAAGACTTGATATGAAGAACCCCCTAAAACTCAACCATAACCTAAAACTCAGTCAGAAGAAAAACAGCCCAATTGAAATCTGGTTAAAAGGTTAGATATTTCAAATGAGCCGGGCAGTAGTGGCGCACGCCTTTAATCCCAGCACTTGGGAGATAGAGTCAGGAGGATCTCTGTGAATTCAAGGCCAGCCTGGTCTACAGAGCAAGATCCAGGACAGGCACCAAAACTACATGGAGAAATCCTGTCTCGAAAGGGAAAAAAAAAAAAAAAAGGATTTAAATGGCACCTCTGCAACCAGTGAGCATCCTTAGCCACAGTGACGACCCCATTAATCAACAGAGTCGCCTCCTCTAGATAGTTCACAGAAATAGAACCACATAAAAACTACTCATGGAAATCATTATGAATGGCAATCAGATACTAACTTTCTCCAGCAGTCTGAAGAAATTCTCCACAGCTCATAAATCCATTCAAAAAACCTGTTCACAGACCTAGGGCAACTACAAATATCTACATTCTACACTTTGTCAACCTCATTTTCTGGACTTCCAAATATAGAGTTGATATCATTTTAGAATCTATCTTCGGTCAAAAGATCTTGAAATGCTTTTCACAAAAAGATAGGAAAATACCTTTGTACATTGTGTATGTGCTGACAACATACCCAAACATACAGTCTTAGAAGCTGGACAAGCCGTGCGCCAGTGGCGCACGCCTTTAATCCCAGCACTCGGGAGGCAGAGCCAGGCGGATCTCTGTGAGTTCGAGGCCAGCCTGGCCTACCAAGTGAGTTCCAGGAAAGGCGCAAAGCTACACAGAGAAACCCTGTCTCGAAAAAAAAAAAAAAAAAAAAAAAAAAAAAAAAAAAAAAAAGAAGCTGGACAAACACAACTCCCATTTTTACAAAGTAAAAACAAAATAACAAAAACAGAACCCTAAAACAGAGGCTTACCAAAGGCTTTAACTACACATTAAGCCTCAGAACTAAGAATCTAAACAGTATCTCTCCTGCAGTCCCAATGAAGTCCTATGCTACCAGGGGACATCAAAGGTGATTTGCATGCATCTGAAAAAGCAAAGGAACTTGGTGGAAATTAACATGACTCTACCTGGAAAATATGTTCCACGCCACCTTAATTTCCATGCAGCATAAATCATCATCTTCCCACCCTAACCTGCTCCTCCTGCCTTCCCCATCACCCAGGTAGGAGTCTGAGCGCCTTCCAGACTTCCTTCTTCTTCCACCTACATATCAGAAGAGCCATGCTGTGGTCCATTTTCTAAAGCACCAGCCTGACTTTCAATCCCTACTGCTCTAGGTCAAATCTTCATCACCTCTGCTCTGAAGCTGCAATACCCCAATGGTTTATCAGCTCAGGGACTACTAATATCTGAGATAGTATGAAATGCCAACTGGCGTCTGTTCAGTTACATTTTGTAGAAGTCATATACCTATTCTTCTGTTTTGTTGAGACAAGGTCTTGCTGGTAGCCTGGTTGGCCTGGTTCTCGATATGTAGCCCAGGTTAGCCTCAAACTCAAATAATCCTTCTGTCTCAGCCTCCCAAGTACTGGGATCACAGGCATCGCAGAAGACAGGCACTATCTATAAAGCCTGGATGTCTTTCTAAAAAGAGTAATTGTTTATCCATTTTCTAGTTTAAATTCCTTACATGCTCTCCACTGCCCATCCAGCCTATAGACACAAACAATAATGTAGCTCTCAATAAACATGCCTTTCCAGCCTGTCTCCCTCCCCACCACTCCCACACACATCCTATGCTCCAGGCATAGTGAACACCCACCACAAAGCAGACAAACGGGTTTAACCTCACATGCCAAGTCCAGATAATTGTAGTGCCTGCCTGAAGCATCCTGCTGAGAACTCAGGAGGCAGCTTATAAACTTAACAGCAAGAAAAGTCATGGCCTATTAGTAAGCCGTGTTTGCTTCTGGCATGGGAAGTGGGTGGCACGACAAATGTCCCAGTGTCTACACGTGTGGCACCTTGGCCTTTGGATACTCCATCATGTCCTCCCACATTTCTAAACCTTTCCACATACATACTTCTGTCTGTATGGACACCACTGCATACTTCATCCTTCACAACTTCCAAACTCAGTCTCCCAGGTAAAACTTGCTTGTGAACAGTCACGAGACAAAGGCAGCCACTCTTTCTCTGGGCTCACAGTTTCTACAGTCTCTAGCCTCTCTCTGAGTCACTGTTCTGTCCCACAGGTGGCTGCTTGTGAGCGTCTACGTGGCTGGTGTACTGCTCCTCTGTGCACCTTCCACATCTAGCAGAGCTCACTTGAAAGACATGCAAATACTGGTGAAATGGGCACATGGAAGTGTTTAACGGGTTCCTCTAATATGGTAAGTACTCGGGCTTTCACTGAAAACCTAAGAAGCCCAAGCCAGCCAGCCCATGTGCGAGGCTGATTACACACTGCCATGACTGTGCTCATCACCTCTCAGAAAACACACACACTGAGGAAGCATACTGGGGGTAGGCAGTAGAGAAAGCAGCAAAAGGAGAAGACAATAGTCCTAATTTTTTAAAAAAGCATTAGCACAAGCAGTGTGAAAGCATGTAAGATTTAAAGTTTTCAGAGGCTAAATATAGGCCCTGAGGTTGTTATGATTATGACTATAATCCCTCCAAATACCACAAATAAAAACACTTATGTGGCTGGTCAGTGGTGGCGCACACCTTTAATCCCAGCACTCAGGAGACACAGGCAGATGGATCTCTGTGAGTTTAAGGACAGCCTGGTCTACAAAGTGAGTTCCAGGACAGCCAGAGCTGTTACACAGAGAAACCCTGTCTCAAAAAAGGGAAGAAAAAAAAAAAAAAAGACAACTAATATAGAAGAGGTGGCAAACAAAATAGTTTATAAAATCCAAATTTCAGTAAGCAGACTAAATGTAAACAAATGTGAACTAGAATTAAAAGTGAGGTTTTAGAGATGGAAGAGTGCTTAGTAGTAGAGGGAATGCCCAGCATATACAAGGTCCTGGGTATGATGCATAACAACTAAAAAAAACAAAACAAAAAAAAACAAAAAACCTTTTAATTAGATTTATTTTTTAAGTGTCATTCCTAAACAATCGTATAGAAAGGTACAAATAACTTTTAGTGCAAAAATAACTTGGTAAACACTGTCTTGAGCCAACTACCAGAACATCAATGTTACCTGGGATGTCATGTGCTCAGATATGATGTAAGAAGATGAGACCGCCACCACTCTGGTATTCTCCCCAAACCTACAGCCCTGTCTAGTCACGAAAACACAAGCAAAGCCAAACTTGTGAAAAACTCCCATAGATTCCAAGAGACTGGGGACATGGTATGTAAATACAAGATGCACTTCCTGTTCACTACTGGTGGCCTTTCTTCTTTCTTCATTTTGTTTTGGGCTGTTGTTATGTAGCCCTGGCTGGCCTGAAATTTGCTATGTAGATGGGATGGCCTTGAACTAGAGCTCCGTCCACCTCTGCCTCCTGAGTACTGATACAGGAGACAGATGGGGACTGTTTCTATGTTACAGATGCTATGACACAGAAAAATGCTTCGGAGGTGACAAAACAGGGGGACTGACTGGCCTGCTGTGTTCTATTCTCTCTGGGCATGCTCTCTCAATCTCTAACTATGTAGCCCATGCTGTTCTTGAACCTTTGGCAATCCTCCTGTCTCAACCTGAATCCTGGGATTTCAGATATGTGAGTCACCATGCATGCAGAGTATTAAGTAGCCTGTCAACATACAATCATTGGTAAATGTATGTGAGTTTTTTCTCTTTCTTCTGTTCAGTGAAAACTCTTTTTTTTTTTTTTTTTTTTTAGACAGGGTTTCTCTGTGTAGTTTTGGTGCCTGTCCTGGAACTTGCTCTGCAAGACCAGGCTGTCCTCAAACTCACAAAGATCGGCCTGGCTCTGCCTCCCCAGTGCTGGGATTAATGGCGTGGGCCACCACTGCCTAGCTTCAGTGAAAATTCTTAAGCTAATCTTTTTTTTTTTTAACAGAGTTCAAACTTAAGTATCAATATCTGAATACGATCAAAGTATTTACATCCCTTGGCACAGGCAGAAACACAGAAAACTACAAAGTATCATTCCCAAATTTCTCCCCAGAATGCTGTGGCTATTTGGAGATAATCCAACACAGTAAGTATCTGAGGAGTAAACTGAAGTTGAAAGTGACAGCAATTTTATCCAATCAGTTTTCATTTTGCAAATGAGCATTTCAGCATGTGATTAAACCTTCCTGGAAAGAGACTAGATGAGTAAGAGGCTTGACATTTAAGCAGTATTAACTTCAGGGTAAATTCACCACTGTATTTACATTTTTTTTTTCTTCTTACAGCTATTTGTTTAAACTGCACTGGAAACCAGAATACTGCCTGCACAAATATAAATTCAAGATATGTTTGTTAAACTGAACTAGCCTGACACATGCAACAAAGATGACTCTTTCTTATTCTTGTGATCAATAATGTATTTTGGCAGTCCGTAATTCCACCACTGACTCGCAGACATCTCCCTTGGACTCACACACATATACTCTTACACAGACAGCTGATAGTAATCAAGCTATGAACACTCAAGAAACAAAGAAGAGTGGACTAGACTATTCTGAAGCCCGTTTTCACTGTGTCCACCTTTTCTACAGACACTGTTTCTTTACAATCAAATACCCACTCTCCTCACATTAGCTTGAACCGTGCGGGGAAGCCTGACTGATCATACCCTCTTTTCACATCCCAAACAAAGCCTGAATGTTCCCTATACCAAAAACCATGCCTGAGGGATCCTCTCATCAGTATGCACACAGCCTTCACTGTTACTCCCAGGAAAACCTATCTTGCTACCACCCTTCAGGTTCTTTAAAATCAAGATGGGGCCACAAGTTTTAAAACATTCTTCATGCATCTAAAGCTAAAGGTGCATCAAAATTTTGGAACCAGAGTTGAAATTGACTGCTGTCTAATGAGTATTGAAATACTGAATGGCTGATGGGACCATCTGGGTTTCTCATCTCTAATATGACACAGTTAACATTTCTTTGTGACATCTCAGACAAATAAACATTTTAACCTCAGAAAGAGCTAATCTAAATTTCACTGGTTGCAACTCTTTCTTTTATTTTTAATACAACTCGGCAAGATAAAATTATGTTTATATTGTCGGGCATTGTTTCCACACATACATCAGACACACCAAAAAATAAATAGAAACTACATAGGCAAAGGGGAAAAAAATAAACCTTTATCTCTGGGGTTTTTAACACTATCTCATACAAACCTACTACTTACAACACAATGAGGTAAATATACAAAAGAAGGTTTCTGGAACGCGTGGAATAAGATTGGGGTTTTCTGTTGATGCTGACAAGTTTTTTCTTTCCCTTTGAGATTATAATGAACATGGTCACACCACAAGGAAAGTCAGAAGTAGGACAGGGAACGTTCTACTGTATTCAGTCGGGAACTAAATCAGAAAAGCATGTGAGGCGCTCTTTTTCCTGATGAGATTCAATGGAGCAATACTGGTGGGCAAGAGCTACGGCACTCATTCATTCAACTCAACAGCACCATGAACAGAGAGACAGGTGAAGAATTCTGACTTAAGGGTAACAGCCACAGTCCTGGGTATCACCCATCAACTACGAACAACACTTCTCAGCCAGGACTACTCGGTGGCAGAGCTGACAATGTCTGAAGACCTTTTTTAAATTACTTTTTCTTAAATTTATTTTATGTGTACGAATGTCTTGCTGACATGTATATATGCACCATGGGTTTTTTTTGTTGTGTGTGTGTGTGTGTGTGTGTGTGTGTGTGTGTGTGTGTTGCACTTGGAGGTCAGGAGAGGGCATCAGATCCCCTAGAACTGGAGTTTTAGATGGTTTTGAATCTTCACTTAGGTGGGAATGGAACCCAGGTCCTCGGCCAGAACAAGTGCTCTAAATCACTGAGCCATCTCTCCAGTCCCCAGTCCAAAGACTGCCTGGCATCTAAAGATCTTCTACTGCCATACATCATAGCACACGCCTTTAATCCCAGCACTCGGGAGACAGAGGCAGGAGGATCGTTGTGAGTTCAGAACAGCCAGAGCTACATAGAGAGACCTTATCTCAAAATAAATAAATCAGTATCTTTTATTGTCACAGTGGGAAAAAGGGGGTTATTGTTAACCAGTGGTAGAGTTCTGAGATATTGCAAAGAGAAATGTGGCACACAAGACAGCCCACAACAGGGAATTATTTGGCTCAAAATGTCAATGGTGTTGAGATTAAGAGACATCTGTCCTGGACATCTGTCCCAATTTTTAGTGAAGAGTTTTTTACAACTGTTAGACAAAAGACATCGTGGTGGTGTGAGAGGACCACAGAGGGAAGACTGAATCTGTGAGTCATGTCATTATTGCATACACTGCCCAGATTTAAAAAGAAAAAAAAGAGATACTGATTTCCCACAGCATCCTGGACATTTGAAGACTGGGGGACTTTCTTGACGTCATTCGGCTCCGAAGGAGAGGAGTCAAACAAAATCTGTCACTTCTCAAAGCTGTGACGCTTAGACCTGGGTTTGAGTCAGAGTTTACCAGTTTGACTTTGAACACGTCACTGGACTTCTCTAAACCTCTACTTGGAAAAGAAATGAGCTGAGGATGAAGCTCCTGGCTGTAATCCCAGCACTTGAGGGGCAGGAGGACTGTCACAAGTTAAAGGTCAGCCTGGGCTATTCAAGGTGAGTTACAGGCCACCAGCCTGGGTTAGAAAATGAAGTCCTGAAGTGGGGTATGGTGGCTTTAGCCTTTAATCCCAGCAGAGGCAGGTAAATTTGTGAGTTCAAGGCCACTCAGGACTACATAGTGAGACCCTGTATCCAAAAAAAAACAAAAACAAAAAACAAAAAACAGAAATTTACCCCGTACTAAACTACTAATTACTTCCCCCCCCCCCCCAGAGTCCAGGGCAGGTAACCATAGGCATTACTAATCACTTATTAAAAACAAGATTTAAAGCTGGGCATGATAGCACACATCTGTAATCCAAGCACTTGAACTTGGGATGTTGTAGGCAGGAAGATCAAGAGTTTAAGGCCAGGCCCTGTTTCATGGAATATTTGAGACCTAACCAGGTTACAGGAGACCCTGTCTTAAACAAAAATCAAGATGAAATGTTTAAAGACACATATTTTCCATAACCAAGAATCTACTCTTAAATCCCAGGAGGAAATAAGCTAATATAACAACATTTGAAAATGGACAACCTTAAATATTTTTATCAAAAACTTTTTTCACACAATGTATTTTTATTCTAACTTTCCCCTCCTTTCATCCCTAACTATTTTAACCAGAATATATAACCCTGAGATGCTCCAGAGTCTCAACTACTCTGACTAAGTCCTCTTTGTATCTGGTAGCAGAGGTCATGAACTGGGATAGGAGAAAGAAGATGGTTATGAATCCAGTACAAAGGAGGATGTGGTGTCCCATGCCAACGAGCCTAGCATCTGGTGGGGGAAGGCACAAGAAGCGAGAGTTCAAGAACAGCTTCAGCTACAGTGCCGAAGACTTAGTCCCAAAAAATGTAAAAATGAAAATAAATCAGAGGGTGGGTGAGATGGCTCAGTGGGTAAAGAGCCAGCCTCACAAACCAGGCAACCCAAGTTTGACCCCCAGAACCGGTTTAAAGGTAGAACAGGTGCCACCACGTTGCCCTCTGACCTGCCCAAGTATGGCGGCAAGTGTCTCCCCCCCCCCACACATACACACACATATCATGCACACAATAATAAAAATTTGAAAATAACTTCAAAAAACCCACTGTAGTTTCTGGTTAACATCTATTTACTGTTGAAGTGTATTATTGCCATATCAATGATGTAAAAACTCATTCATTTCAACATTCCAACAAGAGTTACAAGAAATCACTCCCAAACAATCTATTCCCAAACAATCTATCAGTCTCTGATAAATAGTCAAAACACTTCTGGGGTCAAGTTCTTCAACAGTCCTTGATACACCATACAACCAGGCCTGTTCTTTCAATACGACCAAAGATTCTTCTCAAGTGAGGTTGCACACACACTCTCCTCTTCACACAGTTTGGGACCAAGACAAAGCCTCCTTGTTTTGACAAAATTATCTTTTCATGGCATCTTATAAATAAATTACAACTGAAATTGTAGTCTGCTATGGCCCAGTCTAAAATCAAGCAACAGATCAAATCAACGTTTGAAGGGAGAAAAAAAAGAGAGATTCAAAAAAAGCCAGCTTTAAATATCATTCAAGGTACACGTGTATCACAACGTCACACAGTATTCCGAAAATAGTGCAACACTGAGGTCTTTAATACATCACAAGGCTGGCTTTACATTAATTAATAAAGCTTTGCTAATTTAACTTAAAAAAATGAGAGAACATTCTGGTAGCACTGATAATACTGTATTTAGGAAAGAATTTTCACTGCCATTTTACAGACTATTCTAATTACATTTTTCACCTTAAGCATTTTGACACTTCCATCAACTTTCTAAAGGTGAAGGTGGAATGTTTTGCTATGTTTTTAATAGACTTGCTTCTCAAAGAATGAATTAGATAAAACTGGATAGGGGAAACCTATTACCAGTCTTACCATCAATAAAGCATGTGAGTAAGCTCCTGGTTATGTGTCACTGTTTAGGTGGCAAAGTCATGAAGAATGTATGCGTACTAACTAAAAGCAATTTTCCCCAAATAGCCTGTGATATATAGAGAGATATAGATATATGCCTGTACTTTTCATCACAGCAAATTTTCCACACTCAGTACCCAGAGTCATCATTTATTCTATTGCTCTCCAAAACAGCAGAAATTCTCGGGGCTCGGCGGCTTCCCAAGGACTAGTGACGACTGCTCATTTCCCAAAGATGGAATCTTCCTGACAGGACCTCACGCGAGCCTCTTCTGAGCCCTCACTCCAACCCCGGAGCGCAGCCACCGGTCCACAGGCGAGACCGGCGGACACGCCACATACAGCGTCCCCGGAGCCCGGGTCCCCGCAGCCCCGCCCGCCCTCCCGGGGCCACCCGCCGGCTCCCGCTCGGCCGGGATGGAGGAGGGGGATGGGGATGGGAGTGGGGGGGGGATGTCGGACCGCGACCTCACCGGAGGCGGGGGGCGGCTCTCCCTCTTCGCCGGCGGCGGGCGCCAGGGTGACGGCGCCGTCCCTCCAGACGCGGATCTGCGCGGCCGAGCGCACCCGGCGGTGGGGCTGGCGGCGGGCGGCGGCGCGCAGGGAGCCGCAGCACTGGAAGCACACGGCCCACGCCTGCTCCTCGTTGATGGGCTGGTTGTAGAGGCGCAGGATCTCCTCCAGGCTCAGCGCGTCCCGGGAGCCCCCTGGGGCGCCGAGCTGCGGCCCCTCGCCGCCCGGGCTGGAGGGCTGCGCCATGCGGCCCGTGTCGCTGCGCTGGCCGGCCGGCCGGCGCTCGGGGTGCCGCGTCTCCTCAGCTCCGGAGCATCGTCTCCGCCAGCTGCCGCCGCCGCCTCCGCATCCCCGGGGCCGCCGCCGCCGCCGCCGCCGCCGCCGCCGCCCAGGCCGGCCGCGCGCCGCCGCGGGGACTAGGCGGGGACGCCGCGGCGCTCGGCGCTGGCCAGCACGCCGCCGGCCGGTAGCGCGGCGACGATGGCGTCCGCTCGCCCCGCCCCGCCCCGCCTCGCCTGGCTTCGTTTTGCCTTCGGGGGCCGCGCGGCCGGCCGAGCGCGGCGCGAGGCCTGGGGGCGTTGCCCCCGAAGTGAGTGACGTGCGGCGGGGGGCGAGCACGGCCTGGGGGCGTCGCCCCTCCCTCCCCCGTGTGAGTGACGTGCGGCCGAGCGCCGAGCGTGGCCTGGGGGCGTCGCCCCCCGTGTGAGTGACGTGCGAGGGGCGACGGCTGGACCGGGTCCGGGGCCGTGGGTTCTGCAGAGTCTGCGCGCGCGGACAGTGCTGGCGTCTGGCCGCCAAGTCGCTGTCACCCGGTTTCGTCTCGCCTCGGCTCGCTCGTGGTCTATTTAAGAACTTGAATTCAATCTGGGGCGAATTGCTAAAAAAGAAACGGTCATCTGAATCGCCCCCCGCACCTGGCTGCCCGTGGCCTCCCCGCGTTGGCCCGCGAGCACGGCTCCCCTTGGCCCCTCGAACCTGGTCGCCATTTCTCCTGGCCACTCGACACATACTGTCCCTGTCCATTTGTAAAATTAATCTTTAGATCTATTTATATATACATTTATTTTCAAACAGTCTCCCTGGCTAACCCAAACTGGCCTTGAACTCGCTGTTCTTCAGCCTTGGCTTCCTGAGTGAGATCGCAAGGTGTACACACACCTTAGGTTTCTTGTGTCTGGGTATTCTCTCTCAGCTCACATATTCAGATGAGGACAGCGGTCTTGGGCTTGCCTCGCCGAATTCTCCGAAAGCCTGGGGTGCGGTGCACAGTGCTCAGGGATTCAGTAAGGCAGCCTTTCAGATTCATTTGAAATGTTACAACAGACTTCCTGGGGTAGACTCCGATAACCACGCTCATCCTAGCCCAGTTAACCCAGCCTGTCATATGAGAAGGTGTCAGAGACAAAACTAAGGGACCTCCCTGAACCCATTCAAGTGTTCGATTAAACAGATAATTCTTAAAATGCCCATCCATTGGTAGATGGTTTTAATTGGTAACATCCCACCCAGGCTAGTCTTCTAGAGTTGTAGCATCAACCAAGTAAGAAAATCATAGTCGGTACCATTCTATGTGGAATGTGGGGAAATGCACGCACACTACAGCTAATCTTATAGTAGACATCATCATAGTTAGGTAATGTGTAAGATGCCACCATGCAGACAGCAGGAATTGAAAGAAAAACAGAAAGTCGTTAAGGGTAAGAAATGGAGAGGCAATCGAGGAAAAAAGCTCCGTGAGTACCCTTTTGTAAAACAAACCTCTCAAGCAGAATCACTGAATTATTAGTTGGGGCCAGGGAGATGGTTCAGCAGGGGAAAGGACCTTGCTGACAAGCCTGACAGACAGACCATAAAGTTGTAGGAGAGAACCCACCCCCACAAAGTTGGTCTCTGAACTCGGTGAGCATGTGCATATACACAACACACACACACACACACACACACAAATGTAAAAAATAAATAATGCGGCATTTATGTACAACAAAGCTCCGAGGCAAAGACCTTTCTCATTTCTTGTGTGTGAGAGTAATACATAGTAATACTAGAATTACTATAATAACAATATGCTAACATTCCCAAATTTTGCTATTTTATTTTTTAATTAAGAAATATTTTTATTCATTCCACATACCAACCACAGATGCCCTGGATTCTGTGTGGCTTTTGAAAATACAGAAGAGCTTAAAATTTTTTGAACAATGCAGGGAAACAAATGGGCAACTTTTGTGGACACCATCACCATCTTCTGGCCTTATAGAGTATTGCTGCCCATGGCACACGAACCAGTTTTGACCTTGCCTTTCCCACTCAAAACATGTTAAATGTATTAATGAAAGGATTCCATGAGCCATTCACTCAGACAAGGCAGTAAATAAACACCCAAATAACTATAACAATGTGGAGAAGGAGGAAAGAGGTGGAAATGAGCAAAAATTTTGTTAAAATCCAAATTTTAGAATTTTTAAAATTATTTTTATTTTATAAGTGTTTTGCCTATATGTATGTCTGTGTTGTGTAAGGGTGTTGGATCCTGGACTTACAGACAGCTGTGAGCTGCCATGTGGGTGCTGGGGATTAAACCCAGGCCTTCTGAAAGAGTAGCCAGTACTCTTAACCACTGAGCCATCTCTCTAGCCCATAGAATTAGAATTTTATGTAACCCAGGCTGGCTTCTAATTCTCTGTAGCCACAGATAACTCTTGACTGTGTACCCATGCTTGATTTATGTAGGGTCAAACTCAGGGTTCCTGCATGCTAGGCAATAACGCTAACAACTTAGCTCTACCCACAATCCCCATGTTGAATATTTTTTTAAATTCTTTGAAAGCTGATTTGCAACCCTAGGATTGTTTTCATTTCCTGAGTAATAATTTTAAAATGTAAACATTTTGAAAGGGAAAAATACCATGAATCACTGTAAGGTTATACACAAAGAGAGGTTTGAGCTTGGTTTTGTTAAGTACAAATTCTGATATGTAATATGAAGTAAATGCTCTGCCTTTTGTGAGCATACGTGTAATTAAGTTGAAGCAAGATGACAGCTAGAATACTGACATTCCTTCTCGACACAGAACAAGCAGGAGGAAAATCCTTAAAATCACGTCCACATTCTAGTATGCATCTACTCAGGTTGTAGCTGAACAGTGGGCACTGTGTGTGTATGGAGAGTTCCAGTATCTTGCGGTTTTGATGAGACCCTCGTCCTCCATCACGACATTCTCTTCCCAGTGACAGCAAGCTGCTCAAGGGATGCCATGCTCCTTGTGGATCCCTGGAATCCTGTGCCATCGTGGGCAGTTTTCTGCTTCTTATTTTCCATTCGGTCTCAACAGGCTCAAATACCTTTATGTTTGGTATATTTCATTTGAGTTACTCTCACTGATTTCTTTTTTTTTTTACTCTGTAATTCGGGGTTTTTTTGTTTTGTTTTTCTTTTTGTTTTTCAAGACAGGGTTTTTCTGTGTAGTTTTGGTGCCTGTCCTGGATCTCACTCTGTAGACCAGGCTGGCCTGGAACTCACAGAGATCCTCCTGGCTCTACCTCCTGAGTGCTGGGACTAAAGGCATGAGCCACTGACACCTGACTGTAATTCGGGTTTCTAAAAGTGACTTTATATATTTAGAATGTCCAAACAATCCAAGTCAACATTTAAGATATCTTCAAAGTATCAGGAGATTAGTAAAAGAAAATGGCATGGGTAACTCAGAATATAATCTTAAGTTTTCCTTGATTTTCTTATGTTTATTTTAAAAATAGGATCCTGGAGAGTTTTTCTTATATTTACTTATCATTTTTGTAGAATAATTGTACTTCATGCTTGATACTCTGGACGCGAGGCAGGCTGAGCTGCTCCGAGGCCTTTGGGGGGCACGTCTTATCTGTGCAGCCCAAGCTTATCCCAGACACTCCCAGACAAACGCTCCTAAGAGGCACATTCACCTAGAAAAGTACACCGAAAGGGGAAAAAAAATAGAACAATGGGTTTTTTCCATGTTGTAACCTCAATTTCCAATGTCAATCATTATAGTCCTTATATTGTAGTGACTTTTAATGCTTTCTTTCTCCAGTTATAAAATCCAAAGGGGGAGTTATTATTATCACTGTCTTACAGGTGGGATGATACAGTGGCAGGACAAATGTAGGGCTGGTAAGTGAGAGGGTGGGAGCGGAGTCCAGGCCTCCTGATCACTCTTCCCGGCTGCCAACACTCATCCCTCCTCCTATCAGGTCTAGGAGGAGACCATTATGACTGTTTAAAACCCTAGCTGAAATTCCCAAACGAGGCCATCCTCCTTGATTAGTTTTTGTAAATTAATTGGCATTTAGGCTTCGTCACCTCCATCATCTCCCACAGTAATTGCTTTCCACCGGACTGACATGGTCCCATCCCTATAAAACAATTACAAGTCATCACGGAAGGCTAACTTACAGTTTAAAACTGATATCTTGGGCTGGAGAGACAGCCCCGCAGTTAAGAGCACTTGTTGCTATTGCAGAGGACCTAAGTTTAATCCTCAGTGACTACACCTCTGGCCTCTACACACGTGTACACATGCACACAAATGTACATATACAGACACACGCCAAAAAATGCACATACACATACACAAATACAAGTACCAATTAAATGATTGGACTCTCTCCTATATATACTTTAGAAGATAAATGTAGCATTTAAATAATTTTTTTTTTGACACAGTCTCATTCTGTAGCTCAGACCTACCTGAAACTTAAGTAGCTCAAGATAGCAACTCTTTCTCAACCTTTGGAGTGTTGTGATTACATGTATGAGCCACCACATCTGACTAAAGACATAGTCTCAAGCCTGGCATGGTGGTATGTACCTTTAATCCTAGGCAAAGGCAGGCAGATCTCTCTGAGTTCAAGGCCAGCCTGGTCTACATTGCTAGCTCAGAACAGCCAGGACTACAAAGAGAAACCCTGTCTTTAAAAAAAAAAGGCATATTCTCAAAATAATTAATGCTGAAGATACTTTTTTATAAAGACCTGGGGCTGAGGAGATAACTCAGGAGTGTGTTTGTCACGTTACAGAACATTCACTTAACATAAAATAAAGGCAGTAGTGAGGGAAAAAAGAAGAAAGGGGGTGAGGGAGGAAACAAGAAGTAGAGCATGGTGGTGCAAGTAATCCCAGCACTGGGGAAACTGAGGCAGGAGGATCTCAAGTTTGAGAGCAATCTGGGCTGCACAGCAAGATTCTGTCTTAAGGAAGGGGGTATCATAGTGGGGCTCACAAGATACAGGGATACCAACACCCCAAAACAAAACAGTGCTGGAGAGATGGCTCAGCGGTTAAGAGCACTGGCTGCTCTTCCAGAGGTCCTGAGTTCAATTCCCAGCAACCACATGGTGGCTCACAGCCATCTGCAATGAGATCTGGTGCCCTCTTCTGGCCTGAAGGAATGCATGCAGGCAGAACAATGTATACAGAACATAAATCTTTAAAAAGAACAAAACAGGCATTAGAAAAAAATAAAAAGTAAAATGGTAGGCCTAAGTATAACAATATCAATAATAATGAATATATAATAAATAATAAATGTGAATGTATTTTTCTTGAAGAGGTTATTGGGAATTCAATACATACTCTTCCACATGCTAAGCATGTATTCTACCACTGAACCCAAGTGTGAATGTATTTAACAATCCCATCAGGACACACAGACTTTCAACTGGATTTTAAAAAAGATTCAGTTATATGTCATCTGTTTAAGGTACACTTTAGATTCAAAGACATGGATCAGTTGAAAGTTTAAGAATGGAAGAGGCTATGATCATGAAAAGCAACATTCCCCAATGTGTTCCACACTTTGCAAGTGACCTATTAGAACGCCAGCTGACTTTCTCTCCCCTACCTGCCCCACCCCATTAAAAAAAAAAATGTATACAGAGTTCTGCCTGCATGTATGCTTGCACACCAGAAGAGGGAACCAGATTTCATTGAGATGGCTGTGAGCTACCATGTGGTTGCTGGGAACTGAACTCAGGACTTCTGGAAGAGCAGCCAGTGCTCTTAACCCCTGAGCCATCTCTCCAGCCCTCCTTTTTTTTTTCCTAATATAAACTGATCTTAGAAAAAGAACAAGGTTGTGAATTCACTTTCCCAAGCACAGAACTCCACTATAAAGAAACAGTAATAAAAGTGTGTATTGCTAGGGGTGTGGTGCCGTTGGTAAAGTGCTTGCCTAGGGGGCACAAGGCTCTGGTTTGGTTTCCATGACTACATAGAACTGGGTGTTGGGGCACACATCTGTAACCCCAGGACTCAGGAGGCAGAGTCAGGAGGTCCAAAGATTCAGTAACCCTCACCTACCAGAGTGAATTTAATGGCTTATGTGAGACCCTGCCTCAAAAAGATAACTATCACAAACTGGGCATGATGGTACGTACACACCTGTAATCTTAGCACTTGGGACTGCAGCAAGTTCCAAGCCAGTCTGGTTTACTGAATGAATCCTAGGCCACATAAATGGGATTGTTTAAAAATAAAAGAAGTGTAGTACTGGCATAATAGGAAGAGAATTGTGACTCAAGAAAAAACATGTACATTTATGGTCAAATAGTTTTCTTCAAGAAGACAAGACCAAGGTGGAAACTTTCTTTCTTCTTTTGGTTTTTCGAGACAGTTTCTTCGTCCAACAGTCCTAGCTATCCTGGAACTCGCTTTGTAGCCCAGGCTGGCCTCGAACCCAGACATCCACCTGCCTCTGCATCCCGAGTGCTGGGATTAAAAGTGTGCACCACTACCACCCGGCTAAGGGAAAAGTTTCTAAAACAAATAGTGCCATTGCACTACCCTCAACCTACACCTTATATGGTTCACTGAAAACTTAAATAAAGCTGAGAAGAGAATGTGTATCTGTGCAGCTACAGATTCAGCAACAGATTCTTCAGTCACAACTATGAACCACAAAAGAAAAAATAGATATATTGCTTTTTGTGAACATTAAATTCTTTTGTACTTCCAAGGACACCCTCATCTGACCTGAGGGCATGCATGGACATGGTGCACATGCAGACAAGCAGGCATACATACATAAAAATAATTCTATAAACAAAAAGTCTATACGTCATTTCATTCAAACTCTTTGTTATGCCATAGGAAAATGAGTTTCAAATGTATTCATCATATGTCAACTATAAATCAAATATAATTATATTATACAGTGCTCTATCTGCATATACACCTACATACCAGAAGAGGACATCAGATCCTTTCAAGGATGGCTGTGAGCCACCATGTTGTTGCTGGAAACTGAACTCAGGACCTTTGGAAGAGCTGTCGATGTTCTTAACCACTGAGCCATCTCTCCAGCCCCCAAGTTTAATTCTTAAAGATAAAACTTAAATACTGGATGTGGTGATGGACAACTATAATAAAGCAGTTGGGAGACTGAGGCAGGAGGATTGCCTAGAGTTTGAGACCAGCAATAGCTACATAAAAAGACTGTCTCAAAAGATCCAAAAGAGCTGGGCAGTGGTGGCGGAGCCAGAGGCAGGTGGATCTCTGTGAGTTCCAGGACAGCCAGGGCTACACACAGAAACTCTATCTTGAAAAATAAGAGAGAGAGAGAGAGACAGACAGACAGACAGACAGACAGAGACCAAAAAGAACATACTGATGGTCAATATCACAAGATCTGGCACAGGCACACCTGTGAGGAATTTAAGAAGACCCACCCTGATGGAAGGTTGCACCGTCCCTAGGCTCGGATCCCTGTTTGACTGTGAAAAAAACTCTTCATCAGCGGTTTCAAGATCTACAACCCTGACTCAGTGCAACCTCCAACTAGAGCCAAAACAAACCCTGCCTTCCTTGAGTCACTCTCATCATGGAACTTTATCACAGGAACAGGAAAGGGAACGAAGACACAAAAATTTTTACTAAGACACAAAAATTTAGCACAAGAATTCAACTGATCAGTGAATTAACTGCATAACCATCTTTTCCTCTCTTTTTTAAAATGTGCATTGGTGTTTTGCCTGCGGGTCTGCCTGCCTGTCTGTCTGTGTGAGGGTGTCAGCTCCCCTGGAACTGGAGTTACAGACAGTTGTGGGCTGCCTATGGGTGTTGGGAATTGAACCCAGGTCCTCTGCAAGAGCAGTCAGTGCTCTTACCAGACTCTACTAAGTGTGTAACAAATTTATTTTAGAATTTATAGCAAAGCGTGCTGAAATACATGTGTTAATATACAGGAAGGCAGAAGGTCCAACCTAATGATAAAAGAGCTTTGATCTCAATACATACAGCTTCTTTGTAAGTGCCTCACAGTTGGTCTCAAAAGTTGAAAATTACAAGCAATTTTCTGTTGATGGCTTTACGTGTAATTCCATTAACAGATTAAGTCTCTAAAGTGACTTTGTCAGTCTTTAAGAGATCAAAACCAAGAATAATATTTTTAGACAGCTAAAAAAAGTAAATTCATAAATACTCACTTCATAATTGTTTTCTAAGTTTTAAGATATGTTGAGGTGAGTTCTTTTGTTTTTTGTTTTTGTTTTTCAAGGCAGAATTTCTCTGTATAGCTCTGGCTGTCCTGGAACTGGCTCTATAGTCCAGGGTGGCCTCAAATTCACAGAAATCCGCCTGCCTCTGCCTCCCAAGTACTGGATTAAAGATGTGCCATCACTGCCTGGCACAATATCTTTAGATTTTAATTTCAAAACGTAAGTTTTAGGCCAGTGAAATGGCTCAGCAGGTAAAGGTACTTACTTGCTGCCAAGTCTGATAACCTGAGTTCAATCTCCAGCATGAAAGACAGTACCTTCTCCTGAAAGTTGTCCTGATTTCCACCTACTCTGTGACATATATCCACATGTACACACACACACACACACACACACACACACACACACACACACACACACGAAGTCAATGTAAAAAAAAAGGTCAGACATCCAAAAATAAATAAATAAATAAAGTCATTTTATTGCAACAGTAGGTAATGAAAAGAATAAATAATTTGGATAGTGAACTAGCATACACTTATTTCTTAAGACAACCAATGGATAAAGCAACTAAACTAAGAAACTGCACACAGAGGCAGGCAAATCTCTGAGTTCCAGGCCAGCCAGGGGTACAAAGTGAGATACTGTAGGTGTAGTTCAGTGGCAGTGTTTGCCTAGCATGCAGGAAGCCCTGGATTTCTAGTATCATAAAAACAAAACAACCTTCTGCACAGAAGAATGGACAGTCAAACTTAACACATTTATCATTTATCATTAGCTCCTTACAGAAAGTCAAATCACTTTAGTTTTTAATGCTTACCAAAACTTTTAAAACTTGCTCAATTTAAAAATAAGTGAGTATGAACTCATGTTTTTTCTCAATGGTCTCTTATGATTTTTCATTGAGATTAGTCACATGTACGCTGATGTTTTTAACACAACAAAAAAATAAAAAACAACCTATATCGTAACAAGGAAGTATAATAAATATTTTCTAAAGTGCTCAATTCATTGTAATAATGTTCATAAATTATATACACTCCCACAAACTCATGTGAGATTTGTTATTAATATTTTTTTTGAGACAGGTTCCCACTGTATAGCCCTGACTGGCCTGGAACTTGCTATGTAGACCAGGCTAGCCTCTCATGCGATTAAAAGCCACCACACCTGGCCCTTCTTCCTATTCTTCCATCAAAGTCTTCATATCCGTTTCTGGAAAGCCTTGAATACTCTAGTGTCATGAGTAAACCACAAAATTATAGTTCAGCAAAATATATTTTCATCTATGTAATAAATAACCTATTATGAGATCAATTTCTTCTAATTTGTGTAAAATAATCTTTCATTTATGAAAAATAATGACCATTTTGATTTAACTACAGCTTAAACCACTAGACAAATCTCTTTACTTATTAATGTAAAGAAAAAAGGTCATATTCACAGTTAAACTACTGAGTCCCTCAAAACAAAGTACCATTTATTATTATACCCTTAATTTATACTAAATTCAATACAAACTTTTTTATCCTGAATTTTTAAGTACATACATGATTTTCTAAAACATTAGCAGTCAGATCAATACAAAACAATCACATCCAAAGTCAGAGGCTGAATTTAAATTAAGAAACCTTCACACAGCTAGTCAGTCATATACAATTCTAATAAAGCACAGGAGTAATTCTTAGGAAACGTTAGTCCTATAATACTGAGCGATATTTACAAGCAAACATGATCCAAACAGCACATGCAGATTCAGGGTAGGTAAACACTCGAACACGGACTGCCAGTCGCACCTGGTCTCCACGGCAACAGATTATTTCTTCACAAAAAGGAGACCTATGTAAAAAGAAAATGTATTGAAAGAGAAAGTCACTGACGAAGCTCCCACGTGTTCATGTTGTCACTCCTAGCAACTATCAGAATAACTGGTTTTCTAGATTTATTTATTTTTTTTGTTTTTTCAAGACAGGGTTTCTCTGTGTAGTTCTGGCTGCCCTGGAACTCACTCTTAGACCAGGGTAGACCAGGCTGGCCTTGAACTCACAGAGATCCTCCTGCCTCTGCCTCCAGAGTACAGGGATTAAAGTTGTGCGCCCAGCTGAATCCATAACTCCTTACCGAAGGCACGTGGCAAACGCACGCCTTGCGTTCCTATACACGAAGTGTATGGGGAACCCTTTGAACGTGTGGCCGTCAGGTACGGCCCTCCTTATGGCGTCCTGAAACTCCTCATTGCCGGCAGATATGCTTGTCGTCCGCTCAAATTCATAGGAAGCCAACGCTGGCGATAAGAGATAAGAGAGCTGGTCTTCCCAAACAGTGGTGAGGCCAAGGTCCTGCAGCAATTAGAAAAGTTAAATCTATTGATAGTTTAAAAAACAATGAAATAAAAATGTACTTTCTGGGGCCGGAAAGATGGCTCAGAGGTGAAGAGCACTGACTGCTCTTCCAAAGGTCCTGAGTTCAATTCCCAGCACCCACATGCTGACTCACAACCATCTATAATGAGATCTGGCACCCTCTTATGTACACATAATAAATAAATAAATCTTTAAAATCTACTGCTTTGTTTTGTGTTTTCCAAACAGTTTCTCTATGTAGCCCTGGCTTTCCAGGAACTCACTGTAGACCAGGCTGGCCTTGAACTCAGAGATCCGCCTGCCTATGTCTCCCGAGTGCTGGGTTAAAGGCGTGTGCCACCAGCGCTGAGCTGTGCTTTTTGTTCTTTGGCAATGTCTCTGAACGTGATCTTGATGGGCAAGGAATTTATAATCCTATTGCTTTAGCCTTTGAGTTCTAGGATTACAGACATCCCCAGCACTCCGTACAACTAGGTGTGAAAGCGCACACCTGTAATCCCAGCACGCAGGAGGCAGAGGCAGAAGGACCGAAGTCCAATCTCAGCTACACAGGACGTATGAGACCAGCCTAGGATAGGAGACCCTGTCCTCTCCCCTTGCCCCTCAAAAAGTTTAGTAAGACAATCTCCACCAACTCATCTGCAGAGGGGACAGCTTGGGCTACATAGTGAGTTCCAGGCCAGCCAGAGTTACAAAGTAAGATTCTGTCTCAAAACCACAAAAATAAATAAATACATAATTTAAAAAAATGAATAAATAAAACATGTTAATTTCTTCCTTTTAATTATTGCATCTTGTCTTTAACGTCCTTATGAAAGAACTCTACATGGCTAATAAACAAGACATCTGATCCTATTATTAAAGGAATGCAAATTAAAGCTAGGATGAGGACAAAGTTTTACAACAACCCATGTGGAAGAAAATAAACAGGACAGGGCTAGAGAGAACACTTAGTAGTAGGATCTGTAGCTCTTGTAGAAGACCAAATTTCAATTCCTAGAACTCACATGGCAATTTACAACCACCTGTTAACTCCAGTTCCAGGGAATCTGATGCCCTCTTTTGACCTCTGCAGGCATGACGCACACATCTGGTATACATACATAGACACATACATGCAGGCCAAAACACTTTCACATAAAATAAAATATATAATAAATCTTAAAAAACAAACAAACAATCAGAAACAAGCCTGGGAGTGGGGACAAAAGGAAATTAATCAAACTGTTTTATATGGATCAATTATCTGAATAAACCTTTCATAAAGAGGAAATCCAACCAGTCTGACTGTAGAATGTGAACAAATCTGTAATTCTTCAATCTAGGAGGAAGTAATAACTTCAGAAGGTTCAGCAGCCTTGGGAATCCTTAAGAAACATTTATTTTTATTATGTGTATGTGCATGTGTCTGTGTGTTCCACATGTATATGGGGACCTGAAGAGTGTGTCGGATGGAGTTACAGGCTGTGAGCTAACAGACATGGGTGCTAGGATCTGAACATGAGTCCTCTGGAACAGCAAGAAGTGTTCTTAGCCACTAACCTACCTTTCCAGGCCAGATTTAGCCATTTTCACATCCCACAACTATGTCCCATGACTTCCATCACTATTATCTTCATAAGGGCAAGGATAGGCTAATGAGTGACTACTGGTATTGAACACACTTAAGAAAGAAAGTTGGTGTTGGTGTGGCCCCGGAGTTTGGTTTATGTCTTTCCTCAGGACAATGAGGTTCCTCTTCGCATTCCTGAGCACTGAACGCACCCTGTGGCTGCTGCTGAAGCCCAACGTGACAGAGACCTAATGGGTCATCATGAAAAAAATCTACCCTTCTGATGCCAATGGAGATTGAGAGCCAAATATGGCCAGCTTTGGCAAGCATTAATGTAAGCCTAGGAATTGTAGCCATGAGATTGGATTCTCCAGAAGAGCTGCCAGCTAAAGTCATGCTTGGATCAAGAAAAACAGGCCTTGGAGGTTCATGTTACTGGAGTTGTATCCATGCCAGTGGATGTCCACACAATCCAGAAGAGAATTTGACATTGCTGCTGCCACTGTTGGCTGTTATAACAATGGTGCACAACGCTGCTACTGTATCTGGGATTACCATTTCATAATTGCTTACTACAGCTAGCACAGTGGACACCCTGGCAACAAAAGTAGCTACTACAGTTAGTTAATCTTTCATTCTATTGAGCATGATAAATTTAATTCAGTAGTTATATACATCTTGATTGGCTTTGAAAATTATAAATTTATAAACTCAAGTTCCAGTTGCTTTTGGGATACTATCTTACAAGGACTCCAATGTACAGTATGGCTCATTAAGGAAGGGAATGGCTCAGTTGCTTTTAGCCTACTGTCTATGGGTGTAGGCTAAAAGCGAGATAGGACCTCTGTTGGTCTTTTCTGTATCGAACACACAGATTGCAAGCCCAGTGCCACTTTGAGATCTTTGGCAGCAATTAACCATGCAGCTCACACATGATTGAGCCAGTATGAGAATGAGTTTTCAGAGACAGGTAATGCCTGGGGGGCACTCACCAACCTAAGACAGAGCACCTGTGTGGCCTGGGCACTCGTCTCCATGACGGGTAAGATGACCTGCTGACGTCCCACGCAACCCAAGTCAGAAGCTCATTTTTTAATAAAAGAGGGACCTGCAGGGCCCTGGCCCCTGTTTTGGGTAACTGTTGCCTTGCTTGCGGACCTTGACCTTGATATCCTCCCAATGCTAATTCCCTGCCAGGTTCCACTCTCCTGAATGCTTAAGGGAAGTTCCTTGTCTGTGTATCCTGAATAATGGGCGTTAACAGCTTAGATGCAAGATTGTAAAACATCAGTAGTGAACTTCTGCCCTCCGGGGTCCTCCCATTATACTGTAAGCCTGTATTTTAGACCTCCTACCTCCTTCAAGAAATGACATTCGACATTTAAAATTAAATATATATATAAAATTGAATGAATACTGCGAATGTAATCTATGAATACCACAGATGTGATTAATATTATGAGTGTAATTTAAAAAAAAAAAAAGAAAGTTGGGGCTGGATAGAGGGCTCAGTGGTTAAGAGCACTTGTTGCTCTTGCAGAAAAGCTAGGCCCAATACACAGTACCCACATGGCAGCTTGTAATTGGAATTGTCTGTAATTCCAGTCCCAAGGGATCCAGAGCCCGCTTCTGCCTTTCATGGGCACCAGGCATACAAGTGGCACATACATATACCTACAAGCAAAATACTCATACACATAAAATAATAACTCTAACCAGTTATGATGGTGCACATGTTTAATCCCAGCACTTGGGAGAGGCAGGTGGATCTCTGAGTTCCAGAACAGCCAGAGCTGTTACACAAAGCAACTTTGTCTCAAAAAACCAAAAATAAAATAATTCTAAAAGAAAAATTAGAAAAAAATGAAACACGATTAAAGGAAGTATGAAGCTACAACTATTTGTTAGTTACCTTTCTGTGTTCCGACACTAGGAGCCGCAGCTGCATTTCGATTTCATTGCTTGTGACTGAGGCATCAATCGTGGATGCACACAGAGGTGGGAAGGGAGGGAGGGATGTGGTAGCACCTGGAGCACACACAGACTTAATTGCTTCTTCACTCATGGGTTTCCACTTGGATTCGTCATTCAAATCAAATATGCAAGTTTCTACTGCATCTGAGGGTTGACAGTTTCCCAGGAACATCTGATGGTTGAAAACACAACCAATTGTTCGGTAGGGGTACAATGGTTTGGGCTGTTCAGCAAGTGGAGGTTCTTCAGGATTAGTAGGCTTGTGGATGTACCTAAAAGACATCATGATTTTATACAATGAGAATTTTAAAATTATAAAGGCAGTTATCCTACTACGGAAAAAACAAAAACAAAGCTGTAATTACTTGCCAGGACTCAAGTTTGGCCTTTGATTTTACTTTCTGTACCTTCACAATCGCATTACTCTGTGTGTTTACTCACTCGCTCACACTTGTGCATGGGAAGCTGATACTGCACCACTGTCTCTATAGCGACCCACTTTTTAAAAGATGGGGTCTTTCCCTGAACCCAGAGATCACAGTTCAGAATAGACTAGATGGTCACTGAATCCCCAGGATTCTCCTGTCTCCCCACTCACAGCTCCGGGGCTTCTAGCACATGCCCACACTAGGCTTTTGCATTGAGTTCTGAAAATCTGAACTCACACTCACTTAGCAAGCGCTCCACTGAACTATGTCCCAGACAATTAACTCTGCCTTATCTACATAATACACCTTAAAAAAAAAAAAAAACCAAAACGGTCAGAGTTATAGAAAACCTTGGCTACAGAGTGAGTTCTACAATAGCAAAGGTTACACAGAGAAACCCTGTCTCAAAAACAAAACAAAAACCAACTTTACACTTTCTTTTTAAACAATAGAAAATATTCTAAGTTGGGTGGTGGTGGTGGTGGTGGTGGTGGTGGTGGTGGTGGTGGTGGTGACAGCAGCGGCGGAAGTGGACCACACCTTTAATCCCAGAACCTGGGAGGCAGATTTCTGAGTTCAAGGCCAGTCTAGTCTACACAAAGCAAGTTCCAGGACAGCCAAGGCTACACAGAGAAACTGTCTCAAAATTTTTTTTAGAAATTAAAAAAAAAGAAAGAAGAAAGGTTCTATACCTATAGTGAAGATCAAGAAAGTTTATCCCAGAGAGCATTATAATTAAAATAATTTAACTGTATATTGTTATGTATGACTACCTAAAAAAATTTTATATACACAATACTATAATATCATGATGGTAAAGAATATTTTAGAAGTGCATAGTATTTTCTTAAAGGTCATTTATTTAGCTACCTTATAAACACGTACTTTTGAGGACCATCCTAACAAACAAAACTTCTGTAATTTCAAGATGGCTCAGTGGATAAAGATGCTTGCTGCCAAGCTTCCTGACCTCCTGACTTGAGTTTTAGCTTCAGGATGCACATGGTGGAAGAAATCAGTTCTGCAAGTTGTCCTCTGACCCCCAGTACACTCAGTAAATAAACAAATAGATGCAAGGCCTTGGGTTTGACCCCCAGCCCAATTATACCTATCGTCATGTATGATGTCCATGTGTGAGCACACACATGCTATGGCAACCCAAGTGGAGTCAGTCAGAGGACAACGATTTGGACTCAACTCACTGGCCCTAGACCTGCATTTTACTATCCTTGTAAACATAGTTGACTAACCTGTGCCCTGTTAAACTCTCCCAAAACGTGATGGTCCCGTCAGTCCCACAAGTCATAACCCATGCATGAGGTGCCCCCTTTGCCTTGGTCCCGACACAGACAAAAGCCTCCAGTCCATATCCAAGAAGAAGGCTGCACAGCAGGTTAGCATGGTCTTCACAGTCACCCTGAAGGCAAGTCAAGGAAGGTTAGTAGGTATTCACAGCTCCATTAAATACCGAAACAAAAACTACAATAAAAGGTTCAAGTTCAACCACTAGTCCAGCGTTAATCTAAAACAAGGAGAACATATGCTACTTGAAAGGGCTCTAAATTACAAGGAACATTGACATAAGACACGGTCTGGATCTTAGCTGCTGTGTATCTAGTTCATTAGAATTTCTGTTGCTACTGGATTTAGGGCCAACAATGAATTTTCACATATACATTATATTTATCTGTTTGTTTTGCTTTGATTCTTTTGTTTTTCAAAACAGGGTCTCTCTACATAGCCCTGGATGTACTAGAATTCACTATGTAGATCATGCTGGCTTTGAACTCACAGCAATCCACCTTCCTCAGCCTCCCAAGTGCTGGGATTAAAGGCATGAGCCAACACTACCTGGCTTTATAAGTTGGATTTTAATTCTATTTGATAACTTTCATAAAACACATTTTATGACAAGAATAATTAGTTTGGGTTAATAATCATATGACCACAGTGGCAGGCACAGAATTTACCAACCCTAAGGTATAACTTAGTCAAACTTTTGTTAATTGCTTAACTTTTATGACTGCTGGGTCCCATGGAGACCTAGGAAGGGTGTCTTGAGCTATCTGGTATGTACTTGATACCTGCTCCTTTGAATTATGTGAATTTTAACAGATTGACACTGATTTTGGGAGTATTGTCTCATTAAATCTGCTTTGAAATAGTTACAAAGCTGGGACCAACCCTTTTGTGTTTATGGGATCCTTCTAAGCATTTTCAGTACTCTGCTATAGTTATTAAGCTACATGAACTGAGTAAACATTAGTATATAAAATTCACTTGAGAGTTTTCATAAAGTTTAAGTTTTTTATGAGTTGAAACTAAATTCTTTTTTTAGGGAGAAGAATACATACTAAAATAAGCCCTAAATTTGGAAACCTTTAGAAATAAGGTGGGTAGAAAGCATTCACTGGCTGAGTTTCTCATTTTGTTGTTTGGCAATAAGGCACATAACTTTATTCCAAGCACTCAGGGACAGAGGCAGGTGGATCTCTGTGAGTTTGAGACCAGCCTGGTCTACAGAACGAGTTCCAGGCCAGCCAGGACTACACAGAGAGACCCTGTATCAAAAACACCACAAAACAAACAAAAATAAAAACAAGAAGTAACCTTTCCAACGGACAAATCAACCTCCACTCAAATGAGCTGTCCTTTGTGACTGTGCACTCTATTTACACAACCATGAACAAAACTACTACAGACAGCACAGGTGGAAGAAGCCTGTCTTTTCCAGTTGCACCGACAGGAAATGTTAAAACACTCTTACTTATTTGCTCATGATACTAGCAACAGTTTTAGAGGAGATTAAGAATCATCCCATAATCCAAGTTAAATTACTGAAACCATTCAAAGTTTAGTATCAGGAGCTGGAGAGATGGCTCAGCAGTTAAGAGCACTGGCTGCTATTCGGAGGACCTGGGTTTCCCAGCACCCACAAGGTGACTCAATCCTCTCTAACACCAGTTCCCGGGGATTTGATGCCCTCTTCTGGCCTCTGTAAGTACTGCATACATGTCATGCACAGAAAAACATGCACTCAAAACATCAATACACATAAAATAAAAATACATAGTTTTCTTGTAAAGTTTAATATCAAATTTATACAAGTTACTAAATACAATTCTGTTTAAAACTGAAGAAAAATGCAAACCACTAAATCCAAGAATTTTTTTCATAGTTATTTTGTTTATAGATCTTGTTTTGTTTTTTGGAGACAGGGTTTCTGTGTGTAGCCCTGGCTGTCCTGGAACTCACTCTGTAGACTAGGCTGGTCTCGAACTTCTACCTCCCAAGTATTAAAAGGGATTAAAGGCCTGCACCACTAGCCCCCAGCTAAGATTTTTGTTTTTTTGAGATACAGTCTCACTATGTAGCCTTGATTTGACCTGGGGCTTGCTATGTACACTAGGCTGGCCTCATAGTCAGAGAACAACCTGCCTCTTCCTTTGTACACCACTACCTCCAGATGTTCTGTTCTTGAGACAGGATCTCCCTATATAGCACAGGCTGGCCTGGAGCTTCCTGTTGTCCAGACTGGCCTTGAACCCATGATCTTTTGCCCCAGCCTCCCAAGTGCTGGAATTACAGGCATGAGCCAACACATTTAACTCTATGACTTTGTTTCTGACAAGTAGGTATGAGTCTCTATCATAAAGGAACAAACAACATTCTATTAAATCAGAAATTCCATACAAAAATAAAGATGGTAAGTTTTAAGTGCTGATTGTAAATGTCACAGATAATAGAGGTAAGATTTGACTTGTTCAAGTTGATAATATGTACATATTCAAGGAAACTCTGTATGCTATAAATTAAGAATACTTATGGTAACGAATATCACTATTTGTTATGTGTGTACGATACCTTGTTTCTACAGAGAAAAGCCAGCAGAGTGCACCACTGCTCCTGTTTGCCACCTCCTCCGATGACAGGGGCTCGTTCGTAACCAAGGACATTAACAAACCGCGCTGCTTGCCTCGGAGTATCCAGAAGCCGTCCAGCTCGAAGTGGTTTAACATAGGAACAGACTGGTCTATTTATCCCGTTCTCATCCTGGAGGAAGAAGGGGAAAACATGAGCTGCAACACCAAGTAAATCATCCCAAGTGTCACATCTTTCTATTATCCTGTAGATTATTCTGGACACCATTTATTGAGTGTATACCTTGTATCTAGCACTAGGCTACTAATGGCTGACTAACATCTTTTACAATTGTCATAAAGTCTACTTTATTCTCATTTCATAAATGAGACAAACTATAGCTACTATACAGTGGAGCCAGGATTATGTTTTGCTTTCTTTTTAAAGACAAGGGTTTCTCTGTGTAGCCCTGGCTGTCCTGGAACTCATTCTGTAGACCAGGCGGGTCTCGAACTCAGAGATGTCCTGCCTCTGCCTCCTGAGTGCTGGGATCAAAGGTGTGTGCTGGAACCAGGATTTTTAAAGCCTAAGCTGTCTGATGTCAAAGCCTGTAGTAGTTAAGAACCGCTCTGAAAAGGGGTCAGCAGATAGATAAAGGAAGGGAAGGACATCTAAATCTAAGCTGAAATAATCCTTTGTATTACCACACAGAACTTAATATCCAGACAAAATATTTGACTGTTAACCTTACATTTTTCTTAATATTTTGATTACTAACACAGCCAAGTAAAGGAGCCACTGGTGATTAAAACTTTGGAGATGATGCAAAATGCTCTGATGGAATAAAACCTAACTCAGGCAATAGAAACACTACTGCTCAATTTTTAGAACCACTAATGTATTTCTACACAGCACTTCTCCAATACAATCCCATACCTTAGCATGGATAACACCATATAAAGTTAGAAGCAATTTTTCTTCTTCTCACCAATGCTAATTTAGGACTTTTTTTTTTTTTTTTTTTGGTTTTGCAAGACAGGGTTTCTCTGTGTAGTTTGGTGCCTGTCCTGGAACTCACTCTGTAGCCCAGGTTGGCCTTGAATTCACAGATCCACCTGGCTCTGCCTCTCAAGTGCTGGGATTAAAGGCGTGTGACACCACCACCCAGCTGCTAATTTAGGATTCTTTTTTTTTTTTAATTTAATTTTTTTTTTAAAGATTTATTTATTTATTATGTATACAACATGTATGACTGCAGGCCAGAAGAGGGCACCAGATCTCATTGCAGATGGTTGTGAGCCACCATGTGGTTGCTGGGAATTGAACTCAGAACCTCTGGAAGAGCAGTCAGTGCTCTTAACCTCTGAGCCATCTCTCTAGCCCCCTAATTTAGGATTCTTATTCCCAAGCTCCCTATTTAGAAATGAGGCCATTTGTGGTTTGTCCGAATGATTAGGGAGTGCAGGATATACATATGAATGCATACATCTGAGACACTCAAGTCAAAATAATCTAACACTGTACAGGAGCTCAACATGTATAAACTACTTGATCTATTCCTCAGAAGCTATACTTATATATGAAGTAGAAACTATACCTTAAATTTTAATCTCTAGACTAGTAATATGTAGCATGTAATATTTCTTAACACTGGGTAGCCACAGCTCCAGTGTGTCACCTGATTGCAAGGTAAACAACTGATATCCCTTAGTGTATTATGTTGCTAAGCCACAACAGGGCAGGTCAGCTGTATTAACGGCACTTTCAACCTAACAACATGTTCACAAACATGAAACGGCACCGTGAGTCAAGGTACATCTAGGTGAAATTATGCAGTTAAACATCCCTGGTCTTTGGCTTAGAAATATTGGTCATACACAATTAATGCACTGAGGATTGCTTTTAAAACAGTTCATGTATTATTTTTACTACTGTGTGAATATTGTGCCCCAATGCAGGTGTGAAGGTCAGAGAACAACTCTGTAGAGCTGGTTCTTCCTTCCTCCTTTATATGAGTTCCAGGGACTGAACTCAGGTCGCCAGCTTGCACAGCAAATGCTTTCCTCACTGTGCCATCCCAATGGCACTTACTACTGTTTTTTGCTTTGTTCTGTAAACAAAACTAACGCAATGTATGTCCAGAGCCCCTGTTCTGTACAGAGTTCAACTTGAACAAGCTATAACGTATCCAAATGTTTAATCAAGTTTAAGTATCATAAAAAAGAAATATTCCAAGTTAATAAAGATTGTATTATGCCATTGACCTAGCGAATAAAAGATAACTACTTTAGAAATAAACATTCATTTGGGTTATGAAAATATTTTTTTCTGTGCAAATTAAATATTTACAGCACTGCATCTCAAATACAGGGATGAAACTTTTCCAATATGATTTACGAACCTGTGCAAAAATCTTTACCAGCCGTGAGTTGTGTGAGGGTCGAATTTGCAAATACTCTCTCCACCACTGCTTAGCATAGACCAGAAATAATCGTTCTTTCTCTGCAGTTTTCTGACGTTCCAAGGCAAGCTTGAAATAAAAAAATTCAATTTCCTAAAATTACTGGAACAATCTATTGTTCTCCATCCCTGCTACCATGTCAACTTGACCTAACACTGACTTATTTGCAAACAACTCGACATTTCCCGGATTTTATAACCACATCAACAATCCACGTGACCTTTCCCTGCACACAACGAAGTTTTTAAATAATAAAACAGATCAATCACCTACCATACTGAAAACCACCTGCCTGAGTTTATTCTCACTCTGGCCCTGCCTCGTTTTCTCTCGCTCCCATCCACACAAGCCTTTTCTTTAAGCCCTTAGCTCCCACTACCCGGAACATACAGGCCCAATTTTGGAATTACTACTACTAATGTTCTTGAAGTTCAGACAGCTCCCTACCCTAGACATCTGACCTCAACTGGCCTCCCAGTAACCATTCTATCACACATCACCCTGTAGTAAGTTTTCCATTAACACCTTCTGTTTCTGGCATTTTGTTTACTGTCTCCAGACTCCTAAAAATAAGCTGCTGTAAGCCAGGCGTGGAAGCACATGCTTTTAATTCTAGCACTCAGGAGGCAGAGGCAGGAAGAGCTCTGTGAATTCAAGGCCAACCTGGTCTACATAGTAAGTTCCAGGCCAGCCACAGCGACATAAAAGAGAGACCCTGTCTTTAAAAAAATAGTGCTACCTGTGCACTGTTATGTCCCCAGCACATGGCACCTGGTCTCCTCCCACCCCCTTTTTTTCCCTCAAACTTACATGTTTGTGTAGGTGTGTGGATGCAAGTGCCCACAGAGCCAAGAGTGACTGGATCCCCTGGAGAGTTGCAGGCAGTTTTTAGCATCTGTTTAAGACTAGTAAGCATTCCTGACTAAAATTGTAAGAATAAGACCAGTGAGGTGGCTCAGCGTGTTAAAGGGGCTTGTCACGTAAGCCTGCTGACCTGAGTCTGATCCCCAGAATGCATCTAAAGGTAGGAGAGAGTCAACTCCACAAAGTAGTCCTGTGGCCTCCACACAAGCACCATGGCACATGTGCCCCCAGCCCCCATTTAGTGCACACACAATAATACATAAAATTTAAAAAATGTTTACAGGGCTGGAGAGATGGCTCAGCCATTAAAGGCTAGGCTCACAACCAAAAATATAAAAAATGTTTACAAAGAATGTGATTTTTAGACATTTCATATGTGTATCTGTGTGTGTGAATATGTGTGTGTGTGTACATATGTATATATACATACACACATGTATGAAACAGAATAAGCTATCTCTAAAATGACTGTTATCACAGAAAAATAACAAAATATAAAACGTCAAGGTCTGGAGAGATGGCTCAGTGGTTAAGAGCACTGGCTGCTCTTCCAGAGGACCTGGGTTTCATTCCTAGCACCCACATTGGGTGGCTCACAGCCACCTTTAACTGCAACTTGAGGGCTATAACCTCATCTAGATTCTTCGGGCATCCACACAACATGCATGCACATACATCAACATAGACACACACATATAAAGAAAATAAATATCTAAAAGCAAATAAGAACATAAAACGTTAGCTTTAAAAAGAAGAACCTGGCTGGGTGGCGGTGGCGCACGCCTTTAACCCCAGCACTCAAGGGAGGCAAAGCCAGGCGAATCTCTGTGAGTTCAAGGCCAGCCTGGTCTACAGAGCAAGATCCAGGACAGGCATCAAAACTACACAGAGAAACCCTGTCTGGAAAAAAAGAACCTGGCATGTGTAGTGGCACAGGCCTTGAATTCAAGCACATGGGAAGCCGAGGCAGGTGGATCTCTGTGAGGTTCAGGCAGGCCAAGGCTACACAGTGAGAGCCTGTGTCAAAAAAATGGAGAATCCACGGGTCTGGGGATGACACTCAGTGGTATTAGATGTACACAATTCAAGAACCCCTGGATTCAATTCCCAACTCAAAATAACAAACTTTGAGCTCAGGCACTCTTGTCTCAAAACAACAACAAAACCCCAACAAAATAAATTGTAATTAAAATAATTATTGGGGCAGTGGTGGCATACACCTTTAATCCCAGCACTTGCGAGGCAGAGAAAGGGTGATGGATCTATGAGTTCAAGACCAGCCTAGTCTACAGAGTGAGTTCCAGGACAGCTAGGGCTACACAGAGAAACCTTGTCTTAAATTTAAAAAAAAAAAAAAAAAAAAAAAAAAATCAAATAATTTGTTTATATATCATATGGCTTTATAAATAACATATACATACACATACACAAAAATAAATAAATTCCAACTCAAGGGACTGAGAAATCTGGTGACCTCACAAAACACAGGTAGTCACTGCTGAGACCCGACAGTATGGTTAGGAGAGTACAGGGCCGGAGCAGCCGAGTCTCAGGCCAGCGTATGAATGCCTGTCCAACGGATCTCTGAGAGGGGCAAGGTCTGTGGAGGCAAAGACCAGTGGACTTTGAGGCAGCGCAGGACACTGCTGGATTCACAGGCTTGCAGGCTCTTTCTCTTTCATTATGCTGCTGATTTTTTTTTTTTTGGTTTTTCAAAGCAGGGTTTCTCTGGGTAACTTTGCGCCTTTCCTGGAACTCACTTGGTAGCCCAGGCTGGCCTTGAACTCACAGAGATCCACCTGGCTCTGTCTCCCGAGTGCTGGGATTAAAGGCGTGCGCCACCACCGCCCGGCTGCTGTTGATTCTTATGGTGGTTTTTAGTTTCACTTTGTCAGTCACACATGTGACAGCTGTAATTTTCCCTGGAAACTCTGTTTTCTCAAATGTTTTCCCTAAGATTCGGCAGGAGGCTAATGCTTCTCAAATTTCTTATCTGGAATTAATAACTGCAATTCCTAACCCTGAGAACTTTTCTGACTCAATATAGGGAAAAATGCAATGCAAAGTGTGGGATGGATAGATCCACCTTAACCATCCACTAGAGCTTATATTGGTGGAAGAAGAATGGTATGGTGGAATGGGAAGAGCACCTTATCAAAGACTGCCTTTTACAGAGAGACTGAGACAAGTAGGACCCTAGGGAACAATATAAAAGCATGTCCTTTTTTTTTTTTTCCTGAGACAAGGTTTCACTGTGTAGCCTTGGCTGTCCAGGAACTTGCTCTGTAGACCAGGCTAGACTCGAACTCAGAGATCCACCTGTCTCTGCTTCCTGAGTGCTGGGATTAAAGGTGTGTGCCACCACAGACCAGCATAAAGGTATATCTTACAGATATGAAAACATTTTTCCGGTTCAAATATTGTTGTCCTTAGAGCAATGTACCACCTATGGCTACAACCTTTTAACTTTTTAATGCAAGCAGCTGCCAGCTGGCCTAAGTGCTGCAAGAGCAGGATGTGCCTAGCTTGGTATTTAGCTAAGCCTGCAAAAGTGCTGAACTCCAAGTCTAGACCGAAGTTATTATGTAGGGGAAGGGAAATGTGCTTAGGGAAGCATAAAGGGGAACAAAGGGGGGCTTTTAGGATGACTACGATGTAATTCTTAGAAGTCAAAACCAGAAACTAATAATAGAACTCTATGTAAGCCTGGTAGAACAAGCTCCGCCAAAGGATAAATAAAGATGGCTCAGGCTATTCGGGGCCACTTGTGTGCAATCCCTCTGGGGGTCAGATTTTTCCTTGTGCCCCTTCCTGTCTCAGGACCTGAACTCGAGCCGAGGCTGGACCCCAGCAGGAAATAAAGGCTCCCCAAGCATTCTACAGAGGATTACACCAAGACCAAGCTCTCAGTAAATGTCTATGAAATGAAGATGGCTCCGCAGGCCAAGGTGTCTGTCTACCCCCAAAGTCTAAGGACCTGAGCTGGATCCCCAGGAGCCGCATGGTGCAACGGCAGCGTCCACTCCTGAAAGTCACACAGCAGCACAGCCCCACCCCGAATGCACACAAACACATGCAAATGCAATGAAGCTTTCTTAGATACCGACCGACCCATGATGTACTCCATACCCCTTCAACTGTGTGACTCTTTCCCGGTCACACTTCTTTCTGGTCCTGGAGTTTGATCAGACCCGGGGCCTTGTACATGCTTAGCAAGCACTACCACTGAGCAGCATCGCCAGGCCCAGCCTTTTCTTTCCTTCTTTCTCGAGACAGGGTTTCTCTGTGTAGCTTTGGTGCCTGTCCTGGAGCTCACTTGGTAGCCCAGGCTGGCCTCGAACTCACAGAGATCCGCCTGGCTCTGCCTCCTCCCGAGTGCTGGGACTAAAGCTCGGCAGCCCCAGCTTTCTAGCTCTTTTCCTATCCCTCTGGTTAATTTTATAGGACACATCTGAACAGGAATGCTATTTTTTTCTAAACAGAAAATACTTTCTGGGGTAAATACTTCCTACAACTAAAGCAAATGTACAAAGGAGAGAAACTGACTTACCTGTGTGTTCACTACTTCTTGAGATAGTGTTTGGTTCAGTGGTGGGTACATCTCAAGTTTTATGTTTAAAATTCCCACAGAAACTTTTGATTCTGTGCCTATAAATACAAATAAATAGTTAAAATTCTACTTAAACTATTTAAAACATGGGACTTTCAGGACTATGTGTATTTTGTCAATCAGAGTATAGCCAAAATACTTTAGGAGTAAGGTGCTTTATCACCTAAGTAGAATGATAATACTCAACATTACACTTAATATTCATATTTAAAATGATTCAAAGTTTTAAAATGAACCAAATCAAAAAAAAATTTTTTTTTACTAAAGCACATACTTAATTATAACATTAAATATATTTTTAGCTTTCTAAAAAAAAATTAAGGAACTTTTCTGACCTCATGGATTTGGAATTCTTAAATTTATATTTTTTTCATATTTTTGAAATTTGTTAATGCTTTTTTTTATTTATTTAACTTTATTTTATGTGCACTGGTGTGAAGGTATCAGATCCCCTGGAATTGGATATACAGACAGTTGTAAGATGCCATGTGGGTGCTGAAAATTGAATCCACATCCTCTGGAAGAACTGCCAGTGCTATTAACCAATGAGCCATCTCTCTCCAGCCTCTTAAATTTATATCTTTAAATATATAATTCCAACTAGATTTTACATTAAGTACAAAACCAAAGAAACTGTTAAGATTGTCTCCATGACAATTAAGAAAGTATTCAAACTTTTTAACAGATACAGTAATTCTGTTTACCCTTTCTTATCACATCACATTTTGGACCCATGATATATATATGACTATTTAATACTTCTTGTTTTGTTTGTTTTTGGTTTTTTTTTTTTCTTCTTTTTTTCTTTAATACTTCTTAAGCAGATCAGTATATACTTATTTCCAGGTCATTGTTAGGATTACCATGTTAGGCCTACTTTTGTTGTGTGATTTTGAATTTTTGATTTTACAGTTATGAGTGCTTGCAGGAATATCTATCTTGCACCTTATGCATGCAGTGTCCTTGGAGACCATATTCCCAGAGACTGCAGTTAACTAACAATCACCAGTGAGCCACTATGTGGATGCTGTATACTGAACATGGGTCCTCTAGAAAAGCAGCTAGTGCTCTCAACCACTGAGCCTTCTCTCCAGGCCCAGGCCTATTTGTGAAGACAAAAGACCGGAAATCACTTTTTAAAACAAATCTCATGTATAAACAGAACTTTAGTTCTTTTTATTTAAATACAGACCTATTTTGAGTCTGATTTAGATTCCAAATTACTAAGGCCTTGCTGTCTACTGACCAAATGTAGCTTTCTTTCTTTCTTCTGTCTGTGTGCTTGCTCATGCATGTCTATGTGTAGCTGGCCTTGCCCACTCACATGAGTGTGGAGACCAGAGGCTGATGCTGAGTCCCTTCCACTTCTGCCCTCAGTCTTAGCTTTTGAGACAAAGTTTCTCACTGAACCTGGAGCTCACCAATTAGCTAGACTGGCTGGGCAGTGAGTTCCCAGGATTTGCATGTCTCCACTGCCATCAAGAGCTGGGTTACAGATGCAGGCCACCATGCCCAGCTTTGTTTTTATGTGGGCGCTGGGGATAGAACACAGTTCCTCATGCCTGTGTAGCATCTTAACCATCATGTAGTCCCAAGTTTAACTTGTATGTAAGCTATGATACTAATGCAATTCCATTACATGTTATAGATAAAACATTAGTAGCTTTTGTTTTCCTCAGTTCATGAGCTAATATATACCACATAGCAGGCAGTATGCAAAATCCAAGGAAGTAATAATGTACAACCTCTGTCCTTTACTGTTCATTGCTACTGACAATAAACAAGCTAGCAACCCTTTCAGATTTCACTTGTCCACTGTAAGGGGCTAGAGGAACATCTATCTACTCATTCATCAATAACCATTGGTATGAAGCTGGCACGGCGGTACACGCCAATAATCCCAGCATGAGGCGGCCAACTGTTCTATATGGAGAACTCATTCCAGCCATAATCAAAAACAAAATAACCCATAACCTACCCCTAAGAACCACTGTAGTGATGGGGATATGCTGTACTCTAGGGCACATCGGGAGAAGCTTATGCATACATGTACTCATGTATTTAAAAGAATCCTGGTTTTCTTTAAAACTTTATATTTATTTAACAACAACAACAAAATGTTGAACCTCCAAAATTTCTATTCATTTTCCAGGAAAAAAAATTCCTTAAGATAAGCCAGACTGACTTTGAAGAACGATGGTGCATTGTTCTTCCAGATATTCATGAGACAACTTACTACTGAAATTCTGATTAAACGCTGTTTTACAGGTCTCCCTCCTGTAAAGCCCTTTTGTCGACATAAAATGTATTTACAACAGTATTTATAAAAAGATAAGAGTGACACTAATCATCATACCTACACCCATAAGTTCCACAGTCAGACTGGTCACTCCATTTTCTGAGCCCAAAACTGATCTCCATTCCAGAAAATAGGATGCCACTAAAGTGGTCTCACCAAATATGTCTGTTTTGATCAGCACCATGTGAATTGGATCACTTATTGATAACATTGTTGTTGAATCGGCCATTCTAGTTCCATCACCTAGCAACACAAACCGAAGACAAAATACACGTATTATGTATTACTTAGGAACACAGAATCATTTTACAAGCTGAGGGTGTAGCTAAATGGTAGTGATTACCTAGCATGCCTGAAGCCTTTGATTCCATACCCAGCACCACATGTACACAAGTGCGCACACACACACACACACACACACACACACACACACACACACACACTTACTGAAAAATATACTACATAAGTGCTGTGGGATGGTCTATATGTCAAATTGCTCTGATTGGTCAATAAATAAAACACTGGTTGGCCAGTGGCCAGGCAGGAAGTAGGTGGGACAAGGAGAGAGGAGAATTCTGGGAAGCAGAAGGCGGAGGCAGAGAGACACTGCAGCCGCCGCCATGACCAGCAGCATGTGAAGATGCCGGTAAGCCACCAGCCACGTGGCAAGGCATAGATTTATGGAAATGGATTAATTTAAACTATAAGAACAGTTAGCAAGAAGCCTGCCACGGCCATACAGTTTGTATGCAATATAAGTCTCTGTGTTTACTTGGTTGGGTCTGAGCGGCTGTGGGACTGGTGGTTGACAAAGATTTGTCCTGACTGTGGGCAAGGCCGGAAAACTCTAGCTACACATAAGCTTACATACAATGAAATAATTTGGTGAGGTCTCTGAAAGTATGCCAGAATCTGGGGGAAAATATCATCCCATTTCAATGACTGATATTTGAGAGGACTAGCAGAGTATGACGACTTATCTAGAAGTTATTTAGTTATGTTACTTACTGTAGTCAATTCTTCCTGATCCATGAAAATTCTATTCTTGAATAGAATTTATTATATTATATAAAACTACAAAGAAAAGGCCATCAGCTAGGTGAGGTGTACACACCTCCAATCCCAGCACTCTGAAAGTAGAGGTGGTATGATCTGTAAGTTCAAGGCCTGTCAGAGTACTTAGTGAGACCCCTCTCAAAAAAAGCATATACACACCAAAAAGAGAACCCTAAAACTGCAGGGGGCTGGACAGATGGCTCAGTGACTAAGAACACTTGTTCTTGCAGAGCCTGTGTGTTCAATTCCCAGCACCGACATGGCCACTCGCAGCCCTCTGTAACTCCAGTTCCAGGGGATCTTATGCCCTCTGCTAGCCTCTGTGGGCACTGCACATCACACATTGTGCCCAAATGCACATATATGCAGGCACAACACCCATACACATAAAATAAAAATATAAAACCCTACCACATGTCAACATTAATCCTCAAATTACATTCACTCTACAACTCCAGAAATTATCACAGTATTATCTACATAAAACTGGAAGAACCAGGGGCCAAGATGACTTAGTAGTTGTTATAGTACATGCTGCACAACCAAGAGGACCAATGGTCAGAACCTTAGAACTCACATCAATACCAGATGTTCAATCCGCCTACCTCTGTCTCCCAAGTGCTGGGATTAAAGGCATGCGCCACAACTGCCCAACTAATTAACATTTTTTAAAAGTCTTCGTTTGTGTGGGGGTGGGGAGGTGTATGCATTAACATTTTCTTCCATTCTCTCTCTCTTTTTGGTTTTTTTAAGACAGAGTTTCTCTGTGTAGTCCTAGCAGTCCTTGGAACCCTAGACCAGGCTGGCCTAGAACTCAGAGATCCATCTGCCTCTGCCTCCCAAGGGCTGGGATTAAAGGCGTAGGCCACCACACTAGCCTCCCTTTAAAAATGTTAATGGTCTATAGAGAGTGAGTTCCAGGACAGCCAGGACTACACAGAGAAACCCTGTCTTGAAAACAACAACAACAACAAAAAAAAAACCCCAAACAAACCAACATTTTTATAGGGAGAAAAAAAAAATCTCAAAAGGACTGGGGTTTAGCTCAGTTTGCAGAGTGCTCGTCTATTATGGACAAGGCCTTGGGTTTGACCTCAGCCTCAAATAAACCATGTCTGTTGGCACACACCTAAAGCACTAGAGGGTATAGGCAGGAGAGTCAGAAGCTTAGGGCCACCCTCAGCTATACACAGAGTTCAAGGACAGCCTGTGCTACTTGAGACCCCAGCTCATAAAAACAATAGAAAAGGTAAAAATCTCTGAGGCATCTTTTACAGGCACTAAATTATTTAGGCAGACTTCTGCAATTTTGCTTGCTTTATGGCTTTAAGTTGATAAGTAAAATGTATCTAATGCATTGATACATTATACAAACTTTTTTTTTAATGTGTGATGTTTTTGAGACATGGTCTTACTATGTAGACCAGGCTGGCCTCCAACTTGAAATCCTCCTGCCTTAGCTCCTTCTTCCTGCTAAAACTGGCCATGTGATAGGATTATAAGGATTAGAAACACAAACCACCACAACCAGATTCAAACTTAGACTGTTAAGTTTCAAAACTAGGTGTGGTGGCACATACTTGTAATTCCAGTACTTGAAGGTACAAAAGACTATGTACATAATAGATATAAGCAATTAACTAAAAAACAAAAACAAAAAACAAACAAAACAAAAAACACCAATTAACATAGAAAAAAATTAAGAGAAAATTAGTGAATAGAGCAAGAAGCAGTTAAGAATTCATTTAAATAAGAAATAGTACTAGGGAGTTAAAACTGAACAAAATCCTAGAGATACTCATCTACCATAATCAATCTGTCCTCCCCCAGCCCCCAAGGTCTCACTAGGCAACTCAGAGCTCTGACTGCCTCTGCCCTGAGTGCTGGGATTCAAAGTGGAGCCCCCAGGCCGGGTTCACAATCTCTCTATAGCACAGGTTGCTGTAGTTGTTCTGCAACAAACAAAAAGCAAACACGTTTAATTAGGTGTCATTACTGTTTCTTACCTAAACTTTCTCTGTGAACTTCAAGCAGAAATCCGTCATGGAAATCTGGCTCACAAGCACACGGAACAGGCTTTGAGCGGAAACGTTGGTTCCGATAATGTAAACACAAAGTAAACGTCGAACAAATTTGTCCTGGTAAAGGCTCAGGTTCTTGCAGATGTTCCAAGAAAGCTTTTCCACCCAAAACCTGAAGGTAAAGATACCTCCGTGTTGGATCAACATTAGCTGCAAAGTGTAGCAACATATGAGGAAACTGCCAGATAACTGAATGAATGTGATCAAGACATTAGAAACGACTTGACAGACACAGACTTTGACTAAAATAAAAAGTGAATCACCCAGTTTACTATGTAGCAGAATCATTTGCATTATAGCAAGCAGAGATCTATAATATAGTCTTTACTGAGTTTACAGACTTGCTACATTTGAGAGAATCAAAGCCAAGGTTAGGTGTACCTTTGGTTTTTAGCTGTCTATAAAGCATGAAATCACCTCCACAAGCCAACTCAGATCATTATCAACTTAGTAACTGTATCTGTCAAATAATTATTTCACCATTAAACAGCAAGCACATATAGTTTGCTTTCTTTGTTTTTGGAGACAGGGTCTCTCTATATGTCTTTGGCTGCCTTGGAACTCACTCTGTAGACCAGGCTGGCCTCCAATTCACAGAGATTCACCTGCCTCTGCCTCCCAAGTGCTGGGATAAAAGGCGCTGTACCATCAGTTTTTATAAAATATATCATTACAACATCAGAAATCAATGCTCCTGATTTGGGGTATACTATATAGTATATCTGATATATTTCACGCAAAACAGCATCTAAATTTTAGGTTAACTAATGACAAATTTTAAGTACTTCATCTTGAAAAGAAAAACTTGAAATGTTTTCTATCAAATACCAAACACTATAGCATGTCCATTACCAACCACAGACAAGTTTCTGTTAAAAATATATATCTGTATATACATACTTTTTTTTAATGTTGACTGTTTATCAAAAGCAACAGCTTGCTTTGGAGAAGGGAGTTCTTGATCAACACTGTCCTAGAAAAGTAGAGGGAAAAAATAAAAGTGAGGAAATAAAGATTTTAGTTAAGAGAACGGCAGTGGCACAACAAAGCACTACAGGATTAGGACGTAGAGCAAGAGATTAGGTCAAACTGCCTCCAAAAGTATTAAAAAAAAAAAGAGAGAGATATAAAACAAACTAAAGCCTTTATCTGCTAGCCTAATTAAAATGAAAATAAATTCCTGCATAAAAGAGATCTAACTGGTAAAAATCTAATACAAAGGGATTCAATTGTCTTTAAATCTTGCCATCCACAATTTTTTTTTTTTTTTAAGTTTTTTGTTGTTGTTGTTTTGAGACTAGGTTTCTCTTTGTAGCCCTGGCTGTCCTGGAGGTTGCTGTGCAGACCAGGCTGGCCTCGAACTCACAGAGCCCTGTCTGTCTGCCTCAAGAGTGCTAGAATTAAAGGCATGCGCCACCAAGCCTGGCCTTAAAACAAACCAATACCTTAAACAAGGCTAAACTTCCTTTAATCCCTATATAACGTTTGGCTTTTGGGGATACTGGCATTTACCTTTACTCCCTGCGCTTGGGAGGCACAGGTAGGGGGAATCTCTGTGATTTCAGGGCCAGCTTTGTCTATATAGTGAGTTCCAGGACAACCAGAGCTATATAGTGAGACCCTGTCTCAAAAAACCCAAACAACAACAACAACAAAAACCCAACCAAACAAAGACTTAAAAAGTAACATTCATAAAGCAGAGCCTGTTAATAGGTCAGTTTTTCTAACAAATGGGTTTGCAAACCTCAAAACCCAAAAGATGATAATGTACTAAAGTGCCCAATTCTCCAGGGTATGAGTCCATCCTATTTCTAGTAGACTATTATTCCTGTATTGAGGTCACAGTTTTTCATTATTGCCTCATTTTCAAAATAAGGCCTACTTACTAAGCTCACCAGGACACATCCCACTACTGACCTATTTGTAGAGATCTGTCAGTTTTTTTCCTTAAGGAACTGTGTAAGTGTACTTGTTTTAAACTCAGGCCTAACTGAAGAACAGACATCTACAGAGTAACAGGAGTTGCTCCACTTCAGAGAGGGAAGTATGGTGTACACCTCCCATCTCAACAGCACTATCTGCCAACTCATGTTGGGGCCAACTGAAAACCTTAGAAAAGGAGCTGGGTGGTGGTGGCGGTCCACTTTAATCCCAGCACTCAGGAGGCAGAGGCAGGCAGGATCTCTGAGTTCAAGGCCAGCCTGATCTACAAAGCAAGTTCCAGGACAGCCAGGAATACACAAAGAAACCCTGCCTGGAAAAAGAAAAGAAAAGCAACAACAATCACCACCTGTCGGAACGATAGTACAGGAGCTGTAGTTTAGAGCACCTGTTGCTCTTTCAGGGAACCCAGGTTCAATTCCCAACACCCTGATTGATGGTGGTTCACTCCATTTCCAGGGGACTGAAGCCCTTCCTGACCACCAGGCATGCAAGTGGTTCACAGACTCACATGCAGGCAAAACAACCACACACATAAAACTAGTACTTTTTTAAAAACTAAGAAAAAATGGAGGAGCAGTGGTAGTTCAGGGATCTCTGTTAGTAAGAGGCCAGCCTGGTCTACAGAATGAGTTCCAGGACAGCCAGGACTATTACACAGAGGAACCCTGTCTCGGAAAACAAAAACAAACCCTAAGAAAAAGGGCTATTACTAGACAGAATGAAATTATAGTGGTTTTACAAATGAAGAACCCCAGGTATGGACCCTATAAACGTAAACACAGCAAATAGTCACACTTTCAATTTGTTTGCCTAAAAAATTACTCACAGTCACAAAATTAAGTTCTTTCATTACATCATCAATGATTCCTCGACGTCTAAGAGCTTTGATCAGATCTTCTGTGGATAAATGTTGTTGATCAGGTGCCAATTCTTCTCGTATAGTCTCGGCGAGAATTTCTCTTATCCTGCCATGGACATCCATCTGTGGAGAAAACTCAGAATTTACAACATTATAAAGCAGTTAAATAAATACCACCAGTTCTCGAGTTTTCGGCTTCTAAAACTAACGGCCAATGCCAATAAAAGTAAGCTTTTAAAGAGGTGAGACTTTTGAGCAAAATACTAGAAGCAATCTGAACTGGCTGGTTATCAACGAACTACCTTTATTGCTGGTTGCCCACAAATAACTTAATGAAAACAAATCTTTAGAGGGGAAGTAGAGAAACACAAACCTGTGAGGAGGCAGACCCAAAAGCGAGTTATTTCAGCTTTCCGCTAATTCAACTTGCAACTCTAAACTTACTTGTCAGCCTACTCCCTTGCCTATCCGATGGAAAAGTGAGACACTTTCGAGGATTCGACGAAAGAAGCCAGAGACCCGGCACAAACCCCGGCGCACGCACACACCATAAAGAGGGCTTTATTACTTCAGCTTACAGGCAGCAGTCGAGCGCCGCAGGTTGAAACTCGCGCTTCTCTCTCCTGGAAGCCCCGAGTGGGGTAAATGCGTTCGTTGTCGGTCACTTATGCTCTTCTTACTGCAGATCGGGGTTCCTGGCTAAGAGTAACCCTGACATCTCGCCTTGGACTACTTCTACCTGAACTGGAGGACATCGCCAGCGATCGCCTCGGTTTCCCAGCCGTCCCGCACCCCGGCTGCAGAGCCCTGAGCACTCCCTGCTCGGGTCCCCACCGAGAGAGCTCGGGGCCGGTCCGCCCGCGCTCCTCACCTTGCTCAGCTGCTGGTGGATGAGCTGCTTGAGCTCCGAGGCTTTCTCCGGAGGCAGCGACATGATGCCGACCTGGGCGCCTCGCGGCCAGCCTCAGACGATGCAACCGCGGAGCCCGTCGTCCCGGGCACGCAGCATCAGTGGCGGGCGGAGCACAAAGCGCCGCGGCGGCGCGGTCGCGTCAGACCCGGCAGGGCGGGAACCCGGCGGCGGCCGCGGCGGCACAACGAACTGTTTTCAAACGGTGCGGACTGACAGACGCCGGGGCTGCCCTCCGAGCTGCCTGATCGGCGCCGTCCGCCCCGCCTCCTCCTCGAGGATTCCCGCCCCGCCCTACGCGTGGTTCCCGACGTCCTCGGCCTTCGGTCCCCTTACCGACGCCCCGAGAAGCGCCGCCCGCCGCGCGCCTAGGGCCTCCTTCCGCGCTGTGAGCAGGCAGAGCGCCGGGCGCCCAAAGGACCCGAAGGACCCCCGGCGGGTCACGTGATCCGCCGGCGGCGCTACGGAAGAGACCTCCTCTTCCAGGCCGGGGTTCGTGCTTCTCTCCCGCCCCGGGGCAGTCATGTTCGTTCCCTGCGGGGATTCGGTCCCCGACCTAACGAACTTCACACTCCTGATGGTGAGTCTCCCACTTGAGTTGGGCGCGGTCGCCATGCCGACCCGGGAAACGCCACCTGGCCCTAGGAGAACCGGCCTCGTGGGTGTCTGCTCCTGGAAGTGGTCGCTGGAGGCGACCGTCCAAAGGAGCACCTTTGTCTGCGCCCTCGAGGCTTGTCTGCTAGCTGCCTGTCAGCCGTAATGTCTGCAGATTGCAGTTGTATGGCACAGAAGTCGCGCGGGGGGAAAAGTCCTTAAGTTGGACCCGTGAAAGTATCTTTCCAGGTAGTTTGGGTCCGTCCTGATCTAGGCTACTCACAGGCAGTTGCAGAATGGTCCTTACTGTAGTCATCGTTTTTGATAATCATTCTGGTACGGTGACTGTTAGAAGGGGTGCTTGACCCCCAAAGTTTACAGTGTAGTTAGAAAGACCGGTACATCATCAGTAAGAGCAATAAAAAAGAAGACAGGAGTTGGAAGAAGAAGATACAGAAAGACGAGATCATGGACCTGAGGAAGGCCGAGAGTGGTTTGAACGAGCCTGTATTCCCAGCACTCCAAGGGTGAGGCTGGAAGACGTCTACAGACCATCCTGAAGGAGACCTTGCCTCAATAAATAAACAGACCAACAAGAACAACAAAAATCGAAGAGAAGGGACTGGAGAAGGGGCTCGGTAATTAGAACCTGTAAGGTTCTTGCAGAGAATGGAGTTGAGTTACAGGCTCACAGTGGCCTCTAACTCCGACTCTAAGGTCCCTGACACTCTTTGGGCTTCCTGGGGTACTCACATGAGCATGTACCCACAGACAGACCCATAATTTTAAAATGTTTTTAAATTTGAAAAAGTTGACAGGAGAAACCCGAGGGGCTTTTGATGTTTTAGACAAATTGGTGACCAAAAAGATGGGGTTAGGGGTGCCCTGGAAAATGGATGCCTAAAGCAGAGACTCGTGTGCCTAGACTACTGCAAAGGATTGAGAGTGACATGTGGAGAGAGTAATGAGGCCCAGTGACCTAGAAGGGACCAGAGGACAATGTACTGTTTAAAGTAATATAAAAGGAGAGAGACAGGTACCGCCTATTCATCAGTTATCAAGCAAGTAAGTCATAAGTCGTTCATTTGGAAGTGGCAGCATGTAGGTGGTCAGGTGGTTAAGCCAGTTACTAGTGAAAGAGTGAAGAATGCCTTTTGATGGGTGGTCAAATAAATGGGAGAAGAAAGGTAAGGCAGGGGTTCTCAACCTGTAGGTCAGGACCCCTTTTGGGGGCTTGAATGGCCCTTTCACAGGGGTCGCCTAAGACTATCTGAAAACACAGATATTTACATTACAATTCAGAATGATAGCAAAATTACAGTTATAAAGTAGCAGTGAAAATATTTTAAGGTTAGGAGTCACCACAGCAGGAGGAACTGTATAAAAGGGGTCGCAGCATTGGGTGGGGTGTGTGTGTGTGTGTTTGTGTATTCAGAGATAAAGTTCCTACTTAGACTGTAGTGGACAACAATTAGGGAATTTGAGCTTTGTAGAGGCCTGAGAAGTGGCGTGGCAGTGAGGGTGCTGTGTGGCATCAGACACTTGTTTTTAGAGAATAAAAGTACTATGGGATAGTGGTGGCACAAGCCTTTAATCTCAGCCCTCCAAAGGCAGAGGAAGGCGGATTTCTGAGTTCAAGGCCAGCCTGGGCTACCAAGTGAGTTCCAGGAAAGGCGCAAAGCTACACAGAGAAACCCTGTCTCGAAAAACAAAACAAAACAAAAAAAAAAGTGCTGGTAATTTTGGTGACTCATAGAGCAAATCTTTTTCATTTCAGCCGGCAGTATCCGTTGGAAATGTTGGCCAACTTGCAATCGATCTGATTATTTCTACACTGAACATGTGTAAGATTGGTTATTTCTATACTGATTGCCTGGTGCCAATGGTTGGAAACAATCCTTATGCAACTCAAGAAGAAGATTCAGACGAACTCAGTATAAATACTGAAGGTATGTCTGTGGCATTTTTTCTATATAGAGTATTTAGTTATTTGAGATAGTCTCACTATATAGCACAGGCTTTTCTGGAACTCTTTGCCCTCCTGTGAATAATCATGTCCAGCCTGAGTTCTTTTAAACTAGGAATAGACTCTCAGGAACCAAGTTCAGGGACGATGTATAAAGTGCTATGGTGAAACTCACTCGTCTGCCAACCTAAAACATTAATTAGGAGCTAGAGATGGCTCAGTGGTCAGAATATTTGTCAGCAGCAGAATACTTGCTGCTCTTCCAGAGGACCTGAATGTAGTTCCCAGCACCCACACCAGGCTGCTCAGAACTACGTGTAACTCCAGCTCTAGATGATCTGACATCCTCTTCTGGCCACCATGGGGAGTGTGTGTATGTGTATACAAAACTAAATAAAATTATATAAGGGTGTTTTGTTTGTTTTTTGGATTCTGTTTGGTTTTGGGGTTTTTTTGGTTTTTTTGTTTTTGTTTTTCTTTTTCTTTTTTTTTGAGACAGGGCTCTGTGTAACAGCCCTGGCTGTCCTGGAACTTGCTCTGTAGACCAGGCTGACCTTGAATTCACAGAGATCCTCCTGCCTCTGCTTCCCAAGTGTTGGCATTAAAAGCATGAACCACCACACCTGGAAAGTGTTTTAACTTACAAATTAAAAAGAAATAGACTATAAACCAGGCTTGGTGGCATACTCCTATACTCCAGCTACGTAGTAGGGCGGAAGGAGCTAAAGGACAGTAGTTGGAAATGGTGTGACGATTAGAGCCTGTACTTCTATGTGTGTTTTGACCACTCTTGGTTTTGTTCACGGAGGCAGAGTCAAGCAAACCCAGAGTCCAATGATACAGCTAGTCTGGCTAGCCAGCTTGCTCCAGGGATCCCTTGTCTTCACCTTCTGAGAGGTGGATTTACAGGTGAGCCACCACATCCACCATGACTATACAATACATGGTGTAGTAGTCAGGGTTTTCTAGAGCAACAGGACTGATAAAATGAATATAATACTAAAGTGGCTGACAGGCTGGCTGACTCTCAAAGAAAAGGCCAAGAATCCAGGAGTTACTCAGTCTGTGAAGTTAGATGCTTCAGATGGTCTTCAGTCTGTGTTGGAGTCCTGAAGTAGTAGGTTCTTTTTGTTTTTGTTGTAGTTGTTGTTTGGTTGGTTGGTTTTTCGAGACAGGGTTTCACTGTGTAGCTTTGTGCCTTTCCTGGAACTTGCTTTGTAGCCCAGGCTGGCCTCGAACTCACAGAGATCTGCCTGGCTCTGCCTCCCAAGTGCTGGGATTAAAGGCGTGCACCACCACCCGGCTGTTGTTTTTGTTTTTTAATACAGGGTTTCTCTGTAGTCCTGGCTGGCCTGGAACTCACAGAGGTCTGACTGCCTTTGCCTCCCCAGTGCTGGGATTAAAGGTGTCTGCCACCACTGCCTGGTGAAGAAGTAGGTTCTAGTACCAGCAAAGGAATGCCTGGGCAACAGGATAGGTTAGCTTGCCCGGTAGAGTGAGGGCAAGCAGACAAAAAGCAAGAGCTTCCTTCCTCCATGTCCTTTCTGTGAGCTGCCAGCAGAAGGTCTGCCCAGATTCTGGGAGGATCTTCCCACCTCAGACGATCAATCAAGAAAATCCCTCACAGGTGTGTGTTTTAGTTGGTTCCAGGTGGAGTCAGGTTAAAAGACAATATTAACCATCTCATGTGGGTTCTAGGGATCTGAACTCTGACCTCACACTTGTATACCAGCCCTAAAGCCTATATTTTAATTGTTGAAAATATTTAAGTGCAAGAGCTATGGTAACTCAAATATTATTTATCATGCTAATAATTTCAGCTTAGCGGCTTCTTCACTGTAGTCTGTCCTGTGATTTCCTTTTCTTCTCTTTGTAGTATATTCATTACCTTCAAAGAAGCTAGTGGTGCTTCAGTTAAGATCCATCTTCATTAAGGTTGGTATATTTACTTTTTTAAATTCATTGAAGGGTAGCGACAAAACACAAAGTCAATAAGACATAGGGTTATTTCTCCCGTATTGTTATGTATACTTAGGAAAGGTCTGATTTGATGAAAGTTTCATAATATTTCAGGTGTGTTGCTGTCATTTCATTTTTATACTGGAAGGAATTATGCCTTATGAGTTAACACATTTTCAATTTGGGTAGCGTTGCAGAAAAATTTTGGTATATGAATCATTTATTAAAACATGTTCTAGGGGCTGGAGAGATGGCTCAGAGGTTAAGAACACTGGCTGCTCTTCCAGAGGTCCTGAGTTCAATTCCCAGCAACCACATGGTGGCTCACAGCCATCTGTAATGAGATCTGGTACCCTCTTCTGGCCTCCAGGTGTACATCCAGACAGAACACTGTATACATAATAAATAAATAAATATTTTAAAAAAACAAACAAAAAACATGCTCTAACCACCACTGCTCAATTATGCAAAACTATTGTCATCACTCACGCTCCAGTTTTACTCTGGCCCCAGCACCTCCATAAACACTTAATAGTCTGTTTTCCAACAGTAATACCAATGATCATCTAAACCAAGTCCAATCACATCTCTTGCTCCTTGAAACCCTCAGAGGCTTCTCATCTATCAAAATGAATTCACAGTCCTTTACTGGGGCCTATCAGACTCTGCCTGGCTGTCTGATAAAGTAGTCTAGTCCCATATATCTATCTATGTATTCTCTGTAGGTACACATAGCAAGAGATTGCCATAAGAACATTGCCCTGCTGGGTAGTGGTGGCACACGCCTTTAATCCCAGCACTCAGAAGGCAAAGGCAGGCAGATCTCTAAGTTCCAGGACAGCCAGGGCTACACTGAGAAACCCCATCGTGAAGCCGCCCCCCCCCCCAAAAAAAAAAATTGTCGTGATTGCAGAGAGTTCTGTTGGTAGTTGCTCTGCATATCCAGCCTTCAGTTACACTGGTACCTATGGTGGTGTTCAGACACTAAATTCACTCCCATCCCAGCCTGTTTCTCTACTTGGAATGCTTTCCTGCTAAAGACTTGGCTTCTCTTTAGTATTTGCCTACCTTCCCAGACTACATCATGTCTGTTTATCCTGTGCTCACTTCAAAAATCCTCATTACCTGCCATATCATATATTTATTACCTCACTGAGGGAGAGTAAATAATGGTGACATGACATTCAGTGACCTACCCAGCTCCTAGGATAGTGCTTTTCACATAGAGAAATGGAGTAAGCATTTGTTGATGGGATTATTTATTATCTGTTCCGGAGGTCAGAAATACAGAAGGTTCTTGTTTTTGTTTTTGGAAAACAGAGTCTGCTATGTAGCTAGTGTTAGACTCAGCCTCTCTCACAGGTGTGCACTGTCATGCCCTGTTAAGAGTTTAGTGAAAGATTGGACGGTGGTGTTGCACGACTTTGATCGCAGTACTTGGGAGGCAAAGGCAGGTGGATCTCTGAGTTCAAGGTCACCCTGGTCTACAAAGTAAGTTCCAGAACTACACTACACAGTGAGACCATCTTAAACCCGCACCCCTGCAAAAAAAAAGTTTAGTGGAAAAGTTAACTGTATAATAGTATGTGTTCAGGCCAGAAGAGGGCACCAGATCTCGTTACATATGGTTGTGAGCCACCATGTGGTTGCTGGGAATTGAACTCAGGACCTCTGGAAGAACAGTCAGTGTTCTTAACCTCTGAGCCATCTCTCCAGCCCTCACACAGCTTTGAAAGGACAGATACCCGAGCTTTGGCTGAGTGGTAGAGTACTTTTGTAGCATGTGTGATGAGGCTCAGGGTTCTATCCTAGGCTTGGGGGGAGGAATTTATATTAAAAACAAGGACAGTCTCACAACACTGCCATTCTTAACCCTGACAACATTATTAATGACTTGGAAGTGTCATCCAATATATTTAGATCTCCCCAGTTATTTTCAGAACTCGTTCAGTTCTAGATCCAGTCAAGGCTGGCTTGTTATACTTGGAAGTTACGTCCTTGTAGTTGGTATCCTTAGCTATTGCCCTCCTCTTTCTGTTCTTCTCAGTATCTATGCCTTTGAGGACTCAAAGCCAGGTAGTCATTACTCAGCATTCGTCTGATTATTTCCTTGTGATCATAGTACAGTGAAATTTCTAGTAAGAATACCTCATAGATGACCATGTAGCTGGTTATTAAGTACAGTAGATTAAATAAAGAGAAGGGAAATTTTCCTTAGGATAGAGATCTACATTCTTCACAATTTATGATTATGAAGATAATATTAAATCATTGATCTTTGTCCTTCATTTTCAGTTTAAAAGAAGTAAATAGACTTGACAGTACTGATCATTTTGGTGTCAGTAAATCATAGCAATCATTGTCACAAAAAGTTGGTAGGTAGATGGTTGCATATGTTATTTTTGACTCTGAGATCTCAATTTAGAATTTTCTTTCTATCTCAATGGCATACAAAGTATAAATCCAAGTCATTCTGTGAGAAATTGCTGGCCTGGGTGAAAAGCAGCAGCTTTGCCAGGATTATCGTTCTTTCAAGCAGCCATTCCTATCACCGCAACGATCTACAACTTCGAAGGTATGTTCTTGCCATTATTACAGTTTATACTGTGGTCGTTTGTTTATTTAAAATTTAAAGTCCAGGTCTGTCCTTTCCTAGCTGGAATTGAGAAAGAAGAAGGTAAATGAAAGGTAAGAAAAGAGTAGGTCCTTTAGCTCCTGAGGCTAGCACAGCTGGGTATAAGGAAGATTACTTTTTATGGCACAAGATCAAACCAAGGTCTCAGGCATAGCAAGCACTCTGTCACTGAGTGAACTATACTTCCAGCCCCTAAATTAACTAGAAACATTTGAAAGAATGGATGAACATTATTTTTCTATATGCAACCATTTATATTTATAGAAATCTTTTTAGTACCCTAGTATGCCAGTAAATTCATATGTTTCTACAGGGTAAGGAGGTATACACATGCTGTGGATCTAATCTAGGTTGTATAGGTATGATGTGTATATAGAGAGAGTGTGAGTGTCTCTGTGTGTGTGTTGTGATTGTGCTAGAGATCATACCCAGGGCCTTGCACACACCAGGCAAACACTCTACCCCTAAGCAACATCCCCAGCCCTTAGAGTGAGTTCTTAATTACAAATAAGACAAAATCTACGAGAAATAGAAATAGAAGCTTTTATACTATATCACAAACTTTATAAAGTAATATATGGACTGCTCTTATTATTACTCTAAGATCTGACTGTTTGTTTGTGTTTTGAGACTGGGTTTCTCTGGTATTTGTAGTTTTTTTTAAAGCATAATAATATGATTTTTCTAGTACTCCTTTCCGGTACCTGCTTACACCTTCTATGCAAAAGAGTGTTCAAAATAAAATAAAGAGCCTTAACTGGCTAGAAATGGAAAAAAGTTCATGCATTCCTGAAATGAGTGATTCTGAATTTTGTGTCCGCATTCCTGGAGGTGGAATCACAAAGACACTCTATGATGAAAGGTAAGTTTGTCTGTTTAACAGTCTATGTAGTGTATTTGTGTTCTCTTTTACTCTAGCCCCACACTGGAACACCAGTGTGGTGTTGGTTGTTTTTGTTCTCACTGTCGAGAGGCTGGAAGCCAGAGTTACTAGATTCTGGTTCTTTGTAGACAGCTGGTTTGTGTGTGTGTGTGTGTGTGTGTGTGTGTGTGTGTGTGTGTGTGTGTGTGTGTGTGTAGCAGAGAAAAGCAACTGAGAGTTCTCTCGATGTACAGCCATGCTCTGACTTGATTAGGGTCCCCTTTTATGACCTCAGTGAACCTCAGTTATCTAGTAAAAGACCCTTTCTCCAGATTCAGTCATAGCATGAAGAGTTGTGGGAAGGAACAGTTCAGTTACTAACATCTGCTCACAGAGTCCCTTAGCTGACTGTCCTGTGTGCTTCATGCTGGCCAGCTCTACTCTTTGCATGCAGAATCACACAGATTACCAACAGTCCCTGGGAAATCATCCCCAGGCATTGCCTCCAACCCTTGATTCCTGCTCTAGAACAGGCCATCTCACCAACTCCTTCCTGGTCCTTCACCCATCTGTTTACTGCACTAGACTCTTGGTGGAGGGACCGTTCCTGGAGGGTCTTCCACCCCTTCCGCTTTTCTTCTCTCTTCTCTTGTCCTCACTACAAGTCAGATGGAAGCCCATCTTAGATTTACTCTCCTTTTATTCAAAACAAAACAAACAAAAAATGGAAATTTGACCAAATACATAAAATAGCTGCTTTTTAAGCTAATGCCCAACAGGCAACAATTGACTGTGATCTCCAAAGCCCTGTAGTTACCCTGGCTTTCTGTTGGCAGGTACCATCCATACTGAAGGGACAGCACAGTCTAGCAGTCTGTATAGTTAACGGGATGGAAGATGAGGCAGAAAAGCTAGGATGACTAGAAATGTAAGCAGAAAACCAGAAATAGAATTGTGGCTCAAGGGGTCGGCTCAGGCCTCTTGAGTTCTCAGCCACATGTGCAGGGTGATACTTCATGAGGCCAGGCTTCTTGGTTGGTCAGTCTGTCTCTCAGTCTCCATCTCTCTTTCTCTGCTGTTTTTTGTTTTATTTTGCTTCTGAGCAGGATCTCACATGGCCTAGGCTCAGCAGCCTTCCTACCTTGGTCTCCCTAGTGCTAGGGCTGCAGCTGTGTGCCTCTGTACCCATTGAGGTAGGTCTCCCTAGTGCTAGGACTGCAGCTGTGTGCCTCTGTGCCCATTGAGGTAGGTCTCCCTAGTGCTAGGACTGCAGCTGTGTGCCTTTTTCAGGAAGGCTCTTAACCCTACTCTTTCAGAGGAAACATTAGAACAGAAGTAACTTACCCAACATATCTATCTGCTGAGTGAGACAGCTAGAGTTCAGTCCGACTATTCTGTTCTTGTCCTGTGATTCATAAATAAGATGGAGACATTTAAAAAAAAATCTCTAAGCTAGGCAGTGGTTGTGCCCACCTTTAATCCCAGCACTCAGGAGGCAGAGACAGGCGGATCTCCGAGTCAAGGTCAGTGTGGTCTACAGAGTGAGTTCCAGGACGGCCAGGGCTGTACAGAGAAACTGTCTCAAAAAGAAGAAAGTATCTGTAAGAAGGAGTAACTGCTCTTTACTATTCCACAGTCTTCCAGTTTTCCGTCAACTGCTCTAGATTATTAAGAGTGAAGCCAAGGTTGGTGTTTCACACTTTAATCCCAGCACTTGGCAGGTGGAGTCAGGAGGATCAGGAATTCCAAGTCAACTTCAGCTATATAGTAAGTTTAAGGCCAGTCTTTGCCAGACCAGAGCGTGTCTTTGTTGTTGTTGTTGTTTTGGTTGTCTGGCTGTCTTGCAACTTGATTTGTAGACCAGGCTAGCCTTGAACTCAAAAAGATCCACCTGCCTTTGTTTCCTAAGTACTGGAATTAAAGGCATGTGCTGCCACCACCCGGCTAAGGCCCTGTCTTAAACACAACTTGAGTGTTATTTTATTCAGTCTCTTTGCCTCTGAAAACCACTTCTTTTGGTTTTTGAGACAGAATTTCTCTGTGTAGCTTTGGAGCCTTTCCTGGAACTCACTCTGTAGACCAGGCTGGCTTCGGACTCACATAAATCCACCTGCCTCTGCCTCCTAAGTGCTGAGATGTAAGGCATGTGTCAGCACTGCGTGGCCTGAAAACCACTTAAAGTAGGCTTTTGAAGTAGATCAGAACATGTCTCATGTATTAATAGCTAAGAATAGAAAGGCTAGTTTTTCCTGAGGATGAGAGTGAGGCACACACTTGCATATTCCCTGGGCTCCTTGGGACCAGAATATATGTGGGACAATGAGAGGTAAAGTAATCTTTCTTACAATGTGATGTCTTTCCTTTTTCTAACATGAGGCAAGTTAACTTACTTGTAAAGATTCACACATTGCAATAAGCGTCTCGTATCAGGAGAAAACACTGAATTGTTCTTTTTTTTTTTTTTTTTGTAGCTGTTCTAAAGAAATCCAAATGGCAGTTCTGTTGAAATTTGTTTCAGAAGGGGACAACATCCCAGATGCAGTCAGTCTTGTGGAGTATCTTAACGAATGGCTTCAGATAGTGAAACCGTCTGTAAGTCCATGATCTGATTCATTCTGTGTTCATTAACTTGCATTTTATGTGTAAGTAGACTAAAGAGGTGAGAGTTTGTTCAGTAAATACACATCTTTACATAAAATGTAGTTTGAGCCAAACTTGAAAATAAATGAGGACAGTTAACTAATCTGTTATCTCATTGTTTAAGGCAGATTTCCAAACAGGAAAGTCCTAAATTCCTCAATGTGTTCACTATTCATGTCACAGTATTTGTGACAACTTTTTTGTGTGTGTGGTTTTACTTGTTTTAGTTTTTGAGACAGGTTCTCTCTATGTAGCTCTGGCTATTCTGAAGCTTGTTATGTAGACCAGGTTGGCCTTGAACTCAGAGAGATCCACCTGCTCTTGTCTCCCAGTGCTAGATTAAAGGCATGTGCCCTCATGTCCTGCCCCAGACAGCTTCTTATAATAATAAACCAGAACTCTGTGCAGTTCAGCGCTTTAGGAAAGTAAAGTGTTGCTGTGGCCATGTGAGCAGTACCATGACTATTAAGTAAGCTATAATTAACGTATTCTTCCCTGTTGGGAAATGAATGCTGTACTCTCTTAGTCAGACTTTCTACTGCTGCACCAAAAGACCTTGACCAAAATGCAAGTTGGGGAGGAAAGGGTTTATTATTTATTAGGCTTACACTTCAGCATTGCTGTTCATCACTGAAGAAAGTCAGGACAGGAACTCAAACAGGGCAGGATCCTGGAGGTAGAAGCTCTTGCAGAGGCCATGGAGAGAAGCTGCTTTACTGGTTTGCTCACATGGCTTGCCCAGTCTGCTTTCTTATAGAACCCAGGGCTACCAGCCCAGGGATGGCACCACCCACCATGGGCTCCCCCTGTCCCCATTGACCACTACAGCTGGATCTCATGGAGGCATTTCTTCAACTGAGGCTCCTTCCTCTATGATGACTAACTTGTGTCAAGTTGACACAATATTAGGCAGTACATATACCCAGAGAATTGAGCCTTTAGGCCTAACAAAGCACCACAGGCCAAGCATGATGTTCACACCTTTAATCCCAGCACTCGGGAAGCAGGGACAGACAGATCAAGTTCAAGGCCAGCCTGTCTACATAGAGAGTTCAAGGATAGCCAGAACTACATGGTGAGACCTTACTGCTGTCTGGGGTGGCCAGCCTCCAGGTAGCACAGGGCTCGAAGGGAAGCCATGGCGTCAACAGAACTATGACTTTCTATCTGAGGAGATTAGGGAAAAAGACACTCACATACTCCCTTGATGGTTTCCTTTATTCTTCTGCATTCTCTATTCTTCATTTTCCTGGTGATTTCCTTCTCTCATTCCTGATGTTTTTCTTCTAGCCCATTTTAAGTCTTTAACTCTCTCTCTGTTTTTTTCCCTTACAGCTTATATACCCCAGCAAAATCTTTCAGGCAATATAGGAATTATAATGTGGATGCATTCTGTTTTTTCAAGTGAATGATTACAGTGAATTCAAAACAAACAGTAAAAAAAGCGTATTTTCCAAATCCCTTACATGATTAAACATTTTACACATTACAGGTGAAAAACAAATTATCCCAAGAACCCACATACATTCATACCCAAGCAACTTGTTAAAGATTAACCATTTAAGCAAGCAAGGTATTTTTCTCAGTCAGGTCTTTTACTGGCAGGCTGCACTTTGCAGTTACAAAGAAAGGGCCAATTACTTTATTACTTATCTCGAAAGGTAATCTTATAAGGAATCTTAAAGGAATCACAAACCTAAACTTTTACATATGAAAAAGAATCAGTCAGCTCTACTTTAAATCTTTAGGGTGCACACCCACTCAATAGTTTCTTATATCAGGAGATTGAGGGCAGGAATGGGCATAAGGAATTAGTCATCAACCAATCCTAGCAAGAAAAGTGCATCAGCTAGTAATAATTGGGCTGTTTTTATTTTCAACCCTGGACTAATGAATCAGACAGCTCAGCTATGTGTCCTTGTGAACTCTTGAGATTGTTTTCTATGGTTATCTTTCAACTGTTATCAAAACATCTGATCTAACCTGAAGTTATTTTGAGGCTTTGTTTCAGCTAATGATGCACACCAAAACCTATGACTGTATCTTTCAGCATTAAGAGAATTAGAGCCAGCCTGACTCCTGGGGACTCAATTGTTTTCCTTAATCATTAATCTGAACTGCAATCTATGCAGCTCCTTAGGTAAAACTCATAGGCCCTAGTTGTATAACATTTTCCTTACATTTACTTTTATTCATCAAAACTCTGTATAAGCTGCCATTATTATTATCAATTAGATAATACAGCTTAGGGAGGAATCATCTTCATAACAATCCACAGTTAAAAACACCCAGTAGAATGGGATGCTTTCATGAGATAAACACACTACATTACAGGCAGTGGGGATCTCCACACACCAATTCATACCATGGCAGACACCAGAGAAAGATGACAGCAGCAAACATGGGAAGACCCGCAGAAGCAAAAGACATTCTGGGGTCTGGGGTCTCAGGGACTTGCCTGTCTGAGAATGATCCATCCTCTGAGATGGCCACCAGCAAGACCTTGTTTCAACCCTCCCCTTGCAAACCTGCAAGTTATCTTGTTTTTTTTTTTTTCTAAGCAGCCCCCCCCCCATTTTTAATATACATATGTAGCCCAGGCTGGCCTCAAAATCACTGAATAACTATGGCTACCTCCATTTTCCCAGTACTGGCACTGCAGGAATACACCACCATGCCCACCCCATATTCCTTTTGAATTTGATTTACTTAATATACTTTATTATCTGTAGCTGGTCTGGCATATATTTGAGATGAAACTTAGAAACATTATTTTATATAAAGACGTAGAAAACTTACTGCTTTAATTTTCCTAATAATAAAGACTAGCTACAAGTGTCAGGACCAGTAGAGAGATTTGAGTGTCAAGATTATAGATGAAAGTATCTTATTCTTTTACAGAGTAACAATCCCAAAGCATCTGCCTTGCCATGGAAGGTCCCCAGCTCTTGGCGGCTCCTCTTCGGCAGTGGACTTCCTCCTGCACTGTTTTGATCTGTTTTCAGCCTTCTCCCTCATCCCCAAAAGATCACAAAATGAGCTGTTGAGTATATGCTGTATAGAAATTTGTGCTGCCTGAGGTTATGTTAGAAATGCTTTTCACAGAAAAACCTCAAAAGAGGTTTCAGAAGTTACTGTGTTTGTTATATAGAGTAAATGTAAATTTTGTACAATAAAATTTTATTTCCTAAGCAGTTTATCTGAAAGTTTCCCTTTTGAAATCACTACTGTACTATCTATCTGTTTATGCTGTCACAAGCCTGGTGGAATGGAGCCATGAGTTTATTTTACACAGAGCCTTAACAGGCTGCAGTCCAGCTGTATTCAGAGCTGCTTTTCTGGAGGATATTCTGATCACCATTACAGTGATGTCAAAACAAAACTAGCAAAGTAAAGGTCACTGCTGGTTAAACTGAGCAACCTTTTTTTTTTTTTTTTTTTTTTTTTGAGCCAATTCCTCTGTGTAGCCCTCATTGTTCTGGAACTAATTCTGTGGACCAGACTGGCCTCAAACTCAGATCTGCCTGCCTCTACCTCCCTGCTGGGATTAAAAGCCTGTGTCACCACCACCTGGCCAAATCAAGCAATTCTTAAGAAAATTTAGGGGTTATATGCAGTGAACATCAGGACTTGCAGTTTCATATAATAAACACTAATGGGCATAAGAAGTTAGTCTGGTTCTGATAGAACAGTTGTAGATGACGTCAGTATCTTGTTAATCTTTCCGTGTATCATTCAAACAAAATCAGTGAAGAAACTCAAGTGTAACTGTATCATCGACCAAATGGACTTAACAGACTTCCATCTAACAGAAGGAAGGAGTACACCTCTTGTCGGCAGCCTCTGAGACCTCTAACAGTGATTGTATTCCATGCCACAGAGCAACTCTTTTTTTTTTTAAATTACACTCATGATATTCATTAATTACACTCATGATATTAATCACATTTGTGGTATTCATAGATTACATTTGCAGTATGTATATATGTTTATATATATAATTTTAAATGCCGAATGCCATTTATTGAAGGAGGGAAGAGGTCTTAAATACAGGCTTACAGCACAATGGGAGAAACCCAGAGGGCAGAAGTTTGCTACTGATGTTTTACAATCTTGCATCTAAGCTGTTAACGCCCATTATTCAGGATACACAGACAAGGAACTTCCCTTTAGCATTCAGGAGGGTGGAACCTGGCAGGGAATTAGCATAGGGAGGATATCAAGGTCAAGGTCCACAAAGAGCAACTCTTAACAAATACAAAAGACTCAAAATAATGTGAAAAAATTAGTTATCAGACCAGGCAGTGGCACTCGGGAGGCAGAGACAGGTGGATCTCTGTGAGTTCGAGGCCAGCCTGGTCTACAGAGCAAGATCCAGGAAAGGCACAAAGCTACACAGAGAAACCCTGTCTTGAAAAAAAAAAAAAGAAGAAAGAAAGAAAGAAAAAGAAAAGAAAAAACTAGTTATCAAGTCCAGCAAGATGAGTAAAGGTGCTTGCTGCCAAGCCTGACGAAACAGGAGTTCAAGTCCCACATGGAACAGCTCCCTCTGCTTGCCTAGGAAGCACAGCAGATCAGTCATGCCCTTCTTGGCTGCCATCTTTCACATGTAGTGGCCACAATAAGTGTATTAGGGACAATTGGAACTCAGAGCTGCTCAGCCCAGATGTGCACACAAGAGTGACTAACTCAACAGAATCCATGTCATTCAGAGCCATGGCCTAAGAAGAGCAGGCCGGGCTTCTCAAGTGGTCTGTGTGAGGTTGCCTTTTTTTTTAAAGATTTATTTATTTATTTTGTATATAGCATGTATGACTGCAGGCCAGAAGAGGGCACCAGATCTCATAATGGATGGTTGTGAGCCACCATGTGGTTGCCGGGAATTGAACTCAGGACCTCTGGAAGAGCAGTCAGTGCTCTTAACCTCTGAGCCATCTCTCCAGTCCCTGTGAGCCATCTCTCCAGCCCCTGGCCTGCCTTCTTAAACCAGGCACATGATGACTGTTTCAGTCCTGCCCAGTAGACTCAGACAAGTTCAGAGGGCACAGGTGTCTGTCCAAAATTTACAGCCAAACTTTACCCCACCAGTGCAGAACTGCATTTCAGTCTTAGGAGAAACATTTAGAGGTCATTGATATCACCGATGGTTCAGCAGTTAAGAGCCCTGGCTGCTTTCCAGAGGACCTGAGTTCAATTCCCAGTTCCCACAAGGTCACAACTGTCTAACTCCAGTTCCAGGTGATCTGACACCCTCACACAGACATAGGCAAAACACCAATGCACATAAAATAAAAATAAATACATTAAAAAAAATAAAGTCGGACTGGAGATATGGCTCAGTGGTTAAGGGCACTGGCTGCTCTTCCAAAGGTACTGAGTTCAATTCCTAGCAACCACATGGTGGCTCACAGCCATCTGTAGTGAGATCTGGCGCCCTCTTCTGGCCAGCAGGCATACAGGCAGACAGAACACTGTATACATAATAAATAAATCTTAGAAAAATAAAAATAAAGTCACAGATTTCAACAAACCTTCTAGCATCCTCTAAAATTTGAAATGGAATTGCTTGGGATTTGAACCTATGTTTTCCTTGGTGTGCTCTGAGAGAAGTGAAGACTGGACTGGCAGGAGCAAAAAGGCACAGTGACACAAGCCTGTAACACCAGCACTTGAGAAGTGGAGGGGTGGGGGGCGGGATCAGGAGTTCAAGGTGAGCTTCAGCCATACAGAGAGTTTGAGACCAACCTGAGCTATATGAGATGCTGTGGAAGAAAATACCAACAGAGCTTCAACCAACAAAAAAAAACCCACTGAAGTCTTGAAGATAGAATTGAGGTAGATTCAGCTCAGATTACTCAAACTCCAGGGAATCTTAGACCCTCTTCTGGCCTTGTTTTCTTCTTTCTTGAGACAGGATCACTATGTAGTCCCAGCTAGCTGGGAACTTGCTGTGTAGAACAGGCTAGCCATGAACTCAAAGATCTGTCTGCCTCTGACTCCTGAGTGCTGGAATTAGAAGTGTGTTCCACTATACTCCTCCCCGAAACATTGAACTACATAAGCAATAAACATCCTCTCAATATAAAAAACTCAGAAGGATACAAATGTAAAACGCTCACTAGCCGCCCTTCCTGTCATTTGCCCCCTTGCAAAGTGACACACTTCCAGTTTGCTGTGAGATGGATTTATAAGTGAGTCTCCCCAACGTGGGTGCTTGTAATCGGACATTTCTCTCCTGCTTGCCTGTTCCCAAATACCCGGGAGACCCTTCCCAAATAATTAACTGGGAGGCTTAATATTACTTATAAATGCTCAGCCGGTAGCTCAGGCTTGTTGCCAGCTAACTCTTACACTTAACCCATATTTCTAATTATGCTTTTATGCTTTGCCATGTAGCTCATGGCTTGTTACTTCATTTTCTACAGGTCCTGCTTGCTCGGCGGCTCGCTTGTGCCCCTGCCCCCCCACTCTCCTGACTCTACCCTTTTGACTCCCATCATTCTTTCTGCCTCTCCGCATCAAGTTGTCTCACCCAATCTCTCCTTGCCCTGCTATCAGCCAACCAGGGTTTTTTTTGTTTTGTTTTTTTTGTTTTTTGGTTTTTCCAAGACAGGGTTTCTCTGTATAGCTTTGCACTTTTCCTAGAACTTGCTTGGTAGCCCAGGCTGGCCTCAAACTCAGAGATCCTCCTGGCTCTGCCTCCCGAGTGCTGGGATTAAAGGTGTGTGCCACCACCGCCCGGCTAGTTTTTTTTTTTTTTCTAAGATTTATTTATTTATTATGTATACAGTGTTCTGTCTGTATGTATCCCTGCAAGCCAGAAGAGGGCACCAGATCTCATAATGGATGGTTGTGAGCCACCATGTGGTTGCTGGGAATTGAACTCAGGACCTTTGGAAGAGCAAGCAAGTGCTCTTAACCTCTGAGCCATCTCTCCAGCCCCCAATTTTTTTGTTTTTGTTTTTGTTTTTTTTGTTAACAATGAGCATCATTCACAGCAGAGGCTGGGAGCAAAACTCCAGTCCACTAGGAGAGTACTATGTACTCTTAACCACTGAGCTGTTTCCCAGTCCCCGGTCCCTGCCCATTAGTGGGCACTTACACAATTCTCAATTGAGAGTCCTCTCAAAATTGTCTACATCCTCATCACACAATGGTGCCGCTACGCTGTTTCGCTTATAGCCCTTACAATCTCACCCCAGCTAAAATATCCTGAAGTTGGCTGGACATGGTGGCACACGCCTTTAATCCCAGCATTCAGAAGGCAGGGGCAGAGCGAATCTCTGGAAGACAGCCTGGTTTACATAGTTCCAGGCCAGCCAGAGATAGAGAGTGAGAACCTGTCTCCGAAAATATTATATAACTAATAATTAATGGTAGAGCTCAGAATGAGGACCTAAACTAGCACTAATTCTCAAACAGAATTTTTTGTTTGTTTTTGATAGAAACTCACTGTTTTTCTTAAATAATATTTAAAAATGCTTAATTTTGTTTGTTTTGGGGTTTTGTTTTGTTTTGTTAAGACAGGGTTTCTCTGTGTAGCCCTGGCTATTCTGGAACTTGTTCTATAGACCAGGCTGGCCTCAAAACTCACGGAGATCTGCCCACCTCTGCCTCTGGAGTACTGGGATTAAAGGTGTGCACTGCCACCAAAAAAAAAAAAAAAAAAAAGTGGGTTTTTTGTTTTGTTTTGTTTTGTTTTGTTTTGTTTTGTTTTGTTTTAAGCCTGCAGAGGTAGCAGCTCTCCAGAGGTAGAGAAGACAGATCTCTGTGAGGCCAGCCAGGGCTACATACTGTCTTTTGAGACCCTGTCTCAAAAGGGGGGAAAAACAAAAACTACTAAAACAACTGAAAATTTTTAACTTTTACCTTTTTTATTTTTTTAAATTTATTTATTTATTATGTATACAGTGCACATATCCCTGCAGGCCAGAAGATGGCACCAGATCTCATTACAGATGGTTGTGAGCCACCAAATGGTTGCTGGGAATTGAACTCAGGACCTTTGGAGGAGCAAGCAGTGCTCTTAACCTCTGAGCCATCTCTCCAGCCCCCCTACCTTTTTTATTAAGTAAGATTTTGTTCTGAAACCGACACCAGCTTGGACTCACTTGGTCTCCTGCTTCAGTCTCCTGAGTGCTGGAATTACAGGTATGAGCCATCATACCTGGCTTTCTTATATTGGAAAAAAATTTGGATATATTTATGAGTATTTTGCTTACATGTATGTATGTGTACCAAGTGTGTGCCTAGTGCCTGCAGAGGTCAGAAGAAAGCATTGGATCCCCTAGAACTGGAGTTACGGATGGTTGTGAGCCACCATGTGGGTGCTGGGAACTGAACTTGGATCCTCTGCAAGAGCAACAAGTGCCCTTAACCACTGAGCCATCTCTCTATCCCCAACCCCCATATCTGGCTTTAAAAAATGCAAAAAAAAAAAAAAAAAAAAAAAAAAAAAAGTAGGTGACTAATGTGATAGCCTCAGCAGTCAAAAGTGCTTCCTATAAGCCTGATGAACTGAGTTTAATTCCCAGGACAGACAGACAGACAGACACACACACACACACACACACACACACACACACACACACACACACACAGAGACAGAGGGGTAATAAATAAATGTATTAAATAAAAAATTTGCTATCTTGAGATAATTTTGAAAATAATCATCATTCAGAAAATGTTTATGGACAATGTCTTTGTTCATTTTTTGTTGTTATAACAAAATACCCGAGGCAGCAAGCTTTATGAATTAAAAAGCCATCTCAGCTCTAGGCTGATTGTCATATAATGATTCACTCTGAGAGGAGCTAATCTACTTTTAGGAGATCTCCTTCAGTCATCCCCCATGAGGCCCCACCTCTTAAAGATCCCAGCAACCTCAATACCCTCCAGTTGTCGTCAAGATTCCAGCATATAAACATCTGAGGGACCGACCACCTGGAAGACACAGCAGCCAGGCACCAGTCTTGCACTGTAGACCCCTCCAGATGCCTTCCTGTGGTATGAGAGACTGTGAATGAACTCCCCTCAGGTCTGGAAGGAACTTCCCCTCAGAAGCCAGCCTGCTGAACCACTTCGAGCTCCTGTACATCTTTCCTGGATATGGCCCAAACTCCTGCAAATCTTCTGGACTTTGCTTCACATGTGGAGCATGCTCTGTTCCCCCTGACTTGCCATCTTGTCTTCCCACTGAGGTCCCTAGCCAGGCACCTCCCTTTATGCCTGCCTCCTGACTGCTGAACTGTGTGTGGAAACCATCTCTCCACTCATATATACTCAAGCCATGCCCAGTTAGACCTCTTCTGTTGCCTGCGAGTCAAGATGTAGGACTCTCAGGTCCTTCTCCAGCACCCTGTCTGCCTGCACATCACCGTGTCACACCATGATAGTAATGACTTAAACCTCTGAAAACGTAAGCCACGCTGTTTTTCCTTTATAAGAGTTGCTGTGGTCATGGTGTCTTTTCACAGCAATAGAAACCCTAACTAAAGCTGGGCGGTAGTGGCGCACGCCTTTACTCCCAGCACTCGGGAGGCAGAGCCAAGTAGATCTCTGGGAGTTCAAGGCCAACCTGGGCTACAGAGTGAGTTCCAGAAAGTGTGCAAAGCTACACAGAGAAACCCTGTCTCAAAAAACCAAAAAAAAGAGAAACCCTAACTAAGACAGAAGTTGCTAGGGTGTTGCTGTGATATGTGACCATGTTATGATATTTTGTTTGTGTTCTGACAAATAAATCTTTCTTGAAGATCAGAGGGTGGAGCTAGTCACTAGTTAACCATAGAGGTCTGGAGGTCCATACAGATAGGAGACAGGAAGTGAAATGGCTGGGCAGAGAGAGGAAGTGATAAGGCAGGGCAGAGACAGGAACTTGGCCCTTTTCAGTCTGAGGAATCGGAGAGGGAAGAGGTGACTGGCTGCTCCTTTATTTCTCCGATCTTGCAACTTTTACCCCGATATCTGACTCCAGGTTTGTTTAGTAAGACTTGTTGGATTCATGTTTCATGACCATGCTTTTATTTTAAGAAATGTGGACCTTGGGACTGCATTAGGAAAGCATTGAACACTTTAAGTGCTGCTTAATGGGATATACTAGGAAAAGCATGGAAGGCAGTGGTGTTAAAAGAGTTATTGGAACCGTGGGGACTTGGCTCAAAATGTTTCAGAGAAGAATATTAATATGTGGCCTAGAGGTCATTCTTGTGATATTTTAGTGAAGAAGAGTCTGACTAAGGCTAAGTGAAGGGTTCTGGATTAATTTTGTTGGCAGAGGAAATCTTAAAACAGCCTAGTATAGACTGCCGTGTGGTCATTAGTGGTAACTAATGAAGATTTGTAATGAAAAGGAGCAGCCGGGCGGCGGTGGCACACGCCTTTAATCCCAGCACTTGGGAGGCAGAGCCAGGCGGATCTTTGTGAGTTCGAGGCCAGCCTGGTCTACGGAGCAAGATCCAGGAAAGGCACAAAGCTATACAGAGAAACCCTGTCTCGAAAAACCAAAAAAAGAAAAAGAAAAGAAAGAAAGAAAAGGAACAAGCTGAACAGGGTAAATTATAAAATGTAAAATTTGGGGAGAAAAGGAGCACCAGGAAGTTGAATAGAGCTAAGTCCTGGATTCAGGGAGATAAACAGATTAAGATGTTGAATAAAGGGAGTAGTGACTTCAGGGCAAGATTTCACCCAGCTAACTTTCCAGCTAGTGAAAAAGAATTTAAAAAAAGCTTAGAGTTGATTGTGGTGGGACACACCTTTAATCCCAGGAAGGCAAATAGAGGCTGGTGGATCTCTGAACTTGAGGTTAGCCTGGCCTACAGATCGAGTTCCAGAACAGTTAAGCTTAGGCAGTGAAGGAAATCATCAAAACCAGAAAGCTGGTAAAGATAAAATTGAACAAGGGGGCTATGTTCCATCCCCAGCAAGCGGCAGAACTTGGCAGCTTTGGCCACGTGGTTTTATAGTTAAGCTTAGAGGAAAGGGGTTATGGAATCGCCCTCAATAACTTAGGAAATCTCTGAGGCCAGACATGTGTTGGAGGTGTCCCTAAATGGAGGTCTAAAGAGGACATTCCATGAAGCTGTGAAGGCGAAGCCTGGATTGCCTTGAAGAACCCAAGATGTTGGAGATGTTATAGCCTTGGGATACTTGACGAGAATAGCTGCTAACATGGAGTGGAACTAGCCCAAGAGAAAGAAATATGTTGCAGTCAACAAAGCTGGAGGGAATGGGATATCTGAAGAGTGGTTGGACATCAGACATGGAGATGCAGAGTTTAGAGTTTGCCCAGCTGGTTGTCAGTCTTGCTTTGGTCCAGTATTTCCTCACTATCCTTTCCCTCCATTTGAAACAGTAATGCATATCCTGTGCCATTATATGTTGGAAGTATGTGATCTATTTTTTTTATTTTAATTTTACAGGGGATTATAGTTAAGAGATTGATGGGATCTCAGAAGAGATTTTGAACTTTAGACTTTTTAAATAAATTGGGACTGTTAGAGACTATGTGGATTTTTGAAGTTGGACTGAATGCACTTTTGCATTATGATATGGCTACAAGCCTTTGGGAGATGGGAAGTAGAATATGGTGGTTTGAAAGAAAATAACACCAATAGGAAGTGGCACTATTAGGAGGTGTGGCCTTTGCTGGAGTACGTGTGGTCTTGGAGGAAGCAGGTCACTATGGAGGAAGGCTTTGAGGTCTTATATATGCTTAAGATACCACCCAGTGTCTAAGACCACTTCGCATTGCCTGCACAAGATGTAGACCTGTCAGCTAGCTACCTCTACAGCATCATGTCTGCCAGCATGCTGCCATGTCCTGCCATGATGATAATGGACTGATCCTCTGAAAATGTAAGCACCCCCCCCCCCAAATAAATGTTTTCCCTTTTTAAGAGTTGCCATGGTCATGGTGTCTCTTCACAGCAATAGAAACCCCAACTGAGGCACTGGGAGATGTGTATTAACCATGGCTTTACACGATTGCTGCTTATTCTAGGAGAATCTGGAGGTGTGAACTGGGAGTCGTGATTGTTTATTTTCATTGGCAAGAATCACAGAGGAAGCACACTTCTGGGTTGGTTAGTGAAGGCATTCTGAGAGAGGTTTAACTGAATAGACCTACCCTGAATGGAGGCAGCACCATCCAACTGGCTGGGATTGAATGAACATGAAGCCTTGTACTTGGGATTCAAGGAAAGTATTTCTCTTTCACACTCAGAGAAAGGTGTTCTCAGGGCTGGAAGGAACCCTGTGTGCCTGCCACTATTGAGAGAGTGTTAAAATTATCATTTAAGTTTGTGTGTGTGCAAGCCTGGAATACTAGTGTTCTCAGAGGTCAAAAGGCATCAGATTCTCTGGAACTTTATTTACAGGCTGTTGTGAACCATTTGACATGGTTGCTGGGAACTGAACCCAGGTCCTTCTGAGGAGTAGTGCATGAGTGCATGCTCTTAACTGCTGAGCCATCTCTCCAGTGCTAAGAGACATTTATTTCCCTTGGAACATCTGGCATTGGGCCTCTGACCACATGGTGCTGGGGTTGGCTGCCTGATCTTTAACTCATGGGGCCCAACTTGGGAGAAGCCAGAGGACAGGCTTTTACAGGTGAGCACACGACCCCAGGTGGACCTTTTGACAGTGCTTATCCATTGCCAATGGGGGGAAAAAGGGTTGCCCACTGCTCTGTGTTACGGTGTCATCACTGTGTGACTAGAGAGAAGCCTTTGACATATTTCATTTGGGAGTGAATAAAGACGTGAATGGGTTAGGAATAGTGGACTCACATTGGAAAACAACAGCACCTGTAGAGTACTCTTAACTAGGTTTCAAGTGTGGTATGTGTAGCATAGGGTGGTAGCAGGACACTACTTATGAAAGATGGAAAATGGCTTCAGAGAGGATTTATTTTATTATTATTACTTTGCATGTGTGTGTGCATGTGCCATGCTGCGAACAGAACCATGTGCTCTACCCCTGAGCTGTTCCTGAAATGCCAACGAATTAAGTGTTGCCTCAGTAACATTATAGGGAAGCAGCTGAGCCTCCTTCACACACTGGCCAGCCTGCCTAGCTCAGTGGGGCAGGTTGGAAGGAGCATTCCAAAGAGGGTTAACGGAACAGGCCAGCTCTGAGTTTGGCAGCACCATGGCACTGGCTGGGGCCCCGGACTGAGTAAAACAGAAATGAAAAGCTCCAGGTTCAGTGAGGGATCCTGTCTTCAAGAGTGAGGAAGAGAGCGGTAAAGTAAGACACCTAGAATCCTCTGCTGGCTTTCAATAGTGCATGCACCTACACATACCCCATATAACACACACACACACACACACACACACACACACACACACACACACACACACACACACACGGGGGGGGGGAGGGGAAAGGTGGGGAAGGAAGAAAATATACTGATGCCAACTTTTGGAACATCCATGGGAAGCTGTGCAGGGAATTGGTATAAATATGCAGCAGACCCCACACAGAAGAGAAGTCTCTGCTGTAATCTATACCATAGTGATGCTTTTACCAAGACAGAGACAGAAGGCAACAGTCTGTGTACAGGATTAGCAGTCTGTGAACAAAATGAGCAGAGCTAAGTGCAGGAAGAAGGAAGGAATTTCAAGTTTACAGTGAATGCAAAGAGGGAATATAGGTCATGTTCAATTTCAGTTAGGGATGTGGAATGAGGGTTTATAGCACTGAAGGGAGATCTGGCCTGGGGTTTAAGAAGTTGCATGTAATCAACTTCAGGATATGATATAGACTTGTACAGAGATGAAATCAACCACAACCAATGTTAAAACCAGAGGGCCAAAGATGGAATATTTAAAATTAGAACTGAGCAGGAGAAAACCCAGGGAGGTCTGTCTGAGGAGTCCACAGTATCATCATCAGAAGTTGCATGGGCTTTATATGACTACAGTGTAAAGTGAAGATCTCTTCTGGGCCACTTCTGGAGGGGTTAAAATAGGTGTGGATCATGAGAGGACTATCAAGTGGCAATTATGACATAATGGGAAGGCAGCTTTCTGTGCTACTCTGTGGGGCTATAAGCTTTTTAATATAGCAAGAACTCAAAGTTACCCAGAAAACTTAGCATACAGGGTAAAAAAGAACATAAGGCAAGTAGACTTTTAAAGGATGAAATGGTGTATTTATGATTTACTACCTTGAAGCACTACTCTATGAATACTGCATGGTTTGAGTTTCTCCAGCACCAAAAGGCTTACAGTCATCTGGTATTCCAAACCCACCACTTAGATGGGAAATAAGGGAGAAGCCACAAGTGGGAAGGAATCTCTGAACATCTTTACATAAGGAAATGCTCAGAAGGCACAGTGTCCAACACAAGACAAATGAGATGTTAAAAGCCACACTGAACTGCTGTGCTTACTCAGTTGAATGCTGACCACAAGGTAATACTATTAGAACGATTAACGTTTCCCTGAGTGACAAGAGCAATAGTGTAACTTTTCTGGTGTTGCTTTTGCCAAACCAGTACTACTTAGGACAGAAAGCCCATTGAAAGGTAGCTAGAGCCAAGTGACCTGTATTTGGAACGGATTGAAATTTAAATGTTAATTTCTAGCTACAAAAAAAAAAAATTGAGAAAATATTCACTATTAGAACTGGAGATGTCCTAAGATAACACATACACACACACAAACCAACAAATCTATTTAATAAAAATATTTAATGCTGCCAAAAAGTATAAAAATACATTAGGAATGGCAGTACAATACAAAGTAGTCTCTCCTAATTTATTTCCTTTACATCTTTCTACATTTCATACATGTTAAAAAACAATACATCAAATTAAAGGGTTTGCAAGTCTTCTGCTGGTGGTGTTCTTCATCCCCTGGATGTAAAGCTTACTTTGTAAACAGACAACTTGTGAGGCAATCTACAGGGTTAGCAAGCCTCACTTTAGTTTCCGGAGTGGGCTTCATTCAGGTCTTGCTTTGCACATCAAACGTTCAAAATTTATAGCTGCAGAATAGTCTCAAGTCATGAATATTTAGGTGTCTGTCAATCTTGGCCTAAAACATAAAATAAGAAGTCATCTATTCAATTCATATTTACCACACACACAGATGTACACAGATACAAACATGAAAGGACTAACACTGAACTGAAAAGTCAACCAAAAACCATTCCAACATGTCACATCCAGTCACACTGAGTGCCTCCCCAAATGGCGGGTGTCCCAATAGAAGTAGTGGTGTAAGACAGACTGATAGGATGTATCGTAGTGACTCACTTCTTCAATAATTACTGAATCTTTCAGGCCACCCTGTTTTATTCAAGAAATGACCTCTACACAATATACCAAGAGACAGACAAGTTTAAAAAATAATGTAGCCACAAGAATATAGCAAGATTTTATTATATGTGCTAGACTTACCCATACTTTGATTTCAATGCAAAAGTCTAATCCAGTTTGGACAACCACTGTAACACTGCTAGAAAGCTTAAATACAAAGTTTGGACAAAAAGTTGGCTTGTACCTTTAAGTTGGATTTTCAGCCTTTGTATTTTCTCCTGAAGGATACTACTAACGATTATGACTACTGAAGTAAGTAAAACATGACAGTTCAGTGCATTTTAATGCCAAAAGTAAAACAGAAAAAAAAAAGAAAAAAGAGAAGGCATTTAAACAAAGAGAAAGGATGTGACTGTTAAAAGCAGTAGTTTTTGCTGTATTTTACAATTATTTGCCAGTAACCAAACCTTTTGGGAGGTTAAAAGTATTTCCGTTTTTACACCAACTCCCTTACCCCACCCCATCCCACCCCCTTCTCTCTCCCACACACAGGCTACCAACGTAAATGCTTGCTAACTTTTGTATTGTCGCCATGTATAGACAGGAAATAAACCGATCTCCATCATTTAGGGTCCCCTCCCCAGTCATGAGAATGAAGATTCTTCTTGCCTACCGGCTTGTCTCCCTAAGGCAGGCAGCTCTACCAGGCTCCTGTGGTGCTCTACAGAGTCTCGTTTGATTTCTCAACACTGACTACTCATAATGTTGTCATTAGGAAACCATACTCTTTACATGTCAGCCGGTCACAGAAAAACCATGATGCTTATTGAAGAGTCAGGAACCTGGAACCCAAGTGGTTGGTTCTGTCTGCAGCAGGATGTGGGATGGGACAGAAGGGGTGAGGTAGTGCTTCAGCACAGACGATTTCTGGGAATCCACGGACACAAAGTATTTTAAAGGGGATTTTCCCCCCTTTCACTTCATTAAGCACATTTGTTCAGATTTTTAGTTAAGAATGGGTTGTCTACTATTTCCTTATTTAAATGTCTGGTTTAAATAAAAACTTGAAATAAAGAACAGTGGTGTGATACACTGAGAAATGCCTGAGTCTTGGAGGCACTGAAATCACAGCCTGGAGTTTGCATCTCAACTTTATCTGCACTAAGCTGGGTGATCATGCATGAGTTACTTCTGACTTAAGGATGGTACTATCTAAAGTGGCATGAAACCTAATCAGATTAAGTATTTAAACTGGCTGGCAGAACTGCAGATGTTCAACATGCACACATTGTCACCCTTTCTTAGTGTTTTTTAAATACACATTTACCAAGAATAATAAAACTGCCACTTAAAAATAGACAAGATGTGGTTTTTAGAACTCATTACTTCTTTACAAATAGTGTTTAGAGGTAATAAAATAAGAGGAAATCTTTAGAATAACTTTTAGGAAATGATTTTCTTTGTAAGACTATAAAGGTAAGTGGGCTTTTTAGATAGTTCTATTATATTTACTTGAATGGATCTTTACCACTTTATTTCTAATAAGGCAAGAATAATGGGTCCAGGCAAACCAAGTGGAATGAGCTGTGGTGGTGTTCTGGGGACCAGCTGTCTCCATGCGGCTGCTGCAAACACTGCAGTGTTCTTCCCTGATCCATGGCGAACACGCCCATGGCAGAGGGAAAGTCACACTGCATTAAAAGTGGATTTGCTATGAGACATTTACACTAGCATTCTATTGAGATCATCCAGGGCTAACCACGGTAAGCCAAACATGCTTTAAAGGAACTTACCCAGGTTTCCTCTCCTCAACTTTCCAAACTTAAAAGATTTTTTAAAATAGTCATTTAAAATATCGACAGCATCATGGGTCTGAAAAATCTTATGCCTAATGAGTGACTACAAAGAATAATTCGATGCTTCTTAAAAATGGTCTCTGTAAAGAAAAAAAAAATCCCATGCAATTCTCCTTGCAGCAGCCCCAACCAAACAGGTAAGGTAAAAAGTAGATAACATCCAAGCAGACCCTATCGGTGATAACCTCACAACTCACCGCTCACATCCACCGTGCATCTTACAACCAAGCAGAGCTCTAAAGTCAGAGATGGTCAGGGCTCTTTTAATACTAAATGTCAGCCTTCACCAAGCCCATCAGGCAGGCCAAGCTCAAGCACGGCTCACAGTGGCAATGGCACCACACTGGGGGAGTGACAGCAGGGAAGAGGCCCACTGGCAGAGGACCATGGGTTCCCCCGTGGCCACAGCTGAGAGAAAGCACTTGTACAGGATGGCTTGAAGCTGTCCTAGGGCCCAGGAAGGAACACACTGGCCGTGTAACACGTCCCTGACTGAGGACTGACTCCTAGGCAGAGCAGGAATGGAGGAAGACACAACATGAGTTCCTCCTTCCATACTCAGTGGGACAATGATAGAGCTGTAATTCCAGGTATAAATGCTACATTGTGTTGATATTGTCTGATAAAAACTGAAGACCAGCTGGGCGGTGGTGGCACACACCTTTAATCCCAGCACTTGGGAGGTAGAAGCAGGCAGATCTCTGTGAGTTCGAGGCCAACCTGGTCTACAAAGTGAGTTCCAGGACAGCCAAGGCTGTTATACAGAGAAACTCTTGTCTTAAAAAACCAAAACCAACCAACCAACCAAACTGAAGACCAGTATGAGGAAGAAATGGTATTCGACCCAAACAAGTGAGTTCAGGGAAAGGATGAATAGAACACATCTCCTCTGGAGTAAGCCACTGCCAATAACCAAGGCCTGCATTTCAAGTTATGAGACGACAAATTGAATGAGGAAAAACATTTAATTTTGGGGGAGGAAAGGTATATACAAGATTCTGTGACAAAGAAATATAAAGGAATCTCAAAAAGAGACTTTATTAGCTGTTGGCATATAAACAAAACGTGCATTTCTGTTAGCACTTAGTTCCAAACTAAACAGACAGACCAAGTTCAGCCAGATGAAAGCCCTCACGAGCCCTGCGAAGCTTCCTACCAAACACCAGACCACACAGAATCCATGCCATGTCTACATATGCTGCTCATCAGGACCCAGGGATGGCCCTACTAGAAGGAAGTATGAATAGATCTTGACTAAAGGCCTGAAATCTTATCTGAACATTTAAAGAAACAGGCTACACATCTAGGGACATCTGGTTAAAGACTACAGTTTTAAAACAGTTTCCTCAAGATTCATATTTGGGGCTGGAGGGATGCTTCAGAGGTTAAGAGCACTGAATGCTCTCCCAGAGGTCCTGAGTTCAATTCCTAGCAACCACATGATGGCTCACAGCCATCTGTAATGAGATCTGGTGCCCTCTTCTGACCTGCAGGCAGAACACTGTATACATAATAAATCTTTTTAAAAAAATTTATATTTGAAAGCTGTGTGCAGCAGCATGTGCCTATGGTGTTAGCTGCTCAACAGGCTGAAGAAGAAAGTCATTTGAGCTGAGGAGTTTAAGGCCATGCTTGGGAAACAGCAAGACACTGTCTCAAAACAAAACAAGAAATGAATGAATAAACAAACCCACCCAACAACCACCACAAATAAAGATTTATATATGTAAGTAAAAATGAAGGCAGTGTAGATTTTTAATCTGTGAAATGACTTGACAGGCATTACATCTAGAAATGTAAATCTGTTAAATGAATTGTATACAATGGCCAATAAAGTTGCTTTTACTGCCATCAAGTTCCAGTCTCTATTTTGAAAGGACTCAACAGGAGTCTTTCTGTGCCTAGCAGGAAATGGTAGTTGCCACCCCAGGAACTGGTGTAGAGAGCAAGGAAGAGAACTAGAGGTTGTTGCCCATCGTCACTAAAAAATGTGGACATACTTTTGAAATCGTAACATCAACTATAGTTTATTTAAGACAGAAGAACAAGTCAAGTGCATGTGAAATGAACTCGGGGATTAGGACGCTTTCCTTTGATGCACCTGGAAAGCACAGCTATTTGAACAGAAGTGGAAAAATACATCTTCTCACTTTTTCCTGTTCACTCTTAGGTACAAATGCTAACACAATGAAATGGATAAAAAGAAAGAACCAAGATGTGGAAAGCTGACAAATGTGTTCAGAGTCTCTGCTGAACTTGACAAATGGTCTCTACATATGCATACATTTAAAAAGAACTGTTTTCACACTTTGTGTTTGAGCATGCATAGATAGAAACCAGTGAGCAGATATAACACGGTACCTGGTTAACCTTGGAAAGGCGTATGTAACCACAGGTGTAGCTACTGATCATGGCATTAAAGCAAGGCAGGAAAAGATAGGAATTAAGGATTCTTTTCTGTAAATAATAAGCCCCTTTAAAAATAACTTTTCTTTTCCCAATTTATTAAGACAGAATTTGAAGTCAAACTATTTCTAAATTAGTTAAAATCAGTAAATAGCACAAGGCCAATGCACACAGCTCAAAGATGTAGAGCGCCCAGAAACCACTGACTTCCCTCTTCTGGCTAGCACCTAAGACGGCATGGTGTCTCACCAGCACAGCTCACTTCCGACAAGGCCAGCATGATGCCCATTGGCACTGTGATCAAACGCCAAGTACACTTAGTAAGCAGTACAAAAACGTCATTTAAAGCTGCGGCTGTCCAAACTCCTCCTTAAAGATCTGCTCAGGAGAAAGACAAGCTCTGCCAAAGGGCCCGAGGATCTGCTACACCAAATGTGTTCTCAGAAGCACTCAGTGCACACCGAGAAGCAAAGAGAGCAGGTTCAATGCTATCTCTAGAAGGCACATCCTGGAAAGGGCTGGGTGCAGCCTTATTGGTATTTTCTTCTAAGAAGCTGTTTAAGCTGAGGCTATCTTCAATTGGACTCCTTTCTTTCAAGCCAGGGGCTCAGTGTATATCCTTGGCTGGCTTGGAACTTGCTATGTAGACCAGGCCAGGCCGTAATTCACAGGTCTTGGCCTCCTTAGTGATGAGATTAAAGGTGTGAGTCACCTTGTCCTGTTTCAACTGGAATCTTAATAAAGTCTACTAGGCTAACATAACACACTGCATTTTGGAAAAACAAGCCAATAAATAGATAGCACTCAAAACCAATAACCACCTAATTCTAAAGCATAAGAATCTTGCTGTTTAAACAGGTGTAATGCAAACTGACAAGAGGAAACATCCTGCTTACCTGTTCTCCATTTCAAAGTTACAGGACATAGTAATACCGAATCAGACTCAGACATTCATTACATGACTGTATTTAGTGTGCAGTACCACCTACATCCCGCTTTCAGACTTTCAGTAAGTTTACCACATTCAAGACTGATTCTCAAGGCAATTCACAGCTCCTACAGTTTTCAAACTGCCTTAAATTAACTGTCTCATTTAAAGTAATTAAGCCTTATAATGCAATTTGACATGATATATGAAAGACACAAAGCAGAGATGCTGTCCTGGTGGTTTGGAACCTCTCCACTGCCTGGGTAATGCTCCTGAAATCCAAAGCACAGACTATGAAACCACCAAAACCCTGTTAGTGGTTATATGCTTCAAAAAAACTCATTACAAAGGTAAGGGACAATGTAAGTTTGTACACCAATGTACTATTTATTGAACTTAGAAAGAACTTGAATTTTTTAACTTCAAAATTTCAGTCCAATGGGCTGAAATGCTATATATAAAACGCTGGCTCCTTTTACTTACTAATCATAAATTATCCTGTTCAGGTAATTACATTAACATTTTCACAAAAAAAAGGAAAAAAAAAAAGAACAGTGTAAGTCATGCATGGGCTTTACAGCAATCAATTTCTTTTCTTTTAACCACTTCAGTTTTTTGAGACAGTGTTTCTTGTAGTCCTGGCTGGCCTTGAACTTGTGATCCTTCTGCCTCTATCTCTCAAGTGCTGAGATGACTGGTTTGCACCATCACATATGGCTAAGATCCAATTTCTTATTCTTGGTGTTTTCTGACCTCCCCTCCAGCGCCTCCTTTTCTACTTTTATTTTTAAAGATAGGAACTTGCTATGCAGTCTTGGCTGGCTTCAAACTTTTGAGCCTCTTGCCTTAGCTTCCTGAGCACTGTGTGTGCCATCACATCCTGCAGAAAACAGGATGGTTTTTGTTGTTGTTTAAACTAAGTCTTGACCAACTGTCACTTGACTATCACAGAAAGGAAAATTTTCCCTCAATGACATGTTTAGAAAAATTCTGTTTCTTTGCTTTTCTTTTTAAAACAAGATAAACCATAAAATACAAAAGAAATAAAACTGTGTAGTAGAAATAGCTTGCTCATAGTTTCAACTGCCTCTATCAAACTTCTGTTTAGGAAAGGGAAAATGTATCCGGTATACAACTGAGTCAACACACAATTTATTTTTCTATGGTAACAGACTTTCAAGTTGAAATTTTTAAAGTACATTTAACTACAAAAGTAAGATTAAATAGGTACTTATAAAATATATTTACCCTAAAATGGTTAAGCATATAAAGTTGTAATGCCCATTTCAACAGTACATTACACATTACACACATTATTTAAAGGATATTTTCTTTCCATTAATAATGTAGAAAAAACCACAATGTTTATTGCTTATATCAAGTGCAGGTTAAAATCCAGAAAGCCTCCAAAAGCCAATCCTTGTGATAAAGGATTTCTCAATATTGGTCAGTGAAACCATGATGCTCGACATGTGTGAACACAGCTGTAAGATGTAACAGTTTTCAACAAGCACGTTTGTCTTTATTTTGAGTCATTGAAGTTTGGGTCTCAGAGGAACCTGCAGTGATGAGTCCTGAGATGTTGGGCTTGTGACTGTGAATATCCCTTACTGGTTGGTGTCTAGTCTACATCAACGTTTCTGGGGTATGAGGCATTTGCTAACAAACCCTTGAGATTAATGCAGCCCTGTCAGCTACTAGTGCAGAAAGGTGCTGGGTGAAACTGTTTATTTATAGCACATTTCACTGAGAAGAAAACAGTGTCCAGCCAACCAAAGCGCCAACCAAAACGACTGACACAAACCCCATCCTAGTGAGAATAGGTTGCCAATATAACCACCTTTTTCTTTTTCGTTCAGTTTCATTGAGCCTCTGTTTCATCTGCTGCACCTTCTGAGCTGTGGTGGCCTTTCTGTCCTCTCGAATACGCTTCCGGAGAATACTGTGAATAGACAGAGACAAAGTAAAATGTCTGCAAGCAGGCCTTAATTACACTGACACGGGGGCCTGGCCACCAACCAACCACAGAAATTCTCAGTATACATCTTCTTCTGATAATGTAACAATCAAGGGAAAGTCAATTGATCCACACGCCATGATACACTCTGCCAATCTGGGTATAATTTCTGGTACAGTGATAGTAACACTCTTCTAGGACCCGAAGGTAAGCCAGACATTTTTTCAAAACTGCCTGCTTCCTCCTCTTTCCTCTCTCTCTTTCCCAAACAGCTGAGAGGGGACAGACTGGAGGTTCTCCAGCATCTGGTCCCTTTTTGTTACAGCAAACTAAAGCTCAAAGTCCTTTGATGAATACTCTTGACTATTTCTATGAATGCTGTTTGGAGGGTGCCTACTCTTCTGTTTAACCATACAAATTTCTAACTGCCATCTTCCTGTCAATATGGAATTTTATTTCACTGAAAGCTCTCTGCATCCAGGGCAACAAGTCCTAGATTCACAGAAGAATGGTCAATGTCAACATGTCAACCACTGAACTCTTCCTCTACAAAAAAATTATCTCAAACCCCATCTCTTTTCATTTACACATGTGACAGCAAACACCTGACCAGCTTCAGTCTTGGCAGTGATTTTTTTAAGTCACAGCTCTGAACATTTCTCCTGATAAAGAAAATCTTGACTGCCTTTTCAGTATCTATTAGATCCCAAGACAGTTCCTGGTCAAAATGTTTAACTTCAATCTAACTAAGAAAAACAATGATTAAAGAAATCCAAACTCCGAGACATTCTAAAAGATCGTCTGACAAGCAAAGGAGAAAAGGTGTGGAACCTCTTCCAGACTGGGGATACCACAGCATCACCTCACTAGATACAAGCATGAGCCCTGACTAGATGGAAGACTCTCGACTTATTTTTAGAAACAGATCTCATTATGCAAGCCTGGCTATCCTGGAACTTGAGATTCTCCTGCCTCAGCCCCCTGAGTGCTAGAGTATAGGTATACACCTCTGAGTTTCTTTTTTAATTAAAATTTTTAATTTAATTACTGTACTTGTGTGTATGCTGGGGAGGAGAGGGAGGGAGGGAGAGAGAACCTGCAGAGGTCAAAGGAAAACTGTGGGAAGTCGGGTATCTTCCTCTTATGATGGGATTCAGTGATCAAACTTAGGCTGTGAGGCACTTATTTGCTGGCCATCATTTAAAAACAAACAAAAACCCAAAGACAAGGGTTCCAGGCTGGCCTCCAAGGCAGTGTGTAACTAAGGATGACCTCCACTTCTGACCCTGCTGCTTCTTCAAGTGCTGGAATTCCTCACCCACTTCGTAAGTGGTGCCGGAGCTGTTAACACAGGGCTCTGTGCACATGAGGCAAGCTCCATCTTCAGTCACGGACTGGATTTTCTTATTAACACCAAAGTTGGAATCATCAGAAGTAAGCGGTGTGCATCTATAGTGCTAAGTCCTATGGAGTCTTGCTTGTCTTTTTCTTTTCATTCTTTTTTGTTTTTTGAGACAAGGTTTCTCTGTGTACCCCTGGCTGTCCTGGAACGCACTTTGTAGACCAAAATTCAGAGATCCACCTGCCTCTCTTTTCCAAGTGCTGGGATCTAAGGTGTGTGCTACCAATGCCCAGGTGTTTGTCTTTTTCTTTTTTCCTTTCTTTTTTTTCTTTTTTGGTTTTTTGAGACAGGGTTTCTCTGTGTAGTTTTGGTGCCTGTCTGGGATCTCACTCTGTAGACCAGGCTGGCCTCGAACTCACAGAGCTCTGCCTGGCTCTGCCTCCCGAGTGCTGAGATAAAGGTGTGCACCACCACTGCTTGTCTTTTTCTTATTACTTATTATATAAACAGCCTCCCTTGCCTGTGTGAAAGTTGTGTGAAAAGTCAGAATGCTTACTACTGTAAGCTAGGAAAGGTATTTGCTAGAATTTGCTCTAAGAAATGAAAATTCACCATAACAACTCATAAAGTGATATATAAGTAAAAAGATCTAAGAGTACAAATAAGGGAGCCAGTCTGCTTTGTGTGCATATTTCCTTTTGCCAGGATACCAGGAGGAACAACTTTTAAACTTCTACCGGTAGTCTAAACTACTAAAGCCATAAATAAGGAGTTAATTTGCTCCATTAAAATACATCTTTAAAATATAAAGGCACAAGTACCTGTATATTGAAATGTTAGCTTTTATAAAATGCAGGCAAATACTTTTTCCCCTTGATGCTTAGGACTGAGCCCAGGGCATTGTCTATATTGAATGTAAGTTCTGCCACTGAGCTATACCTACAGTCCCAGAAAGGTGAATTTTGACTAATTTCTTTCTTTCTTTTTTTTAGTTTTAAGAGACAGGGTTTCTCTGTGTAGCCTTGGCTGTCCCAGAACTTACTCTGTAGACCAAGCTGGCCTCAAACTCACAGAGTTCCACCTGCCTCTGCCTCCCGAGTGCTGGAATTAAAGGAGTGCACCACCACAGACCAGCTTGTGCTGGCTTTCTTAATGAGGCAGTAAACTCTTTGAAAACATTTCTGTCATCAAACACCACCCAAACACTTTGACCTAAGTAAAAGATCTATATTATTTCACACATCCAGAATTTATTAAATAGCCTCATCCTTCTTAGTAGGTCACCACATGGCACATACCTCTCACTGTTCTCTTCCACAGTGTCTTGCATCTTAGAAGAAAGTCCTGTTAGTTTTTCCTCTTCTGAACCTATTTTCTTTCCATTGTACTTTTCAGTCATTGCTCTGTTTTGTGAATGATCACAGACAGGAGACAAATCTTCTTTAGAGAGTTCTCTCCACCGTTTCTAGGTACAGAAGAGAAGTAGTAAGTGTGGAATAATTTTTTGGTACACTTTGAAGATGCATCACTTGCACTGGCTTAATAAAAAGCTAAATGGCCAAGTGCTAGGCAGATTTTAAGGGAAGAGAAAATGGTGGGAAGGAGAAGGCAGAGACCCAGGAAACAAGGAGGAAGCAGGAAAGCAGGATGAACAGTACATAGATAAGGTAAATGAGCCTGGGGCAGCATATAGATTAATAGAAACAGGCAAGTTTAAGTTGTAAGAGCTGGCTAAAAACAAGCCTAAGCTATCAGCCCGACTTTCATAATTAATAATGAGTCTCTATGTCATAATTGGGGGCTGACTACCACAAGAGAAAAATCCAGGTAGCCAGATGTCTCTCTCATTTCTTAGTTTTGGAAGTTGTTTTCTCTACACTTCCTGTTTACTCTTGCTTGAAAACACAAACATGTACACACCCATAAAAATAATCACATAAAGGCAGGCGGTGGTGGCACATGCCTTTAATTCCAGCATTTGGGTGGCAGAGGGAGGCAGAGCTCTGAGTTCGAGTCTAGCCTGGTCTCTGCCTCCCAAATGCTGGAATTAAAGGCATGTGCCACCACTGCCTGCCTTCATGTGATTTTTTTTTTTTTTAAAGTCAGGATCTCAATATAAAGTACCAGGCTGGCCTTGAGCTCTCAGCAACGGGCTTACCAACTCTGCCTCTTGAATGCTGGGAAGTTTTTTTTTTTTTTTTTTTTTTTTTGAGACAGGGTTTCTCTGTGTAGCTTTGGAGCCTATCCTGGAACTCGCTCTATAAACCAGGCTGGCCTCAAACTCAGAGATCTGCCTGCCTTTGCCTTCTGAGTGCTGGGATTAAAGGCTTGTGCCACCACCGCCTGGAGAATGCTGGGAAGTTTTATAATTTCAAGACAGCCAGCTGGTCTACCAAACTGAGTAAGGAAAGAATGCGGATATAGATGGAGTCTGGTTACCTAACATTAGTGACAGTGATTTACCTGTATATTTGAATCTCCTTGTGTGTACTTTGCTCCTTCTATTATGGCCATATAGGAGAATCTGAGCTGGTCTGGTGTCTGAATAAGTCCCATTCGATACTTTCTCATATTCAGTAATACTTGTTTCACATTAACACCCTCTCCTTTTTCCATCTGCAAGAAAGCCAAAACCAAGTTGTCTGAGTCCAGAAAACAGAAGCAATACAAGGTGACTGCTCAGACCTTAGCTGTGCTGTGGTTCTTCTTAAAGAAAAAATGATTTGACACATGGTGGCAACCACCCATTATTCTTGCACAGCCAAAGAATTACAGTCATAGCCATGGAGGGATGTTGATGACTCATACGCAGCTTGTACTCACCCCCAACTCTTACATAGTTTAGGACTACCTGCCTAGGGATGGTAATCCTCACAGTGGGCTAGGTCCTCCTATATCAACAGTAATCAAGATACATCTCTACAAATAACACCAATCTGATCTACAGAATTTTTAATTGAAGTGTTCCTCTGAGATGACTCTAGGCTGTGTCAAATTGACAGTTGAAGCTAACCAGAACAGAAAAATATCATTAATTCACAGAATTTTCATAGTAACCCTGGGAAGTACATTAATTAGCCTTGGCTTTTAAATGAGAGATGAAATACTTATCCATGACAGAAAATAAATTTAATACCACATGTGAATTTAACTGAAGGCAGAAGTTTCTAATTCTGCTTACAAAGCTACCAGAAAGGGGGTGGTGGTAGCGTGTGTTTAGAGACATATTCTCGTGTTGCCCAGGCTAGCTCAAACTCCAAATGTTCTTGTTTCTCTTGTCTCCATCACCTAAGCATGGGATTATGGGCATGTACCACCACATTGGCTTAAAAAATATTTAAAGTCAGATAACAATTTGTGGGAGTTGACTTTCTCATACCCAGTAGGATCTAAGGTAGAATTCAGGCCATCAGGCTGGGCAACAAATATCTTACCTGCTCAACCAGTCTGCTAGCACCCAATTTTCAAATATATTTTTAAAAAATTACAAATTATATTGTGCATATATATATATATGACGGATGAATGTATTTGTGGAGGCACATACATATCCATGTGTGTGGAGACCAGTGGCACATTATCAGGTATCTTCCTCAATTGCTTTTTCTTTTGAGACAGGGTCTCTATTATGTAGCTATGGCTGTCCTGTCCTGGATCTTGCAATGTAGACCAGGCTAGCTTGGAACTCAGAGAATCTTCTCCTTCTGATGGGGTTAAAGGTGTATGCCACTACACCTGGACTTCTTTCTTGTTTTTTAAGACAGGTCTCAATGATCTGGGTAAGCTGGCTGGTCAGTGAGTTCTAGGGATCCACCTGACTCCACTCCCACCCCCCCCCCAAGTTCTGGGATTACAATTATGTACCACTGTGCCTGGCTTCTAAGTGTATGCTGGGAATCTGAACTTGAACCCTCTCGCTTGCCATCTCCCCAGTTGAGACTGGGATTTCCTTTGGAGGTGGGATCTTACTAGGTAACCCTTGCAGGCCTCAGATGATAGGCATGCACTAACTACTAAATCGATATTTTTTTCCTTTTGCCATTTCTCTCTCTTTTAGGTTGGGACACTTAATTTTATTCTTCCTTTCTTGGATAGGGTCTCACTCCTTAGCCCAAGCTGTCCTCAAACTTGAGGCAAAATTTCTGTGTCAGCTTACTTAAGTGTTGGGATGACAGGTTCAACACACGCCTGGCTGAGAAAAACTTCTTAGAAAATCTTTGGAATTGTTTGGGACACACTCATATACCAGCCAGGAGATAAACAATGGAAGCTAGAGATTTTCTATGAGAAAGTACAGGTTTAACCTAAAAAAAAAATCTAGAGTTTTAATATATGACATTAGAACGTACTGTTCCCTATAGAAACAGTTAAAAACAAATTAAGGGGCTAGGTGGTTAAGAGAACTGGCTGCTATTGCAGAAGACCAGGGTTTGGTTCCCAGCACACACAGATGCCTTACAATTATGTGCAACTCAAGTTTTAGGAATCCAATGCTCTCTTCTGACCTCCTCAGATACCAGTCAGGCACATGATACACATACATATTTGTAGGGAAAACACAAACATAATTTTAAAATCTTTTACAAATGTTTATCAGCTGGGTGGCATGCATGTTTAATCCCAGAACTAGGGAGGCAGAGGCAGGTGAATCTCTTGAGTTCGAGGCCAGCCAAATGAGTTCTAGAGATAGCCAGGGCTACACAGGGAAGCCCTTCATTGATATTATAAAACCATAAACCAAAGCAAAGCGAGCCAGGCAGTGGTGACGCACACCTTTGATCCCAGCGCTCAGGCAGATCTCTGTGAATTCGAGGCCAGCCTGGTCTACAGAGCAAGATCCAGGACAGGAACCAAAACAACACAGAGAAACCCTGTCTCGAAAAACAAAAACAAAAAACAAAGCAAAGCAAAAACACGAAACTGGCCAGGCAGGGTGGTGCATGCCTTTAATCCTAGTACTCAAGAGGCAGAGGCAGTTGGATCTCTGTGAGTTTGAGACTAGCCTGGTCTACAAACAGAGTTACAGGACAGCCAAGGCTATTACATGGAGATCAAACCAAACCAAACCAAAAAAGCTCCCAAAACTGAAATGAGGTCACCAGAGACACTTACCAGAACAAGACAGGTGTCTACAAGAGAGAAGGTACCAGAGCGCCCAATGCCTGCACTGCAGTGGATCACTGCAGGTCCGTGGTCTGGGTTCAAGGAGCCAGATTCTCTAACTTTAAACAAGAAATTTAGGAATGAAGCTGGTGACTCAGGAACTCCAAAATCTGGCCAGGTGGTATAATGAAAGTGAGATATTGTTCTGGTTTCACCACTCTGAAATGTGAAAATCAAGGGGAAGTTAGCTCTCGTTTTTTAAATAATTTTTTTAGATTTATTTATTTTATGTATCCGAGTGCTGTATCTCCATGAACATCTGCAGGCCAGAAGAGAGTATCAGATCCTATTATAGATGGTTGTGAACCACTGTGTGGTTGCTAGGAATTGAACTCGGAACCTCTGGAAGAACAGCCAGTGCTCTTAACCACTGAGCCATCTCTGTAAGCCCTTAATTTTTTTTCTTATACACACACATAATTATTGCTGCAGAAACATGTTTTGAAACATGTGAAAACAAAAATACTAGAGATGGGGCTACAGCAGTGGAAACAGCGCTTGCCTTATATGTAAAAAGCCCTGGGTCATACACCAAACTCTGGCTGAATCCCTAGCAGCACATAAAACTGGGTGTAGTGGTGCATGCCTGTAATACCAGCATTCAGGAGTTAGAGATAGGAAGATCAGAAGCTCCAGGCCATCTTTGACTATACAGGGAATTTCAAGGCCATTCTGAGACCTGTCTCAACAAAAACAACCAAACAAATGAACAAAGTAACTAGGTGACCTATAAAACATGTGAGGACCATGAAAAACTGGACAGGAAGAAAACCAAACCTTTGGCCCTAAGTATACAATAATGTAGCTACATTTTCTCTACAAGGAAAAGAGATTTCCTAAGAGCAACCACAAAAGGTATTTCCACCCATCTAAAAAGTACATGTATGTCTTTATCTTTTCTACAGATCTTTAGTTGTTAGCATATCACATATTAATATCAACTCAAACAGTATTTCACTTTATGAAGTGTCTATGGACTAGATCCATTCCACATTTCCTTATTTTCTAATTATACTAGTTTCTATTAACAACTCAAAGCATTCTCCATTGTTTTTCTAACTTACTCTAATTCACAGTGCAAACAAAGGAGATAAACAGGAAAGAATTGGCCTCTCTGATACTCAGGGTGACAGCAACATGTTTGCAGTCTATTGTGTATACGTGTCAGAACCATGTACCAAGGAGAGATTCATGGACTTCTGGAGAAAAGATCTAGGTAAATATTCCTGAGATCATATGCTACACTTATTTTACCATTTTCTTCCCAACTCAATGAAATCAAATTTCTGTATGTCACTTCCAAGTTTTTTTTTTTTTTTTTCAAGTCTTTTTTAACCTTTGTGCAACTTTCAACACTAGTTAAGTACCAGGAGCTATCCGACTGAGCCTACTGGCATAAGATGTTTTATACACAACTATACTTTTATTTGATTTCCACAACAGCCTGCAAATACACAATTTCCATCTCATAGATGAGGAAACCATACCTCTACTGAGTAGCAGAACAGGAATGTGAATCCAGCAATGCTCTCTTTATTACCAAGGATGTTGTTCTGCTTTTTCTTGGTGATGGGTACTAAACCCCAAACCTTCAAGCAAGCCAAGAACGTACCTTACAACTCAGCTCTATTCACTACCCACTTATGGTTTAGTTTTCGGTTCTTGGGACTTGATCTAGGGCCTAGAGTATACTAAGCAAGTGCTTGGTCACCAAGCTATACCCAAAACCTACAACATCCCTTCTTGTATTTTTAGTAATTTTTTTTCCTTTCTTTTTTCTGTTCCTTTTGTGAGACAGGGTTTCTCTGTGTAACCCTGGCCATCCCGGAACTCACTCTGTAGACCAGGCTAGCCTTGAACTCACAGAGATCTGCCTGTCTCTGCCTCCTGAGTGCTGGGATTAAAGGCATATGCCACCACCACATAGCATGATTATTGACTTATTGCACTTATGTGTATGTCTGAATGTCTGCATATATCTATGTGCATCGTATATGTACCAGAGGCTGTGGAGGCCAGAAGAGGGCATTGGTTTCCCTAGAGCTGGAGTTACAGGCAATGGTGAGCCTCCTGACACAGGTACTGGGAGCTGAGCCTATGCTTTCTGCAGGAACAGCGGGTACTCTTAAACACTGAGACTTTTCTCCAGTGCCAACAATTAATTTTCAGTCTTCACATATTAATATTAACCTGAACACTGTAATTCTTTGTTTTTAGGATTTCTTCAGAGTTACTTTGTACAGAAATATAATCTAAACATGTTTTGACCAGATAGTATTACAAATATTCAAATCCAAGCACAGTACCAAGTCTAGTATTAAAGAATTCTTAAAACCATCAGATAAAACTGAAACTCTGAAACCAGAAAAGCCTTACATTGATATTTTCTAACTGTAGTAGATGTACTGTATAATATGACTTCACATCTTCGGATAAGAGTTTCACACTAAATCCTGTTTCCTTAAACAGCATCTCTCGGTCATCTGTTGGCCAGTATTGTGCACATTTAACCTAAATTTAAGAATAATAGTTTAGACATATTATAAAACCATAAAAAGAAAAACAAGCCTCACATGTACACACTATACTTCTCAGGTACTGAATCCTAAGAATATCAGAAGTATTTTAATGAGAATGACATTTTGTAAAGTAGCTCCATAAAATGTTTCCTTTAAATTTAAAAAGCCATAAACAGATAACAGATTTATAAAAAGTGCTATTTTTCTATTTTGAGACAGATCTCTTTATATTATATATACTTTATACTATATATAGTCCTGGCTGTCCTGGACCTCACTGTGTAGATGAGGCTGTGCGCTCACAGAGATCTGCCTGCCTCAGCCTCCTGAATGCTGGGATTAAAGGCATGGGCTACCATGCCTTGCTAAAGTATGCTATTCTTAAAGCATAATTACATTTTAAAATATTTACTTCAGATTTCTAAAATATCAGGATTTTGTAAGAATCTCTTCTTCAGCAAACACCAAAGAGGTATTCTTTCAAGCCCGTTAGTGGTTATCACATTCCTTTAATCCCAGTACTTAAGAGGCAGAGGCAGGCAGATCTCTGTGAGTTCAAGGCCAGCCTGGTCTACAGAGTAAATTCCAGGACAGGCAACCACAAGAATCAAAAACATACCCCCTTCCCCAACACACACCTAGAAATGCTACTGAGGGTAAGTGTAACAAATAAAGTGTAAGAGGGCAAGGAGGACATTTTATAGTAAAGAGAGAAATAGAAACAACATCAAGGAGAACAGGACAAATGTAAAAGAAAATCCAACACATTTCTACTAGGGGGCCCAAAGAACACCACCACCATCAATAGGAGCAGAACAAATAAATACCAACTATGATTTGATAATCCTTTCTTTCTTTAAAGAAGGGGGGGGGCATTTGAAGCTACATACTGAAAGGCCGAAACTATTTACCTGCAAAAGCTGATCAAATGGTTAAGACATATTTTGGAAAAATTAATGTTAAAGAAAAAGGGAGAGGGGCTAGAGAGATGGCTCAGTGGTTGAGAGCACTTGTTGCCCTTGCAAAAAACCTGGGTTTGATTTTTAGCACCCATATGATGGTACGCAACCATCCATTATCCCAGTTCCAGGGGATCCAACAGGGATACACATGGTACACATTCGCATACACAGGCAAAACATTCATATACCTCATATAAAATAAATTTAAAAAAAAACAAGAAAAAGGGAAAAAACTCTTTTGATTAATATAAGTAAAATAAGTAATAGATTTGTAAAAGAAATAACATTCATTTGACATGGATAGTAATCTATAATGCTAGAAAGAAATGAATGTATTTTAGTTCAAAGAAAAGCAAATAAGCCAAAATTTTTTATGCCCTGTCAAAATGACTTTTAAGTACTAAAATAGCAGATGCACTTTCTCTGACATCAGAGATTAAAATGCCCATGAGGGGTCAGAGAGATGGCTCAGTGGTTAGGAGCACTTGTTGCTCTTGCAGAGAACCCGGGTTTGATTCCCAGCACCTACATGGTGGCTCACACTATGCCTTACTCCGTTCCAGGGGGATTGATGCCTTTTTCTGACCTCTCAGACTACCAGGTACATATGTAGTGTACCACATACATTTGGGCAAAACCCTCATACATATAAAGGAAATAAATAAATCTAAAAAATTTTTAATGCCCATGAGTCCTTCCTTATGACTTGACAATGAGTATTAGAATAAGTGGACAGACATGAACAAAGACTGGTGATGAGTATTAAATACACTCAGGTGGGTCCTCTTAAACATCCAATTCTTAAATGTTCTGGAACCAATCTTCTACAGGTGTGAAGGATGTGTACAGAATTTAGATTTAAAGAGGGATATGGGATATGCTCTAGATAAAGTAGAACTAAAAACAACAAAAAACGAGTGGCTGGAGAGATGGCTCAGGGATTAAGAGCACTTGCTGCTGTTGAACAGGACACAGGTTTGGTTCCCAGCACCCACAGGGCTGCTCACAACCACCTGCTCCAGTTCTTCCAGGGGAATACAATGTCTTTTCTGCCCTCAGGCACCAGGCATGCATGTGTACAAAGACATACAAGTAGGCAAAACAATAATAGACATAAAAATAAAAGTAAATCCCTGGGCAATGGTGGTACGTGTACACACACACACACACACACACACACACACACACACACACACACACACACACACACGTATATTTAATGCCAGCCCTTGGGAAAGACAGGCAGATCTCTGTGTGCTCAAAGCCAGCCTGGTCTACAGAGTGAGTTTCAGGACTGCCATGGCTACACAGAGAAACCCTATCTCAAGAAGAAAAGAAAAAAAGAAAGAGAGAGAAGAGAGAAAAGAAAAAGAAAATTAAACAAATAACAGTAAATCAATCTTAAAAGAGAAAAAAACAAAAGACAATGAGGAAAATTAAAAATGTCAAACTATCATCAATAATTATTTTGGATGACAATTCAAAACTGTTTTCTGTGCTATCAGAAAAGGCAAATGAAGCCGGGCGGTGGTGGCGCACGCCTTTAATCCCAGCACTCGGGAGGCAGAGCCAGGCGGATCTCTGTGAGTTCGAGGCCAGCCTGGGCTACCAAGTGAGTTTCAGGAAAGGCGCAAAGCTACACAGAGAAACCCTGTCTTGAAAAACAAAACAAAACAAAACAAAACAAAACAAAACAAAAAAACAAAAAAAAAGAAAGGAAGAAAGAAAGAAAGGAAGGGAGGGAGGGAGGGAGGGAGGGAGGGAGGGAGGGAGGGAGGGAGGGAGGGAGGGAGGGAGAGAGAGAGAGAGAGAGAGAGAGAGAGAGAGAAAGAAAGAAAGAAAGAAAGAAAGAAAGAAAGAAAGAAAGAAAGAAAGAAAGAAAGAAAGAAAGAAAGAAAGAAAGAAAGAAAGAAAAGGCAAATGAGTCATACAACAATTCTCATGTCTGGTATTTCTGATATACTCCGTATTTTTGGTATGTTTCTGATGTCTTTTTGAACCAGGATTTTCTGGAAAGGAAAAAGAGCAGCAGACATAAGACATAAGGAGTAAAACCAATTTCTAAATTTCCAGGTTTGAATTAGGAAAAATAAATAAATAAATCAACGTGTACTCCTGAGAATTTTTTGAGACAGGGTCTGTCTCTCAACATAGCCCTGGCTGTCCTGGAACTCACTATGGAGATTGGGTTGGACTCAAACTCAGATCTGCCTGCCTCTGCCTCCTGAGTGCTGGGAGTAAAGGCGTGCCCCACTACAGCCTGGCCTCAATCTACCTTAACACACACATTTTCCTTGGCTGTATTCATTGAAAAATCTTAAGAACAATGATTGAGCTAATAGCAACATATGTCCTATTTTGCTGTGATCAAGAAAAACCACTGTCCAAAGCGCCAGGTGTGGTGGTACACCTCTTTAATCCCTAGAGAGTTCAAGGCCAACCAAGTCTCAAGACAAACATGACTACATAAAGAGAACCTGTATCAAAAACAAACAACAACAAAACACTGTCCGTATAAACAGGCTCCTGACAAATGGCTATGTGAGGTCGCAGGTGTCAACAGCTGAGCCTGCAATTGGTAGGCATTCCAGGGAAAAGTAAGCTACTAAAGTCTCAACACTGCAACACAAAGATTAAAGCCGAACCTTATGGTGATATTTTATTTGTACTGAAATGTGATTTTAATTTTATGTTAATAAATAAAGTTGCCCTGGGGTCAGAGCTATTAGAGCCATAGCAAGAGCGTGGTGGTTAGAAGAGCTAGGTAGATTTCTGTGTGTTCAGGGATACAGCCAGTATTGGAGACATACGCCTTTAAGACCTGGAGGGCGGTACTTACAGGCAGTGACGAGGCAGTCATGTGGTTGGGTTTACAACCAATGAGAAGGCAGAACAGAAAGACTATTTAAAGACAGACAAACAGGAAGAAGCTCTCTCGGGGAAGCTAAGAGCACTGCAGGAGGTAAGATTTTATCTCTGAGCTCTGACCTCTCGGCTTTCTCTTTTACATTGGCTCTGTGTTTCTTATTTTAATAAGACGATTGGTTACATCTACAGAACCTAGAGAAACTCTGCTAGCCAATGAAGGAATTATACGATTGCCAGTAAGTACAATACAAAGCAAGGGAATAAAACTAATCAAATCTTTTTTTTTTTTTCCTCCTTTCTATTCAGGGTTTCTCTGTGTAGTCCTGGCTGTCCTGAAACTCAGAGATCTGCCTCTGCTTCCTGAGTGCTGGGATTAAAGATGCACCACTACCTCGTATGAATCAAACTTTATAAATTTAGAAATTCACCTACTCCTACCATTCCTCTTCAATAAAACCAGAAGGCCAGGGCTGGGTGTAGTGACATATGCCTTTAATATCAGCACTTGGGAGGCAGAAGATGAGGACTCTGGGTTTAAGGCCAACACAGTTTACACAGGAGTGGCAAGCCAGACAGGTCTTCATAATTCGATAACCCTAACTTGAGAAAACAACCTCCCCAAACAAAACAATAAACCTCAAAAAGCCCAAGCAATATACATAACACACAAAACAAGAGCAAACTCCAATTAGTCATCTGTTGAGACCATAGAAGAAACCATGTTTGAAAACTGTTTCTTCCTATGTGTATAAAAGCTGCTAGGTAGAAAGTTTTTCTGTTTTTGTTTTTATAGAAGCATGCCAACTAAAACTAGAAAAGGAAAGAATTATATGATCTTAGAAGCCAAAATTAACTAGAGGTAAACATTGAACAACAAAGATGCTTAGGTCATTAGAACAAACAAGCAGACATTACAGGCCTTTTGATGAAGAACACAGTATTACCTATGTGGGAATTCCCCTCTCCCAAAAGAATCATTCAACTCCATCTTAGCATCTAGATGCATCCACAAGTACCATTTCTAAGTTTTGGTGGTCGTCTCAGGGAATCACTAAAAGAATTCTACTCTACTTTGAAGTGAGGATGAAATTTACACATCATCTCATTTGCAACACATTCAAACAAACAAAACAATGTCCCCACCAGTGGATTTTTAGATAAGTTTGGAGACAATGGAAAACAACTACAGAATTTCCAATAGTGTTGACAATGTGTTGGAAATTCTGTTACACTATTGGAAATTCTGTTATGTCAATGTTAAGACAAATTGAAAACATACACTATCACCAAATCCCAGTAACTATGAATTTAAGAAAAAATTAAGAATCAGGAATCTGACAGAGAACAGCATGATATATTAAAGCTGGAAGAGATCTTAAGGGATCCTAATGCTTGACAGAAAATGACTCTAAAGCCACATAAATCTTAGCTATACCACTAACTGGCCCATGACTTAAGGTTACTGGGTTATCTGATACAAACCCCCATTCTCTTCCCTCCCTCCCTTTCTCTTAGACATGGTCTTACTTGTCTGGTCTGGAACTCACAGAGATGTGCCTGCCTCTGCCTCCTGAGTGCTGAGATAAAAGAAGGCATGCATCACTGCCCCTGGCCCTTTTCCTTTTTAAAAACATATATTTACTTTAAATTGTGTGTCTGTGAGTACATGCATGTGAATATAGGTATCTGGTGAGTTCAGAAGAGGGCAATGAAACCCCTGGAGCTAGAGTTACATATGACTTTGAGCTGTCCAACATGGGTGTTAGGAACTGAGCTGGAGTTCTCTCTTGACCCCTGACCCATCTCTCCAGCCCCTGATACCATTTCTTTACCTCTCCTTTTTCACCCTACCTTTAAGCAAAACTGCCTCACTCTTCTACTCGTCCCTGTTGTCTCCGACTCACTATTCACTCCCCGCTTACTCCAGATTTTCTTTTTTTTTTTTTTTGGTTTTTTCGAGACAGGGTTTCTCTGCGTAGCTTTGCGCCTTTCCTGGAGCTCACTTGGTAGCCCAGGCTGGCCTCGAACTCACAGAGATCCGCCTGGCTCTGCCTCCCGAGTGCTGGGATTAAAGGCGTGCGCCACCAACGCCCGGCAGATTTTCTTAATCTAATAACAACCTAGTGTACTGGTATTTTTCCTTGTCCTCCTTCTCCTTCTTTCTATTATCTATACTATTATCTTAGCACAACCACTCTAAAATGGCTCCTTTACTTTCTAAAGTATTTATACTTTAGAAAACAGCTGGAGTTTAAGTGTGATTTCTACTTGATTATTTCTATATATGTACAGTGGGTTTACTCTACATAGTAACTGTTTATACAGGCACTATTATACTTTCAAGGGAATCCTGGGTATTGAACCTAGTGTTCAATATCTAATGTTCAATAGCCCAGCAGATAAAACAACACCTTCACCCTACTACAACCTAGTTCCTCTTGAATATCACAAGCATTGCCACAGAAAGATTAACAAAACCAACCAACCAAATGTAACAACAAAGAACCTCAGATGCACGTATGCAAAAGAACCTCATGCACGTATGCAAAAGAACCTCAGATACACATATGCAAAAGAGAAACAAGGAAAACATGAAAAGCCAAGGCAGTATGATACCTCCAAAAATTACTAGTCCCACAGGAATTTTCTTTAATCAGAATAAATTAGAGAAATTCCAAAGAAATCAAAGAGGAGATTGAGGAGATAGCAGGTAACGTAACTGCATACACACCAGAAGCAGAGACTGGATCCCAGCACCACAGAATAAAGCTGGGCACAGAGGTGGGCACACAGCTGTGGGGGAGCAGACACAAGTGAATCCCAGGGGCTCACTGCCAGTCAGTCTAGCCCATCTGTGAGTTCCAGGTTCAGTGAGACAATCCCTCACCACAGACAGGCCATCCTGACAAAAACTGATTTGAGTTAAATGACATTGTAGACCAAACTGACTTAAAAGACAGCACAGATTACATGTTCTTAGCAGCAGCCCAAGAACCTTCCTTTGAGATCACTCTTATGGGATGCTGTCCTCCAGGAATGAGAGGCCACTGTGCTTTAGAACTTCAGGGGAGACCTGTGTAAGATTGAGCCCTTTAACATTCCATCATGTATGGAGGAACTCACTAGGCTCTTCTCTCTAAGGGTTTATAGGTAGTTCACAGTGGCTGGGGAGAGAGAGAGAGGTTTTTCTTTTTTCTTTTTGTTTTTTCAGACATGGTCTCACTATGTAGCTCTGTTGCCCTGGAACTCATTATGTACACCAAGCTGGCCTCGAACTCAGAGATCATGGCTGCCTCTCAAGTACTGAGATCAAGGGTGTGCACCACCATAGCCGGCTTTGAGAGAGAAGTTTTTCTTTGGTAATGGACTCAGTTCTAAATCACCAATGTTTCTAAAATTAACTTCACACCTATGCTATTGTAAACAGTGCCATTCACTAACCTGCCAAACTACACTGGAGTACAACTGTCTGTTTCTATCACTGATGCTCTATCTGGAATGACAGATGTTTGCCCCACAGGAAAGTTCACACAACTTGCTTATAGAAAGCAAGTCTTGAAAAAAACTGAAATAATGTCTTATACTTCACTTGACCTCAATGGAATAAAAATTCAAAGCAACAAGAAAAACTACAGAACATACAAAGATTTATAGAATGAAAAACAAAACACCAAAAAAGAGGAAAACACACCATTGAATGAGAAATAAGTCACTAAAGAAACCAAGTGAAAGAAAAATGTATATAGAATTGCATGAAAAATTAAAACATAACATTCCAAACCCTGTGGAATATAATGAAAACAGTTGTAAAAGAAGTTTATAGCTGTAGTTGCCTAACATAAAAGTAAATAAATACATTAGAGATACTGCAAATAAATAACGATGTACCTGAGGCTTTGGAAAAGAAAGAACAAGCCAAGCCCAAAAGTAGATTGTAAGAAAAGGATCAGGGCAGAAACTAATGAAATGAAAACTAAAGAAACAAGACAAAGAACCAGTGGAACAAATGCTTACAAATTCATTTTGTGAAACCTGTAGAGACCCACAGAGGTTCCCTAGTGAGAACTTACTCAGGGTCTGAGAATCTGAGCTTGCTTTACCCAGCAGGGCTGCATAAGGGGATGCTTTGACCATGGGCGTGGTTACTTGATGTTTGGAAGGGTCTATACTTGGCTGTGTGGTGTGCTTTGATCTAGCAAGGGGGAGGTCTTTTGCCCCACCCCTTGGCATTGTTAACAAAAGCCCTTTTGAAGAGGTAAAAAGGACCTTTGGGTTTTGATCCAAGCCCTCCTGAAGCTATCCTGTTTCTGTCTTTCTCCTCTTCGCTATCTTTCTATCTAAAAGTTTCTTATCCCTCTCTCCTCCTCATAGGAACCCTTTTAAAATGTGGGAGCTGGCCTCCCACGGAAACCAGCATTACTCTAGTAGTAATGTTGGATAAAGACAAAACACACAAATAAAATGATAGACCACTTTCTCTGGTGAACATAACTACAAAATTCTCAATATAATACTTGCAAACTGAATTCAAGAACACAGAAAAGAGATCATTCACCACGATCAAGTTGGCTTCATTCCAGAGATGCAGGGATGGTTCAACATATGCAAATCAATAATCACACTGCACCACATAAATTGACTCAAGGACAGAAATCACATGTTAAAAAGACATCCCTTCATGATAAAAGTCCTAAAGAGACTAGGAATGAAAAGAACATACTTTAACATAATAAAAACTATATATGAAAAACCTATAGCCAACATCACAACAAATGGAGAAAAATTCAAAACATGTTGGCTAAAGTAAGGAGCAAGACAGAGGTTTTCATCTTTCTCTACTCTTATTCAATATGGTACTTGAAACTTCTTTTTTTTTTTTCGAGACAGGGTTTCTCTGTGTAGCTTTGCGCCTTTCCTGGAACTCACTCTGTAGACCAGGCTGGCCTGGAATTCACAGAGATCCGCCTGGCTCTGCCTCCCGAGTGCTGAGATTAAAGGCGTGCGCCACCACCGCCCGGCTTAAAGTTTTAACTAGAGCATTAAGACAAGAGAAGGAAATGAAAGGGATACAAATGGGAAAGGAAGAAGCCTTTGTATACTTATATACTGATAAAATGATCCTACATAAAAGAGATCCTAAAGACCGCGTCAGAAAATTCTTAGATTTGATGAACAGTTTTTGCAAGCGTCAGCATATAAAATTAATATACAAAATCAGTAGTCTTTCTATATATCAATAACAAACATGTTGCAGGATATTTGATCACACTGTGAACCCCAAGATTGCGTTACTTACTGAAAAAAATCTTTCTAGTTGTGGTATAGCTCAGCCCTAGCACATATCTTTAATCTAAGAGCTTTCTGCTTATTGTAAACAGGATTAAATACAGTTAACCATAGGTCAAGAGGTGAGCAAGCAACCAGGTGACAGGAAGTGAAAAAGAAAAAAACCATAGAGAGTATGAGGGAGTCAGGATGGATAGAGAGACTTATAGGAAGTAAAAGGGAAGGACATTCAGTTGGAGTTTTTTGTTTGAGACATGGAAGAGAGAGGAAGTTTTTCGGGGATGTTGTCTGAGGAGGAAGGTCAGCTGGGTGCTTTCTCTGCTTCTCTGAGCTAGCAGGTTTTCACCCCAGCACCTGGCTCTCAAGTCTTTATTGGTAAAATTGAACAACTGAGATTTTGTTAAAAACAACACAAACATGTTTACAAAGAATCAGGGAAATGATCTCACTTTAATAGCTTAAAAAAACAAAAACAAAACAAACAAACAAACAAAAAACACCTTGCAATAAAACTAGGTAAAGAAAGATCTCTACAATAAAAGCTATAACATTAAAGGAAAACAAAACAAAATCTTTATTTATTTTTAAAAGATTTATTTATTTATTATGTATACAGAAGAGGGTGCCAGATCTCTTTACAGATGGTTGTGAGCCACCATGTGGGTGCTGGGAATTGAACTCAGGACCTCTGGAAGAGCAGTCGGTGCTCTTAACCTCTGAGCCATCTCTCCAGCCCCAAAACAAAATCTTTAGAGAGTTGAAGATGGAAAGACTTTCTCTGCTCACAGATTAAAAGAATAAATATTGTGAGGGCAAGAACTGTGGCTTAGTAAGAAAAATTATTGCTTAGCAGGCATGAAGTCTGAGGCTCAACCCCTAATACTGACTGACAAACAGAAGGAAGAAAGGAAGGAAAGTATGTCAGCTGGTTGATAATGTAAAAGAGGCTACACTATCCAAAGCAATCTACAGATTCAGTGCAATCACATCAAAATTCCAATGCTATTTGAAAAATATACTTTTAAAAATCCTAAAACCCTTATCTGGATGTTGTTGGTGCACACCATTAATCCTAGTACTTGAAAGACAGAGGCAGGCAGATGTCTGTGAGTTTGAGGCCAGCCAAGTCAAAAGACTGAATTCTAGGACATACAGGGCTACAAAGAGAAACCCTGTCTTGAAAAACAAAAACAAGCCAGACAGTTGTGGTACGTGCCTTCAATCCCAGCACTTGGGAGGCAGAGACAGGAGGATCTCTCTGAGTTCGAAGCTAGCCTGGTCTACAGAGTGAGTTCCAGGATAGGCTTCAAAGCTACAAAGAAACCCTGTCTTAAAACAAACAAACACACAAACAAATAAAAACAAAACAACCCCCCAAACAAACAAAAAACCAATCCCCTTATGAAAGTTCTAAAGACCCTGGGTAGAGGGGGAATCTAATTCTGAGTTAAAAAAAAAAAAACAAAACAAAACAAAACAAAACAAAAAAAACAATAATGCTAGACCATACATGAATTCAAGTTATACCACGAAGCCCTAATAATAAAAAGGCATGATACTGTCACAAAAACAAACACAGATTAATCCAATAGAAAGGGAACCCAGAAAAAGCCAACATAGCTTCGTCCAGGTGATTTCTGATGCAGGTGTTACTGGGAGAGAAGTGGATGGGTAGATAAAAGCAGATCCTCAGGGCTCACAACCAGTCCAGTTAAAACAGGGGCCCATAAGTTTGGTGAGAGGCCTGGTCTCAAAAATAACGCAGAAAGCAACGAAGAATAAACTCTGCTCCCCCTAGTGGGCACACATAAACACATCAGAGACCTAGGCAATGACTTTCTGAACAGGAAATCATGTCAACAGATGACAAAAGGAACCTCTGAAATTAAGAAGTCTAGGCACAGAAAAGCAAATAGTTATGTGAACAATGCCGACAGAATAGCAAAATTTTGCTACCCATTTTATCTGACAGAAGACTAATACCTAGAATATACAAAAAACTCAAAAACATAAACAACCCAATCAATAAATGGGCTAATGAAATGAATAGACAAGACACAAATGGTCATTATATACATGAAAACATGTTCAACCTTACCAGCTATCAGAAGAATGAAAACTAAAACTGCAGTGACATCCCCATCTCACTCTGGGCAGGATGACAATCGTTAAGAAAAGAAGTAACTATTAGATGTAGTGGTGCATTGCTTAAATCCCAGCACTCAGGAGGCAGAGGCAGGTGATCTCTGTGAGGATAGTCAGGGCTACACAAAATAAAGAAAAACAACAAGCCGGGCGGTGGTGGCGCACGCCTTTAATCCCAGCACTCGGGAGGCAGAGCCAGGCGGATCTCTGTGAGTTCGAGGCCAGCCTGGGCTACCAAGTGAGTTCCAGGAAAGGCGCAAAGCTACACAGAGAAACCCTGTCTCGAAAAACCAAAAAAAAAAAAAAAAGAAAAAGAAAAACAACAACAGTAACACCACCACCACCACCACCACCAAAACCCAAAACTCTGCTAGCAATGGTGTAGACAGAAGGAGCTGGTACACGCTGCTGATGAGAACGTAAACTAGTCCAGCCACTGTAGAAATCAGTATGGAGGTTCCAAAAAAACTGAAAATAGAGCTGCAATATGACTTAACTATAACACTTCTAGGTATCTACCTACAGGACTCCAAGTCAACACATCACAGACAGACCTACATTGTATCAACGTTTACCATGGCACTAGGCACGAAAGCTAAGTTATGAAACCAACTCAGGTGTCTACAGAAGGATGGATGAAGAAAATGTAGTATAGTTACAGAATGAAAAGTTTTGACCAAGAAGAGCATAGTCATGTCATCTGCAGAAATATGGATGCAACTGAGAGAGAAACATATCAAGTGAAATATGAAAATCTCAGAAAAACAGAGAGGGTGTTTTCTCTAATTTCCTGATCTGTGCAGAATCTAGAAGATGGGCATGAGAGAGGAAGTGGGACTGCCTAGGAAGAGCACAGAAGGAAGGGCTGAAAGGAGGAGAGGTGGGAGAAAGAAAAGGGGGAGCGAGGCGGCGAAGCAGGGAATGTGTTTAACACATCACCTACACCTACATGAAAATGTCCTTATGGAACAGAATAAAACATACAGCACTATGATTCTAGAAAATGAATTTTTTAAATTTGTAATGAAATAGAGGAAGGAAAAGTATTCATTATTTCTCTGTTGAGAAATATCCTGGTCACTACCCTTTAGCTACCAAAGGTCCAAAGTTAAATGAGTATCCTCTCCCGAAATGAAACATTTATAAACTGATGATCACATACAGCACACTCAACCATTAGTATTAACTATTACTCACCGATTCTTTCTCTACAGTTCGGTTTAACATGACAACTGCTTTGGTCTTTTGCTGCCACACCATGAGCCAGAAGTGGCAACATGTGTTAGGAAGTGGACCCTGTAATAACAGAACAAGAGCACATCAGGCAAAGGAGCAGGAAAAGGACAAAGCTTCAAGGATCCTGCTGGAATGCACTATCATAGCCAGTGGATTAGGTCCTGCTAAGAAAATCATGACTTTAAATGCACTTAAATTCAAAATATAGTCTGCATTCAATAAAACTTCCCTCTATGTAAAGATGTTTTATTTATTTAGGCAGAAAAAGAACTGTATGGCGGGGTTGGGGATTTAGCTCAGTGGTAGAGCACTTGTTTAGCAAGCCCAAGGCCCTGGGTTCGGTCCTCAGCTGGGGGGGGGGATGGAGGTTGGGGGGGGTGGAGTTGGGGGATGGGGGTTGGGGGTTGGGGGGAGAACTGTATGGGATACCTGGTTCAGAATTAAGAGTTGGATAACTAGATTCAAATAACAATTATAAAATACATGTAAACAAAACCAACTTATTTCACTGCTTCTGATCTATCATATTATTATGGCTTTGCTGGCATGATCAAAGGTGCCTACAGCATAACACACAGGCAACCCAGAATCAGAATCAAGGATTCAGAAAGGAAATTTGTCTCTTTCAGTTTCTGCAACAGACAGGTGATATCTCACACAGGTCATGGGGAGATCTATGGAAAATGGGGAAATTTATGTCATTACTGGCCAACCAACCAGCCCAAATCAACACAAAAGAATTTGCAGGGGGGAAAAAAGGAATCATGAAAGCACCTGCAAATCAGTTTGTTGTGCCTAATATCATCTGGCAGAGTTTAAAGTATACAGTAGTCCTTATTATAAAATGCTATGGAGGAAAAAGCAAATATATACTTCCAATTATTTTCACATTTGTCTTAATGATAGCATAGGGAGAAAGGAAAAAAAAAAGAGAGAGGGGGAGACAAGAGATGAAGAGGCATGCCCAGACTCTGACTTCCTTCCTTTTTGTAGGGCTGGAGATGCAACCCAGGGCCTCATGCAAACTGAGCAAATGCTCTACCATTTTGAGCTATCAAACTGACCTCCATCTAAACATGTAGCCAATTTCCAGAGCAATGTAGCAGACTGGAGCAGACTGTTCAGTGTCAGGAGCAGGGAAGACCAGAGCTGCAGTCCCACATGTAACTGAGAGTTTGAATAGTTCTACACTGAAATCATCTTTAGGAAGATTTATTTCTTGATGGGTAGCCAATATTCAATACATATTGCTCAAGAATAAACTCTAGGTTAACCTGTAAAAAAAAATGCTAGATATCTGCAAAATTACAACCTTAGTGTTAAAGGATACAACCCTCTTCATTCAATGTACTTATCTACTTCCAATATAAAACATGCAATCCAAAGGTGAAAAAACAAACATCCTCCCCACCAAATAAAGCAATGAGAAAATCCTTAATAAAATGAATGCCTTTTCCTTTCATCTTAAAAAAAAAAATCAAGCCGGGCGTTGGTGGCGCACGCCTTTAATCCCAGCACTCGGGAGGCAGAGCCAGGCGGATCTCTGTGAGTTCGAGGCCAGCCTGGGCTACCAAGTGAGCTCCAGGAAAGGCGCAAAGCTACACAGAGAAACCCTGTCTCGAAAAACCAAAAAAAAAAAAAAAAAAAAATCATGGGCTGAGTGGGCATGGTGACCCACACCTTTAATCCCCCAAAGAGGATTCTCTGTGAGTTTAGGGCCAGCCTGGTCTACATAGTGAGATCCTGTCTCAGAAAAACAAAACAAAATACAACCACCATGAAGTGAGACTACAAAGATGGCTTGGCAGTTAAGAGTACTTGCTGCTTTTTCAAAGGACCCCACAGTGTGGCTCAGTTACCTAGAACTAGCTCCAGGGGATCTGATACTCTCTTCTGGCCTCATTAGGAACCTATATATGCATGCACAGTGCATGTAGGAAAATATACACAAACACACAAATAAATAATAAAATAAAGAAAGCACTCTTTAAAAATAATTATGGGGGTTGGAGATTTAGCTCAGTGGTAGAGTGCTTGTCTAGCAAGCGCGAGGCCCTGGGTTTGGTCTTCAGCTCCAGGGTGGGGGGTGGGAAGTTGGGGGGGGATGAGGGGGGGCGGGGGGATAATTATGAAGCAACTCAGTAGTGAAGTGCTTTGTGTGCACATACATACCTCAATTCTATTACTGGTTCTAAAGACTAAACAATAAACATGAAACAGCTGTTATAATATGAAGAACAAAGGATTCTAAAAAGACAGTAATTTATCTATCAGTTCTTTCACAAGCCAGTAATGCTTCCCCCCCAATTTTTTTTTTTTTTCTTTTTTTTCTGGCTTTTGACACAAGGTTTCTCTGTGTAGCCCTGGTTGTCCTGGAACTCTCTCTGTAGACCAGGCTGGCCTCAAACTCACAGAGATTCACCTGCCTCTGCCTCCCAGTGCTGGGATTAAAAGTGTGTGCCACCACCAATTGGCTAAAATGCTACCAGATTTTTAAACAGTAAAATGGACATGATATACAAAAACAAAAAACAAAAAACAAACAAAGACTCAGGCAAAAGACAATCTAATAAGCAGCAAAGAACAATCAAAATACTGTAAGTAACAAACATTAAATGTAGGTTTTCTCTCTTTGTTCAAGTTACATGCTATGCATAGCCATGACTGAAATATAGTCTCAGCCCCTACAAAGTGCAAACAGGTGGGTGAGAAGTTACTTCCATCGCTAACATCGAATACCCAAATCACCAGCTCTTATGTTCTAAGAAAGCCTGAGAAGGTACAGCTACACAGCCTGAGTCTGCCTGAGAGGATACAGGACAGGAGCAGTTAAGGTCACTCTGCATGTTCTAAACCTAAGCACAGCCCATAAGCACACATGGCAGAAGTAGGGGATACTGGAGTGGACCCCGCCTGAAGAGCAGGTGGCTTTGGTGACAAGGAAACGTCTCACACAGCTGCACTGATACATGTGGAGCTGAGCAACTCTGAAAAGGGCAGGCTAGCAAAGTAGGAAGAATACGATGAGGACAGCTTTACTGGGGTGAAGAAACAGGAAGGGGGCTCATTCAACTAACCAACCAACTAGACACAGAAAGTAAAGAATTCAAGATCTAGGTTAAAACAGCCACAGAGCAATGAAAAAACACAAAGAAATCAGAAGAAAAAAAATACAGAAACAAGCGGCTAATTCCCCCACTCCCAATATGTTGAGTCCTGTCTGTTAGGACACAAGAAAACAGTTCAACAAGGGACAAATGATTTAAAAATTATGAAATTGTTATGAACTTGTACCATAATGAGATTTTAAAGACTTTACAAAAAGATCATTAATCCCATTATTACTAATCTGAATAAAAGTGGCAATGAAAAAATGCCACAGTACATAGTTGAGTTGTTAGCTACTACATTGAGTGTGCTGGATAGTTTTATGTGAACTTGACACAAGTTAAAGTCATATGAAAGAAGAGAACCTCAATCTAAAAAAAAATGCCTCCATAAGATCAGGTTGTAGGCTGGCCTGAAGGCATTTTCTTAATTAGTAATTGATGGGTGAGGGCCCAGTTCATTGTGGGTGGGGCCATCCCTGGGCTGATGGTCCTGGGTTCTATAAGAAAGCAGGCTGAGGGGATACAGAAATGGCTCAGAGGTTAAGAGCACTGGCTGCTCTTTCAGAGGTCCTGAGTTCAATTCCCAGCACCCACATAGTGGCTCACAACCATCTACAATGAGATCTGGTGCCCTCTTCTGGTGTGCAGGCATACTGCGAGAGTAATTCTCTAGGCAAGGAATATTGTTCAGATGTAGCAGTACTCACCTCATGTGTATGGGGTCCTTAGGCCCTACACCCTGCCAAAATCAAACATACTAACAAACCATGGTCCCCCAAACTGAAATATAAACATGGGGATAGCTAAGAGAATCTTAAGAAAGACCCGTCTTTAGGGAGTAAGCGAAAGAACCAATGAGGCTGAGGAAAATGGCAGCAGAGAAGAACAGGTGTGAAGGGGTGACCAACCATCTGTTCGGGTTTAGGTATGAAATGTTCTGCCTTGGGTTCATGTGTTACAAGCCCGGTGTCTCTTGATGGACTTTTGGAAGGGCTTGGGTCTAATCACAGGTTAACTCCTTCGTCGGTTAGTATGGCAGCACTAGGAGGCAGAGCCTAGCAGGAATAAGCACAGCATTGGGGGATGCCCTTGTCACATACCTAGTTCTCCCTGTGTCCTGCCTGCCACAATATTCTGCCTCAACTTAGCCTTAACGCTGACCTTGAACTTAAATCTATGAAACTAGAAGCCAAAATAAATTTTTTCCTTTTAAATTTCCCTTCAAGATTTGTCACAGCAACAAGAGTATAACACATCATGCTTTTCCATGTTTTTAATGTTTATTTTCAGTAGAAAGTACATTTTTAGCTCTGAATATTGATTTAAGAAAATCATAAATTATAATAACAACATAAAACTTCAGTTACTATAGAACAACAAATTAAAATTGACACTCCCAATCCCTAAATGACTGCTCCTCAATGGTATGGAGATGATTAATTCATTCAGCCCACATCAGTCCTCTCATGAAATTAAGGTTGGAATAAACACATTATCATTTCTGTTGGGTCTCTCAGGTCAGTTTTTCAATCCCATGAATGACCACTGAGTATTTTGTACTTTATTCAGTTGTTTATTATCAAGTCACTGCATGAAGAAAATCACATTAGGTCCAAGTTAAAGAGGACCACAAGTGATTCAAATTATAAAAGCTATGAGGTTGCTCGGAGATGGTGGCGCCAGCCTTTGATATGAAGCACTTGGGGCCACAAACACTAGCAATCCCTGGAGTGACAGTCAGGATCTTCTTGCTAATTCTCTGTTGCATCTCAAATGGGTGCCAGCAGGAAGCAGGTCATCGTTCTTAGTAGATCAGCCAAGGGGTCAAGAGAGTAAAAGTTCTGGATGAAATCACGCATACTCCTCCTCCTAGGTGTAAACACCTTCAGAAAGTGACTGTAGGAGAAGGAAGGTTAGGAGCAGGGGACAGGACAAGATCTGAGAAGAGGCCTGAAGGGGGAGGCTGCTGAGTACCTGGTAGAGGCTCAGTGCCTGGGCCACTTTAAATCAATGTTCCTTAATAGCCGTATAAACATGGCATCTTCTCAAATGTACACTGTCTGTCTTTATTTGGCTTTGTGAATTGTGAATTGATAGCTTTAGCCCCTTTTATACCAGATTGCTTCTCTTTCCTTTTTAGTTACAGGAGCTACTTTAAAATAATGTTTCTCTGACAGAGACAATTCTAATGGCTCACAGGTATATTAAGTTGAACTTAAAACAATTCATACTTTTCTCTGTCTTTCAAATAGCAGGTTACATTAATCTGTTAAACTTTTTAAAAAACTTCAAACATGGTGCTACAGATGTTAGGGTCCTGGAGAATTCCCACAATCCACGTATGCCATCAACAAGAGCATTTATTATCTTGAGAACGATTCCAGCATGCTGGGCCAACCATCCTACACAAAGGCAAAATGGCCACGACCCCAAGAGGGACAGGGACGTATGGGCACATCTAAGCACAGCTAAGGGGAGTTCCTAGGTCATCTCAGATATGACTGGCTTAAGCACGCGACAATCATATTAGTACGTTCTAATTGGCTAGAGCTAGCAAGGGCTGGTTAAGGCTACGGCATTTCCATTTTTGGGCAGGACTAGACAAGTTCCAGGCTCTGTCCTCATCTGGTTATCACCTTGAGCCACTGACTGTGGAGGCTGGCTGACGTAGTACCTGCTGACTGTGGGGGCTAGCTCAGGCCTGGTACTTGCATTTATTTACCAGGCTTCCTCGTCCTTGCTGTCGGGAGTGTTGGAGATTAACTGTCCTTTGTTCGTGACTTCCTCAGAAACTGCCTGTTCAGTTCCAAGAAGCAGGGACAGAGGCCTAGTTCTTAGCCGAGTTATTAGGGCAGGCTGTCACGCTATTTGCCTGGTCCTCTCACAGAGTCAAGGGCACTTGCTTCTCTTCCAGAGAACCAGAGTTTGGTTCCCTGCACCCATATTGTATGGCTCAGAACAGCCTGTAACTCCAACTCTAGGGGATACCCTCTTTTGGCCTCTGTGGGCACCGGGGTACACATGTACATATACATAGAGACACATAAATAATAAAATTTAAAACTCTCAAACATTATAGCTTATACTTCTGAACATTTTATTTTGACTGACAGAAATGACAGAGTTGCTATTTAACCTCTTATTTGTTAAAGAGAAAGCTATGGTCTCAGAATGGAAGAGCAATGCTTGCATTTGTGGAGGCTGGGGTGCTGGAGAGCTGGGGCAGAATGGCAAAGGCAGCCAGGAGGACTACACTCTAACAGGCTCTGCACATTTAGACCCTGTGTTCAGCATAGCTGCACTCTCTGAAAATGTATTCATAGGGCAGAGATAGACAGAAAAGTGCTTTCAAGGGCCTTCCTGGTTCTTCATCACAAGTTAGGGGAAGAGAACTCCAAGCCAAGTAACAAAAGCTATGTTAGATACAGTACAAGAAGTTAATTTACCTGAAGAGAACTGCACCAAGCCACTTCAGAATTTCCTCCATTGAACATAGTAACATTAGAAACAATCTTACTTTTTACCAACATATTCAGAGTCTCAAAACTATGAAGTTGCAACTGATTTCAGAACCAGAAAACTAAAACAGCATGTCATTTGCAGATGTCAAGATATACATACAAGCTATGTTTAGAGCACAGTAGCCAAGCTCCACTCTCCAGGTGTCTACCCAGCGCCACACTACTTGCCTGTGTTAAGATGTAACTTCTTTGTGCCTCTTCTATGTCAACTAAGCTGGCATTAATATAATCATTTTCAGTACTTTGCAGTTTAACACGACTGTGATCATCTGAAAGTAGAGAATGATAAATCATAACTGTCATGTCAACTTTTCCATTCCTTTTTACTTGATGTCAATATTCTAAGGTAGTTATAGATGATAAGAGAAATAGAGAAAATATAAATTAACAGCAAAGGAGAGTTGAGACAAATCCTAAATCACCTATTTTTTTTTTTTTTAAATAAGGAAGTTAATACACAATCTTATGACTGGGTGTTGGGAAGGAAATGCTTCTGTTTGTAGTCTATCATCGACAGTAACATGAAAAACTAGCCAGCATGTGCAGTAAAACGATTAAGGCACTTACCTTACTGGAAGTGAAAAGTCATCTCAAATCTCAGTGCCTAGGAACTGAGTATCTATGTGCAAAAACATAACTGGGCTCAAACTGATGAGAATAGATTCTTCACTTCTTGGCAGCATGCATACAACTGTATTTAAATAATGCTTAAGACCGAGAAGCTAAAATAATTGGATTATTCCAACTATATTCTTTACAAGAGTCCTGGAAACACTTCATTACTTAAGACTATGTTAACAGGTTAGACACATTTCTACATTTTAAAAATAAAAACTGCAGATTTAGAATTTATACTAATTTTAGTATCTAAAATGCAACACCTGACCTTGTGTCATTTAGATGAGGAAGAAAAAAATAAGAGGCATGTAAGAACTTATCCAAGATGAACTTTAATTTAGAATCCTAAACATAAGACAGCCACAAGCATAAAACTAAGTTACAAAGTGAATGTATGATGCTTCACTTCAGAGAATATATTCTGTGATAAACTATTCCCCTCAAAAAAATCTATCTTAAATATTCACTCTTTCCACTTTCTCTTTCTGTTTTTTGAGCTAGGGTCTCATGGAGCCACAGTTGGCCCTCAACTGGATCTGTAGCAGAGAATGACCTTAAAATCCTGATCCTCCTAACTCATCTCTCAAAGCTTGGGCTATACCCCACTCACCCACACACAGCATTTTTTTTTCTTTTCATTCTTCTAAACAAGGTTTCTCTGTGTAGTCCTGGACCTCTCTTTATAGACCAAGCTGGCCTTGAACTCAGATATCTGCCTGCGTCTGCCTCCCTGAGTGCTGGGATTAAAGGTGTGTGCTACTTACTATACCAGGCTTTTGGGCTACCACTTTAAAACCAAAATCGAAACAACTACAACAAAACCAAACCCCAAACTGTCTTAACCATTTCTTCATGTGAATAAAAATGTTAAATGGCTTTAGTTTCCACACCAATGTATCTCAGATGTTTGTTGGACTGAACAGAAGACCTCCATAATGTTACATGTCATTTGCCAAAAGAAAACTATGATCTTGCTGTAGTAAATCACATGTACTAGTCTTCTGGGAAAAAGGATGTCAGCAAGCACTATTTTTCCCCCCAGACAGTTTCTCTGTGAAACAGTTCTGGCTGTCCTGGAACTCAATCTGTAGACCAGGCTGGCCTGGAACTCACAGAGATTCGTCTGCCTCTGCCTCCCAAGTGCTGGGATTAAAGGCATGTGCCATCACCACCTGGCAAGCACTTTTTAAAAAGTTTTTTATTAACAGTTCAATCATCCTTTAATTGTCACACTGTACAAGATGGTGGACAGCTTCCTACTCAACAAAATAAAGACCATCTGGAAGAATGAAAGCTTTTAGAGAAAGCAACACAACCACCAAAATCTAGACTCCACTACAAGTGTCTCCCAAAGGAATGAAACTCCTCATATTGCAATCACAGGAAGAATACAAACCAAAAGACCCCACATACAATCATAGTCTTTTGGCCAACATGCAACTCAGAAGGATAGCCCCCCCCCCCAGGGTGCTAGGAATTCAGTGTACCCTGCTGTGCTTTCCCAAGACCAAGGCAGAGCTTAGAAGCTGAGACGAGAAGAAAAGCTCAGCAGCTTAAACAGTGCTCTCTGTTCCTGGAATCCAGCTATTTTCCTTCAGTCTTTAACCCAAAACCATCAATACAGTAACCACACCCAATGACTAGAAGCACAGCAGGGCACTGGACACTATCTGAAAGCCACCCAAGGTCAGTGCACACACAGGGCTTCGCTTCATTGTCTAACAATGATTTATCCAGTCAGTAAAAGCAAAGGCACACTGCATTCTCTCAGGTTTAAAAGACAAGTTTTAAAAATTGTTAGCAGATAACATTAGAAAACAGTAATCCTTAGGAAAACATGACAGCTCTTTAGAATTGAGCACAGCTAGTAACTGAATATGTATTTTCTTCTCAGGAAAACAAACTCTCAGATGCATAGCTGTATCATTATTTATTTTTATTACGAAGACTAATGGAGAGAAGAGCATGGTGGTGCACACCGTTAATCCCAGCACTTGGGAGGTACGGCAGGCAGATCTCAGTGAGTTCAAGGCCAGCCTGGTCTACAAAGCAAGTTCCAGGAAAGCCAGGTTTGTTACACAGAGAAATCCTGTCTCAAGAAACCAAAAAGAAAAAGAAAAAATTAAAAGAGAAACACATAAACTTTTGATTCAAAAAAGATTCTAAGGAAAAACCGTTTGTGTGTGTGTGTGTGTGTGTGTGTGTGTGTGTGTGTGTGTGTGTGTGTGTGTTAACTAAAATACATCACCTTGAAATATCTAAAAAAGACCACAAATATATATTTCAGGAAGTGAACCCCCATCAAAACCCTGAGAGCCTGTTACTTTACAATTTCCAGTACTCAGCAAAGGTGAAGGACCCACCTTGTCACTTACTAGGAATCACTTAACATATGCTCAGTTTGCATAATCATAAAGGTTCCCTGACACCAGAAGTTAACTGTTTCCTTTCCCTGATTCACTAGTGTTAGTTGCTCCCAAATCTGTGAACTGTTCATTTTAGTTTTCCAAAAACGATTTATTTTTTATACATATACACATATGGGAGGGGTGCGCTGTGTGTATGTGGATGCTCTTAAAGGTCAGAAGAGGGCTTCAGATCACCTGGAACTGGATGGAGTAAATGGCAGCTGCATGTAGATGCTGGGAGCTTGAGTCTTAAAAGGGCACATGAGCCCTTCACTGCTGAATCACCTCTTTGGAACCCCTAAGTTGTTTATTTCCAACAAAGGAAAGAAACTTGACTTTTGAGTCAGAAGAAAAGTAGAAAGTCACTTTTTTTGTTGTTGTTGCTCAGGACTCTCTGAAGTGAGATCATCAAAATAGCAAGAGTTCTACAACTTGAACCACAAAGTCCACAATATTTGATCAGTATTCTATGGCTATGGTCATCTCTCTCTCTCTCTCTCTCTCTCTCTCTCTCTCTCTCTCTCTCTCTCTCTGTGTGTGTGTGTGTGTGTGTGTGTGTGTAGAGAGAGAGAGAGAGAGAGAGAGAGATCTTTCAAAGGATGCAGTGACAGGAAGGAAAGAAGGAATCCAGTGACTTCCGTGGGCAGGCAACCTCACTTATCCATCCCTAACAGCACCAGCAGCAGCTCTGTAAGGAACATACTGATTATTCTGTAGGATATTACCTGCTCTCAATTCTTATCACCGAGTGAATGAAGAAATTCAGTATCTAACAGTACTGTAACTTAAAAATTGGATAAAAATTAAGCCCATCCACTTCTGATGAAGTCTCTCTGCCTTCTACCCTCAGGGTTTTCTGAGAAATGGTTTCAGCTCTCAAGAAATGACTTGCTCTGTCTGTGGCTGACATACGGAGAAGCTTCCTCTTTCAACATTCACTATAAACTAAAAGAAAAGAACCCTGTAGATCTCACCCAATTTATCACCATCTTAAAGGCCCCTACTGTTGTCGAGTTTCACATGTCAAACAACAGAGGGGAGGTTCGTGTTCTTCATGGCAGAAACCATTACAAACCCACAAGTTGAGCAAAGACAGGACAATTCTATGAATACAATGTTATCAGTTAACCTTTTCTTCTTTTATTTTCCTATTCTCTATCTACTTGTGGTAGTTCTCTGACAAGAACTCAACATATCTTAGAGCTATGCCAACACTGTTCAACTCCAAAAGCTGACAGAGAATAAATTTTTTTCATAAACTGAGCAAGGAATCCTATGCAAAGACAGAGCTAAATCCAAGTCCCATAACCACTATTATTTTCATGGAGAAGAAATATAAATCTTAGCACACGTGAAAGTTTGAACATTTCAACGGCTAATTCTGCAAAACAAACAAACTCACTATAAATAGCTTCTCATTGACCAAAAATAAATTAGAATTACCAAAAAGCACTGTTAAATGATTATGATATGCCAGACACTGTATGGAACACCTTACTCAACTGTGATCAAATCATCTCAATTCTCACAACTTGATAAAGTAGATACACTATCATGCCCATTTTGCTGACATTGGGCAGTAATGTCTTTCTTTTTAGACTAGAGAAATTTGAATTAAAGGATTTCACTCATATAAAATAGTTCACTGCTACAGATCACTGGCCTTTAAGAAATTCCAATCATCTTTATGCTGATCAGACTGTGTGAGAAGAATAGGGAAGGCCTAAATAGATAAGAGTTTCCTTATGATCATGTTCAACCATTGATCCTCTAATTCTATGTATTGATTAGGGGCAATATGACTCACTGGGGTCTATGGATAAGGCAGCTCCACTATTCTGACCTAGAGTCCTAATGAAGGATGTAAGCCCAGTGGGTAGAGTGCTGGCCTAGAACCCCAGAGGACTTGGGTTCAATTCCCTATCACCTCCTAACCCGGGGATGGTGGCACACAGGACTGTCATCCCGGCAGGAATATCACAAGTTTAAAGTCATCCCAGCCTCAGCAACTCCTGACCAATGTGAGACTGTCTTAAACCCACCACTCTAACAGTCTATGTGCTTGTATTAAACAAAAGGTCATGTCCAACTTTCAGTTCAGTACTAGGTTCCTCTTTTAGAACCACATACTTCCAATACACCCTATGTTAGGTAGACTACTGAAAAAGACAACAACATGAGAAGGAAAAGATGGAGTGGCTGGACTTGATCAGTCTTTATTTTCACTGATTAACCATGCTTAATATACTGATGGCCAACTATAAAATCTCTGACATTCCTATTATAGATTCAACTTTTTTAGGAATTTGAAAATTCGACTTCATTTATTTTAGTGGATCCCCACCCCCCCAAATTCTGAATACAGGTAGTTCTGGAAGGCAAGCCATTCTTCCCACTACAGAGCTCTCTCCACGTGTACTGTGTTGGCTCCACCCTCCAGCACAAGTTCTACAGCAGAACTCCTCAGATAATGAGCTGAGGCTTCTACGGGGGCCTGCTGAAAATACTACCTTAGGCCAAGATTCTGGGTCACTTAGTCAGCAAGGAGGGAACACTCAGGTCCCCAGTCATTAATAATTTTCTTTTTAAAGTTATGCTCTTGGTAGCCAGGGACCATCAGGTTCACTACTGACTCCCACCTCTCAAGAATTATGATGCCTAGGACCAAGTGTTAGAGGATACTAAATTCAAAAGCATGGAAAGATGCTGGTCCAATTCACACCTAGCTGTAATTCTCCCAGCTTTACACCTTCATTTATGAGTATGTAATTCTTCATAATTTTATATGTATGTTGTTATATATGTAGTATAGAACTATTACTTCACCACGAATGTACAGTTGCTCTTTCACTGAGTCACATTTCCTTCACCCCTCTCTAATTCCATCAATAAAAACATCACTTAGTATAGTATCTACTACTAAAATTTATTATTTCAAGAATGTTATAGGCTGTGTGTTGTGGCACACATCTTTAGTCCTAGCACTTAGGAGGCAGAGACAGGTCAATTTCTATGAGTCTAAGGCCAGGCTGGTGGTCCACATAGCAAGTTCTAGAACACCTAGGACTAGGACTATACAGTAAGGCCTCACTTCAAAAAAAAAAAAAAAAAGTTACACAGGGGCTGGTAAAATGGTCCTTATTTAAAATGCTCACCATGCAAGCCTGACAACCAAAATTTAATGCCTGAAATCCATGGTGAAAGATGAGCACCAAATCCCAAAAGCTGTCCCTGACTTCTACTCTTGTGCCATAACATGTACATTCTCACATATACCCACAGACAATGAATTTCAAAAGAAAGTTTTATATAAAAATATATTGTCGCCAGGTGGTGGTGGTCCATGCCCTTAATCCCAGCACTCGGGAGGCAGAGGCAGGCAGACCTCTGAGTTTGAGGCCAGCTCAGTCTACAAAGAAGACCTCTGAGTTTGAGGCCAGCTCAGTCTACAAAGAAGAGTTCCAGGACAGCCAGGTCTACAAAGAGAAACCCTGATTCGGAAGGAAGGCAGGCAGAGTAGCCACGCCATTCCCATCAGCCACTTAGGACATCAAGCTTCTCTACAATCCTGAGTATCTCCTCTAATTGTTCTAGTAGGTATGTAATGATATTGCACCACCATGGTCTTAACCAGTGTTTCTAATAGCTAATGATGTTTTTCATATGTTCACATGTTTATCTGCCTTCTGTACTTCATACCTTTTGTCCACTCCCCACCCCCAGATAGGGTTTCTCTGTGTAGCCCTGGTTGTCCTAGAACTTACTGTGCAGATCAGGCTGGCCTCGAACTCAGATCCTCTCCCAAGTGCTGGGATTAAAGGTCTGAACCACTGTGCCTGGCTCCCCTTTGTCCATTTTCTAGTTAGCCTATTTCAAAATTTTCCCTAGTCAATCTGTATTCATCTCATTCTCCAAAACTTTTAAATGTTCGTTTAATCCTTTTTTTCTTTGAGACAGGGTCTCACTAAGTATCCATAACTGGTCTGGAACTCCCTATGTAGACCAGGCTGGCTGTGAACTCACAGCATTCCCCTGCCCTAGTCTCCAAAGTGCTGGATTGAAGGCATGGACCACCATTCAACAACTCAGTTGTTTTATTTTTCTGAACAAGGCCTTTTACTCTGTATCCCAGGTGGATCTGGAACTCACAGTAATCCCCTGCCCTGGCCTCCCACGTACTAGAGTTATAAACATCTCACAACACACACACACACACACACATACACACACACACACACACACACACACACACACACACACACACACCATGCATACATACAGCTATTACAACTCACTAATTTTTAAAAACGACATAGTTTATGTTTTTGGTGTCATCCTAAACCATGTTCAACAGCCTGAGATCCTGAATTTTCTCCTGTTCACTTCTGGACAGTTACTATCCGACCCCCCTCCCCCTCCAGCCCCCTTGTATTTAAATATTTAGTAGAAGGATACCTTAGAACAATGTAAATAACTTGTTTCAACATTTATTATTCAGCATCTTATATAAAGGTGGAACTTTCATTATTTGCATCTTACTTATTTATATCTTAGTATTATTATAGACTCATGGATTCCTACTTTACTCAACAGGTAAAAAATCATTATTTTAATGTTCAAGTTACCCTGGGATTTGGTGTCTTTATGATACACTCAGTTCTTGTTTGTTGTTTAAGTCATATCCTTACTTTCTAGAAATTAAGAATTCCAAGCTCTTCCTTCTTTCTTATTTATTTGGTTTTTCAAGACAGGGTTTCTCTGTGTAGCCCTGGCTGTCCTGGACTTGCTCTGTAAACCAGGCTATCCTTGATCCACCTGCCTTTGCCTCCCAAGTACCTCCAAGTGTCAAACACCACCACTGCCCAGCCCTTACTTATTTTTTGAGACAGGGTCTCACTCTAGTTCTGGCTAGCCTCAGAGGTCACCCTGTCTGCCTCCTGAGTACTGGAATTAAAGGCATGTGCCACCACACCCAGCCCTTTTTCTTTTTTTGAGACAAGGTCTAGCAATGTAGTTCAAGCTGGCCTTCAGCTCACAAACCCCTGCCTTTGACTCTGGAGTGCTAGGAACTCAGGCATTTGTCACCACACCTGTCTAAGGGATTACACTTTGTTCCAGTCCCAGAAATCAGCCAGTTGTCCAAAGAGCCCTGTTTCCTCTTAGTAAAGAATGAACTTGAATTACTAAAGCTAAGCATGCCAAGTGCCAACAAGGCATCACTGCTCTTAAGACCTCCCAATGAGGCTGGAGACATGGCTCGGGATTGTTAAGGGAATATGCTCTTGCAAAAGGTAGGAGTTTGGTTCCCAGGACCCACATCAGGCAACTCACAACATGTAACTCCAGCCCCAGGTGCACCCCTTCTGGGCTCCACAGATGCCTGGACACCTGCCCATATGTGGACATACCCACCCATTCCCACACAAACGTATGCACATACTCACATATGTTTTTAAAAAAAACAAGAGTTAGTGAGGCCAATTTATATATGTGGACGTGGCTACCTACATTCAAACCTATCTTTATAACTGAGCAAGCACTCTACCCCTGAGCAACATATTCCCAGCCCTATCTATACTCACTGAAAACCAGACCCTCGCACACAATACAGCAACTCTATCCAACAGTACAGGGCTTACTTTCTTACCTGTTACACAAGGTCTTAGATCTTTGCTTTAAGGACATTATCACTTCTACACATCTTTTTAACAGCCCCAAGGGTTCTTAAATTGAATTATTTGATGAGTGAGAAGAGACGTATAGTGGGTTACCCCCACCTCCTTTTACCTCCACCCCCTTTTTAGACAAGGTCTCTCTATTATGTAGCCCTGGCTGTCCTGGAACTCACTCTGTAGACCAGGTTGGCCTTGAACTCACAGAACCTTGAACTCAAGATATCCATCTGCCTCTACCTCCTGAGTTCATAGATTAAAGGCATATACCATGGCTGAGTAATGGTATTTTCAATACTCCCTTTGCTATTCTACTATCCACTAATAGTAAAATAAATAAATAGATAAATAAAAAAATTAAAAATACCCTAGCTATAAGTGAATGAAAATGGAAGCTAATGTATAAAATAGCCATCTTAAGATATACAGTTAACAAACATTAAAAAAAAAACAACAAAAAAAACAACCCCCCCAAAACAACAAGAAAAAAAAAACATATACACAATTTTCCAAAATGTTGGGCAAAGGAATCTATGTCAACATGCCAGAGATAACTGCCCATCCATGTATACTCTGAACTAGTCACAACAGCCAGAAAATGAAACCAACTTAGATGTCCTCAGCCCAGCATTTATCTACTGTCACCAAAACAAACAAAAACAACCTGAACAGATCTTTAGTGGGGGACAGAAACTCCAGTCTTGGGAGGAGTGAGGAAAGAGGAAGGCTCCACTTGATAAGGAATCAACAATCGCTTCTTGGCCTTTTGGCTAAGATCGAGTGTAGGAATCAACAGATAAGGGGTGGGAGGAGAGCAGGGAGCGCCTTGGAAAACAAATGGGGAAATCAGGAAAGTGAGGCACAATGAAAGAAACATAAAAGAGTTGTTTCTAAGTCTCTGGTGACACCTTCTATGTACTTACAAATGTTCTCTAGGAAGAACCCTGTGAGCAATCTACACTCTACATAAATAACCACAATGAGTGTACTGATAACAGTTCATCTGTGTGCTTAACAGCTCTTAAGAGTTTTCTCATAAAACTAGAATCCAATGATTGCCTAGTCACTCATGAGCCTAACACCATGGTTTGGACTTCATATAGAATAAACAGTTTCATTTCTATAAATGTTTAAGCATTAATAGAAGTTCAAGCATTTGAAGCTACAGACTGCTCTGCTAAGGTCTTTTCTTTCCCTGCATAATCAACTCTAACTTTTTCACTAAATTCTGGTTCTTTTATACTCTGAATCCATTCCAGTTCAGTTGATGGCTTGCAGAAATGAATTATTAAAAGGACAAATAGAAAAAGAAAAAAAAAAAAGGACAAATAGCTCTGATTCAACCTTGATTAAAATTGAGTACTAAAAATAAGTTTTAAAAACTTTAGACAGGGGCTGGAGAGATGGCTCAGAGGTTAAGAGCACTGGTTGTTCTTCCAGAGGTCCTGAGTTCAATTCCCAGCAACCACAGGATGGCTCACAACAATCTGTAATGAGATCTGGTGCCCTCTTCTGGTGTGCAGGCAGAACACTGTATACATAAACAAACAAACAAACTTTAGACAGAAATAAAGACTGAAATCCTAACAGTTAATAAAAAAGCTTTTTTTTTTTTTTTTTTTGGTTTTCGAGACAGGGTTTCTCTGTGTAGCTTTGCGCCTTTCCTGGGACTCACTTGGTAGCCCAGGCTGGCCTCGAACTCACAGAGATCCGCCTGGCTCTGCCTCCCGAGTGCTGGGATTAAAGGCGTGCGCCACCACCGCCCGGCTAATAAAAAAGCTTTTAAATAAAAACCTTTTAACAATGACTGAGAACTTAAAACACTAAACTAAAATTTATCTGTATTTTAAATTTTGTATTTGATAAGGAAAATAGCAAATAGCTACTTCTAAATTTAAGTTAAATATATATTTACTCTAGTAATTATTATATAACTGAATTAGGTTAGTCTTAGAATGTTTCTCAGATACAGAGTTCTATATATTTCTCCTACTATATCAAACTTAATAGTGTGGTCCAAATCTCCTATTTTCTTTTTGAATATGACAAAACCTTTGTAAATGAATTTACTTATTTTTATATGGAAGACAGTTTTGTCTGTATTATGTTATGTGTGCCATGTGTGTGGTTGGTGTCCATGGAGAGCAGCAGAAAGCATCGGATTCCCCGGAACTGGAGTTAGAGAGAGTTTGTGAGCCACTTGTAGGTGTTGTGAACTGAACCCAGGTCCTCTGCAAAAGCAAGTACTCTTACCCACTGAGCCATCTCTTCCCCAAGAACAATTTGCATTTGTTCATTTCTTGCATTTGAAGTACTCAACAATGACATCACTAGTCTGAGATTCTTTGGCATTGTTTTTACCCATGATAAAAGTGCAACTAAGCACTTTACAAAGTTGGCCCTGTTAGTTATTTCCCTAGCTTACTCATTTCCCTAGCTTCTTATCGTCAGCCTTAACGAGGTTGATTTGGTGCTCAGCAAATTTGACACACATCACAGGTGGACAAAAGATAAGCATGCTGCTACTGTATGAATTCCATTTGCTAGGATGAGGACATTCTTCAGCACCTCTTGCAAAGTAGAATTAATATTCATTATACTTCCAGCAGCAATACTTTCATGGGTTACAGAGGATTAGGGATGAAGCCAATCTTGAATAAACTCAAATCTCTGCCTCTATGAGATTCTGTGACAGGCAAAGAGATAAATCAATTTCTTTGTAAACACTGTGTCTTATTACATCCACGAGTACACGGGGTCTTAGCACTTTGTAGACAGAGGAGGAGCATCACGGCCAAATCGAGTTAAAGAGTGAGACCCTGGTCGGGCAGTAGTAGTGGCACACACCTTTAATCCCAGCACTCAGGAGGCAGAGGCAGGCGGATCTCTAGGAGTTCGAGGACAGCCTGATCTACAGAACGAGATCCAGGACAGGCACCAAAACTACACAGAGAAACCCTGTCTCAAAAAAAAGAAAAAAAAGAGACCCCTTCTCAAAAAGCCAAAAATAAGGCTATGTAGTGGTTTAAACCTGTAACCCCAGTATTTGGGAAGCTGAGGCAGGAGAGTTGCCACAACTGAGGTCAGCCTGAGATACAGTATGAGACTTATCTCAACAAACATCCATAGAGCTGGAGAGACAAGATGCCCCAGCAGTTAATACTTGCTGCTCTTCCAGAAGACTAGTTTTAGTTCGCAGAACCCACAACAGCAGCTCACAACCAGCTGTGACTCCAGTCCCAGGGTATCCAACACCTTCTAGCTTCCTCAGGTACAGACCTTCATGCAGACAAAACCTCCATCAACATAAAACAAAAATACTTTTTTTTTTTTTTTTTTGGTTTTTCGAGACAGGGTTTCTCTGTGTAGCTTTGCGCCTTTTCCTGGAACTCACTTGGTAGCCCAGGCTGGCCTCGAACTCACAGAGATCCGCCTGGCTCTGCCTCCCGAGTGCTAGGATTAAAGGCATGCACCACCACCGCCCGGCTAACAAAACTACTTTTTTAAAAAGCCCATGAACATAGAAGTGTCAATTGTTCCTTGTAATTCTAGTCATATGTGCTTAATGTGAATATTGAAACTTAAACTAATTTATTAACTGTATACAAACCTCTGCGATAATACATACTTCTTCATAGGAATAACTATGCTGCCGGGTGTGGTCACACACACCTTTGATCCTAGCACTCAAAGGCAGAGAAGGCAGATCTCTATGTGTTCCAGGACAGCCTGCTCTACAGAACATGTTTCAGGACAGCCAAGACTGCACAGCCAGACTATGCTCAAAGGAAAATTTAAAAAAAAAAAAAAAAAAAAAAGGAGCCATGTCATTTCACTGGAGAAAAGAAACAGGAAGACAAAAAGCCTCTAACTTTTTGTTCTTTTCTCTCCACCCATCAACTAAACCAAATGCATATTTACTGAGAATATTCTTGTTTTGTAGCAGCAATGAACTATGATTTTATGACCTGCCATACTACTAGAAGCAGAAATTTACAGAAATTTACTTATTTATTTGGTTTTATGAAACAGGGTCTTACTGTGGCTCTGGCTGGTCACTCACTATGTAAAGTTGGCCTCAAACTTTGCAGTGACCACCCTGTCTCTGTCTCCTGAATGGTAGAATTACAGGCATGTACCACCATACCCAGCTTCCTTCTATCCCCTTAGCATAATTATTTCACATATATAAACCTTGAGGACATAATGTCAAATGTAAGAAGCCAATCAATATATGACAAATGTCACATACTCCCAAAGTACCCGAGTTAATAAAGACAGAAAGCAGAAAAGTGGGTTCAGGGGCTAAAAGAAGAAAATAGGGACATCCAGTAGGTAGAGTCTCAGTTATGCAAAACAGTCAAGCTAAAAAGATCTATCGCTTATCAATGTCCACATATGTAATACTGGAATGCGCATCTAAAATCTGCTACAAGTGCAAATTTATTTTAAGTATTTTTTGTTTTGTTCCTTTGAAACAGGTTCCAATGTAACCCAGGTATCCTTAACTCCTAATCCTCTTGCCTCCACCTCCCAAGTGCTAGGATTAGAGACATGTGCTACCACACCTAGAACCTTATGTATTTTAACACCACAGACATGCACACACAAACTCATCACCCATGAAAAGAAGACATTGAAAATCTGATATTCTTTCATTTATACTGAAGAGTAAACTACTGGGGTATCTACCTCTATACCAAATAGTAAATAAAGACTTCAAAATCTAGCAATGATCTCCAACAGCATAAAGGCATTGTTCTTTTCACCCACCCATCTTTTAGACTGTTTCAGTTACATGAGACAACTGAAATATCTTGGGATCAAAACAAAGTAAACTTCAAATTCTATTTTAAAATATCCCTTTTTGATTTGTTTATTATATTCAACTTCCTAATCTAGTATATCAGTTTGAGCACCAGTGACCACAAGAAGACTATATAAATTACATAAGGAATAAAAAAAAGTTGCTGGTTTTTTTTAATTATTTATTTACTCATTTAATGTGCGTTAGTGTTTTGCCAACACATATGTGTGTGTGAGGGTGTGGGATTCTCTGGTTCTGGAGTTACAGACAATTGTGAGACACCATGGGGGTGCTCAGAACTGAACCTGGGTCCTCTGTAAGAGTAATATATTTGGCTCTTAATTCCTGAGCCATCTGTCTAGCCCCAATATTTTAGAAGTTACTACAATAAATCACAAAAAAAGGCAGAAAAGGTCTGGACCAAGCTAGTACATACCTATAAGAAAACATTTAAGACAAAGTGAGACCCTGTTTTAAAAAAAAAAAAAAAAATTCAGAGCTCTCTCGGGGGATGTGACCAGAACAGACCCGAACTTTCTGCCTGAGGCCAACCCAGGGCCCAGCTGCCAATCCTGTGAAACCTAACAACTTGGAGGTATTGCTGAGATTGCCCTACTGAACAACCTGCAAAGCTGAGATCCATTTGGGAGAGGTTTCAGAACCCTGCAGCCTTCAGTCTGAGGAAACAAGATCAGCTGAGGAGTTGACGAATGAGCAAAACGGGACCTGAGAACACAAAAGAAGGCGCCGCCCAGCCACTGAACCAGATCACCGGAATCATAGGCCTACCCTACACCGACTGGGAACAGGTAAGCCCCCCCCCATCTCAGGACCGGCAGACAGGTCTCTAGACCCTAGGCCCCAGCCATCGGAGTCCCAGGAACCAGACAGCTACCTTTCCCTGCTCCCCCCACCAAAAGAAAACATTTAAATATATCATGGAAATGAAAATTATAACTATTTATTTACTAGTTAGATGATGTGGGAGATGAATAAGGAATCTGTTTCTAGTTTTAGCAAATATGTAAATAGTGGTACCAGCTACAAAAATAAGAATTAAGCAATATGGGGAATAACTACACCATTGGATTCTGTTAGTTAAGACTAACTTAGAGTCTAGACACAATGAGTCTGAGTATGACACAGGACAAGAGATGGACAACTTGCAAACATCTGTTTGAAGTTAAGAAGGATTGCAGATGAACTATGAAGTCATGGAAATAAAGATAGCAACTGAACCCTCAGATAATGAGATCATTCATAGAGTGAGGAGAGAGAAAGATCATTGAAAAGAATAAGGTAAACTGAGGATGGGAGGCTCTAAAACTGGGTGAGAAGACAGAAAAAGAAAAACAAGTGTTTGAGTCAGCAATCTCACAGGACAGAAGGGAAGAAGAGAAGCCACAGAAGAGGCTGTATCTGAAAGCCAGAAAGGTGGCAGTCTTTAAACATTTCAATGACAAGGGTGTGGCAGAAGCATGTGGATGGGGGTGGGGTGAAGGAGGCACAGGTGCTCAGGATGAACAAGAGTAGAAGCTATTGTTCTTTAATGTTGGTTTTTTTTTGGATTGTCGAGACAAGGTTTCTCTGTGTAGCCCTGGCTGCTCACTCTGTAGGCCAGGCTGACCTCAAACTCAGAAATCCACCTGCTTCTGCCTCCTGAGTGCTAGGATTAAAGACATACGCCATCATTGCCTGGCTTCTTTTATTTATTTATCTATTTGTTTATTTATTTTTTAATTTTATGTCTATGAGTATTTTGCCATATATATATGCATGCACCCCTTGTGTGCCCAATGCCTGCAGAGGCTAGGAGAGGGCATCAGATTCTCTCCAACTAGAGTTGCAGATGCTTGTGAGCTACCAGGTGGGTGCTGGGAATTAAACCCAGGTCCACTGAGAGAGTAGCCAGTGCTCTTAACCTCTAAACCATCTCTCTCCAGTCCCAGAATATATTCTTTTAAAACTGTTGTGTACATGCCTAGATCTATATAGGTAATAAAGCAAGGGAAAGGAATGGAAAGGCTACGGCACATTTATGTAGTAAAGGGAGAAAACACAGAGAGAAAGCAGGTAAAGACAACAAGGTCCATGAGGAGGAAGGAGGACTGAGGTCCAAAGGACTAGACAAAGTACGCAGAAGCAAAGCTCTACTCCTGGGACTTCAGGAATGCTATGAGCTGAAGTGCTTTCCAGGTAGTAGGTTATAGCTCAAGTGCTATTTCTTGACTCTAAACTGTGTCTAAATCTCCAAGGGATGAAGAATACAAAGTGTTCCAAAATGAGGGCTTCACAAATTGAAGAATTAAGGTCAAAGAAATCTTAAATTATAACAGCTAATAGTTATGAGTAATAGATTGGTTAAGGAAGGATGTGGCAACACTTTAGTAAGCAAAAAGTCAAAAAATTAAAGAATCCGGTGCTGTGAAAAAGCATATATATACTCCAAGTGAAATAGTTAATAACAAAAACAAAGCAAAAATAAAATAAAACAAAACAATAAACAACAAAAAAACAGTGCCATCCCACAGAAAGTGGCAGCAACTACTTTCAAGGCAGCAGCAGAGTTTAAGATTTAAGGGTAGAAAGAAGCTGGGTGTGGTTTAGGAGGCAGAGACAAGTTGGAGGACTGCACAGGAGACACAGGAAGCCCTGCCACAGAATAAACAATCCTCCTTTCTTTTTCTTCCTGGGCAAAAACACTGAAGGTCAAAGGAGAGAGTGCTCAAAGGTCTAGGAACTCTAAGGCTGGTGTTTCCTGAGAGACATTAGGACGCCTAGGATGAAGGAAGGATGGAGTGGATGACAAGAAACACAGAAAGTGGCTATGGTGCCTGGAGAAGTGAGCTGCATAGGGAAGGAAGAGCTTTGGTAGATACAGGTCGTTTCACTGTCAGGCTGAGGAACTCTCAGATGAGACTGGGAAATGCTCAGATGTTATAGGAAGCAAGAAGAATAAGCATCCTCCATCTGAGACCAAGAAACTGCCGAATTCTACCATGCTAGAATAGCTAATAAAATACTACTCAAACCAAAGGGATGGGAAGGTGACTAAGTAAGTCCACTTCTTGCTATGTAAGTGTAAGGTATGGCAGGTGGATGTGGCCACCTGCCTGTAATCCCAAGACAAGTGATATCAGAGCAGGGGAGCTGGCCAGGGGAGCTGGAGAAGAGTTTTGATTCAGGCAGACCCTCCCCCGATACAGAAGGTGGAGCATCATCAAGGGAGACACCTGACACACGTGTGCGTACACATGAGAAACTGTGGATATTACGCCGACTGAGGTGGCTGACTCGTACAATTCCAGCATTCTGGAGGCTGAGGCAAGAGGACTGCTGCAAACCTGAGGTCAGCTTAAGCTACACAGGAGCTTCCAAAACAGCTGGACTACACAAGGGAAGCCCCGTCTCAAACAAAACAAAAAAAGTATATAAATTTTAAAAAATCGCTGTACTAGTCAATCTACCCCAAACCCTCTATGTCACTGTATCATGTCTGCTGAAACAAACTGAAAAACACACACATGCATATAAACCCACAGTACTTACACGGGCTTACATCTCTGTATCTGTTTCGATTTCTGTTTTCTGGAAACTTGGCCACTCTATGAGGATAGTCATGGGACTCATTTCGAATTTCCTTAAAATAACAAAAATATATTTTAATATCCCTGCTAAATTTTATATAGCAACACATAACCTCCCAGCCAATATAGAATAACATTAAGCACTTACGTTAAGTACTGTACAAAGCACAGTGTTTACGTCATCGAAAACCTCACAACACTGAAGGAAATGACCCATGCTTTAATGAATTAAATAATCTGCCAAAGGTCAAGTATGTAGAGAGTGGCAGCCTCAAGACCAAGTCAAGATTCTTCAGACACTGAAGTCTTTATCTACTTACTACTTATTAAATTCCCTCAAATAAGCAGAAACACTTTATAGAGCAGAATTAATGCAACAGAATTAGACATATCACATTCAAATATTGATTAAAACTCTTATTGTGCCAGGTGGTGGTGGCAGCGGCAGTGGTGGCACACGCCTTTAATCCCAGCACTCGGGAGGCAGAGCCAGGCGGATCTCTGTGAGTCCAGCCTAGTCTCCAAAGCGAGTTCCAGGAAAGGCGCAAAGCTACACAGAGAAACCCTGTCTCGAAAAACAAAAACAAACAAACAAACAAAAAACTCTATTGCATCTACCTGAATTTTAAAGTTTCTATCTTAAAATTTCTACCTTTCTTTTTAAAAACTTTCTTGCCACATAATTGGTACTTTGAGAGTAAAAATATTCCTAAAATTTACTTCTGGGGCTATAAAGGTTTAGCAACAATGTGCAAGCTCACTTTAGGACCCATAAGGTCCTCTTTCTCCAAACCAATGTCTGTATTTGCACTGAGCCACTGGTGTGTCCATAATGGCCTGGTGTCCTCTACTAGATACATCATTCCAAGAAACATCAGGTCAAACAGAAATACTTAAAAAAATCCAAAAAAGAATGCTACAATGAAAGTTCCGACTTTGCTCACATTACTCTAAATATACACATATAAATTATACATTTAACATTTTTTTGTTTCATTTTTTGAGAAAGGGTTTCTCTGTGACACAGTCCTGGCTGTCCTGAATCTCACTCTGTAGACCAGGCTAGCCTTGAACTCACAGAGATCTTCCTGCATCTGCCTCCCAAGTGCTGGGATTAAAAGCTTGAGTCACCAACCAGCTAGATAGTCTCTTCTTTATGGAGGAAATTTCAAGACAGCCTAATTAGTACTGATTATTCTTATTCAGATCTACAGTGAAAAAGAGCATGCGGGGCAGAGAGAGATAGAAAATGTGCATGTGGAGAGAAAAAGAGCACTAAGAAGTTTAATGCTGCCAACATGTGTTGGATTTTGTCTCTTTTTTTCTTTTTTTAATTTAAGGTCATCATATGATTCTACTCAGTACAAAAATGGAACATTTAGTGTTATCATACCAATCTTGCCAAATTCACTTGGCTCCTTCATATGATAGATTTATAAACTCTAAAACAACAGAAATATATCCTGAAACACTAAGAATTTTCCAAAACCTATTAATAGCTAATATAACTCATCTATCTTTGGTATGTCCTTGACAGTAGCTTATCACAAGTATGCAGTTCAATAAAAATTTGCCTTGCTTGCTAGGTGGTGGTGGTGTACACTTTTAATCCCAGCACTCAGAGAGACAGAGGCAGGTGGATCTCTGTGAGTTCGAGGCCAGCCTGGTCTACACAGTGAGTTCCAGGACAGTAAGAGCTACACAGAGAAACCGTCTCAAAAAACAAACAAACAAAAAAGGAGAATAAAATTTACCTTGCTGGATATAACACAGTAACATGTTTAAGGCAAAAAGAGGGAAATCACTTTTAATATTATGCATATCAAATAAAAGCACAGAAGAGCTGGGCATAGGGGACACACGCACCTGGGAGAGTGACGAGTGCCTTGAGTTTGAAGCTAGCCTCGGCTACAATACCAAGTGCCAGGCCAGCCAGGGATACACAAGAGCTATCTCAAAGAGAGAGAACCAGATGGTGGTAGTAGGGAAGATTTGAATGTAAGACTATTTTTATTTATGTATATAAAGATGTAAAGATGTGTGTATGTATACATATATATTTTGGAGATAGCTCAGAATTTGAAATAAGTGATTTGTGTGTGTGTGTGTGTATGTGTTTATGTACATATATACTAAAGACAGATCTTTTTCTTCCTTTTTTTTTTTTTGGTTTTTCGAGACAGGGTTTCTCTGTGTAGTTTTGGAGCCTGTCCTGGATCTTGCTCTGCAGACCAGGCTGGCCTTGAATTCAGAACTCACAGAGATCAGCCTTGGCTCTGTCTCTCAAGTGCTGGGATTAAAGGCATGCATCACCACCACCACCACCACCACCACCACCACCACCACCACCACCACCACCACCACCACCACCACCACCACCACCTAGCAAAGACAGATCTTTTAATTAACTTGAAGTAAGTAATACCTGGTCTAAATTACAAATTCTGGGGGGAAGGGAAATTTACTGCAGTGCAGTTATTGGAATTAGGATAAACAAATCCTTTTGGTTAAAAATCTTTCTGTTTTATTACACATTGAAACAGCCTTTTCATTTTAAATGGCTGTAGACTTGGCTCAGTAGGTAAAAGGGATTGCCATACAAACTTAACTTGGAGTCCAGGTGGATCTCTGTGAGTTTGAGACCAGCATGGTCTACAGAATGTGTTCCAGAACAGCCAGAGCTACATATAGAAACCCTGTCTTGAACACCCCCCCCCCCACCCCGCCGCTAAAAAGGAAATGCCCAAGTCATGAGGAGAGCTGCTAACAGGGAGTGGAATCAGCCTAAGAGAAAGAAGTGTGTTGCAGTCAACAAAGTTGAACGGTGTTGGAGAGCTGAAGAGTGTTAGACATCAGACAGAGATGAAGAGTTGAGTTTGCCCAGCTGGTTTTTGGTCTTGCTTTAGTCCAGTATTTTCCTGCATTTTGGAATGGTAATGCATATCCTGTGCCATTATATGTTGGAAGTATGTGATCTGCTTTTTGATTTGGATTTTTACAGGTGATTACAGTTAAGAGTGAATGAATCTCAGAAGAGACTGAACTTTAAAACATTGTTGAGACTGTGATAAACTATGGGGACTTTTAAAGTTTGACTAAATGAATTTTGCATTATGATATTGTTACAAGCTTATGGGGACCAAGAATGGGATGTGGTAGTTTGAATGTAATTGGCCCCTAAAATCTCACAGGGAGTGGCACTATTAGGAGGTGTGGCTTTGTTGGAGTAAGTATGGCCTTGCTGGAGGTGTGTAACCGTGGGGGCAGGTTTCCTAGGCTCAGGATACTGCCCAGTGTCTCTGTTGACTTCCTGTTGCCTGCAAGATATAGGACTCTCAGCTACTACTCAAGTATCACATCTGCTTGTATGCCGCCATGCTGTCCATCATGATGATAATGGACTGAACCTCTGAAACTGGAATCGATCCCCCTCAATTAAATGTTTTCCTTTATAAGAGTTGCTGTGGTCATGGTGTCTCTTCCTAACAATAGAAACCCTAAGACATAACCTGAGTTATGATCCCCAGAACCCACTGTGGAAGGACAGAAATACTCCCAAAAGTTTTAGGTAACCTCTATATACACATGGCATGAACAGACTGTACTTACACACATAACAAAAAAACCTTACTGTGTCAAATGATAATTTTTTTTCTGAATTGTATCAACTTGAAAGGGCTAAGATTTCTTGCAAAGTTTTTGTTAGTTTGGTTTCTTTTGATTTGTTTTTTTAGATAAGATGTTGCTTTGTAGCCCTGGCTGGTCTCAAATTCATGGCAAACCTCTTGTTCTCAGACTTCTAAATTCTAAATTTGTTTGTTGAAATAATGCTTATTTTTAAATTCAAAATATTCTGAGTATGGTGGTATATATGCTTGCAATTACAGCACTTTGGAAGTAGAGGCGGGAGGATTTAAGACCTTTCCCATCTTAGTGCACTTACACACCATGGCTCTGACTCTTTCAGCTTGAGATACAGTAAAGTTCTTTATCCTTCCAATTCCTCAGACATAAGATTTGGCCTTGGCATAGATTTTAGCAACTGTAGTATTTGTTTTTCTTTCTTTCTTTTCACCTTGTCCATCCTGGTGGTCCAGGCCTGCAAACCCAAGCACTAACTAGCCCAGTAACTTACAGAGACCTAGCTTAAAAATGTATGCATAGGGGGTGGGGGTGGGGTGGCAAAACTGTGGTTATGGTTCAGTGGTAGAACATCTGCCTAGCATGTTTGAAGCCATGGTCTTGATTACTAGTACCCCCAAAAGAAACAAAACCACACAAATCCAACAACTTTCACCAGATATGATGACCCATGTCTTTAATAGTGGTCCAAGGCTAAGCTGAGCTAAATAGTGAGTTCCAAAGCAGTAACAGCTATAGATTGAGAATTTGTCTCAAAAAAACAAAACAAGTCAGCTGGACATGGTGGTGAATGACTTTAATCCTAGCACTGGGGAGGCAGAGGCAGGCAAATCTCTGAGTTCAAGGACAGCTTGATCTAATGAGTTCCAGGATAGCCAGGGCCACAGAGAAACGCTGACTCAAAAAACAAACACCAACAAAACAAGTCAGGCATGGTGGCACATGACTTTAATCCCAGTACTAGGGAGGCAGAAAAAGATGGATCTCTAGTTGGAGTCCAACATGGTTTATATTGTGAGTTCCAGGCCAGCCAAGGCTACATCATGAATGAGACCTTGTCTCAAAAAACACACCAACCAACCAATCCAAGAAAAAAACTCTTCCTACTACTAAACCATGGGGTTTTGTTTGGTTTGTTTGAAATAGGTGATGATAAATTACATAGGCTGACCTGAAACCTTGCTCAGACTGACCTCTAAGATCGTCTCAAGTCTCTCAAGTGCTAGTAGCATCAGTGTGGGGTCACAACACCTATTTCCAAAAGCAATGTTCTAAAAGCAACTGTTTATAGGGAATAAAAAGACTAAGAGGCCTGTTGGAGCCCAGTAGGTTTCCTAGTGGCTGTACCCAGAAGGACTGTGTAAGAGGTTGATTGGACCACAGGCCTGAGTACCAGGTGTTTGTAAGGGTCTAACTAGCAAAGGGGGGGGGGTCTTTTGTTCCACTCCTTGGCATTGTTATAAATAAACCCTTCGAATAAAGTTCTGGGCCAGTGAATAAGGATCCAGGTCCACCCGAGTCTATCCTGTGTTTCTCTCCTCTCTATTTCTAACGAAGTCTCTTCTTATCCCTCAATCCTCAATTGTTCCTGGGGTAAATAAGTGTGGGGGCTGGTCCTCTACAGAGACCAGGCCCTCAACCAAAAATATTCAATTTATTCTTCCCTGCAAAAATTATTGTAAAGTATAAAGTAAAAGTTCTCATGTGCAAAGTTCAGCTTAAAACTGAACATCTGGTTTTCGCTCAAGAACAATCCTTTCCTTAGCTCCTTCAGCATCCTCCCCCAAAAAGCAGAAGTCATAAAAACATTATCACAAACATTACCTATTGTAATAAAGCAGAATACTCACTTAAACAGCAGTAATGTGAGCTGCCAAGTGGATGCTGGGAACAAACCCAGATCCTCTGCAAGAGCAACAAGTGCCCTTAACTGTTGAGACATTTCTCCACCCCTGATGTAAAAGATTTTAAAAGGTGCTCATATCCAGCATGGGATGGTTGGTTAGAAAGTTACCCAAAGAAAGCACAACTTCAGACACGAATACGAGGTGTTAAGCAACAGGGGAAGGGGGGGCAGTTGTGCAAAGGAAATTACATTCTGGAGGCCTCAAGAGGATGGTGGATACACACATTTCCAAGAACTGAACAAAGTGGGGGAAAAGGAAGAAAAATGACATGGGAAATAAAGCCACAGAGGCACCACCAGTGGTGGCAGGAGGCAGAAGGGCTGAATTTTACATTGTGGGCCCTGGGGAACCAGTCATTAAAGAGCTGAAGTAGAGAAATCGCTGTGTTCAGTTTACTAACTCTTCTCACTTCTTCCCTTCAAGTTGTTTCTCACACATTCAGACTTGTCTGCACTTCTTCCAACTTCCTGTTCCCAAATCTGCACAACTGTGATGCACTGAAATTGCCCTTTAAAGAACGAACCTGGCCACTCGGGAGGCAGAGGCAGGCGGATCTTTGTGAGTTCGAGGCCAGCCTGGGCTACCAAGTGAGTTCCAGGAAAGGCGCAAAGCTACACAGAGAAACCCTGTCTCGAAAAAAACCAAAAAAAAAAAAAAAAAAAGAACGAACCTGACCCTCGGGGAGCTCAATTCAATGGCGCTTTTAGCCTTGACTGCACTTGCTCCACCTGTAACAAGTGGCCCTGGGACTATCAACTCTCCGTGTTCTTCCACAGCTTTTCTTTCCCACTTTCTTAGTTACTGCTCTCCAGTCTTCACTGCAAGCTTCCTTTCTCTACCAACTTTTCAAAAACACCTGCTGGAAGTCAAGAGGACATCCTTGGCCCTCAGCATTTCCAAAACATCTACATGTTACCTGGGTAAATTTTGTGTGGTTGAGACAGGGTCTCAGTTAAGTACCACTATGTAGACCGGCCTGCCTCTGCCCACCGAGTGCTGGGATCAAAGGCGTGCACCACCATGCCTGACTACCTGGATAATCTTGATGAACAGGGCCTAGATGTCTCAAACCTTAAACAGCACCCATGTGTTCCTAAGTTCTAACTGTATGTATGGACAGATGAGTCCTCTCTTCTGGACACCACATTCAGTTATTTCAGTGTCTTATAAGTAACTCAACCACATGTACTTTAACTTCGTGTGTTCGGTGGGGGAGGCACATGCATGCCCAGGCCCAGAGGTCAGAGGACAACTTTCAGGAGTTAGTGCTTGCCTTTAACCTTGTTGAAGCAAGGTCCCTGTGCTGTGTACTCCAGGGTGGTTAGCCTGAGCGCTTCCAGCTCATCCTCCTGTCTCTGCTATCTTGCCTTTCAAGTGAGTGCTAGGACTGCCACAACATCTGGCTTTTTTTTTTTTTTTTTTACAGGGTTCTAGGGAATGAACTCAGGTTGTCAGGCTTGCATGGCAAGCACTTCTATTTGCAGAGCCGTCTCCCCAGACCTACTTCAACTTCTCAACTGTGTTTCAGCCTATGTTCAAAGGCTTAACATTCCAACCTGACAGACTTCCCAGTGCTGTCTAACCCAGCCCTATCCAATCAACATGATCTAATTAAAAGTAAAAACAATACTTCCAGGTTTAAATTTCCTTAGCGAGTCTCTATTATCTGATCTACAAGAACCTTCTAGGCTCTATCCTATTCTTCCACACTTCAAGTTCAGAGCAAACTCAGCCCTAGACTACACTGTTGGGAGCTCTCCCTCAGTAGTCAACGCTGTGGTTTGTGCACACTTCTTTCCCTGGAACACTATTTTTCTTCCACTCCCTTGATCTTTTCTCAGTGGACCAATTTGCCCTTCAAGACTGTTAGGCCCTTTCCTCTCAAGAAGCTTCACTATTGAGGTTGGAGAGATGGCTCAGTTAAAAGCATCAGCTGCTTTTCCAGAGAACCAGGGTTTGAGTCCCAGCACCCATATGGTGACTCATAACCATCTGTAACTCCAGTCCCAGGGAATCTGATGCTCTCTTCTGGCCTCCTTGAGCACTAGGCACAGACATGGTGCACAGAAATACATGCAAGCACAACACACACACAAATTCATTCCAGGTGTACCACTTTTTGAGAATTATATGTAGTTCCAAAACTACTCATTCACACAGCATCCTGTGCTTAATACTAGCTTTGTACTAAGCACTTTAAAAAAAATAACAAGGGGCTGGAGAAATGGCTCTGCCACTAAGAGCACTGACTGCTCTTCCAGAGGACCCGGGTTCAATTACCAGCACCCACACAGCAGCTCATTCGTGTTCGTAATTTCAAGATCTGACACCCTCACACAGACATACATGCAAGCAAAACACCAGTGCACATAAAATTAAAATAAATTATTTTAAAAAACCCCATGGTTTTAAAATCTTTTTATCTTTTCCACCACAATTTCATACATATTGACAGTATGTTGATCATATTGTTTCCCATCCTCCAATCCTCTTATCGATAACTCTCCCACCTGTTTTTGAGACAGGTCTTACATAGACCAGGTTAACCTCAAATTATGCACCCAAGGATAATAGTGAACCTCTAATCCTTCTGCCTCCAACACCAGAGTACTGAGATTCCAGGCATGCACCATTACATCCTAATTTTGCTGGGGGCTGAACCCAAGGCTTCATGCATGCAAGCAAGCACTCTATCAACTGAGCCACACCCCTTGCTTTCACATACAAAACATTTATTTATTGTGTGTGTATGCCACAGCACGTGTGTTGGCAGAGAAGAATGTGAAGTCAGTTCTCTCCTTCCACCTGTACATGGGTTCCAAGAATAGAACTCGCATAGCCAAGCTTTGGTTAGCACCTTTACCTGCTGAGCCATTTACTACTTCTCACTAGGTTGGACCCTAATGAATGCTGTCTTTCTTTCTCTATTTATTTATTTTGGTTTTTTGAGACAGAGTTTCTCTATGTAGCTCTGGCTGTCCTGGAACTCATTCTGCAGCCCAGGCTAGCCTCAAACTCAGAGATCTGCCCGCCTCTGCCTCCTGAGTGTTGGGATTAAAGGCCTGTGTCACCACTGCCCAGGTTAGTGTTGTCTTTAAACAGTGCCAACTATTAGCACCTAGCACTTACCAGGTTTGAGATTAGCCCTTCAGATTACGAGACTGACACAGTACCTGCTAAACCAAGAGGCCAACAAGAACGCAAACTAGGAGCTTCCAAAGAGGTCCCTGAGACTCACTGAATCAGAGCCTTGGCAGCAGACATCTTGTCTATAGCCTTCTCTGTGGAATGGGGAAATAGATGCTCTAGAATCCTAAGAAAGCATTAAGTACAAACTCTTCCTGATTTGCTTTTACTATAACACCAATTAGCACAGTTTTAATGCTCTTGAGCTTGGAAAAGAAAGTGCCAGCACAAACTACTGTTCTGCTTAAAGATCTTGGGTACTAGATAAGTTTTCTGAATTCCTTACAATGGAGTATGGAATTTTCAGTGAAACAAGTAGGTGCATTTTCCCCTGTATTTATTTTCTGACATCTATTTATGGGCCATGCATGCATGTGGAGATCAGGGAACCACTTGTAGGAGTCAGTTATCTTCTTCCATCACGTGGGCACCAAGGATCAAACTTAGATTGTCAAGCTTGGCAGGAAACACGGGCTCTGAATCATCTTGCCATTGTCAGGGCTACACTTTTTTTTTTTAAGATTTTATCTTTATTTTTAATTGTGTGTGTATACGTGTTTGTACACAGGATTTCACTCCCTATAAAGGCCATAAGATGCCAGATCTCCTGGAACTGGAGTTACAGGCAGTTCTGAGCTACCTGATGTGGATGCTGGGAACCGAACTAGGGTCCTCCTAACCAGAGCTATCTCTCCGGCCCCCAAACCTTAATTTTTGAGACTGGTCTCTCAAAGAAGCCGGAGCTCACTGATTCAGGAGGCTGGTTCACAAGAGAGCCCAGAGATCTGCCTGTCTCCACTTCCCCAGCACTAAGATCAGAGATGTACACCTGGCTTTTTAATGTAAATGGTAGCGATCTAAACACTGGTGCTCATGCTCCCATGGCAAACATTTTACCAAATGAGTCATCTCCCCTACCTTGCAATTTTTAAACTATATTTTTAACTGGGTTATTATTGTGGGTGCACTTAAAAAGGCACTTGTATGGAGGTCAGAGGACAATTTGTGAAAAGAGGCAACTCTCTCCTTCCATGTGGATCAGAGGACTGAACTCAAGTCGTCTTCAGGCTTGGCAACAGATGAGTTAAGGCACAGAGCCACCTTGACAGCAAGATTTTTTTTTTTCCTGACAGAGTCTCAATTACCCTAGGCAGGCTGGCCTGGAACTCCAGGTCTTTTCTGGCTCCACTTCCCAAGTGCTAGGATTAAAGAATGTGCCACTATGACTGGCATTTACTTATTTAGAATCTTTTTTATACACAAGATCCTACTCCATAGTCCTGGATGGCTTGGAGCTCACTCTGTAGACCAGGATGGCCTCAAACCCAGGAGATCTGCCTGCTTCTGCTGGGATTAAAGGTATGGGCCACCAACGCCCAGCTACAGGCTAGTCTGAAACTCACAACAATCCCCGGGCTTTTTTCAGCCTCCTAACTGTTAGGTTACAGGCTGAGCTACCACACCCAGCATTAAGTGCTTTTTTTTTTTTTTTTTTTTTGCTGTTAAGAAGAATCACAAGTTTCACTGACTTCTCAAGGACATTAATGTTATATGTGTGTATACCCAATTAAGTCAAGTACGGTGGCTCATACCTGTAATCCTAGCAGTTAGGAGATTGAGGTAGAAGGACTGCCACAAATCCAAACCTAGTAGGGCTATATAGTAAATTTCAAACCAGTGTGTGATACTAAGCAAGACCTTGTCTCAAAAAATAAGTAAGTTAGGCTAAATTAACTTGTAGTACTAGCCCTTTAAAAATTGTTTTTATACACCCATACACACACACACACCCCTAATTTTATGTGTGTAGGTATTTTGCCTGCATGTGCACCATGTACATACCTGGTGTCCTTGGAAGTCAGAAGAGGTCTTCAGATCCCCAGGAACAGGGGCTAGAGATAGTTGTGAGCCGCTTATGGGTGCTAGGAATCAATCAAGCCCCTCTAGAAGAGCAACAAGCCCTCTTAACCAATGAGCTATCTCTCCAGGCCTCCTCTCACCTTTTTGATTTTTTATACTTGGTCTTACTATGTAGCCCTGAACTACGTAGGCCAAGTTGGCTTAAAAATCCTAGCGAAGCCGGGTGGTGATGGCGCACGCCTTTGGTCCCAGTACTCAGGAGGCAGAGGCAGACCGATTTCTGTGAGTTCAAGGCCAGCCTGGTCTACAGAGTAAGTTCCAGGAAAGGCTCCAAAGCTATACCGAGAAACGGTGTCTTTAAAAAAAAAAAAAAACCACCTGAGACCTCCTGCCTTTGCCTCTTGAATTTCAGGATTGAAGGCATGTACCGCTGGGCAATCTTTTCCTTCTTAATTCTGTACTTCTTGTATCATTTGCATTTTTGAGGCAGCAGTCTCTGCCAAAACCATTGTAAGCACAGAAAAGAGACCTGGAGGTGTACACACACACACACACACACACACACACACACACACAGAGACAAAAATCAACTAGAATTTGCATATAAGATTTTCTACAATTTCATTCATCCCAGGACTTTGATAGTAGAAGTCCAAATATCAGGAGTTCAAGGCTAATCTGGGCTACAATGAGACCTGTCACAAAACAAAATATAGCATAACACAGATTATATCATTGGAAGAGTCCTTACTAACATTCTTTAGAAACTAGTGCCTGGGCTGGAAAGATGGATCAGTGGGTAAAAGGCATTTGCTGCCAAGCCTGATGACCCAAGTTCTGTCTCCAGGACCCACATGGTATAGGACAACCAAATTCTGAAAGCTGTCCTCTGACCTCCATACAAATGCCAAAGGACCTGCCTGTCCCCCTCCCCATGTGATGATGATGATGATAAAAACTAGTGACTTATTCTAATGTATGCTGAACATGGCAAATCGGGGTGTTTATTATATTGGTTGCTAAAGTGTTTAAGAAAATATGTTCTAGCCAGATGTGGTGGCACACACCTTTAATCCCAGCACTCAGGAAGCAGACAGGATTTGTGAGCTCAAGGTCAGGCTGGTCTACAAAGCTAGTTCCAGGCCAGCAAGAGTTACAGACTGAGACCTTGTCACAAAAGGGATGAGGGAAGAAATAAGTACTAAAAAAAAAAAAAAAAAACAAAGAAAATTTTACTGTCATTTAATTAAATGTAATGGGGGGGGGCAAACAGAATCATCCAGAGGTAAAACAAGCTTTCTAGCTTCTTTACAGTTGGTTGTGAGCTACCATGTGGGTGCTGGGAATTGAACTCAGGACCTCTGGAAGAGCAGTCAGTGCTCTTAACCTCTGAGCCATCTCTCCAGCCCTCTAGCTTCTTTTTGTACTGTTAGAATGAGCCCAAACATAAGGAGACGCATTTAATAACTCACCAATCACTAAATTCAATCTTGGGAGCAATATGTTAATGATTAGCAATGAATCACTTGTAAGGGGAGAAAGTTTTGCCTGGATTAAAAGGTAACCCACTAGCTGTAAAAATCACAAACGTTCGGAGTACAGAACACTTTTAGCATGAGCTAAATAGGTAGGTAAGGCTATTCTGATGACAGAAATCAGCGGCAACCTATGGACATGTGGCCTCTCTGGGGCTGAAAAAAAATGAGTGCACTCACTTGGGAAACGCGCTCCAAAGCAAAACTCACATAAAGATCTGTGGTGCACTATACACACGTTTATAAAGTATGCCTAAGCAAAGGACATTTTAAAGAGGACGCTACTTTGATCACTGATAAGACAACCCAAGCTGCTTCTTGTTCCGGGAAGCTCCAGCAGAGAATGACCCACTCTCCCGGGGAAAGCAGCCCAGGAAAAAGACTGGCGATCCCCGATCCCTCGGGAGCTCTCGCCGCCGCTCCAGCTCCAGCTCTGCGAATCTCCACAGGCCCCCGGGATACGGCAAGTCACGGACACCCCGCTTCGCTTTCGCTGGCCCCGGCCCGAGGGCTCCGTCGCCCTTTGCGCTGCTGCATTGGCTACCAAGTGCATCGCTCCGCCACCGAACACCGGGCGTCAAGAACGCTGTCGGGGAGGAAGCCAGAGGCTTCCCGACGTCCCCCGAACCGCTACCCAGCGCACCACACGCCGGGGCCGGGCCACGCAGCCAGCAGGCGCCGCTGTGGCGCCGCCTTCGGGACCAACAGCCTGCAGCCACACCGCCAGGCTCCCCGGTCTCAAGCCTCGCAAAGGGGCGAGGGCTTTCCGCGCAGGCGCGCCCCTGACGCGGCCCGCGCTCGCCACTTCCGCCCGAACGGGAGGCGGGGGAGGCGACGCGGAGCCGGCACAGGCGCGAGCTCGGATCCTCGGAAGAACCCCGGCGCCGCGCGGGCCTGAGGACTCACCAAGTACAACGGCTGCCAGCGACACTGAGCGTCCAGTTCCTCGAACTCCCGCTCGATGGTGGCCGACATGGCGGCGGGGAGAGCGCGAGCGGGAGCGGAACCACCACAGCGGAGAGGCTCGGGCCCCGCTCTATCCGGGGAGAGCGCTGGCGCTGTGGCGCATGCGCGCTCCGCGCCCCGCCCCGCCCCCCCACGTCGAGCCGAGCCGGCCTTGGGGAAAGTACCTGGAGCGTCGGACGTCAGCGCGCCGCCTCGGCGCCGCGTGGGTCGGACGTCTCGGGGGCGGGGCGGGGCGGGCGCGAGGGGGCGTGGTCCGGAGAGTGCCCAGGTGGGAGGGGCGGGGCCGGGCGACACCCCGGCGCTACATGGGACCGAGTCTGGCCCAGGAGGTGAGAAAGTCCCTGGAAAGTCACCAGCCAGCCTCGCCATCCTCGCCGCCCCAGTTCTCCTTTTCTCCTTAAGTCTTTAGTTTATTTTAAAATGCAGGATCTGAGTTCTACTTAAATAGCATTTAGGTTGGTCTAATGGCCTTTGTTCAACTTGAGAACACATTACTGTGATGTGGGTCCCAACAAGTTTTGTGCCAAACAAAGCTTTATAGGAAAAGAGAAGGCATTTGGCAGAGTGTCTTGTTTAGAATAAGACTCACAGCTCCAAAGTTAGTGTTGTCTGTTCAAAGTACATGTAAGTCCCCTTCTACGAAACAAGCGCCTGGCTCCGGAAATCGTTTTGCCTCAGATTTAAGATAACTCAATGTTGGTGAACTCATGTGCTTAAAAATCTTACCATCATCTGACCATCTTAAGAGATGTGGAAGATGCTTCTCGGCCTTTTGGCCAAAATCAAGTGAAGAACTGTGAAGGGGTAGAGAAGTATGAACTGTGCCGTCCAATATTGAATTTAAAATTTTTTTCTATTAACTCAGCTCTGGAATTAGAAATTCGGTGAAGCCCCGTGTTCATCCCCCAGCACTGGGGGCAAAGAACAAAACCTCTAAATACATTTCTCAGTGTCTAGCCGCTTTTGCTCGGTAGCCTCACGTGGCTAGTGGCTGCCTTGTGGTCGAAAGCACAAGTAGAACGTTTGTGTCATCAAAGAACATTCTTTGGGCTTGGATGTTTGGAGTTGGGTTGTTTGGGTTCTGTTGGGGGGGGGGGGATTTGGTTGGTTTGTTTTGTTTTGAAATGGTCTCAAAAACCAGCCCAACTTTCATCCTGGGATCTTGCCGCTTCTACCTCCTAAATGCTGGAATTTCCAGGCATCTGCCACCACACCCTTCAAAGAATTTCTTTGGGATAGAGCTACCTGAAAAGATTACAATATAAGACAGAAAGTGCTGTTAAACCTGGTAAGGTGAAATGGGCCTTGCTAGACTTGCAGGATATTCAAGGCCAGCCTGAGGAGAAACAGTGAGACCTTGTTTTAAAAGGGGGAGGGGTGTGGAATAGAGTCCAGAAACAAATTCAAGAATAGTCCAGAAGAGATCTGAGAACTTCTCTCCTGGTGGCAAAATCTGTTAATACAGACTTTCTGGGTTGCTTTTATTTGTTGGCTTGTCTTTCCCAGTATTCCAGCGTGAACCTAGGCACTCGTCCTTGGTAGGCAAGCATTCAACCACTGGTCTGTATCCCCAGGATTGTCTATTACTTAACTATAGCCCCAGCTTTTAATTTTTTTTTTTTTTAAATTTAGGCTGGAGAGATGACTCATTGGCTCAAAACACTGACTACTCTTTCAGAAGACTGGTGCTCGATTTCCAGCACCCACGTGGCTGCTCACAGGCATCTGTAATTCCAGTCCCAGGAGATCTAATGCCTTCTTCTGGTCTCCACACGCACCAGGCACACACTTGGTGCATATACAACTAAAGGTTTTTATTTATTTTAGATTTTTTTAAAATATTTTTTAAGGTTTATTTATTATGCATACAGAAGAGGGTGCCAGATCTCATTACAGATGGTTATGAGCCACCATGTGGGTGCTGGGAATTGAACTCAGGACCTCTGGAAGAGCAGTCAGTGCTCTTAACCTCTGAGCCATTTCTCCAGCCCCTATTTATTTTAGATTTTGAGAAAGAATTTCACTGAGTTCAGCAAGCTAGACTTGAACTTGTTCTGAAACTGAAGCAAGTACTTTTTTCCTCCTTCAAGTCATTGGGATTACGGACCTGGCTTGTGTGGTTTGTGTTTTGTTTTGTTTTGTTTTGGTAGGGTCTTACATTGTAGTCCAGTATGGTTCTAAACGTGACATCCTCTTTCCTCTGCTTTCAAGTACTAGGATCATAGGCAGGTACAACATATTCATGACAACGGTATTATATTTATGGAATAATAAACAAGCTGATTAGTTAACTAAACCAAGCAACAGACTTATACATCCAGTATGTTCACATATTTCATAAAGGCTAATAGCTAGTAAAATGGGAAAATGATGGTGTCATCACAAATGGTGCTGGACTCACCAGTAAAATATACTGTATGTTTCCATTTTCATGAAGTTCGAGAACAGAATTAGTTGGAGCAGCAGGAATGGTGTTGAGGTACTGTCTGTTCTGGAATACTTGAGATCTTTAAATACAGTATTGTACATAATATACTTATATTTTGTGCATGTTTATATTAATGAGCTGCACATAAGATTTTTTAACTTGATGCTAACTTCAATAAAATTACAAAATTAAAATAGATATGGCTATTTTGCTTAGAAATAGTAGCCACACAGAGTATCTCACATTGTGTTTAATAGGTTAATGCCGCCTCGTGAATCTAACAAGATTGTATTATCTCCAAAGCCATATAATGCACTTTAATTCTCTAAAATTGCTAGCAGCTGCAGAATACAGCTATAAACCATGTGAATTAAGATAGGGACTCTACTCATGCTACATTTTGGACCCATAAAATATATTTGATACTTAGTCTTACAAATAGCCTTCCACACTTTGGCCAGGGCCCTTTGCCTGATGGCATGTGTTAGCCTGGTTATAGGTCTAACAAAAACTGACTCAAAAAAAAAAAAAAAAAAAAAAAAAAGACTTTACAAATACAAGGCCCGGGCGTTGGTGGCACATGCCTTTAATCCCAGCACTCTTCAGGCAGAGACAGACAGAGCTGTGTGAGTTCGCCTGGTCTACACAGCAAGTTCCAGGATAGGCTCCAAAGCTACAGAGAAACCCTGTCTCGAAGGAAAACAAACAAACAAAAAAACCCAACAACTACAAATACAAAGCCCTATGGTGATGATGCCCCACACCTTTTATCCTAGCACCAAGGAAGCAGAGGCAGATGAATCTCTGAGTTCAAGGCTACCCTGGGCTGCAGAGTGAGTTCCAGGACAGCCAGGGTTACACAGAGAACCCATGTCCTGAAATAAATAAAAAATAAAGACCAAATACATTATAGCTTTGAAAAAAAATTTTTTTTCAGGTTGTGGAGAGTTGGCTGAGCAGTTAAGACCCAAGTTGAGTTGCCAGCCCCCCCCCCCCCCCCCCCCCGTCCCGTGTGGTGGCTCAAAACCTCCTAAAGCTCCAGTTCTTGGGGACCTGACACTGTCTTCTGACCTCACGCATCAGCCATGCATCCATGGAGCAGAACATTCACACACATAATGAATCTTTAAAAAATTGTAACGAGACAGAAATCTTTCAGTCAGCTAGGTAAGAGGCCTGTGATTGTAATCCCAGCACCCAGGCATGAGGATTGGAAATTCAAGGCAAGCTTAAGCTATATGAAACCCTATCTTAAAATAGCATTGAAATACTCCCTAGCTCAACTATAGAGATATATAGTAGTCCCTCAAATGAATTATTATTCATCCATTTGTCATAATGTCTAAATGAGCTGCCTTTTTTTTTTTACATTGTTCCAAGGTTTTCCTTCCCCCCCCCCTCTCTCATTATGTATTTATTGACCCAAGCCTTACTATGTAGTGCTGGCTAGCCTGGAACTTACTGTGTAGACGAGGCTGGCCTCAACTCACAGAGACCCTCCTACCCCTGCATCCTGAGTGCTGGGTTTGAAGTCGTAGGCTGCCTTTGCCTGGCGCATACAGTTTCCTTTGGAAAAGCCCTCTCTGGGAGGATGTTGTGGACCCCTTGCCCACTGGTGCCTTTTAACCCTTGTCCAGACAGGGCAGTGCTGAAACTCTGCTGGACTAAAATCCGTTTGGGGGCTCTTTTGCTCAGCAGGCTCCTGTACCAGAAGGGTCTCTGCAGGAGCCAGCAGTTCCCACCTCCTAACCCCATCCCAGCACCCTGTTCCCTTGGGGGCTTTGCAGCAGGATATCTTCAGGGAGACATTTTTTCCCCTGAACAGTTTCCACCTTAGGAAGATGATTGGCAACGAACTCTAGAAGGTAGAATGGTGGCCTTTGCAAAGAGGCCTTCCTAGAATCTGTGAATGTGGCCTTCCATGGTGTGGGGGGAGTGGTTTTTCCACAGATGTAATTAAAGTAAGTGGTTTAAGATGAGATCATCTTGGATTATCAGAGGAGCATTAAATCCAAGGACAAGTGTCTTCCCAAGAGAATGGCAGAGAGAGAGGAGGGAGAAGGAAAGGAAAAAGGGGAGAGAGAAAGGGAGAGGGAGAGCGTTGTTGGAGGTTTTTACTCTTTTGGGGGGGACCCCACCACCCAGCTCCCAAATAAATCACACAGGGAGACGTATTCTTAACTGTGAATGCCTGGCCTTAGTTTGACTTGTTTCTAACCAGCTTTCCTTAACTTATCCCATCTACTGTTTGCCTCTTTACTCTTCCTTTTCTATTCCTAAATACCTTTCTTTGTTTCTTACTCCGTGGCTGGCTGTGTAGCTGGGTGGCTGGCCCCTGGAGTCCTCCTCTCTCATTCTTAGATCTTCCTCTCTTCTCCCAGCTTTCTCCCTCTATATATCCTCTCTGCCTGCCAGCCCTGCCTATCTCTCTCTCCTGTCTTGCTATTGGCCGTTCAGTTCTTTATTAGACCATCAGGTGTTTTAGACAGGCAAAGTAACACAGCTTCACAGAGTTAAACAAACGCAACACAAACAAAAGTAACACACCTTCAAATAATACTCTACTACAGGAGAGAGAGAATTAAGAGAAAAGGCTGTGTGAAGATGGAGGCAAATAAATAGGTTACTAGCCACAAGGACATCCGGAGCCCCAGCAGGTGGAGGGACCGAGAAAGGATTCCCTGTTAAATGCTCCGGAGGGAGCATGGCCTGTTGACCCCTGGTCATGGATTTCTGGTTTCTACATTGGTAAGAGAATAAACTGTTAAGAGGTTTTGCTTGGTTTTGTTTTGTTTTTGAAAAAAAGTTTCACATAGCCTAGGCTGGCTTTGGATACGAGAGCTACACATACGAGCCACCATAGTAGCTGAACTGCTGTTCCCTTGGACCACCAAGGTCTTGATTTGTTCTGACCGCAATCTGCACGGTTTTCAGCAAGGGCAGTACCACCAGGACTCAGTCTTCCTCTTAGTGAGCCAGAGGCAGTGTCTTCCCCAAAGAGGGCTGGGTCTCAGCCTTGCTAGGGCCAGAAGTGAGGGGGCAGAGGGGGCGTTCTTCCTAGAACTCTTGGGCCCCTCCTCCCTCTACGCATCCCACATCCTTTTGAGTTCTCCAAACAGTTTTTCAATAATTTATTTTCATTTTATGTGCATCGGTGTCTTTCTTGCATGTATGTCTGTGTGAGGGTATCAGATCCCCTGCAACTAGAGTCAGCTGCCATGTGGGTGTTGGGAATTGAACCCTGGTCCTCTGGAAGAGCAGCCGGTGCTCTTTAGCTGCTGAGCCATCTCTCCGGCCCCGAGTTCTCTAAACTTTTTACTAGTAAATCTGCACCATTCCAACTCACTGTACTTAATTATTCTTTACACTAGTTTTTTTTTTTTTCAGTTTATTATGTGGTTGGGACTGAGATTGTAGTTTAGTGGTAGATAATTTGCCTAGCATGTTCAGGATTCTATATTCCATCCCCAGCACCACAAACAAACCAAAATGACTGAGTAGTTGCTCTGTTCTAATTAGACACATACTGACATTCTGTGTCATCATCATAATCATAATAAAACAACTCATACAACTCTAAATTTAACAGCAAGGCAGGTGTGATGGCTTATGCCCATAAAGCTGGTACTCAGAAGTACTCAGAAGGCTGAGGTAGAAGGATTGCCATGCATCTGGGACCAGCCTGGGCTATATAGTAAGTTCTAGGTCATCCTAAGCTACAGAGTGAGACACTGTCCCAAAAATAAACAAACTGTAAAATAAGATATTTTATTTTTCTTCTTTTTTTTGAGCTGAGGATCGAACCCAGGGCCTTACGCTTGCTAGGCAAGCACTCTACCACTGAGCTAAATTCCCAACCTGAGATACTTTATTTTTATTTATTAGAGGTAGGGGCTCACGTAGCCCAGGTTGGGTCTAGAATTTGCCATATAGCCAAGAGTGGCCTTGAACTCCTAATCCTCTTGCTTCCAACTCCCCAGTCCTGTCATTATAGAGGTGCACCATCATTCTGGTAGATCCAGTGGAGGTAGGAAGATCAGGCATTTGAGGTCATCCTCTGCTTCACGGGGAGTTCAAAGCTACCCTGGGCCTCATGAGACCCTGTCTCACTCAAATAACTAAAAGAAAAAGTAAAGAAAACAAAATCAGCGATTGCTGAGCCAACATGGCATTGACAAAAACACATGGAGGCAGCACAGGCAGGGCGGTGGGTCGGAGCACGGGCAAGGCGGTGGGTTGGAGCACGGGCAGGGCGGCGGGTCGGAGCATGGGCAGGGGGAAGATCCCTTCGGCTCTGGAGAATCTGAAAACAGAAGAAGCCTGCCAGGCATCAGCTCGACATGCAAAGCAGACGGTTCCGGCAGACAGAATGGATGAGAGAGACGGGTCAGGTGTGAGCACCCGGAACCAGCTCTGAGAGTCGGTCTGATGTGCTGTAGACAAGTGGCAGTGCCCTCTCTGCTTTGGAAATGCCAGCTAAAAACCCTGTGGCCTGTGGGGTTGAACCCACAGGATCAGTGAGTACGTTGAATCTAGAGATTGCTGTGGAACTCTACCTGAAGAACCTGTCTGTGCCCAAGTCGCTCCTCTCCCAAAACCTAAAAATGTATTGTCGTGAAGCCTATGGGACCTGAGGCGTTCTGCATCTGGTCTGTTCAGGCACTGATAACATGATGAGGTCAAAAAGACCATCTGTTCAACACAGGACATAGTGACAGAGAAGCCAGGGAAATGTGGCAGCGTTTGCTCAGAAGACCTCATTCATGAGATTGCCTGCTGGTGCCGGATTTCCAGGAGATGCATGGTTCTTCTCTCCTCTGATGGTAGGCTATTGCTACCCGGAAAACATCGGATTTCCTCACAGAGGTGTGATCACCTGGCTGTGGAGGTGACTACACCAACCAGCTGGTCCAGATGTTGAACTAGACCCAGGAACCTGAAAGCACAATACATTGTAGTAGCATATGGTGTGTGGAGCTATTACTGAGTTCTTTTAGAGATTCCTTTCTGGCTTAGCAGCCGAAACTTGAAGGGAGGGGTCAATAGAAAGACAGTAGGTTCTGATCGTGACAGGCCACTCTTGTCACACTCTAGTTCCAGGGAAATATTCAATTGTTTTCCATGTTGACTTCCTCCTCTGAAATCAGAACATGCTCTAAAGGATGGAGTCCTGCTTTGTTAGATCTTCTCTCTCAGGGCTTAATGTTCACAAATAGATGACAAAACCATGTACATAAGGCTCCCCAGGGCTCATGCAGCTGTGGATCAAGCCAAGAGCCATACTGAACATCCCTGGAGCCTTGTTTTTACAAAGGCCTGAGATACAATTAGAAAGAAGAGCCCGGAAGCACGTTGTCTTCTGCTGTCAATCCATGTCTTAGCTTTTCGATGATGTCTCTGAGTGCTCGGACCTATCTGGTCCCAATTGTGTCGGGTTGCTTTTGTATCCTACCCTGCAACTGACTTAACGTTCTTTTCTATGGCTTAGGATTTGAGAAAGAAAAGACCTTTTCCTAGGAAGACATGCATATCCTCAAATTTTGCTTGTGCTTTTAGAGGGTCCAGAAGCCCTTCCCCTCAGAGACCTATAAGTCTTATGTAAGGCTATCAGATGCTCACTAGCCCTTGTCTCTGGTTCCATGTTCTTTGAAAGACCAAAGTTTACCAAAGTAGCTTCCCCCTTCAAGACAACTTAAGTGTTTCCTAGTAAAAAAAAAAAAAAAAAAAAAAAAAAAAAAAAAAAAAAAACACAGTGGGAGACTGTGTTGCTTCTTGTACGCTCTATTACTGCAGGAAATGCCCACAACCCTTTCTACCTCCAGGCTTCCCGATGGAACTTTCTGGTTTCTCTGATCATCAACCCTTTTCTAAAAACCTATATTAGGATAGGGTGGGCCATTTTGTTGGTTCAGCATGGGTGAAATTAGCACCCAAATAGGTCCCAGGCTATCTCAGCATTTGTGGGCCTCTTCTTGAATATCCTGGACTCCAGAAGTTTTTTCTCTGGCCTGCTGGCAATGATGTAGTCAGCCAGCAACAGGGCTCTGGGGGTGTTAATCTTGAAGGAAATGAGTTGATGCACTTGTATTTCCCCTCAGTGACTACCCCAAAATAAACCTTCCCTCGGCCCCCTTCACTTGGCTTCCCCATCCTGTCATGGAAACAATAGATGAGAATATGACAAGTTCAGTTATACTTTAAAATGTGTTTGCTTGGCACAGTGGCACACACATCATCCTAGCACTTAGGAGGCAGAGTTCAAGGTCATCCTTGACTATGTGGTAAGTTTAAGGCCAGCTTGGGCAGATCAGCCCTGCTGCAGGTTTGGCTCACAGGGCTCTCCAATATAGCTTCAAAATTAGAGTATGATAATGCTTTCTGGTTATATGACAGTTAATGAAGCTGGCTGGCTCTAGAGTTAACCTGCTGAGAATAGATGTAATACATGTTACTCTTACATTGTAAAGCATTGTAAAATTAGAGTCCTTCAAAATGCTGTATCGCAAAGGCACGGAAACACAGTTATGGATGTAGAAGCCTAGAGTTCATACCTCAGATCTGTCTTTAATATATTAAAGATGGAAGCAAAGTTTTCACATATGCTATAAAATGGAGCTAATATACTCTACCCTGTCTGCCTTTTAAAAGAAATGAGAAAAAAAGTAAGTTTTCAAATGTATAGTCCTATATAAATACAAGAGTTTATCACTTAAATTTTTGACATTTGTTTATTTGTATGTGTGGGGTTGTTTATGTGCAGTGAATGGCAAGCACAGCTTTTGTAAGGCAGTTCTTTCTGCCCACGATGTGGGTTCTGGGCATCAAACTCGGATCTCAAACACCCTTGCCTGCTGAGCCATCTCCCTGGCCTTAGTTTATCATTTTAAAAAAGGAAATGGCAAGCCATAGAGGATGAAGTTTTACAATAAACACACCTAAAACAGGAATCATGTCCAAAATGTAAAAAGAAATTCCTACGAGTAAATACAAAAAAGAAAACACAATGCAAAAATGGACAAGAGATTTGAGTGGGAATTTTGTGAGGAGGATATCCAATGGCCAGTATACAAATGACCCTCAGTGCTGTTAGTCAGCAGGGAATGCAAATTAAAACTGTACTGAGTTAATGTCTAACCCTAGCGTAAGGGCAGGAACACGGAACAACCACAATTGCTATTGTGTATACACATCTGAGACAATTTTATTATTGCTTTCTTTTGTTGTTGCTTTGTTTTGTTTTTGAGACAGAGTCTCCATATGTAGCCCTGGCTATCTTGGAACTTGCTATGTAGGCCAGACTCACCTCAAACTCATGAAGATCCACCTGCCTCTGCCTCCTGAGTGCTGGGACTAAAGGTGTGTACCACCGTGCCAAGGTGGTTTTTAATGTTTGAAAGACCATGAACTCAGAAAGGTATCCTTGGAGGGGACACCGGGGCCCTGGTCCCTTCCTCTTTCTTTGTGCGTTCCTTCCTAGCTACCATGAAGGAAACAGATCTTCTCTATATGTGTTCCCATGGCACAGCTCCAAAGTAGCCAAACCAGGTGACCTGGACCAAAGTCTCTGAAATCATGAACCAAAACAGTCCTTTGCCCCTTAGGTTGATGGTCTCCGGCCTTTTGCCACAATGGGAGAAAGCTCCAGTAACCGCATCACTCAGATCTCTGTACCTGCCTTTTTGAGTTGGACCTTTAACCTCTCTCTTCAGTTTTTGGAGGACCCTTGTCGACTCAACAGGCTTATCACCCCATCTCAAAGCCTGGAATTTAACCACATCTATAAAATCTCATGTGATGTGGCAGATACACTCACTGGTGTCTTCCTTCTTCCTCTAAAGTTTAGAGGAAGTTAGTTTAAAGTTTTAGAGTCTAAACTCTCCTAGAGTAGGAAACTATGATCCACTTGAGAAAATAAAGGAAGCCATTGGAGAAGGCCACGGCCGAGGGGTTTCCAGAGAACCAGCACCAGAAGAACCACTAGGTTAGTTAGAACAGCGTCTACCCCGGTGTGCTCTGTAATGTGACCTGATACATTTCCATCTCATTGGAGCCAGTTTTCATTCAGGTTTCATGTTATGTGAAGCACAAAGCATACTGAATGACGTACTAGCCACCAGTTCGTTAAAATTGAAGACTTTCTTATTGATGGAGACAATCTTGTGAATGTAACCTAGGCTGGGCTTCCACTCACCCCTCACGCCCCTGCCTCCCAGTGCTTGCACTGCAGGAGTGCACTGCCATGCCTGGCCAGATGAACACTGCTGTGATGGTTGATGGTCACCTTGACAGGACCTAGAAGCACTTACTGAGACCCTGGTCGTACCTGGGAGGGATTATCTGACTAGGATGGTAGAGAATGGAAGACTCACACTAAAAGTGGTAGCACCCACCCCTGGATTGTGTCCTGGACTGCATAAAAAGGAGGAAGCTAGCTCTGAGCGCAAGCTTTTGTCACTCTGCGTCCTGACTGCAAATGCGATGTGACTAGCTGTCTCAAAATCCTGCCACGTGACCTCTCCATGGTGGTCTGGGCCCTCAAACTGCGAGCCAAGACAAACCTTTTCTCCCTGAAGTTTGCTGCTTGTTGGGTGTTTTGTAAAATAGCAGGGAAACAAGTGACGAGTCCTACAAAGAGGAAACCGACTATGGGTCGTGGGCAAAATGGGGCTCAAGCGCCTCAGAACCTTAAAAGGATTCTCGATGGGGCCACCATGAGGCAGACAACACACTGTGCCTTTGGGGCTGTCCTGTGCTGTGCTCTTCTGCCCTTTCCCCCACTGTTCCACATTTTCACAGAATTTCAAGCGGGTGGACCAGTCCAGACATCAATAAGTTACACCCATTCCCATGATTACACCAACACCCTGTCTTCAGAGAGGTCAGGTGTAGCGGGCGTGCCATCGAGATGGCAGAGTCTGAAGGGGACTTTACCAGTCAAAAGGAACATAGGGAGAAGGCAGAGGAAGATGAACAGAGGTCATGGTAAGATATGAGCAATGCAGCCGGGTGGTGGTGGCGCATGCCTTTAATCCCAGCCCTCGGGAGGCAGAGCCAGGCTGATCTCTGTGAGTTCGAGGCCAGCCTGGGCTACCAAGTGAGTTCCAGTAAAGGCGCAAAGCTACACAGAGAAACCCTGTCTCGAAAAACAAACAAACAAACAAACAAACAAAAAAAGATATGAGCAATGCAAGCAGAGTGTACTGTCCCTTCTACCAAAGGGTTAAATAACACAACATTCCATACAGAAATTAAATTGTAAAGAAGCCACTTGGCAGAAATTAAAATTCCTCTAAGGTCAGCACTTCTTGAAATCAAAATATGTGCTTGTTTCATTTCTCCACGCACTGCTCAGTAAAAGCCAATCACATAAGACCTGAAGGCTGAGCTCTGACCAGTGAGACACAGGACCCTTCTGCATTAGGCATAAAAATGCAGTGGGCCCCTGGGTGTGCTTGCTTGATTCAGTAAGGCAACACACACACCCTTCTGCAAAAGTCCGCCTTTTTAACCTGGCAGAAATACTTTGAATGGTGTGGTCCTTTTTTTGAGACCCCAGATCCATTTCTTACAGAGACAAGTATGGTGCCAGGAGGATATTTATGAGTTGGAGGCCAGCCTGGGCTACAGAGTGAGTTCCAGGATAGGCTCCAAAACTACACAGAGAAACCCTGTTTCGAAAAACCAAAAAGAAAATGCAGACACACACACACACACACACACACACACACACACACACACGTATGGGACGAGGGAGAATGAGACAGGAATTTATGATGACAGCAACTTAAGAGGAAAGAGCAATGTCCACATAAGACTTCTGGCAGGATTCCTGGATGTGTGACTCCTAGAATGAAGCTTGAAGAAATCCTATGGGCTAGGAGATACAGTGTACACAGCACATAGATGGCCTGGGTTCAATCCCCAGCACCTCAGAAGGGGGACTTAGGGGTATTGTTTCGTGTAGGTTTGCCCAGCATGCACACCCAGGCCCTGAACCCAGAAAACACACACACACACACACACACACACACACACACACACACACACACACACACACCAAAAAAGAGAAATCCTGTCAGGTAATAGACAAAGAATTCTTTATGTTCTGCATAGTTAGCCTTTTGCCTCTTTTTGAATGAGGAAATCTTCAGTCCTAGGGGCCCTGGCTTATTCTCAAGTAGTGTGAGAACCAATGGAAGCCACGTAATATTAAAACAGTCCATTGAATCTTCTTAAACTCAGTTCATCCAAATCTGAATTAAAGACCTCTCTTTAAAACCTGCTTCTTCTGAATTGTGTTCCAGTTAATGACATCACTCATTCACACACACCCAAACCAGGAAATTCTTGTCAACACATCTCTGCCCTCTATCTCCTGAAGCTAGTGGGTCACTTGTTTCTGTTGACTCTTGCCTTCCGAGAAATCTCCCTTCTGTGCTCTGCACTGTCTTCCTCTGCTGCTGCTTTGGTTTAGGGCTTGCTCTCTTCCTGTCTGTCCTTCTCTAGTCCACTGTACAGTATTCCAGTTAGTACATGGAGTAACAAGAGTTCTCAGAAGGCAGCAGATACAGAAATCAATGAGGCTGAAGGAGTGACTGAGGGAATCTTTTTTGAGCATTTCAAGTGTTTCTTCCCTTTTTTTTTTTTTAAGGGTTTATTTATTTATTTATATTTTTTGTTTTTCGAGACAGGGTTTCTCTGCGTAGCTTTGTGCCTGTCCTGGATCTCGCTCTGTAGACCAGGCTGGCCTCGAACTCACAGAGATCCTCCTGGCTCTGCCTCCCGAGTGCTGGGATTAAAGGCATGCACCACCACCGTCTGGCCCCTGGAACTCACTTTGTGGACCAGGCTGGCCTCGAACTCACAGAGATCTGCCTGCTTCTGCCTCTCGAGTGCCGGGATTAAAGGCATGTGCCACCACCGCCTGTCAAGTGTTTCTTATTTATTTGTTTATGGGATAAGGGTCTCTTTATGTAGTCCTGGCTGTCCTGGAACTCATCACGTAGACCTCTGGCCTCAAACTCAACAGAGATCTGCCTGCCTCTGTCTCTGCCTCCTGAGTACTGGCATTAAAGACATGCACCACTACCCCTGGTTTCAATTATTTCAAATTCCCTCTTATAGGAAAACGTTGTAATATCTTTTTTGAACATATCTCTCCTCCCTCTTTTTTGCCCCAGTATTGGAACTGAACCCAAGGGCTTGTTCTCTATTGATGAGCTACAGACCCCTTTAGTTTTTACTTTGAAATAGGGGCTTGCAGCCAGGCAGTGGTGGTGCACACCTTTAATCCCAGCACTCAGGAGGCAGAGGCAGGAAGATCTCTGTGAGTTCAAGGCCTGCCTGGTCTACAGAGGGAGTTCCAGGACAGCCAGGGCTCACAGAGAAACCCTGTCTGGAAAAAAGAAAGAAAGGAAGGAAGAAGAAAGGAAGGAAGAAGAAAGGAAGGAAAGAAGGAAGGAAGGAAGGAAGGAAGGAAGGAGGGAGGGAGGGAGGGAGGGAGGGAGGGAGGGAGGGAGGGAGGGAGGGAGGGAGGGAGGGAAGGAAGGAAGGAAGGAAGGAAGGAAGGAAGGAAGGAAGGAAGGAAGGAAGGAAGGAAAGAAGGAAGGAAGGAAAGAAGAAATCTCGCCCTTAGCTCTCAAAGTAGCTGGAATTACAGGCCCATACCACCACACTGGCTTTTTTCCTTTCAAAGAATTGTATAAACAAATAGCTAAAGATAGAATTGTTTGAGGAAAGATAACACTCCTCTCTCCCTGCAGTTTTCTAAGCAGGAAATCCTGAGATGGCGATCTGAGTCGAGCCCAAGTATTTGATAGGGAGGTGATTCCAGGAAACACTAGAGAGTGGGGAAGGGAGAGAAGGAAAGAAAGGAAACCAACAGAGGGTTTATCGGCAACCGGGTACCACGTGGGCAATTAAACCTTCCTCCCACTGACGAGCCTGGGGAGACAGTCAGTACAGAGCACACCATCAACCGCTCCAAACCATAAGTCAAAGAACTTGAGGTGTTATCTGTCAACTGCCCAGTTGTCACAGTTTGAAAAAAGCTTCTAGAACATATTAGCTCCCTGGCACTCTGAGCATGCCCAGTATCTGTAACCTGAGCTTGTTCTATGGAACAAAAATGTTCAAAAGGAAAATAACCTTTGAATTTAGAAGTGAAAGCAGAGGGTAAATGGGAAAGGCACTTAGAGCGTCTGCTATGGATATTTTTATAGCTTTTATATTCACCATTAAATTGCTCTATAAAAGAACAGAACCAATGTATACTATACTTAGCAATTTGAAATTGTGACTTTGCTCACACCCCCATGACCTTGATAGTTCCTGCTTGCTTGCTTTCTATTTTTTTTTTTTTCCAACATGATTTCACATAGCCCAGGTTGTCTTGGAACTCATTAAGGATAACCTTAACCATGTGACCCTCCTGCCTCCATGCTGTATTCTGGCTTGTCCTGGTCATGTTCTTGTTGGTGGAAGTTTTCCTGTGTCCCGCCGGGTCCAAGTAAACACACAGAGGCTTATATTAATTACAAACTGTATGGCCCAGGGCTCAGGCTTCTTGCTAGCTAGCTCTTCCATCTTAACTCAACCCATTTCTATTAATCTATGTTTTGCCACGGCATTACCTGTTCTCTCACATCTTGCTTCTCCTGGCGGCAGCTCGCAGCATCTCCCTGACTCCACCTTTTTTTCTCTCTCTCTCTTGGATCTTCCACCTGGCTCCATCCTGCCCTGCCATAGGCCAATGCAGCTTTATTCATTGACCAACGGGAGCAACACATATTCACAGGATACAGAAAGACATCCCATAGCATGTTCTGTTTTACATAATGCTAGAGATGGCAGTGTAATCATTCTCGACAAAGAATAGCCCAGTGCACATCACTGCTTTATTTTGTTTTCAATTCTTTTCAACTATAACTATTCCTTAATTTTTTTCCTGTTTGTTCTTTATGTGAAATTCTTTGTATTTGGTATTTGCTGCCCTTGCCACCACCCTCACATCTTCAATGTTCTATTTGAGATTTATTTATTTATTTTTCTGTGTATGAGTTTTTTATGTAAGAGCACCACATGCATATAGTTTGTTCCTTCAGAGGTCAAAAGAGAGCATCTGAGCTGGGCGGTGGTGGCGCACACCTTTAATCCCAGCACTCGGGAGGCAGAGCCAGGCGGATCTCTGTGAGTTCGAGGCCAGCCTGGTCTACCAAGTGAGTTCAGGAAAGGCGCAAAGCTACACAGAGAAACCCTGTCTCAAAAAAAAAAAAAAAAAAAAAAGAAGGCATCCGATTCTCTGGAACTGAAGTTATAGATGATTGTGAGCCACTGCGTAGGTGCTGGGAACCAAATACAGGTCCAACTAAATCCAGGTCCTCTGGAAAAGCAGCAAGTGTTCTTAACTGCTGAACCATCTTTCCAACCCCTTTCTTTCAATTTTTTTTTTTTTTTTTTTTTTTAGACAGGGTTTCTCTATGTAGCTTTGGAGCCTGTCTTGGAACTTACTTTGTAGACCAGACTGGCCTCGAACTCACAGAGATCCAATGGCTCTGCCTCCCGAGTGCTGGGATTAAAGATATGTGCTACCACCTCCCGACCCTTTCAACTTTTGAAGGCAATTTTATATTGTGAATTCAAGGCTTCAGTATGTAGTTGGGGATGACCTTGAACTCCTGATACTGCCCCATCCATTTTCCATGTTCTGGGATTACAGGCATGTGCCACCATACCCAAGTGCTTCTCATTCTTAAAATTTTTATTTATTAGCCAGGCATGGTGGTACACATTTTTAATCTCAGCACTCGGGAGGCAGAGGCAGGTGGATCTCTGTGAGTTCGAGGCCAGCCTGGTCTACAGAATGAGTTCCAGGACAGTTGGGGTAGTTATGCAGAGAAACCCTGTCTCAAAAAAAGCAAAAACAAAAATTAATTTATTGCCACATGTGGTGGAGAGTGATAGAACTCCACCACCACACCCTCCTCTGGCTTTCCTATGAATATCCACAAGCATGTGCACCCACACACACACAAATTAAACAAATGTAAAAAAGAAAATTAAAGTAAGAGGAAAGCACATCCAAGGTTGGGGATTGGGAGTTGGCTGCTGAGATGAGGTTAAGCCACAGAATCCCAACTATGAAGCACACAATTTTATAGGCCATTTATACTACACCCACTTGTCCTATGTTTATATATCACGGGCTTTCCTTATGCAAGCTCTGTTCTTGCATGAATCCCTAGGAACACGGGCTTCCAGTATTTACCAACTGCCTTGATCATGCTCCATTTGCAGTCTGAAACCCAGACTGGAAAGGGCTTTCTGTCTTCCTCTGCCAACTGGCTTCTTTCATACATTAATTCTGATCTATTTTTCAGTCTCTGTTCTCCTATCACAGCCCCCCACACAGAGCTCTGGTCTCAGAAATCATTCTCTTGGGGGTAAGAGCAGAAGTATAATAATCAATATTCTATTGATTATTATTACTTCCATGCTGAGAACGGTCATAGTTCCTGCCTGAGAGGGATCCCAAGGCTCTCTCCCTACTTTATTGGTTAGAAAAGACACTTTGGATTCCCTGTAGTGGGAGTTTAGTTTGAAAGTGTTAAAATATCCTAGAATCCACAGATTTTACAAGATTAAAAATACAAGTTTTAGATTAAGACTGAGACAGAGAAGGAGACCCACACGCCTGCCTGAGGTGGACCGCCTGGGTGGTGAGGAGAAAACATGGGGTGCCAGGCAGTCGGGCGCTATTGTGGTGAGCAAATACATGGTGGGTATGGGAGAGAAAGAGAGACAGAATGGTCCATGTCACGTGGAAAGAGACAGGTCTGAAGAGGTGAAGCCTATGAGGAGCCAGCTGAGGAGGGTGGCCTGCTTGCCATCTGAGGTGATGTCTGGGTCCCTGCCTAGGTCCACGTCGGGGTCCGTGGCCCTGAGGCAGCCTCGGTTTGTGCTGATGTCTGTGGCTTCTGCTACCACTAAAGGCTGAGAGGATAGGGTTGCACAGAGTTGGCCCTGCCCTCACTGGCTGCAACACTGGGGAGAACCGGTCCTGCCCCTCACCAGCTGCAGCACTTGGGAAAGCAGGCCCTGCACCTCACCTGGGCAATACAGTAGAGCTGACCCTGTTGTTGTTGTTGTTGTTGTTGGTGGTGGTGGTGGTGGTGGTGTGTGTGTGTATACATGGGTGAGCTGGCCATGAGGGTGCAATAATGGGAGAGCTGGCCCCACCCCCCTCATCTGCCCTGTGGTGGTGAGGGTGAAGGACAGATGTCTTCCCCTCCCCACCCCTCCACACCCTTGGCAGGCAAGAGAGCTGACCCCCCCCCCCAAACACACACACCAGCTATAGCACTCAGGAGAAAAGAAAGGCTCTGTACCTCACCTGGGCACCACAGTAGAGCTGACTGTTGATGGAGCACAGGGGAACTGGCCCAAGAACAGGAGTGTGGGAGATCTTGCCCTACCCCACATCTGCCATATGGTGGCATGGGCAAGGGAGAGATGCCCCTTCCCCTCTCTGCCTGTGGCAGGTGGAGGACCTGGCCCTGAGGTCATGAGAAAGGGAGAGCTGTCCCTGCCCCTCACCAGCTGCAGCACTAGGGAAAGTGGTCCCTTCCCCTTGCCTGGGAAACACAGAAGAGCTGGCCCTGACGGGGCAGGTGTGGGTGAGCAGGCCCTGAGAGCATGAAAGTCCTGCTCTTTGCTGCTACTGCATAGGGGGAGCTAGCCTGGGTGGTGCTAGAGAGCTCACCCTGGTGTTGAGGACGAGGGAGAGCTAATGGATTGACCAACCCAGCAACCAACCCAGCAACCACCCAGGCTTGGGACCAGGGTTACCAACATCCACTTCATCTGTGATCTGATGGAGCATATGAAGGGGCCTGTCCTTCAGATCTAAAGCTTCTGGATCTCCATGACACATCCAAGAGGAGCACCAGTGAGGGCCCAATGTGGCAGAAACCAGAGGCCTTGAACCAGACCAAGGACTCTTTGCAATGAACATTTGCAAATAAAGATACAGGGACTGAAGGGTATACTGTGTGACTCACAGTGTTACACCACAGCATCCATGATGAGATATTTCTTTTAATTTTTTTCTTTTCTCTTGAATTTTATTTTTTTTGTGTGTGTGGGGGGCTTCCAAGGGTAGAGGGCAGATATGAAGGGATGGGGAGATAAATAGGATTAAGATCCATGATGTGAAAACCACAGAAAATAAACAAAAACTAACAAAACAAAACACACAAGTTTTAAGCAAAGGGGTAGTGGTGCATGCCTTTAATTTCAGCACTTGGGAGGTAGAGTCAGGAGAATCTTTGTGAGTTCCAGACCAGCTTGGTCTACAGAGCTAGTTCTAGGACAGCCAAAGCTGTTGAAACCCTGTCTCAACAACAACAACAACAACAAAAACCAGAAAACCAAAACAAACAAACAAAAAAACAAGTTTTAAGCAAGAATAGCCAATGGCTCCAGAAAAGATAAGAACCAGGAAAGCCATGGTCATGTTTGTTTCAGAAGGGCCATCCTTTATCACTTGTTCTTGGTGTGGTTGGAGTATGTATACACACATAAGTGCACAGGTGTAATTGAGTTCAGGTATGAGTGAGAGCCCATGGATTGTCAAAAATCAAACAAAACACCCTGATGATTCCATATTAAGAACATGTGGGGGTAGGGAGTGGTGGCACATGCCTTTGATCCCAGCACTCAGGAGGCAGAGCCAGGTGGATCTCTGTGAGTTTGAGGCCAGCCTGGTCTACAGAGCAAGTTCCAGGACAGCCAGAGCTACACAGGGAGACTATGTTTCAAAACAATAAAATCGGTCAGTCAATCAATCAGTCAGAAGTTGGGACTGAAGAACTGTGAAGAAATGGCTCACAGGTCATGAGAAAATACTGCTCCTACAGATGACCCAATGTTCAGTTCCCAACACCCATGTCCGGCACCTTGCAACTGCCTTTAACTCTAGCTCCAGGAGGTCCCTTTTCTGGCCTTCATAGGCACTGCACTTATGTGTACACTCACCTGCTACACACACACACATAGAAATAAACAAGATATTTATTTTTTTTAAATGTGGCAAGAAACCAGTCGGGCGGTGGTGGCACACGCCTTTAATCCCAGCGCTCGGGAGGCAGAGCCAGGTGGATCTCTGTGAGTTTGAGGCCAGCCTGGGCTACAGAGCGAGATCCAGGACAGGCACCAGAACTACACAGAGAAACCCTGTCTCGAAAAACAAAAAATAAAACAAAACAAAACCAAAATGCGGCAAGATACAAAAGATCACTTGTAAGAAGAATCTAATGGTGGGGTGAATTAAAAGGAAGATAGTATAAGGTTGTAACCAAAGAGTACCAAAAATGTCAAAAGAAAAATAATGAAGAAAAACAAAGCATAAAGTAGATAAATAGATGTTGTTCAAATTTTAAATGGTCTTATAATAATAATAAAAAAATCAGGTACCAGATATTGGGGTGAAAGCTGAAAGACCAGAGAAGCAGAGCAAGCCACAACCAACCTCACCTTGCCAACTCCTCAGCCGATCCTGTTTCCAGGAATCCTCAGACTGAAAACCTCTGAGTCCTCACCCAAAAGGCCTCAGCCAAAAAGAGCCTTTAGTTCCTGTCTCCTCATGCCTTATATGTCTATCTTCACCCTGCCATATTACTTCCTAGGATTAAAGGTATGTGCCACCACTGCCTGGCTCTGTTTCCTTTAGACTGGATTAATCTCATGTAGTCTAGGGTGGCCTTGAACCCACAGAGATTCAGGCAGATCTCTGCCTCTGCCTCCCAAGTGCTAGGATTTAAGGTGTGTGCCACCACTGTCTGGCCTCTATGTTTAATCTAGTGGCTTGTTCTGTCCTCTGGTGTCAGACAAAGTTTATTAGGGTAGACAATATATCACCACATTTCACCTTTTTTGTCTAAAATAATAAAAGAAGATTATAACTAATATAAGAAAAACTATATACAATAAGTATATAAATGTATACAATCGGGCTGGGGAGATGGCTCAGAGGTTTAGAGCACTGGCTGCTCTTCCAGAGGTCCTGAGTTCAATTCCCAGCAACCACATGGTGGCTCACAACCATCTATAATGAGATCTGGCACCCTCCTCTGTATACATAATAAATAAATCTTTTAAAAAATATATATATATACATATATACAAACAAGAATTACATTAACAATGTCCAGTCCATTAACAGATAGATTTAGACAAAGCTATCTAAATGGGTTTGCATAAACTCAATGTATGTATATGTAATAGGTGAGGTGGCTGTGATTACTTACATGGCTCAGTAGACCACATGCAGGATTTAATGAGGCCTGAATGGTTACTTGTCACTTTACTTTTGTTTGTTTTGAGACAGAGTTTCTCTGTGTAGCCCTGGCTATCCTGGAATTTACTCGGTAGATCAGGATTGCTTCAACTCATAGATCTGCCTGCCTTCACCACCCAAGCGCTGGAATTAAAGGTGTGCACCACCACCAGACTGTCTGTCTCTTTGTTTACTTTGCCTTTTTGTTTGAATTATTATTACTATTACCAATTGTTTTACTTTCTAGCTATATTTTACCACTGGGCATTTAAAACCAGCTAGGTAGCCTGTTTTTTTTTTTTTTTTTTTTTGGTTTTTTGAGACAGGGTTTCTCTGTGTAGCTTTGCGCCTTTCCTGGATCTTGCTCTGTAGACCAGGCTGGCCTCGAACTCACAGAGATCCACCTGGCTCTGCCTCCCGAGTGCTGGGATTAAAGGCATGCACCACCACCGCCCGACTTGGTAGCCTGTTTTAACCATTTTCCTTTTCACTGTTAAGGTCAGTTAATGGTCTGGTCCTTGCGGGTTATGTCTAAGGACTTGGAAAGAGAAGCAGTTGCGCTATCCGCTGGCATTGGTCAGGGTCTTGCTGGCCACGTCGCTTCTCTTAGAACTGTTGAGAGATTTCCCTCTGTGCTGATCCTCCTCTTTGAGAACAAGGAGGGCTTTCTTCAAGGCAGTGAATTATGATAAGATGCAAAACACTCAAAGGGCTGAAGAAAACCCAGCAGCCTTTGCAGCGGCACTCAAAAACATCTTTTATTTTTGTGTGTGAGAGTGTGACCTTGCCCTACATGCATGCAGGACCTTGAGGCGCAGAAGAGGGATCCCCTGGAACTGGAGTTAGACAGTTGTGATCTGCTATATAGGTGCTGAGAACTGAAACCAGGTTAGCCGCCTACCAGGCCCCCTTCCCTCTCCCAGTTCACATCAGACATTAAGGTTCTGGAGAGATGGCTCAGTGGTTAAAAGCACTGGCTGCTCTTCCAGAGGACCTGGGTTTAGTTCCCAGCATCCACATGGCAGTTCACAACTGTCTGTAACTCCAATTCCAGGGGATCTGACACTCTCTCTGGCCTCTGTAGGCACCAGACATTCACATGGTATACAGATATACATGTAGGCAAAACATGCATACACATCAAATAAAATATTAAAATCTATAAAAGAAAAAAAACTTTGAAAATTGGAGGATGAGCCTCACCGCCCCCCCCAAAAAAATTCCTCACTAAAGAACGTTGAAGATCTTGAAACAGTAAAACTCAGTAAAAACGGAAAACAGATCAGGCTAATAATACAAATTAATTGCCATCCACCCTTACCACCTTTTGGGCAGGAGAGGAAACTGGAGATGGTCAAGAGAAAAGCTCATGGCAAAGACCTTGAGATTGACCAGGTAAGCAAATATGGTCACAGTAATTAGAGTCAGAAGAGGACACCTAGAATCCTGCGATCATTGGGTAGCTGAGGCCATCCAAGCCCTACAGGGCGATAGCATGTGATATACCAAGGGGTAAGGTCACTACTTTGTGTGACAGAGGGGGAGGAATAAGGTAAAGCATGGTGACTCCTCGCTGCCCTCAGATGCTGCCAATCACAGATGGCTAGGCTCTGTCGGGCCACTCACTATGACAACTGGGAGAACCCCCCAACCAGAAGGTTAGCTCCACTCAGGTCATCCAATCTTCAAGGTTCTGTGAAATAAACCTTACAGCAGGGAAGGTTTTCAATGGATTCATTGCCATCCCAGAACCACAGTGGCCATGAAGCCCTAGAACTTATCTCATGGATGGAGAGTGTTCTGGACATTGTCCTCACCCAAAAGGCCTCAGCCAAAAAGAGCCTTTAGTTCCTGTCTCCTCATGCCTTATATATCTTTCTTCACCCTGCCATATTACTTCCTAGGATTAAAGGTGTGTGCCACCACTGCCTGGCTCTGTTTCCTTTAGACTAGATTAATCTCATGTAGTCTAGGGTGGCCTAGAACTTATCTCATGGATGGAGAGTGTTCTGGACATTGTCCTCACCCTTCACCACTGGCTGGCTCTTTGTCCATGAGTAGCTGTACTCAAAGGCAGAAGCGGAGGGGCTGAGTGTGTTCTGGAGGAGAAAATGGATATTAAGACACCTGAGGAACCCAGCTGGAGCTTTGACCACGCCCACTCAGAGTCTTAGTGCTTGGAGGAACCACAAAGTGGGCTTCTGAGACATGACACCTGGACCTTAGGACAGACTCGGGACCACTGCCCATAGCAATCACTAAATGATGGTGTTTGCAGTATATTCGTCAAGAGTGGAGAGTTATTCTCATTGTCCATATTGGCGGTGGGTCAGATATGAGGAGGGAGTAGATGTGAAAAGCCTTCTGACCAGGGTTACCTCAGCCCTCTTGTCAGCCTGATGGTTGGAAATGGTACAATGGTGTAGAATGAAGCCGGAGAAAATCGGGAACATACAGTTCTCTTCAACTGAAAATAACTTCTAGTGGTTTGTTTTGTTTTACTTTTTAAACGCTATTTCAGCCATGCTTTACTGCAGACCATTGGATCCTTTTTTCCCTAGCCAAGCTCTGGAACTAACTTCTACTAAATGTAACCAAGAGGACCGATGTCTTCATACAACTTGCCAAAATATATAAGATGAGCTCTTTTCTATAACAGGTCCAAGAAATGGATGGTGACATTTTTTTTTAAACAAAGAATATAGAATCTGGAAAATGTACAGATGCTGATTATAAAATTTTGGGGAAATGTTTAAAGCAGAAGTAATGGTTTAAGTATTTAAAGAATTATTTGAGGGTGTGTCAGATATATTTTCAAACTAGTTTTTGATCTTTTGTAGGGGTGATAAGAAAGTTTCCTTATATTATGGAAGTGAAGGCTGGTTGCCTTTTTATTATGCAGAGTTTTTTTTTATTTGTTTGTTTTTGTTTTTGTTTTTTTTTGTGACAGGGTTTCTCTGTGTAGCCCTGGCTGTCCTGGAACTCACTCTGTAGACCAGGCTGGTCTCAAACTTGAACTCAGAGATCGCCTGCCTCTGCTTCCCAAGGGCTGGGATTAAAGGCATGCACTGCCAGTGCCCGGTTTTATTAATGCAGTTCAAGCTTGGTAAAATTTTGACTTTATCCTGTGTTTTTGGGTGCTAACCTCATCTTTTTTTAAGACACATCTGTTTTTTTGTTTTTTTGTTTTTTTGTTTGCGTGTGTGTGTGTGTGTGTGTGTGTGTGTGTGTGTGAGAGAGAGAGAGAGAGAGAGAGAGAGAGAGAGAGAGATTTGGTGAGGCAGAGTCTCCCAGACTCCAGGCTGGACTTGAATTTTTTAATCCTCTTGCCTCTACCTCCCAAGTGCTGGGATTACAGGAGTGTATACCACGCCAGCCTTCAAACAAAAACTTTATGGAAGTTGTTCTAGCATTGGATTTTCTTCCAAAGGAAAAGGAAGACAGGAGAGGAGGAGTGGGGGAGGGCAGGGAGAAGAGGGAAAAAAAGAGGGAGGAGAGAGGAATAAGGGGGAGGGGAAGGGGAAGCAGGAGGAAAGGGGGAAGGAGAGGGAGAAGAAGGGGAGAACGCTCAGGTGTAGTCTAGTGAGAGGTCCTTGGGTCATTGGCAGGGGCTTAGCTTCACATTGACTAGGGCTTCTTCCTTGTGCTTCCTACCTATGTCCTCCCCACTACTGCCATTCGGTACCCTCCCCACCCCCCACCCCCCACCTTCCCACCCCCCATCCCCCACCCTCCCCCCATCCCCGCAAAGGCTTCAATGGACTGGAACCTCTAAAATTCTGAGTCAAAATAAATAAATATTTTCTCCTTAGATGTTTGTCATCTCAGGTATTTTATTATAATAAATGGGAAGGGGAGTCATGCACAAAGCCTTTTGGTCTCAATTCTCAGGAAATGCCTCCTTGCAGAGATGGCCATTCATGGCTCTGGTTTTTTTCATGGCTCACTTGTTTGGAGGCAGGGGGTGGTGAGAATTATTTTGGCAGACTGACTGTTCTCATTGAGACATAGCTTTTCCAGAACAGAGTATTTTCAGAACATTTACTGGCAGCAGGACATAGATGATATCACAGAAGTGATTCCGGCACTGCTGAGCTGTTTAATTCCCCAGTTAAATACCGTTCCTATGTCAACAGCTCTGAGTCAGGAGGCCAGAGCCACATCACAGCCACAGAGACTGCTGGCCACCCAGGTTGCTACATCTTACTAATATTAACTTCAAATAACTTATTCTTTTACTTAATTCATATGATTTATTTGAGATTAGACATTTTAATCACAACTTAATATTTTCAGTACATTTGAAATGATTTTCTTACTCCAGCACCACATAAAGTCAAAGATGGAAAAACACATGAGGTCATGTTCGTGTATTTTGCTATACTGTTACTTTAAAAGGAATATGGGGGCTAGAGAGATGGTTCAGCAGTTTAGGGCACTTCAGGAGGACCCAGATTCAATTCCCAGCACTCACATTGAGTGGCTCACAACAGCCTATAACTCCCAACTCCAGGAGATCTGACACCCTCTTCTCATTTCTGTGGGCTCTTGCACTAACATGCATATACCCTCACATAGACACAGACACCCCACACACACACACACACACTTTAAAAAACAATACCCACAGTATTACCTGCATATCAATCTGATGGGCATTTTCCCAAAAACAATTAGAGCATGTATATTGCTCTTATTTCCACCCTAAAACACACTCTATACCAGGAATACAAGTCATGGGAAGATGCTTCCTCTGAATTCCATCTGGTTTTAATCCCAAGATTTATTTTAACCTACCAATATATTTGTGTGTGTGTGTGTGTGTGTGTGTGTGTGTGTGTGTGTGTGTGTGAAATCCCTTTACAGTGTATGAATATATGTCATTGTGATTGGTTTAATAAAGAGACTGACTGGCCTACAGCTAGGCAGGATAAGGTTAGATGGGAGGACCAGATTAAAGATGCTGGGAAGAAAAAGGGCAGAGTCAAAGGGCAGCCATTGGATTCAGAGGAAGCAGGACATGCAGGAGAGGTAACAAGCAATAAGCCACATGGCAATGTGTAGATTAATAGAAATGGGTTAATTTAAATTAGAAGAGCTAGTTAGTAACAAGCTTAAGCTAGAGGCCGAGCCTTTATAATGAATAATAAGTCTCTGTGTGGTTATTTGGGAACTGACTGGTGGGACAGAAAAATCTGCCTACATTTTTGTTTTGTTTTTCGATACATATTTTCTCTGTGTCTAGTCCTGGGTGTCCTCGAACTCCCTCTGTAGACCAGGCTGGCCTCAAACTCACAAAGATCTGTCTGCCTCTGCCTCCCAAATGCTGGGATTAAAAGTGTGCACCATCACCACCTGGCTTTTATGTATGTCCTTTTAAAAATCATGAAATTCTAGGTATGGTAACTCTCACCTGTAATACCAACGCTCAGGAAGCTGAGGCAGGAGGATTGCCTCACATCTGAGGTCAGCTGGATATTAGTTAGACTTGCAAAAAAAAAAAATTAATGGGCCAGTGAGGTGGCTCAGTGGATGGGGTGTCTGACACCACCAGGCCTGGGTTCGATCCTGGGACTCATATGCTGAAAGGAGAGAGTGGACTTTTACAAGTTGTCCTCTGGCCTTCATATATGTGTTGTGGTGTGTGTGTGTGTGTGTACATACACACACTAAAGTCAATAAAATATAAAAAAAAAATAAAAATTTTAAAAATGTATACTGTAATGTGCTAATATGTGTGTGTCTGGGAAAGGGGAACCTCCACTGAGAAAATGCTTCCACCAGATTGGCCTATAGGCAAGCCTGTGATTGATGATTGATGTGGGAGGGCCCAGCCCACTGATGCAGGGCCATCCCCGGGCAGATGGCCCTGGAGTCTGTAAGGAAGCAGTTTAAGTGAGCAAGAAAGAACAAGGCAGTGAATAGTATTCCTCCATCATCTCCCCTCCAGGTTTCCCCTTGAGTCCCTGATTTACCTTTATGATGGACTACAACTGTCAGCGGAAGCAAACCCCTGTCTCCTCAGGTCATGGTGTTTGCCTTTGGTCATGGTGTTTCACCACAGAAGCAGAACATAACCTAAGACAGAAATCGGTACCAGAGTAGATTATTGCTGGGACAGAGCTACTCATGTTGTCCTAACCATGGGAGGATCATAAGGATTTTGGAATCGGGGCTGGAAAAAACCGTTGAGTGTTCAGAGCTGTTATGGGAACTCTGAAATAACGCTGAGAGCAGAGCAGACAATGTGTGCCTGGTTTCTGAAGTTTCAGGGGGAAGTCCGAGAGTCCCTTGAAGACACTACCATTGGTGTGATAATTTCAATGAAGAATCTAGTGCCAGTCAGCTTGAGTTGAAGAATCAAAAATGATTTACTCGAGACCAACATAACAGAAGTGAAACCTTTGCTTGGCTGGGACAGTCAGTGATGGCTTTCCAGGGCTGAAAAATTAGCTGTGATTAAGGGGCCAGCATCACTGAGGGGAAATTTGGGAATTAGCTCCTCGGGATCTGTAGACAAAGCTGTGGACCAGTGGTGGCTAAGGCTGCATCTCATGCTAGCAGCTGTACTTGGTTATCTATATGAGACCCTCCCATGGCATTGGTTTAGAAGACATGAACGGGTCATGGAGAACAGCTGAGGCTTGTCATCATGTGGTAGAGGTGGTGAAAGGAAAAGAATATGCTCAGGACTCCCAAGGCCAAGTTCTCAGCACAATGGAGATTTATTGCCCCAGAGGGACAGAGGGCAGGGAATAAGAGACAAAGACAAGAGATAGAGGATGAGGGAGAAGGGGAAGAGAACAAGAGAAAGAGGGAAGAAGTATTTGTCCTGGAGGGACAAAGGATGGCCTCTGGACTCCTTTAGAGGGGAGACAGGTGTGGCCCAGAGGACAATGGCACTTTATAAAGGGAAAGGGGGAAATTGGTGTTAGGATGATTGTTTAATTTTAACTGGGCATGTTAATTAGGTGAGCCAAAGGGGGCTTTTGATGGCTGGGCTTCAATACTTTGAGAGCTGGACCTTGGTAGTCAGGCTCTAGAGGAGACTTTGGTAGCTAGCTCTAGAAGGCAGAGGGAATGGGGGAGAAGGCAAGGCCTGCTGGAGCCACATGCTCGAGGGGGCTAGTGTCCCTTCAGCTTGGGTCAGGAAGCCATTGGTAGAGATGCAGCATATGGACAGCCCATCATATTTAAAATATCAGGACTGTGGGATGCCCACCCAGGACAGCAGCACCTGGGAGGTGGAGCTGACCTGAGCTTATTAAACAAGCTAGCTATATATGCTGCAGAGAGCAGAGACTGATATACGGAGCTGTCCAGGCCCTTGGGAGCCCAGAGGATGGATATTAGGATCCGGATATCAAACACTGAGCTTTTTACACTGTTGAATTTTGCTTTGATTTGTGACTGTGCCTGGTTTTTTGACTCTTGAAGTAAGAAAATATGTAACTTTTTTATTTTATTTTATAGGAGCCCGCAGTTGAGAGACTTTGGATTTTTAAAAATCCAATGGGTTTTTTGTTGTTGTTGTTAGTTTTTGAGACAGAGTCTCTTTGTGTAGTCCTAGCTGTACTAGAGATCTCTATGTAGAGCAGGCTGGCCTTGAACTCACAGAGATCCTTCTGCTCTGCCTCCTGAAATAGCTTTTACTATTTGGATAATCTGAGTCATACAAGAAACTGACAGTCTGTAAAGGTGCGGTATGAGCAGTTCAGTTTGTCGGGTAAAGAAGCCTAAAGGAGCCTTTCTGCTTACCAGAAAAGCACATCTCCTAAATCGGGTTCCTGTCTGCCAGGAACCACGCTTACTCCTCCAGGAACTTCCCTTGACCTTCCCCCAAAGGTTAGCCATCTCGGGCAAGGGTGCCTCGTTCCTGGCCAACCCCAACAGCCTGTGTCAGCTCAGATCCCTGCCTGCTGACTGTCATGCAAACTCTGCGTGCTCTTCTGCCATCCTGTTCTTCTCTCTGCCCCTTCGCCCCCAGAGATGGCCTTGACTGATCCTCATCAAGTCTTTCTACCCACAGAGTCTGGTATTTTCTCTGCCCTACTGCTTATAGGCGAGGAGAGCCCAGAGGCCAGGGGCTGCAAGGCTGCCCGTGTGGGATCAACTACAGCCAAACAGAGCTGAGCTTTTCCGAGGCCGCTGGCATCCAGGGACCCGGCATATGGGACATACTGGAGCTACGGGCCAGAAAGGGATTGTCCGCCAGTCCAACTTGCTTCTGGAATTTGTTCCAGGTTTTCTATCAAGTCTGGATAATCAATGAATCTGCAGTGCTAAAGGAGATAATAGTTAAATTAAATCGCAGACTGTAAATAGTCTACGACCCACCTGCCTCATTCAGTTATGAGAATCTTCAAAATATATTTTTAAAAGATTTATTTATTTATTATGTCTACAGCATGTATGACTGCAGGCCAGAGGAGGGCACCAGATCTCATTACAGATGATTGTGAGCCACCATGGGGTTGCTTGGGAATTGAACTCAGGACCTCTGGAAGAGCAGTTGGTGCTCTTAACCTCTGAGCCATCTCTCCAGCCCCCTCAAAATATCTTTGATGTAGGACTTTCCACAAACTTACATTTCTGTCTTTTTTTTTTTAAACCTTTAATTTTATTTTATGTGTCCCAGTGTTTGGCCTGTATGTATGTCCCTGTATGATGTGCATGCAGTACCCACGGAGGACAGAAGGGGGCATAAACTCACTGGAACTGGAGTTACATACAGTTAGTTGTGAACCGTTTCTCGAGCCTTTTTTTTTTTTTTTGGTTTTTCGAGACAGGGTTTCTCTGGGTAGCTTTGTGCCTTTCCTGGAGCTCACTTGGTAGCCTAGGCTGGCCTTGAACTCACAGAGATCCGCCTGGCTCTGCCTCCCGAGTGCTGGGATTAAAGGCGTGCCACCAACGCCCGGCCTTTTTTTTTTTTTTTTTTTTTTTAAGATTTATTTATTTATTATTTATACAGTGTTCTGACTGCATGTATGCCTGCAGGAAGAGGGTGCCAGATCTCATTACAGATGGTTGTGAGCCATCATGTGGTTGCTGGGAATTGAACTCAGGACCTCTAGAAGAACAGCCAATACTCTTAACCTCTGAGCCATCTCTCCAGCCCTCAAGCCGGTTTCTGTCTAAGAAGCAGAAGCTATATGAATTTTCACACAGATGGGGTACAACTTAGGAGTGTAAGATAAAGCCAGGCAGGATGGTGTCTGCCTGTAGTCCTAGCACCCTGGAAGCTCGAAAACCCCAAGTTCCAGCATGGATAAAATACAAGGCTGGCTTCCATTTCTTTATTAGTTGAATAAGTATATTTACATTTGCCAAAGTGAATGAACTGTGTATTCTACCCAGACAAAACTACGATCCAGGTAACAGTAAGGAGTGAGTTTCCTAGTGGGTAACAACACTCATGTTGCCCAGTGTTGGTTGTATGACCTCTGGGGAGAGATGAACAAATACAGAAAGAACAGGGACCACAGACCAGACGAGCAATTCTATACAAACCTGTCATAATGAACCGGTGACCGTATTGGGGTCACTTACAGAAGTGAGAGTTGAGAAGTTTCTTTTAGCAGCATAGATGACTCAAAGAGAGCTGTACCCCCAAAAAGTTCTCCCCAGCATCGATGAAGGAAGACTCACAAAAGCTACACCCTGGAACTCCCTACAGAACTTGCAGGCAGTATAGTTGGTTAGAGTCTCTTCTCACAATTGTATAAGCTTGGGGAGGAGCCTTGTGATCTTGTAAGCTTCAGGAGCTTCCTGAGATTTGTGAGTTTTGTTTATTTTCTGAACCTTAAGAGACCTGGCTCCAGGAGTGGATGTTTCAATTCAAAAATGAGAAGTAAACAACAGGCAGATATGGAACATTATGTTGAGGGCAGGAGGAAGATTTTATGCTGAAACTTGTACCTTAGATAAACTTCAGTGGATGATAAAAATGTCCCTTTTCACTTAATCCTCCACCTATAGTATGAATAAGACTTCCACATTAAAAGCACCCATAATTCAATGTGAGAAATCAAATAGGATAATGGATGAATCACACAAACACACGCAGGTTTACTTTTGGGTCTAATTTCATTATTGCCACAGGATACTCAATGGATATTGAGTTATTATTAGTAAGTTCTGTGAGTTGCCTGGAAAGCATCAATTATAGCTAGGGTACAGCACTAATGGGCAGGGATTGGAGCTGTACGGAAGACTCCATCATAGCTAGGGTGCAGCACTAATGGGCAGGGGTCGGAGCTGTACGGAAGACTCCATCATAGCTAGGGTGCAGCACTAATGGGCAGGGGTCGGAGCTGTACGGAAGACTCCATCATCTCTAGGGTGCAGCACTAATGGGCAGGGATCGGAGCTGAACGGAAGACTCCATTATGTCATCTTCCAGCGTCACTAGAGAAAAATGACTTCACCATAATTCTCTGGGAAGTTCTGGACCCTAGAAAGACTTTATAAATAACAACGCCAGCGCGTCCGCTCATCACAGATTGTGGCTAATATGTATTTTTCATGTTGTTTTAAAATAATTGAAATATATTCAGATAGACAAATATCTGTCATTTATTCTTGTTGGAGTTCTGTTTTATAATCATGAAGGTCAATAATCTAATTTGAATTTACTTGCTTTTCTTGCCATCATCTAAATCATTATTAAATAAAACCAAGTGATATGCGTCTCCTCATCTCCAAATGGAAGAGTACATTCAATTTATTTTAAAACACTTTGCACAGCAGCATCACTTTCGGAAAATACTCAATAATTGCCTGATAGATAGTCCTCTTGCAGTCCAGTGGTATTCTGGTTATATTCCGGAGCGTCTTAATGCAGGAAAAAAAAAAAAAACCCTGGGGATTGAATAAGCAACGTCTTCCATGCTGCCAAGATGGAGAGAAGTCCAGATCCTCTTCTCTCCCCACAAACCTGGCCCTTAAATTAGCTACATTTCACCACCCCAACTCTCAGCCTGCAAGTGTCCCATCTCATTCCTGTCCCTGCGGTGCTCACCAAGGAAGGCATCCCCTAGGTGCAGCAAAGACACAGAGAGGCGTGAGGGACAGACATCCAGCTGTAGGGAGCCACAAGTCTCAGTACTCTCTGCTTGTCACTACGGTGCTCTGACCTGTGTCAGCACTGCCCCTCTGTCCCTGTGTCCTAACCCAGGGGAGAGACTCAGGACGCAGAGGCCAGTCGTCGTCGTCGATCAGTAGGCTAATAGGACTTCGTAGTGCAAAGCCAGCCATGCTCACACTAACCCTGCCTCCTTAGCTCTCTCTCCAGTTAGTATCTGCTGAGTGAGGTGGTCACTTTTAGGGTCAGCATTTTAAGTGGATCTTCAATGTGCTCTTTTGATTTATCTATTTTTTTTTTAGAGAAAACTACATGCTCAAGGTGTTCCTGTCTGCCATTCTAACCTTTCCTCCTCTATAACTTTGTGCTGACCATGACCAAAAATTGTGTCCAGCATTCCCCCCACACACCTTTTTTTTTCGAGACAAGAGTTTCTCTGTGTAGCTTTGGAGCCTGTCCTGGATCTCACTCTGTAGACCAGGCTGGCCTCGAACTCACAGAGATCCACCTGGCTCTGCCTCCCGAGTGCTGGGATTAAAGGTGTGAGCCGCCACCGCCTGGCTTCCTTTTTTTTTTTAAATCTTGAGACAGGGTCTCACTATATGTCCCAGGCTCTCCAAGACTTGGCTATGTAGCCAAGCCTCTCAAATTCTAGGATTATTACCAGATTTAGCTGTCACAGCCTGTGCCCCCACAAGCCAGTTTAAAGGACCCAAATTAATAGTGAAAAGTAGAAAATGGTTTATTCAGCATGGCCACACTGGGAAGGATGAGAGAGAGAGAGAGAGAGAGAGAGAGAGAGAGAGAGAGAGAGAGAGCGCTATCTAGCCGCTCCTCCAGGGCTCTAACATGGATGGACAGACAGAGGGACAAGAAGTATCAGGCTCTAAGGAGAAGTCAGGCCCTAGCACCAGAGACACACAGACAGCATGGTGAGGTCTCTGAAGAGACTCACAGCACACATAGTTGAGGAAGGGGCCTCTTCTTATTCCTTTTGAGGACAGGGGAGTTTCACAGCAAGAACTAACGAGGACTATGGGGGTCCAGCCCCTCGATAGTCCCCTCCCAGGGTCCGCGGAAGGCTCTATCAACCAGCTGAGGATCTATTCTTTAGGGTCGGTAAATCAGTCTACGCACGCAGAGTTCTTTGGTCCATTCGCTTTAATTCCTCTGGCATAACATCCTTTATACACAGTTCAGTTCTGTTCTCATGTCTAGCTCCTTTCTTGCCTGATTTCTCTCTATATTTATCTACTGTCCCCTCTATGTTTTATCTTAATTCCTTCATCTAGTTCTGTCCCTTCTAGGTTCTCATCTATCTAGTTCTTTCCCCTATCAGCTCCTCTCCTGTCTCCTTCTCTCTCATCTGGCTCTTCCTCATCTTGTTCTTCCCCATCTGGCTCTTTCTCATCTTCCATCTCGTTCCTCTAGTCCTCTCTTTTAGCTCTTCAATCTAGTTCTTCCCCATCTCAGCTCGTTCCTCTCCAGTTCTTACCCATCTCGTTCTTCCATTTTCTTCTCTCTTCTCTCCTCCTGTCCTCTGCTTTACAGTTATATATCTCCCCAAAATCACGATCCTCCCCTCCACCCAGGACACTCAGCCTGAACTTCCTCAGGCAGTGAGTGTCCGCTATCAGGATCAAATGGAGGGTTGATAAGGATTACAAAGAGGGGCACTAGTTGTTAATTACCATTTGTGACCCAAAGGGGAAGTGACTAATGAATTAACTAAAGGCTAAATATGGGTAATATCTAAGAAGAGGGGTCTTACGTGCATAACTATAACCTTAAATGTGTTTGGTAAAGGATGTTAAAAATCTATAAGTTGCTAGGTCAATGGGAGAAAATAAAACTGTCTTCTTTTTTCCTGTGGCTCCTATCTGTTCAAGCTGTCTGCCGTTTACTGCAGGGTGGGGGAAAGTGTGCTCAGTCTCTAGGCAACCTGTGTACAGCTAGATGCCTCTGGTGATACAGGGAGGTTTGAACTGGGAGTTCTGGCTGAGCATAGCTGTTAGCACAGAAGTTTATCTAAATATTCCTAGAAGTGGTTAGGTAAGTAGTTAGAGGTCTATAAAGTTAGTAAGGCTGTAAGAAAGAAGGGCCTAAGCTAAATTGTGTAAAACTATTACTTAGTGTCCACCTGGCCTAGGCGGCGTCCTCTTGTGAATTTACTGTAAGTCAGGAGACTTGTACGTGGGCTGCTATCACTTGTTAGTCCTTGGAAGTTGGGCGCCCCCCTGGGTGGTGTCTCCTTGTGGAATTTAAGTCAGGAGACTTTCAGGTGGGCTGTTATCATTGTTAGTCTTTGGCAGTTGGGCGTCCACCTGGGTGGTGTTTCCTGTAGTCCTTGAAAGTGGCTAAGGGAAATAACTGGTTCCAGAGAAAGCCTTTCCTGAGGCTGTTCTCCAAATACCTGGAATATGTATGTCCAGAGAGTGATCAGTCTACACTGTTAGTCCTTCTTAGGGGAAAGTCAATTGGGAAAACTATGAAGGCACACATGATTTTCATAACAGAATACAGCTGATATATAACAAGCCAAGTAACACCAAAAACTCCTTGGGATTTGGCTTCCTCTGGAGGAATTCCCTGATCCCTCCAGGTAGTGACTTTGCCATAACCAGCTGAGTTCTTATGATATATTTCTGCGGCCCGCAAGAAAGAACCTGCAGCTGGGCTCTCTAACTCCCAGACAGAGGGCTGGGAGTGGGTGGGGATCAGGAGGTGGGTGGCACCAGTGGCAACCATACCTTACTACCAATACCACTTCATTCAGGTGGTGGTGCACATCTTTTGTTTTGTTTTTCTGAGATTGGATTTTCTCTGTGTATCCCTGGCTGTCCTGGAACTCCCTCTGTAGACCAGGCTGGCCTTGAACTCACAGAGATTGGCCTGCCTCTCCCTCCTGAGTGCGGAGGCTAAAGGCGTGTGCCGCCTTCCCATCCCTACCTCTCCTACTCCTCCCCCCTCCAAAGGTGGTGCACAGCTTTACTCCCATCACTGGGGAAAGCAGGTGGATCTCTGTGAGTTTAAGGCCAGCCTAGTCTACATTGTGAGCTCTGAGACAGCCAGGGCTACATAGCGAGATCCTGCCTCAAAAATAAAAACAAGCAAACAAAATCCTTTGATATAGACTCTACTTCCCCATTAGAAATTCGATTGGCTTTGAAAATTATAAATTTACAAACTCAAGTTCCATTTGCTTTTGGGATACCATCTTACAAGGACTCCAATTTGCAGTAAGGCTCGTTAAGGAAGGGAATGGCTCAGTTGCCTTTAGCCTACTGGCTATGGGTGGGATAGGACCTCTGTTGGTCTTTTCTGTATCGAACACACAGATTGCAAGCCCAGCACCACTTTGAGATCTTTGGCAGCAGTTAACTCTGCAGCTCACACACGATTGAGGCTGTATGATAATGAGTATTCAGAGACGGGTAATTCCTGGGGGCACTCAACAACCTAAGACAGAGCCCCTGTGTGGCCTGGGCAGGTGTCTCCATGATGGGTAAGGTGACCTGCTGATGTCCCACGTAACCTAAGTCAGAAGCTCATTTTTTAGTAAAAGGGGGACCTGCAGGGTCCTGGCCCCTGTTCTGAGTAACTGTTGCCTTGCTTGCTGACCTTGACCTTGATATCCTCCCAATGCTAATTCCCTGCCAGGTTCCACCCTCCTGAATGCTTAAGGGAAGTTCCTTGTCTGTGTATCCTGAATAATGGGCGTTAACAGCTTAGATGCAAGATTGTAAAACATCAGTAGTGAACTTCTGCCCTCCGGGGTTCTCCCATTGTGCTGTAAACCTGTATTTAAGACCTCTTCCCTCCTTTAATAAACAGCATTCGGCATTAAATAAATAAATTAAAAAAAAAGAAATCCTGTCTTCAATGTCCCAGTAGGGTGTCTGTCAGTATATGAGAGAGCTGCTGCAAAGCCAAGGCTAGACTCTTAACGCTTACAAAAAGAATGGGATCTTGGGCTGGAAAGATGGCTCAGCAGTTAAGAGTACTAGCTGTTCTTCCAGAGGTCCTGAGTTCAATTCCCAGCAACCACATGGTGGCTCACAATCATCTGTAGTGAGATCTGGTGCCCTCTACTGGCATGCAGGCAGAACACCGCCTTAAAAAAAGAAAAAAGGATGTGGGGAAAAAATGGGATCTTAAATGTAATCTGACCCTGGCTGGAAACTGTTAGTTATTTAGCTGCGTTGTGTTCTTACCCTGCAAGGAAGTGTCACGAAACACGACAGAATCCGCTTATAAGAGTTTATTAGAAATACAGGGATAGAGAGTGCACAGGCCTGTGGGAGAGACACGTGCGTGGAGAAGAGGAAGAGGAGAAGAGAAGAGAGAACTGGGAAGCATGGCGCTCCGCTTTAAAAACCGGCTGGGGGCGTGGCCAGGACACGTCACTACTCCACGCATGTGCGTAGATCACATGGTCACGTAGCGCGCTTACGTAGCCATGTAACATCACGGATTCTGGTCACGCGAGATGCCTTGGCCGGAACTTGCTAGGCGGAGATGTCCGGGTCCGCCGGGTATCCTGGCTACGAGAGACGCTTTGACCCGGAAATGGCTAGGCGGAAGTGTCCACCTGGTAAATGGGACCGTGGGGGGCGTGTTGTAAACCCTTCATTCCCGACTCTTATTTTTTAAAAAAAGAAAAAATTGTGGTTGACTGGGTACGGGGGCGACGTTTCTCTCAAAGACTGCTTCCAGCTGAATAGTGGGCGTTGGTTGGCTCTTGGAGGGGTGAGGGGTATCTTGTGAAGTCCTGGAATGATGTTCTGCCATCTCCTGGTTCTGCGGCTGTCCATCTGTGCTGCTGCTGGGGACCTCCTGTGCCGTGGCTGGGGACCTCCCATTTAACAAGATACTGTTGACATAGAGAGAGCTTAGAGAGAAAGAATCATTATTATTTCATTTTGGAGTTGGCATTTGTCTGAGGTAGATTTGGCCTGTCCAGATAGAGGCATGTGACATTTACCTGAGGTAGATCTGGTCTTAGTACTCTGCTTAATTTTTATCTGAGACAAGCCTCATTAGAGGTAGTTCATTTAAGGCACCTGTTTCCCTTATTAGGTTAGCACTTAGGAAACACAGGTGATCAGTTGCTGAGTATTGAACAATGATAAATTGTTGTATTACATTATTCCTTACCACCTGGATATTTTTGATGGTCCTTTTGCCTCCGGCTCTGTGTGACCCTGGTTGGAAAAGGAAGGGGTGGTACCTTATTCCTCTGGAATTGGCGACAAAGCAGGGGGTCCTGATGTCCTCTGGAGCTTGAGAGTGAGGGGCCCTGTTTGTTTCACTGTATATGAAGAGAGATTTTTCTGGGATGGAGGTGAAATAAAAGGTTTTAGGTGAGACAGGTGGACCCAGTGAGGAAAGCCCTCGAGTTTAGCAGCTGTAGGGGTTACAAGAATTACTTTGAAGGGTCCCAGCCACTTATGGGAAAGAGGTGAAGGGTGCTGACCTAGAGGAGAGAGAACCTGATCTCCAGTGTGTATTGGAGATGGGCAAGGATTGTCACATGGCTGAGGCAGTGAACAGTCCACATAGTTCCATAGAATAGACCTTAGGTGACATAAAAGAGGAGTTAACAGGCTATCTGGAACAGTTGGAAGCGGAAAAAAGACCTGGTGTTAGAAGTGGTCTGGGGAAATATTTAACTTTTCCTGATGGTGGGCATATGTGTAAAATCGAGCTGTAGCCCTGGGGAGGTGGGAAGCCTCCAGCATGGCCATTATATGGCCTGAGTTAGATACGGATCCCCCTTTTGATGTGAGAAGTCCACGCTCCCTCCAAATAGCAGCGTGGGAAAGGAGGATATGAAAAGCATATTTGGAGTCTGTAGAGTTAGTGGCTAGGAGGAAAAGTAGGAGAGCTGCTGGCGTGTCTGGGAGGAGGCAAATGTGTGGAGTGAAAAGAAATGGACGCTCCTGCCTTAGCTAGGAGATCCCTCCCCATTAAAGGTACAGGGCAACTTGGCACCACTAAGAATGTATGTGTGAGAGGGATGCCTCTGAAAATACAATTAAATGGCGGTGTCTGCTGAGGTAGATAAGGCTGTCCCCCAACCCCGACAATAAAGGAGAGGTGGCATCCCAAAACTCCCAGGACTGAGTCAATGGCTCTGGTGTCCAGAAGGAAAGAAATGGATCACTTCCCTGCTGCGTTCTGGGTTCCCTGTCATGTCTGTAGCCAAGCCTAGGTCTGTTGGAGGTCTTAGCTTGATGTACCCATGCATCTTGGTGCCTGGGGGCAGTCAGCTGACTCTGTCTCTCTAGGTGGCACTTTTAACAAGGCTGTTGATGGCCTGGCAGGGCATTCGGTAGCCCGTGGCCTTTTCCTCATTTAAAACAGGGACCCAACAGCTTTTGGAAGTCAGCGAGTGCCAGCACTTGGCAATTTTGTTTTCGGGCTTTTATCTCTTCCCTGGCACACCTTAAATGCCACAGGTGACTCTTTTGCCTGTGGGGTCAGGAGCCTTGCTCTCCAGATGCTTAAAATCGGGGAACAAGAGACCGATTTTCGTCCTTATCCTGAATTATTTACTGGTTTTAGGGCAGCCTTACGGAGGCCTGTCAGGAGACAGGTAATAAACCTATCTCTGGCTAGACAGCCACTCTGGCTGTTGTAGTCCCAGTGTGGCTCCCGGTCAGGAACCGCCTCGGCTCCTGGGGGGTGTGAAAGGTTAGTTTGATGAATTTCGTCTGCATGAGTCCTAGCCTGCTCCCATACCCACCTGCGCTCCTCCGGGAGTAAATTATTAGAAAGTATCATATATATATATATATCATGAAAGGTGAGACTATAAAATTGAGTTATATATTGAAATTGTTTAATAAAGGAAGCAGAATTAGACGTATAAGAACCCAGCTTACTTTCTATCTGAGAGAGTTCTGCTAGAGAGAATGGAACATGAACTTTAATTATTGGTTCCTTAGCAAGATCTAGAGTCAGAGATTCCGGAGTCAGAGAATCCTCTGGTTTACGTATAGCTAGGAGCATATGAGCAGGAGAGAAGGAAACGAGAAGAGACAGTTTAGCGTTGAGAAAGAAGAAAGCAACTCTTTCCATTTGCCTGAACGCCGACAGTGATTGGATAGCTCCCGTGAAATATCAGGATCTAAGGAGCCGCTTGGCGGCTCTTTGTTATTTTTTTAAAGCATACTTTGGCCACTTTTTTGAACATGAACAAGTTAGCTTAGAAATCTTTACGTAAGGCATTAAACTGAGAGGTTTTAAAGCTTCAACAAGACAGCCTAACGGAGAGGAAGGACTAACAGGGTTGGAAGCCTTGTTTCCCATGTCTGCAGCGGAGGCAGAAAAATAAAAAATAAACGTGATCCGGAGCCAAGGCCCCAGGCGTCCCCAAGGCCAAGGGCGGATACCGGGCGCAGGCTGCTCCTTGACTCGTCAGCCACAGAAGCAGGGGCCCCCTCCACGGTGAGGAAAGGATTCCCCGGGAATCCAGACAGCATCTGCCCCTTCGTCAAGGAGGTGGACGTGCCGGCCTCACGTGGCTCCCAGGACGCACCAACGTTGGCGGCCCTAACAATAAAAAATAAACGTGATCCGGAGCCAAGGCCCCAGGCGTCCCCAAGGCCAAGGGCGGATACCGGGCGCAGGCTGCTCCTTGGCTCGTCAGCCACAGAAGCAGGGGCCCCCTCCACGGTGAGGAAAGGATTCCCCGGGAATCCAGACAGCGTTTGCCCCTTCGTCAAGGAGGTGGACGTGCCGGCCTCACGTGGCTCCCAGAACGCACCAACGGTGGTGGCCCTAACTCGAGAAATATCTCAGGCTGCAGACGTGGGAGACGGCTAGAAAAGTTAGGCCTGCGATAGGGGCCGACCGTAGCCAATGAAGACCGTGGTCGGGGGTTCCCCCGGTCTCAAGAACACGTGTGAGGCGCCGGACAATCAATGGTCATTCTCACAGATTCAGGAAACCGTTTATGCTGGCCGAAAAATGGGGGGACTCACCAATCGAAGAAAGCAGTGTTGCATGCAATTTGGATGCGATTCAGGCGAATGGAGAGCGGTCTGTTGCGTACGGAGCAGATTCCCCGGTTCGCGGGTTTCCAGGCGCAGAGCACCCGGGAGCGCCCGCTCGGTTTCGGCACCAAAATGTTAGTTATTTAGCTGCGTTGTGTTCTTACCCTGCAAGGAAGTGTCACGAAACACGACAGAATCCGCTTATAAGAGTTTATTAGAAATACAGGGATAGAGAGTGCACAGGCCTGTGGGAGAGACACGTGCGTGGAGAAGAGGAAGAGGAGAAGAGAAGAGAGAACTGGGAAGCATGGCGCTCCGCTTTAAAAACCGGCTGGGGGCGTGGCCAGGACACGTCACTACTCCACGCATGTGCGTAGATCACATGGTCACGTAGCGCGCTTACGTAGCCATGTAACATCACGGATTCTGGTCACGCGAGATGCCTTGGCCGGAACTTGCTAGGCGGAGATGTCCGGGTCCGCCGGGTATCCTGGCTACGAGAGACGCTTTGACCCGGAAATGGCTAGGCGGAAGTGTCCACCTGGTAAATGGGACCGTGGGGGGCGTGTTGTAAACCCTTCAGAAACTTTCTGAACTTCCCTGAAGTCTTAGCTGGAAGCTTTTTTTTGGAAAAGAATAAGGTCATCCCCTCATTCTCTCATTTAAAAGAGTTAATCCAAATGGGTTTCTCAATCACCTGGACAGGAAAATGCCCCTCCTCAGGAGAAGCTGTCCATCTAAAGGCTTTGGAAATGGTATAAATCTTGCTTAAAATCTAATTAGCACAATGGTCCCTATGGCCATTATCTACTCCTGGGGGACTAGGCACTAGACAGATCCCTGATAGACAGACAGATAAAAAGAAGGACCAGGAATAGATAATGACAATAACAAGCTTCTCACTTCTTCCTCCTACTCCTGACCGGAGACGTAGGCCTAAAGTCCAGGCAGTCCCCACCCTGCCTGTAGACCAGTCAGTTGGACAAGTTCAGGGACCCAAGGGCAAATTGGGACAGGTTTCCCCTAAGCTGTGGGTCTGTCAGTCTCTGTCTTTATTCAAACTAACCAACCAGAAATTAGGGGAAAAAGACTCTCAAAGACCTTTAAAGCACTCAGCTCTCAAGGAGGCCAGACTTCCAGCTCCTGATGCTCTGCAGAGGGTCATTCTGTGTGTGTGTGTGTGTGTGTGTGTGTGTGTGTGTGTGTGTGTGTGTGTGTGTGTGTTTCTTCGTCCCCTTTCTTTACTAGGCTGATTCTGTCTGCTGAGTATGAGACCCCCCTGCTGCTGCTTGCTGCACTCGAGATTTGCCTGCCTTTTAATTCTTTCACTGGCAGAGAAAACCAAGCTAATGGGGACCCTAAAGCCTACTTGTCTGTACGATATCATCTGTGTCCCATCTGAATTCCTTCTACAGAAATCACAGGACTGAGAGAGAAGAGGCCAGAGCAAGATCCTGGGGACAAGGAGATAGAGCCCAGTAGGACAAGAGTCCTACTTCAGAGGTTTTCTGTCCCAGATAATAATTTTCTCTGCTGACGCAGTAAGCCAGATCAAGACAAGTTGGAAAAAGTATAGCAGCAGGTTTACTCAGAGTAGAGCTACTTCTGGGTAGGTTCGCTGGTCTCAGAGATCAAGGCCAGAGAAGTTGCACTCCAAGCCAGGGCAGGAAAGATGACGAACTATTATTAATCTGTATCTCTAAATATATATTGTATGTTCACGTGCTCATGATTGACGTGTGGAGATTAGAGAACAACATGTGGGAGTCAGTTCTCTCCTTCTATCATGTGGGTTCCAGGAATCGAACTCAGGTCGTCAGGCTTGGCAGCAAGCACCTTTACCTACTGAGCCATCTCACCAGCTCTGAAAACCAACTTCTAAGTGGTCAAGTGTCAGCAGTATATGACAATGAATATAGAGTGAGACCTGAGACTGGAGAGATGGCTCAGCGGTTAAGAGCACTGACTGCTCTTCCAGAGGACCCGGGTTCAATTCCCAGCACCCTCATGGCAGCTCACAACTGCCTGTAACTACAAGATCTGACACCCTCACACAGAAACATGCATACAGGTAGGACACCAATGCACATAAAATAAAAATAAATTATTTTAAAAAGAAAAGAGTGAGACCTAAGCCATGTTGATCCATTAATAACAATGTAGTAGTTGGCCATTCGAATTATAGCTCATGGATCATTGCCTATATCACCATACAAGAAAATAGCACTCACCATAGGATGTTCTAATTTTCTCCTCCTCTCTTCTTTCCTCTGGCTTTGGTTTTCCTGACAGAAGTTCTCTCTGTGTAGCCAAGCTCAATTTAATCTTGAGATCCTCCTAGTTCAGTCTCTTTAGTCCTGGGATTGTAGGGATTACAGTTTTGTGCCCTGTGGCTTTTGTTTTTGTTTTATTTTTTTTCTCTGCAAACTAGAGATGACACTGATAATCCCATGCATCCTTTCCTTATAAGGTCTTTATAAAGAACATTTATCTAAAACAAATACATGAAAGTATTCACTGTTCACTCCAGTGAAAGTATTGTGGTAATTTGGCTGTGGATTAGACAATCCACAGCCAATGGATTATTTATTTATTTAGTTATTATTGTTATTATTCTTCTTTAGTTATTATTGTTAAGAGTTAGCATAAAAATACTGGGTTTTATTACATAATTTTCATACACATATATCACTTTGTTCTTTTGGGCTTTTTTTTTTCTAGACAGGGTTTCTCTGTGTATTCCTGGCAGTCCTGGAACTCACTCTCTAGACCAGGCTGGCCTCGAACTCATAGAGATCCACCTGCCTTGGCTTCCCAAGTGCTGAGATTAAAGGCGTGTGCCACCGCTGCCCGACTGTCACTTTGTTCTTATTCATGACCTTTTCTCACAATTCTTGCCTGACTCCCCTGCCCAGACTTGGCCTCCTTTCCTCCCCTTCCCCATCTGTAACCTCAGTCTTCCCTTCTACTTCACGTCCTATGGATTTGAAGATCCTTTCTTCCCTCTCACAGCTCCCTTTATGCTCTTCTATCACAGGTTCTCTCTCTCTCTCTCTCTCTCTTTCTCTCTCTCTCTCTCTCTCTCTCTCACACACACACACACACACACACACACACACACACACACACACACACACACTTTTCTACAGGCATGGGGGAGGACCTCACCATGTTGCCTTGGCTGGCCTGTAACTCACAGAGATCCACCTGCTTTTGCTTCCTGAATGCTGGGATTAAAGGCATGAGCCATGATGCCTGGCAAATTTACACCACACCCCAAATATGACAGAAAGCATGCAGTATCTATCTTCTTGAGTCTGGCTTATTTATCTAGAACAATAGTCTTCAATTGCACCCAAATTTTCCTATAAATGTAATCATTTCATTTTCTTTTATGGCTGAATAAACTTCCATGACATGTATGTCCTACATTCTCTTTAATCACCTAATCAGGTGATGTGTACCTAGGTAGATTCCATTCTTAGCTGTTGTAAATGGTCCAGCAATATGATGTGCAAGTAACTCTGAGGTATGCTGACTCAAGAGTTCTCTTGTATGTGCCCAGAAGTGCTAAAGCTGGGTCATATGGTAGCTGTATTTTTATCATTCGAGAAACTTCCTGATGACTGTACTAACTAACTCTCCCATCAGCAGTGTATGCACGTTTCTTTTTCTCTGCATTTGGCCAGGGTCTTTTGATGTAGCCTTGGCTGTCCTGGAATTCACTCTGTAGACCTGGCTGGCTTCAAACTCACAGTGATCTGCCTGCCTCTGCCTCCTGAGAGCTGGCATTAAAGGCGTGCGCCACCACGACCGGCTTGTACTGGTTTTCTTGATGATAGCCATTCTGACTGGGGTAAGGTGGAATCTCAGAGCAGTTTTAATTTGTAGTTTCCTGATGGTTATGGATATTGAATACTTTTTCATTGAACTGAATAATTTTTCATAATTATTGACCATTTATGTTTCTTCTTTTGAGATCTAGTCAAGTCATTAACCCATTTATTGACTGGATGATTTAGATTTTTTTGTGTGTGTGTTTAGTTTTTATAGTTCTTTATATATTGCAGCTATTAATCCTGTGCTTGGTGTGTTCATCACTCTTTTCATTGCCAAAATACCTGACCAAAACAACTTAAAGATAAAAGGGCCAGGTGGTGGTGGCACAGGCCTTTAATCCCAGCACTCGGGAGGCAGAGCCAGGCAGATCTCTGTGAGTTTGATGGCCAGCCTGGGCTACAGAGTGAGTTCCAGGAAAGGCACAAAGCTACACAGAGAAACCCTGTCTTGAGGAGGGGAAAAAGACAGAAGGGCTTAATTTTGGTTCACATTTTAGGTTGCAGTCCATCACGGTGTGAAAGCATCCTACAGAAACAAAGTTGAATACCTTCTTACTCCAAGGAGGGAGAAACGGGCATGAAAACAATCGCACTTAAGCCCAGCCGAAGTCCAGCAGTGTGGCTCACATGGACGCTGGGACTCACTCACAGTCTCCTGGCTCCAAGGGCTTGGGCAGCTCCACTTCCTGGGTTTTGGCACTCACAGTATTCACAGCTGGTCTTAAGGCTATATCCACTTTCACTCCATACCCGCTGCTGTTCTTGGCAGATGTCCTATAGTCCAGGCATCTCTAACATGTTGGGGTCTCCATGACCAATAAGGCTGTCCCCTCAGCTAATGGCCTCTCCTGGTGCCAAGCCTCGAGTTTTCCTGCATAACCCCTTCAATCCTGTAACTTTCATGCCATCAAAACCAGTACCAGGTAGGAGACTCTTACACATTATTTGCCAAATTTGGCTGCCAGCTTGAGATTCAACTTTGGTTCCTCTAAACCACAGCTTCTATATGCTGGCCCTGAAGAAATACTTTCCTGGAAGATTTTGCCTCAATGATACCCAGTCTTACTAATCACTGCTAAATTTTCTAACTAGCACCTGCATTTCCAGTAGAGCCAAGTTTTCACTTCCACAGATTGATTCAAATATGCCACACACACAGCCCTGGTAGAGTCTTTGCTTCCCTCTGAGACTCTACAATCCAGACCTCCATCATCTGCATTTCCCACAAGGTTCTTATTTTCCAACCCCCCCCCCCACAGAACAATCCACTGAGTTTTGAGCACTTAATGGATTTTCCAGCCCAAAGTTCTAAATGTTTCCACAGTCTTCTTCCAAAGGAACATGTTCAAGTCCATAACAGCAAGATCTTACTCACTGGTACTAATTTCTATATTAGTTAATCTCTGTTGCTATGATAAAACATCATGACCAAAGGCAATTTAAGAAATAAAGACTTATGCCAGCCTGGTGGCACAGCCTTTAGTCTCAGGCAGAGGCAGGCAGATCTTTGAGTTGGAGGACAGCCTGGTCTGCAGAGTGAGTTCCATGGACAGCCAGGGCTACACAGAAGAAACTCTGTCTGGGAGGGGGGTTGGGAGAAAGACTTTGTTTGGCTTGTGGTTCTGGAGGGAGAATCCATAGTGGCAGGGGAGACATGGCAGTAGACGGGCATGGTGTCAGGGAGCTGAGAGATCACTTCTATTTATGCACCAGAAGCCATCACCCGACTTGGACTCCTGCAGGAAACAGACCTTTGGGCATCTCTGTGAGGGTGTTTCCAGAGGGGATTAAGTGGGGAGGAAAGAACAACCCTGAATGTGGATGGCACCACCCCAGCAGCTGAGATCCAAGCTGAACACCATCATTTCTCTCTTACCAGCTCCAGGCTGTGAGTGCAATGTGACCAGCTGCTCCATGCACCTGCTGCTGTGCTTTCCCACCAGTATGGTCTGTGTTCCTCCGAACTGTGAGCTAAAATAAGTCCTTCCTCCTTAAATTGCTCATTGTTAGGCATTGGGTTACAGCAATGAGAAAAATAACTAAGACAGCAATAACATGTGACAAACCTGTGGTGAGTTTTCATTTAGAATAGCAACAGCTGGATGTGGTGATGCACACCTTTAACTCAGGAGGCAGAGCCAGGTGATCTCTGAATTCGAGGCCAACCTGGTCTATATAGCGAGTTCCAGGACAGCCAGGGCTATAGCTATGTAGAGAGACCCTGTCTCAAAAAAACAAGCAAAAAGAGGCCCTGCAAACTAGAGACGTAGCTCAATTGTAGAATTCTTGCTTAGTATGCAAATGACCTGGTTTCAGCAAAGTATCAGAAAGAGGAGGAAGAGGAGGAGGAGGAGGGAGAGGAAGAGAAGGAGGAAGAGGAGGAGGAGGAGGAGGAAATGATAAAATAGAATATAGAAGATCTTGGGCTGGAGAGACAGCTCGACAGATAAGAGTGCTTGCTGCTCCTGGAGTGGACCCTAGTTCAATTCCCGGCAGCCCTGTTAGGCAGCTCACAACTTCCTGTGACTCTGGCTTTAGCGAGATCCAGTGCCTCTGGTCCCTGTGTTGTGGGTTTTATGTGACATAATTTTCCCTTGGGAGATGCAACACGTGTCTGTCTACTCATCCCAGATAGGGAACCCCTGACAGACCAAAGTATGGATGCCACCCAAATCCAACTTGGTGACCCGATGAGTCTTATTGGGGGGTGTGGTGGTTTGGGTAAGAACGGCCCCACGGGCTCGTAGATTCGAATGCTTGGTCACCAGGGAGGGGCACTACTTAAAGGACTAGGAGGTGTGTCCTTGTTGGAGGAAGTGAGTCAGTAGGGTGGGCTTTGAGATTTCAGAAGCCCATGCCAGGCCCAGACTCTCCCTCTTCCTGCTGCCTGTGGATCCAGATGTAGAATTCTCAGCTACTGTGTCTGCTTACATGTTGCCATGCTTCTTGTCACGGGATAATGGACTAAACCTCTCAAACTAAGTAAGCCCCAGTGAAATGATTTATTTTAAAGAGTTGTCATGAGTCAGGTGGTGGTGGTGCATGCCTTTAGTCCCAGCACTCAGGAGGTAGATCTCTGAGTTTGAGGCCAGCCTGGTCTACAGAGTGAGTTCCAGGACAGCCAGGGCCACACAGAGAAACTGTCTTGAAAAAACAAAAACAGCCGGGCAGTGGTGGCACACGCCTTTAATCCTAGCACTCGGGAGGTAGAGCCAGGCGGATCTCTGTGAGTTCGAGGCCAGCCTGGGTTACCAAGTGAGCTCCAGGAAAGGCACAAAGCTACGAAGAGAAACCCTGTCTTGAAAAAAAAAAAAAAAGAAAGAAAGAAAGAAAGAAAAAGAAAAAACAAAAACAAACAAACAACACCCAACAACAACAACACACACACACAAAGGATTTGCAATGGTCATGGTGTCTCTTCACAGCAATAGAACATTGACTAAATCAGGTTGCTTATAGGAATATTGTTAGGGTCTGCAAGAAGTCCCATAAAAGACCACCAGTCACATATACAATCAGCAAGAGTGTGTAGGCGGAAGTTTCTGTAGCAGTAAGTTTTCTCAGGTTTTAGGTGGAAACTCTTGCCCCATGTTGGGCACCAAAATGTAACTGGAAGGTTTCTCCAGTCTCACCTGGTCCCATGGTACCATGTTCCTCTGGTTCTGCCTGACCCCATGATCCCTCAGCCGCTTATAAAATAATCATTCAGAGGCTTAATGTTAATTACCAATTGCATGGCTTATGGCAGGCTTCTTGCTGGCTAGCTCTTATAATTTAACCCATTTCTATTAATCTATAAGCTGCCACGTGGCCGTAGCACTACCTGTCTGCTGGCGTCTTGCTGTTCCTTCAGAGGCAGCTGGCATCTCTCCCGCCTCTGCCTTTCTTCTTTCTGTCTCTCTGCTTAGATTTCCCACATTGCCTCTAAGCTGCCTTGCCATAGGCCAAAACATCTTTATTTATTAGCCCATGGGAGCAACACCTATTCACAGCATACAGAAAGACATCCCACAGCAAGAGCATTCAATAAAAAAATTCCAGCATGCTGAGGTCAAACCATCTGACTGTTAGGGCCCTGGAGAAGTCCCACAAAAGACCACCATTCAGGGGCTGGAGAGATGATGGCTCAGTGGTTAAGAGCACCGACTGCTCTCCCAGAGGTCCTGAGTTCAACTCCCAGCAACCACATGGTGGCTCACAACCACCTGTAATGAGATCTGGTGTTCTTTTCTGGCCTGCAGGGACACATGCAGGCAGAATACTGTATACGTAATGAATAAATCATAAATCTTTTTTTTTTTTTTTTAAAAAGACCACCATCCACATATGCAATCACAAGAACGTTTATTATTCCAGCTTGCTGGGGCCTGCCATCCCACACAAAGGCAAGGCAGCTTAGACCCTGAGAAGGGCAAGTGGGCTCCTTTTAAGCACAGCAGAAGGGGAGTTTCTAAGGCAGTTGGGTCATTTTAGATATGATTGGCTTAAGCAAGTGGCAATCATATTAGTATGTTCTGTTTGGCCAGGGATAGTTAGGGACTGGTCAGGGCTACAGTTTTCCATTTTGGGGGTAGGTTTAGGCAAGTTTCCAGGCTTTGTCCTTGAGCTGCTGTGGAGGCTGGCTAGCCTAGCACATGTTGACTGTGGGGGCTGGCTCAGTGGCTCAGGCTGGGTGCATCCTATCTCCCTTGTCCTTGTTGTCAGGGGCACCAGTGATTAATTGTTCTTTGTTCATGGCTCTTTCAGAAACTGTTCAGTCTCAGGAAACTGAAAGTGAGGCCTGATCTCTGAGAGAAGACTGAGCAGCCTGTTATGGCGTCTGCTCGGTCCTCTCTCACTGACAAAGTGGCAAAATGGTGACCTTGAGAGAAGCTCTCAGGCTCCTTTTAATCAGGATTGGGGGAATTCAAGCTGTGGTTAAGTGTACTTTGAAGTAAATGGGTACAGACCTTTACTGGTACAGGAATCATTTTATGATTGGCTCATGACACCTGGTCAGCAAGTGTGGTTGCAGTGTCAAGGGTCTGTCTGCTATGTCAGGGGTCTGTCTGTCTGCTGTGTCAGGGGTCTGTCTGCTGTGTCCAGGGTCTGTCTGCTGTGTTAGGGGTCTGTCTGCAGTGTCAGGGGTCTGTTTGACTGAAAATAGCAAGAACAATTCCGGCTTGTGGCCAGGTAGGACCCTGATTGGCTACCAGACTGGACATACTTCCTGAGGGTCTGATTGAAGGCAGACATGAGTCAACATAGGATGGTGGGGTAACATGGGCAGAGGTCTTAGCAAACTGGCCCTAGAAAAAAAACAACAATTGGCCCTTTTAGGTTCAGTCCTGTTATAAGAGGGGGCAGCTGCTTCAAATATGAGTGAGGGGTTAATTACAGGATCAGAAATGACTCAAAAACAGCAGCACCACCACCAAAACCCATCCAGCATAAATGACAGCTCATAAAGCTAAGAACCTGGAGCACACTGTACAGGCTGTAGGCAGTTCAACAGGTTGGAGAGTGTCCTTTCCAGGTGCCTCAGTTGGTCTAAACCTCTTCCACATAGCCCAGCCAGTTTCTGCTTTTTCCGGGCAGCTGTTCTGTTCTCAGTCTTTTGTGCAGCTCAGCTTTTATTGTCTACTCTGGTAGGGAGAGGCCCAGTGAATCTGGTCAGTTTCAGGGATTTGCTGAAGTTATTTTCAGCTGATTACCTTCCTGTTTAAGGAACTTCCTGAATGTTTAAATCTTAAATTAAAACAGAATGTGTAGTGATTTTTCGTTTGTGATCTAACAAATAAAGCTTGCCTGAAGATCAGAGTGCAAAGCTAAGCCACTAGTTAGCCATAGAGGCCAGGCAGTGGTGGCACGCACCTTTAATCCCAGCACTCGGGAGGCAGAGGCAGGCAGATCTCTGTGAGTTCGAGGCCACCCTGGGCTACACAAGATTGATCCAGTCTAAAAGAGAAACAGAGTCAGGCAGTGCTGGTACACATCTTTGATCCCAGCACTTGGGATCTCACACCTTTAATCCCAGCACTCAGGAGATAGAGAAAGGAAGTGATAAGGCTGGGCAGTGAGAGGAATATAAGGCAAGAAGAGCCAGGAGCTCAGTTCCCTTTCAGGCTGAGGATTTTGTAGAGGTAAGAACTAGTGGCTGGCTGCTCTGCTGCTCTGATCTTTCAGCTTTCATCCTGATATCTGACTCTGGGTTTTTATTAATAAGACCAATTAGGATTCGTGAGACAAGAATGTTTTAATCTTGAAGGAGAGTATTACACAACAATAGGAAAACCACCTGTCACCCCAGTCTCAGAGGATTTTTCCAGTCTCCTCAGCACTAGGCATACATGTACAGACACCCCTGCAGGCGAAACACTCACACATAGAAAAGTAAAATAGCCGGGCTATGGTGCACACCTTTAACCTCAGGACTCTGTAGGTAGAGCAAGGTGTACCTAAGTTTGAGGCCAGCCTGGTCTACAGAGAGAATTCTAGCATGGCCAGGGCTATACAGAGAAACCTTGCCTCAGAAAAACCCAAACCCAAACCAAAACAACCCTAAAATTACATTCTCATAGTTCAAGGATCAGAAGTCCAAAATTAAATAGCTATTCCCAAATATTAGCAAGACCATGTTCCTTTAAGTTGCTATAACAAAATGCCATGAACTGAATGTCTTACAAAGAATAGAAATAAGCTGGGTGGTGGCGGTGCATGCCTTTAATCCCAGCACTTGGGAGGCAGAGGCAGGTGGATCTCTGTGAGTCAAGGCCAGTCTGGTCTACAGAGGGAGTTCCAGGACAGCCAAGGCTACACAGAGAAACCCTGTTTCGAAAACAAAAACAAAACAAAACAAAAAACCCAACAATGTAGATGTAACCAACTCTCTTATTAAATAAGAAACACAGAAACAATGTAAAAGAGAAAGGTCAGAGCTCAGAGCTAAAATCTCACCCTTCCTCCTGCGGTGGTCCCAGCTTTCCGAAAGAGAGCTATTTCCTGTCTGTCCATCTTTTCATAGTCTTTTGTTCTGCCTTCTCATTGGTTGTAAACCCAAACATGTGACTGCCTTGTCACTGTCTGTATGTACAGCCCCCCAGGTCTTAAAGGCGTATGTCTCCAATGCTGGCTGTATCCCTGAACACACAGAGATCTAAGGGATTAAAGGCGTGCGCTACCATGGCCACCACACTCTGTCTATGGCTCTAATAGCTCTGACCCCCAGGCAACTTTATTTATTAATATACAATCAAAATCACATTTCAGTACAATTAGAACACCACCACACAACAACAACAACAACAAAAAAAACAAAATGAGAAAGAATAGAAATATACTTCTTGCATTTGAGGAGGCTGGAGTCTAGATTCAACATAGATTTGGTAAAGGCTAGTCTTCTCACAGTGCAGAAAAGGTGTACAGCTCTTTGTGGTAGATGCTAATCCCAATCATGAGTCTCTGAGGAAGCAGTGTGGAGCTTGCCTAAGCTGTGGTGAGGTTTTTTTTTTTTTGTTTTTTTTTTTTTTATATTGCTTTTGCATACTTGAGTGGTGGTCTTTTGTGGAGTGATTTGTGGACCCTAACAGCCTCATCTCCTAATGCCACCACTTTGGGAGGGGAGGATTAAACATGCAAATATGAAGGGAAACAGTCATTCATAGCATCACCTTCTGTGGGGGTCCCCTTTTAACCTGCGGCCTGTTGGCCACCCGTCCATGATGACAATGGGCAGAAGCGACGAAAGAGAGCTTTGTGTGGCCTGTGAGCGTGATGGAGATAGATAGTCCTCCGGGATATAACTTCAGTGATTCAGTGCAACTTTATTCCAGAGTATAGGGAATATACAGGATTAGGAATGAAAGCCGGGGAATCACTTAATTTGCATTAAATAGCATGCTCCTATCATAAGGCTCCTAGTGGAAGTCTTAGTTATCATCTGTGAAGCACGGTCCTATTGTAAAGCTCCAGCCCAATGTCTAAGTACCATATGAGCAGCAGGGGAAAGCTGCAGGGGATCGCGTCCTGGGTCACACTGGAGATAAGTCAGGCATTCCAGCCTAGAGACAGTCTCCAAAAAATGTCAGGTAGGGAACAGGATGCCTTCTGCCGGAAGGTGGGGATGGGAGTGGGTAAGGGGGTGGGGTGGGGGTCGTCCATGTTGCTTCGCTTGGAGAGACCTGCCAGGCCATGGTAGACTGCAACCTCTGACCAGCAGGGCCTCCCAGCCACCTTCCTCTCTTCCAGCATCTAGAGACAGACCACACTCCTTGGCTCATGGCCCCTGAAGGGACACCGGCCCACTGGAGCATGTGGCTCTGGCAGGCCTTGCCCTTCTCCCCCATTCCCTCTGCCTTGCTGAAAACTGTTAGATTACATTCCTAAAGCTAGCTACTAAAGTCTATTCCCTAGTCCCTTATTTGGCCACTTCCTCTTCCTGAGGCTGACTACCAAAGTCCAGTTATCAAAAGTCCCCTTTGGCTCACTTAACATACCCAGTTAAAATTAAACACCTCATCCTAACACAGGGGTTCCGCATTTACCTTTATAAACGTCCATTTGCTTATGTGTCATGTCTGTCTCCCCTCTATCCAGAGGCAGTCCTCTGTTCCCCCCAGAACAAATATCCCTTTCCCTTGTCCCCTTCCCCTTTTGCCACCCCATCCTAGCCCATTCTAACACAGACCTCCCCTTTTGCCTCCTCTTAAAAATTACATCTGCAAGGTCATTTGCTGCTGTTTTCTGCCTAAGTCAGAAAGCAGCCACTTTACCCCACCCCCCTGCTTAATAAAGGATCTCTCTGTGAAAATAGGTTTTTCGGTATAATTTGTGTCTAATCTGGGGTCAGGGAGGAGACCCCCACTGTTGGGGGTGGGGGTTCTCCTTCAGCACCATCTTTACGATCTCTACTTTTCATCAAACACCTCATTCAATGCCCCACCTTCCTTCATCCCCATACAAGGACTGTTAGATCCATCCCACACAAATAAACCAGGATCTCTATCTCAAGATCTTATTTCTTCAAAGTTCACTTTTCATGTAAGGCAACCTATCTGTGGGTTCTGGGGGTTTGGATGTAGACACATTTGGGAAGTCTTCTTCAGCCTACCACACTGTGTTATTGCAAATGTTCTTTTTCCGATGTCTGAGAGAGAATTAACCCTCCACCACAAACATTGGAACTCACAGGGCTGAGAAAGTTTCCTCTTTCATCTCACACTAATTCTTAGAAGTGACCTACAAAAAAAAAAAAAAATTGTCTCACTAGACTCTGACGTCACACATCAAATGTCCCAAATAACCAGGCCCTGAGGTAGTGATTGCATTATCTGAGAACTCAATTTCCTTTTTCAGGTCCCAGGATGACAAGCCCCATTACAGCAGAAGATCTAGAGAACAGTAATTGCCCTGTTACCAAGGGGAGTGGAGGTGGGGATGTTAGCCATGATGGTGGTGAGCACAGTTTATAAAGGCCTATATTGTCTTTTGCTTACATAGGACAAAAAGTGATCCTTAAAACAACATGTGTTAATAGGACCTTCTGATGTGAGTCTTCCATTCGACCTTTCCTTTAGTTTACTTACAGCTGTCATCAGCTGTTTCCCGTGTCTGGACTTGCCGTCCCCTGTCTATTTGATAAAGACCCAGGTGTCCAGTCTTGTGCTTAGGGCTGTCTTATCTATGACATTCACCCCCCAGGATGCATAGTGCAAAGGCCGAGCCAAGCCAATCTAAACAGAGATACTTAACTGTTTTCAGTTACGTGACTTAAGGACTAAATTCTTAGTCTGTCTGCTGTTTTTGAGAAGAAGGCCTTGATTGGAAGTCTTTGAACTTGCACTTGACTCTTAATTGTCCTGTCCCCCACCCCCACCCCCAAATGCTGGGATTCTAGGGAAAAGTACTTATCATACCTGGTCTTCAATACTGAATTCTTGACATAAAATATCTCAAAGTGTTTGTGTTAGTTATTATGCGGTGCTGTGTTATTCATTAAGTGGCACTGTTTACTGTTTGAGAAAAGCTACGAGGCACAACAAAACCCACTATAAGAGTTTTTTAAGAGAAGGAACAGTGAGGAGTGCTTAGGCCTATGGAAATGGTCGTGCAGGGAGAGAGAGGTGAGGGAGTCTATGACCCGCTTTTTTTAAAAAAATTAATTTATTTATTATCTATACAGTGTTCTGCCATTATGTATACATGTGTCCCTGCAGGCCAGAAGAGGGCACCATATCTCATTGCAAGTGGTTGTGAGCCACCATGTGGTTGTTGGGATTTGAACTCAGGACCTCTGGAAGAGCAGTCGGTGCTCTTAACCTCTGAGCCATCTCTCCAGCCCCTATGACCCACTTTTTATGGATGCCCCTGCACATGGGCATATGGGCTTACATAGCTACACCACGCATGCACATAGATTATGTGATCACGCTGCACGAAAATTGCGTGACCAGGCAGCACATGGATTACGTAGGAAGTGAGGCCCTGGAATGCCTGAGCCTCTTGTTTGGCTACTGAATGTATGGTCATGTAGCTGGGGGAGTGGCCAGAAATGCTATCAGTTTGTCCTTCCTGAGGGTCGCAGCTGACTGGGTGCTTGGATCCTCTGTCACCCCTGTGCACAGCAGCTCCAGGGCCTTATCCTTGGTCTTGTTAATGGCTGCTTCCTCCCATTGGGCCGCATCTGCCCCCCCCCCCAAGTCCTGCTGCACAGACTTCTTGCCCAAAATCCATGTCAGCTCTGCGTTGTTAACAGTTTTCGCTCACTCAGATGACAGACTCATGGAAAGTCAACTGTGTCCCTTACGAGAAGGCAGAACTCTAAAGTCCATCTACAGTCTGAGGAGCCCAGGACCTCAGTTAAGACACTGTTTTAATGCCCTTCTCTGAGGCCCTTCTACCTGTGAAAACCTGTTGGGATTCTAGGGGTAAGCATCGATGGCAGAGGACTTCCCTGAGACTCGACCCTCAGAACTGCAAAATAAACTCATAGATTAATTAAAGCTAGGCTGTGATCTTAACCACTGTTCTATCACATGACTGCAGACCCTGTTTTTGGAGACAGGGTATCGCTCAGGGCAGACCTGAGCATGCAATCCTACCACTCTCTATGGTTACTGGGGCTGTACCCATATGTGGGTACACACCAGCATACCTGCTTATACTGTGACTTGTTTGTTTGTTTGAGATAGGGTTTCTTTGTGTAGCCTTGGCTGTCTTAGAACTAGCTCTGTAGACCAGGCTGGCCTCAAACTCACAGAGATTAGCCTGCCTCTGTCTCCTGAGCACTGGCATTAAAGGCGTGAGCTACCACTGCCAGGCTCTGCTGTGGCTTTTAACTACGATCCAAACTGCCCTGGGGAATAACAGCTTTGGAAACGTAAGCAGGGGAAATCTACCTTTCTCTCACTCTCAGCCACAGCAAGTTATCCAGGCCTGTAGCACATACCCTTTTTCAAGATTCATTATTATTGCTGGGTGTGGTACCTTTAATCTAAGCACTTGGGAGGCAAGCAGATCTCTGTGTGTTTCAGGCCAGCCTGGTACATACTAAGTACCAGGCTAACAGAACTATATACAGTGAGACTTTGGCTCACAAATTATTTTTTATTATTTTTAAGTATGTGCATGTATGTGTGTGGTGGTGGGGTGAGGTGCCTGTGGAGACCAGAGGTGTCGGATTCCCATGGAATTGGATTTACAGTTGTGTGCTGCCCAACCTGGGTGCTGGGAACTGAACTAAGGTCCCCTGAAAGAACCTTTAACCTCTGAGCTACCCTCCCATACCCTTTTAGAAACCCAAACCATCCCTATAGAGGAAAGAAATCAAGTCCTTCAGCACCTCCATCTCCCTCCTCCATCTCCCTCTATTCTGCCCACGTTACTGCCCTGGCTACTAGGGGATCCACATCACCATCTCCCACCCTGCTTCATTCAGAAAGGAAAACATACTCTCCAGGCTGCTCCTGGCTGAGGTAGAGTCTCTTCGTGAGAACTCAGGAGCGAGAACACACAGGTGACAGCTGCCTCAGGCATGAGGAAAAACAGTTCTCAAATGTCTCACAGGGATTCCAGGAAAATCCCCAGGGCTGCAGGCTGAAGCCTGGCCAAGGACCGAGGTTCACTTCAGAAGCCTTAAGGATGCTCTCTGGCTCATCTCTTTCTTCTCTGCCAAATCTCCCATAAGAGCAAGCGCCTGTATTTTCTTTGCCATTTTTTTTGTTTTGTTTTGTTTTTCGAGACAGGGTTTCTCTGTGTAGTTTTGGTGCCTGTCCTGGATCTCGCTCTGTAGACCAGGCTGGCCTTGAACTCACAGCCTGGCTCTGCTGGGATTAAAGGTGTGCGCCACCGCTGCCGGGCTTCTTTGCCTATTCCATGGGTGTTTCGCAGTTCTACAGAGCTCTGGCTTCCTTGGTGGTGGGGAAGAAGTGCCTGTGAGGGAGCTATTCTGTAAACCAAGTGTTAGCATCAAACACTGACCAACCAGAACTGCCCTCACTTGCGTGGCGGTGGGAATCGAAATTGAAGCAGTTGCTGTCCATCTTGTGGTGAGCTGTTCTGGCGTCACCCTGATCGTCGCAGCTTTGCAGTGTGCCCAATAAACTTACCTTCTGCTAATCTGATGTGACTTAGGTCTCACTGTCCACAACTCTGACCCATGACACCTGATGGCCCATTTGGCGACTGGGAAGTTTCCATGCTGTTCTTATGTTTCTCCCAACCTGAGCCACTAGCTGCCTATGGGCTCAGAGACAATGACTGGTCTTTTGCTGGAGAGTTCTCTGGTGGGAGGAACAAGTGTCTGTATTCATCACTCTCCTTAGAGGAGCTCCTCCTGGGACTTCCTGTCGCTGTCTTGGAACCCTTAAGTACTGGGGACCCTTACACTACCACTCAGCAGCTCAGGGTATGACTGCCACAGCCCTTACAGGCTGGAGACCTAGTCTTCGCACAAACCTTTCAACGGAAGGACTTTGTTCCTGCGGTGATTGATTGATCAAAGTGACTCTGGTGGGAGCCAAAGGCCTGGGACAGGGTGGCTTGTCCACCTGGCCATGAGGAAGAAAAGACTGTCTCCTGTCTCTTGTCTCAATCCCTGTTCCCAATGTGTTACGCATAGCAGTCTCCTGACGGCCGAGCAACAGTTGGTATCGACAGTGCTGTGACCCCTTTGAGCCGGAAGAAGCTCGATAGGAATAGGCCTTTGCGGAGATGCCCAATTTATTGTGCAGTTCTGTCGGGGGCACGGTGGGAGAACAAGGAAGACACCCCAGGAACGGCAACCGAGTGCATCGTCCAATCCAAATGATCCACCACGTCATCATCCCACAGAGATGCAGCTGCTGCGGACGCCCAGCCACTGCCCACTCAAACATTGCTCGGTCAAAATGGCCCGAGTTTGTGTGGTGGGAACCCAAGGAGAAAAGCAGACCGTTCTCCTAGGGAAGCAGCCATAGCCCACCATGTCACAGCCGACGTCAGCTACTCTGCACTCCACTACAATGCACAAGACAAACCAACCAACCCAGCGGTGTTAAAACAAATCCGAGCACTGGGGCTGCGCCTCAGTTGGTACAGTGTTTGCCTGGAATGCACAAAGCCTTGGATTTGATTCCCCGCACTCTAGAAATTAGGTGTGGTGGTACACATTTGTAGTCCTGCACTTGAGATGTGGATCAGAAGTTCAAAGCCACATATAAATGCCTAGCAAAGAAGAGGCCCCGTATCCAAAACAATTTTTTGAGTTTTTTTTTTTTTTTTCTAGACAGGGTTTCTCTGTGTAGCTTTGGAGTCTGTCCTGGGACTCGCTCTGTAGACCAGGCTGGCCTCGAACTCACAGAGGGTTAAAGGCATGCGCCGCCGCCACCTGGCTTAATTTTTTTTTTTTAAAGAAAATTTACCTATACATTTCTACTAAAGGCCTTAACCATACCTAATTTTATGGATGTTATCTACAAAAAAAAAAAAAAAAAAAAAAAAAATTAAGCCAGGTGGCGGCGGCGCACGCCTTTAACCCTCTGTGAGTTCGAGGCTAGCCTGGTCTACAGAGCGAGTTCCAGGACAGGCTCCAAAGCTACACAGAGACACTCTGTCTCAAACAAACAAACAAACAAACAAACAAATTGTGTTATTTAAACTGACCTAGCGCAGAAAAAGTGAAAATTAACTCACTGTTAAATTTCCTCATGAACCAGCAAAGGACAGCAAAGCTGGTAACAAAAGCATGTAATCTCAGTCGCTTGGGAGGTCGAGGCAAAGGGAAGCAAAAGTTCAAAGCCTCAGTCCCAAAGGAGGGCATAATAAGCTGCCTTGGGACCAATAGTGTGTTTCCCATAAGCAAGGGCAACATGTTATCTCTTGGAAAGAACAGTAGCCTGAACATAAGCACGGGCAGGCTTTCTCCTCCATTAGCAGATCCTCAGGGTCCCCAAGCACAGAGATCCTGCCTAATTGTAAGCCCCTGGGCGAGCAGGCGTCACCTGGCCCCTTCGTGTTGGAGCAAGAAAATATGTCTACTAAAAAATGTGGCTACATCAACATCCACCAGAATGACAGCCTGACTGGGGTCCTGGCAAGAGGGTGGAGTCTCGGGCCCTTCCAGGTGGTCACTACTCTCCCCTACCACAGCGGACTTCTGCCAAAATTCTTTGGTCATCAAGAAGCACTTCAAATGTATTGAGGAAATTGGTGTTGAACCTGGAAATGTAAAGATTCCTGTCTAACAAAGCTATCTGCTCTTACAGGCCAAGGAAAACTCCAGGAATTGCATAAATCCCAAACTCTGCAGTTAACAGTTCTATACGAGATGTTTTGGTTCCACCTACTGGCTGCTGTCGACTAAGGCAGTTTAGAGCTCTGGATGGAGTCAATCCACAGGCCCATGAGCAATTGAATGGATGGATGGAACTGTGAAGAGGGGATGAGGGGATGGGTCTCACAAATATAAACTTGAAGGAAAAAAAAAAAAAAAAAAAAAAAGGCCGGGTGGTAGCAACACATGCCTTTAATCCCAGCACTTGGGAGGTGGAGGCAGGCAGATCTCTGAGTTGGAGGCCAACCTGGTCTACAAAGCGAGTTCCAGGACAGCTAGGACTGTTACACAGAGAAACTCTGTCTTGGGAAAACAAAACAAAACAAAACAAAACAAAACAAAACAAAACAAAACAAAACAAAACAAAACAAAACACTGAAACTAGTTGAAGCAGAATTTTCCAGAGAAAGTGAACAGGGGATCTATAGATCTAGTATCTTAAGAGACTTTTGTTGTTGTTGTTTGTTTTTTTGAGACAGGGTTTCACTGTGGAACAGCCTTGGCTGAAGTAGTATTGGTAATGAATGAGCCCAGCTTCCTGCTCCCAGGAAGATTTTTGCTTGTGTGGTTCCCAGGGACGGAACCCAAGGTCCTCTCACATGATGGATGGCTTTACACTCCACCAGGAGCCTCCATCCCCAGGATGGGCCTCAACAGCTGCAGGAGCAGCAGACTCACTTCTGGCTCCAGACTCCATCTGGGACTGCAAGACTTGAGACAGTGTTTCACTCTGTAACCCCTGCTGACCTTTGACTTACAGCAATTCTATCATTTTAGCTTCCCAAATGTTAGGATTACAGGTGTGAGCCACCATGCCTAGAAAGCAGGTTTTGACGGCTTTGGGTATTGCTACCTTTAGGGACAGTGTCCGCTGGAAAATGGCTCCTGGCTTCCTGCCTACTGGTGGCAAATATTCTAATCATGAGCAGAGTAGAAGCCGACCAGGAACAAAACTACTGTCACTCCATCATCAGTCTGAAGGTAGGGTGCAGTATCCTATATGTACACAGCCCAGGATGATTTGTGTTATCTTTTTGCCTTTTTTATCTGTTTTCTTTCCTTTTCTTTTCTTTTTTTTTAAGGCTCATGTGTCTGCTTTAATGAAAGCAGAGGTTTTAGACTTCCAAATAAACGATTTCAAATAAAGGGAGGTTGGCTCATGCTTGCAAAGCCATGCAAAGAGTTCAAAGTCCAGTGTTGGAGCTCGTTTTCTTTGTCTGAGGTAAGATCTTGTAGCCCGGGCTGGTCCTGAACCTGTGTTCTTTCTGCCTCTACCTTCTGAGTGCTGGATTTACAGGTATGCCTCACCATACTGGGGACTGTTCTTTTGGCTTTTAATTAGCTCCTCCAATACATTTGAAGTGTGTGTGTGTGTGTGTGTGTGTGTGTGTGTGTGTGTGTGTGTGTGTGTTTCAGATTCTCAGACTGAAATGATTAAAGAGAAATGTTTTTCTGATCGGATGCTTGTTGATAGTATATAGAACATCGATTTCAAATTTTTTAAAAATTCATGTTTCTAAATGAGTCAAAGTTGAAGTTTAATCAACAAAAAGAATAAAATGATATTAAAAATATTTATACAAAATTACAGAGCTGCTTTAGAGATCCCTAAAACAATACAGAGCGATCTCTTAGCTGCCTGCCAGATTTGATGATAAATAAGACCCTATTGCAGAAGACAATTTTGGTCACAAGCCACGGAAAAATAAAAAAAATCTGTTACTGGCTGGCAGGCTTCTTCCTGTCCAGGTAGCTTTCAAACTACTCGGAGGTGCCATACAGGCTGCTAGGGAAGAACAACTAATAGTCTTACCTAGCTGTGAGCCCTGCAAACTCTAATAATGACCTGTCTGGCGAGATATGGCCATGAGTGCAATAATGGCGTAGCTGTTACAGGGTCGCTAGTTGTTTTCTGATTGGCTTTAGGGCCTGCTCTGCTCATTTGGAAGCTCCTGGGATATCAGTGCTGCTACCATCTCTTCAGGCTCAAACGGGCACCTGTCCAGGGTAAATGGTCTGTCCAGCAACAGGGACCCTCCACCCTCCAGTTTTTCAAAATGTCCCTGTGTCTTGCTCATGCACGTCTGTCATTCACCCTTGGCTCTTCTGCACAACCAGGGCACACCTCCGGTTCATTCTTTCTGGCAGTCTTCTCTCTTCCCATGGCTGGCCCTCTTCATGGGGCCGGTGGTAAATAGTCTATTTTTCTCCTAGCAATTTGCCTCCTCCACTTCCTCAAGGAACAGATCCCTGAGGTCTCCAGGATGGCAGTTAACCCAATGCTTCTTCATCCACATCTCCAATTGAGCATGAGCCCATTGACTCCTAACTCCCCCTCCCCACAGCGTCCCATGCCAACCAGAAGCAGCCAGACTTGAACTGGCACCCTTATATCCAAAAGGTTGGGATGTTCAGTTGGAAGTTCCACTTTTGGCCCCACCCCCCATTCCAAATCCCCGCCTCTCAGAAAGCCGGACAAGTGGCGGCTCCTCCTCTGGAGCTGCTCCTGACCACACGACAAGGTATTTAAGCTCCCGAGCCCTAGACCTGCCATATGGTTTCTCCTCCTCCCTCCCCTGCCTCACTTCTGGGGGGCTTGGGAGGCATCTGGGGGCATTTTGCCCATTAAACCTGGGCCTTTTTGATTTGGCTTATTGCGTCGGCAGAGAAACCTACTACTGGGGATAAAAAAAATACTTGTCATGCTCCAAAGAAGGAAACTCATGCCTAGTAGTAGAAATTGGGCTAAGAATCCATTGCTGGGGAAATCATCAGCTGTTAGGCAGAAACCTACTATTATTATTTTGCTAAATGGACATAGTATAAATCTACCTTATCTCTATACCCATGGATGGATTAGTGCTACTCAGTACTTGTCAGAGAAGCTTTTTTTTTTAACTGGTGATGGGGCTTAATACAGATTTACAACTGGTAAAGGTGTAGAGAGTAAGTATCTATGGAGTGCTTAGCCATAAATAGGGCATCAATTTCACATTCTCTCCTCCCCCAAGTCTCATGGTACATCTCAGAATAGGGGGTGGAAAGATTAGAGAGCCAGAGATGGGGGCGGGGACTGCTGAGAAACTGTTTTCTAGACATTGCATTCACAACTTGGAAGCAGCTGTGATTGCCTGTATAAGACCAGTACAAGAGCAAGTCATTCAGCATTTCAGTGTGGTGGGGGACGGCTTCACATGCGGTTTGGAGGGGTTGATGGAGAGGGCAGTGATTTTTAGGAGAGCATAGGACAAGGAAACTATTCTGTATGATTTTGCATTGATGGGTACAATCCATTTTATGTTTGTCAAAACCTATGGAACATACACCAGGAATGAGCCCTTGTGTCAATCATTGGTGCTGTTGCTATGGTGTCAACAACAATAACAAATAACAACAGTGCCTGCCATGCTGTTGAACGTAGACAGCGGAGGTTGTATGCATGCAGCAAGGGTCTCCAACCACCTTATGTTCCCGTCTCCAACTCCCAAGTGCTGGGATCAGAAGTGTTCTGAATGTATTTTCTGTTCAATTTCTCTGTGAATCTCAGAGCGTTTTAAAAACTTAGGTCTTAGCTGGGCGGTGGTGGCGCACGCCTTTAATCCCAGCAGTGGAGAGGCAGAGGCAGGCCGGATCTCTGTGAGTTCAAGGCCAGCCTGGTTTACAGAGGGAGTTCCAGGATAGGTTCCGAAGCTACACAGAGAAACCCTGTCTTGAAAAACAAAAACAAAAACAAAAAACAAAACCAAGACAAAACAAAACACCTTAGGTCTTTTTCTGAGACAGGGTTTCTCTCTGTAGCCCTGGCTGTCCAGGAACTCACTATGTAGACCAGGCTGGCCTTGAACTCACAGAGATTTACCTGCCTCTGTCTTCTGAGAGCTGAGATTAAAGGCAAGTGCCACTACTGCCCAGCAGTTATTTTTCTAAAAATCTTATTCCCTCTATTTCATATCCTACTTTCAGATAATGTTTACTGTCTTTATTTGAATTTGGCTTTCAGGAGCTGGAGCAATGGCCCAGAAGTTAAGGTTACTGGCTGCTTTTGCAGATGGACCTGGGTTCAGGTTCCAGCACCCACATAACAGCTCATAATCTGTTAACAGTTTGTAACTTCAGTTCTAGGGGGCCGACATTCTCTTCTGACCTCTAAAGGCACAGCATACAGGTGATATACTATAAACATGCAGGCAATCTACTCATACACATAAAATAAATCTTAAAAAAAAAAACAAACAATAAACTTGCTGGGCAGTGGCGGTGCACGCCTTTAATCCCAGCAGTTGGGAGGCAGAGGCAGGCGGATCTACAAAGTGAGTTTCAGGACAGCTAGGAACCCTGTCTTGAAAAAAAAATGGCCAGGCGATGGTGGCACACACCTTTAATCCCAGCACTAGAGAGGCAGAGGCAGGTGGAACTCTGTGAGTTCAAGGCCAACCTGGTCTACAGAGTGAGTTCCAGGACAGGCACCAAAACTACAGAGAAACCCTGTCTCAAAAACATAAAAAAAAAAAGTAGCCGGGCGGTGGTGGCGCACGCCTTTAATCCCAGCACTCGGGAGGCAGAGCCAGGTGGATCTCTGTGAGTTCGAGGCCAGCCTGGACTACCAAGTGAGTCCCAGGAAAGGCGCAAAGCTACACAGAGAAACCCTGTCTCGAAAAACCAAAAAAAAAAAAAAAAAAAAAAAAAAAAAATTAAAAAAAAAGTATACCTTGTACTTTTATATAGTTTTTTTTTTTCTCGAAAGTCTCAGAACTTCGAGGTTACAGTTATTAGTTTTATGTGCAACTGATGGACTTGGAGTCTACCTTTAAAATAGGAATAAAATATTATTTAAAAATGATTACTTTTGTTTTTATTTAAATCTCTCTCTGTGTGTATGTGTGTCTGTTGTGTGCCGGAGAGTGTAGGTCTTCATGGAAGCCAGATGTTTCAGATTTCTCCGAAGTTGGAATTAAAGGTGGTAAGCCATCCAAGTCGTCTCTCCAGCCCCAAATCTTTTTGATTTAAAGAAGACTAAGGAAAATTTCAGACTGGTAAGATCATTTCAGACCTGTCTTTGCGGGTTTCTGTACGAATCCATCAGAGAACAACTGGGACTAATAATTTTGAGAACTTTTTAACCTCCTTTTTAAACACGACTCACATTCTTTTTGAAAATGTTTATTTTTATGTGCATGCATGTTTCACCTGTATTTATATCTGTGCCTCATATGCATGCCCCATGTCCATGGAAGCCAGAAGCGGATGTTGGATCCCATGAGAATTAAAGGCGAGAGACAACCAACCTCCCACCTAAAACCTGAGTAGAATGAATGTTCCATTACTTCCTAGATTTGACTGAATCCAGATTTGAGCACTTTCCATCGCAGGCTTCTCTCTGCAAGCTATTTTTTTTTTTTTTTTTAAATTTCACTTCTCCATTGAAGACCAGCTCCAAAGCAAGTAAATTTTGAACATCATTTTGGGTCTTGCCCTCCCTCCAGGGGGCTTAAATTTCTCTTTCCTCACTCTGGTTTTGCTGACCCTCGAGCCTTGTCCTACTGGCGACCTCTCTCAGCACCGACCACCGTTTCAGGTCCTCCACTCCTCGGTCTCCACTCCATCCTTCTGGCGGCACTCCGTGCTCGCTCAGCGGGGCTGACTCCCTTAAACCACCTCTTGGGGGCGTCTCCATCTTTCTGGGGTCGGGGGGAGGGAAGAGGAAAGCTCTAGTGAAGCGGCTGAGCTCCGGGTTCCAATCTGCAGCGGGACGTCTCTACTCGCTCGGTGCACCGATCACGTGTTTGCGAGCAGCCCACCTCCAGGTTTGACTCCGGAAGGAGCCTTCACTTTTCCACTCTTCCCCAGTGGCGGCGGCGGCGGCGGCGGCGGCGGCGGCGGCCGCGGCGGCCGCAGCCAGGTCTGGGCGCACAGGCTCCGCCCGCGCAGGGCGTGTCCCTCGGGGCGTGGCGTGCCGGGGCGACGCGGGCCGACGTGCCGTACGCGCCTCCCCGCGGCGGTCCGGGGACGGCTGGCCCCAGCGCCGGCCTCTCGGAGGCGGGCCGGGCAGACGGCGGCGGCGGCCATGTTCGTGGCGCGCAGCATCGCGGCGGACCACAAGGACCTCATCCACGATGTGTCCTTCGACTTCCACGGGCGCCGGATGGCCACCTGCTCCAGCGACCAGAGCGTCAAGGTGCGCGCGGCGCGCTCCTCGGCTGCCCCGGGGCTCGGCACGGAGCGGGAGGGATGGGCTGGGAGGGAGGGAGGGAGGCGGCACGGAACGGACCCCGTCCCGACGGAGACGCACGCGACCCGCCGGCCACCGCCGCCGCCGCCCCGGAAGCGGCGAGAGCCCTCCCCGCCGGCGGATGGTGGGGGTCACGGCCGCCCGCGCTCGCGGCGCGCTCCTCCTGCCGCGCCTGCGCGGGAGGGCTCCCGGCTTCGGGGGTGCTGGGCGCACGCGCGTGCCCCGTTTCCGGAGTGGGTCCCGGTTGGGCTCCCGGCTGTGGTCTCCCGCGCTTGTGCGGACCGGTGGCTTCCCGTGGGGATGTCTTCCCCCACCCACCCCCCGGCAGCGTGTGTCTCAGTTCCGTGGGCCTCGCCCGTGTCCCTTGGCCGGGGACGCTTCCCCGGATGGGTGTCCCGTGGACGGAAACTTAAACGCACAGCGCAGTTCTGCTCTTGGGTTTTTGAGACTGTCTCCGTCTTGTCCTCCAGTCTCCGCTTCAGCCATGCCGGGGTTACAAAGCATGAGCTCCTGCACGACGCCAGAATAGCCGGGAAACCTGACAGTTTTTATTCTTGTCCATGTTCACGTGGTCTGAAGATAGTTATAACAAGTGTCCGTTGACTATGATACGATGCATTGATTTTTGGAGACCAGTCTCAATTCTGTAGTCCACCCCCGGTGATCTACCTGCTTCTGCCGGGAGTGTTGGCGATTAGAGAGATGTGCGCCGCCAGGCACGGCTCTGCCCCTCCCACACCTCAGTGTTAAAGATTTATTTTGCTTTGTATGAGTGTTCCGTCTGCATTGTATGTATGTGCACCGCCTGGTGTCTAGGCAGGTCGGAAGAGGGCGTCTGATCCCTTGGAGTTAAGGTTGTGATTCATTTGTTGGGAGAACCGAGCCTGGGTCCCTTGGAGCCCTTAAGGGCTGAGCCAACTATTGGCCAAAGAGGACAGGTAATAGACATCAGTTAAGCCCTTAGGAATGGTCTTTACTAAGATAGTGTGGCAATATTGGGAGAGAACGTAATTCTGCATGCAGAACTTTTGTATACACTACCATGGCAGTCAGCCAAGGGGCTGCTTCAACTGTCATGCTACCAAACTGCTTTGCCGCTTTCACAGCGTAGTCACTGGACTACTGCTAATCTGTGTGCCTCGGCTGTCTCTGATGACTTTGTTACCGCTTCTGCCCATGCTACCTGAAGCGGGCAAGAAATGACCATCTGGGAAGCCTTTTATTAGGCATAATGTTGTCACACAAGGAGAGACAGGACAGGAGAGTGACCTCCAGCTGACTTACTTAGTGAGCCTGAGCAGCCTGCTTATACAACCAGAGAATGGGGGTTTTTGAACCACAGCCTCCAACCTTTAGCATCTGTTTACAGCAATCTCTGCTAGGCCACCACCGCCCAGCTCAGTAACTTTTTCTCTCTTCTTTCTTTCTTTCTTTCTTTCTTTCTTTCTTTCTTTCTTTCTTTCTTTCTTTCTTTCTTTCTTTCTTTCTTTCTATTTCAGTTTCTTTCTTTCTTTCTTTTTTTTTTTTTTGGTTTTTCGAGACAGGGTTTCTCTGTGTAGCTTTGCGCCTTTCCTGGAGCTCACTTGGTAGCCCAGGCTGGCCTCGAACTCACAGAGATCCGCCTGGCTCTGCCTCCCGAGTGCTGGGATTAAAGGCGTGCGCCACCAACGCCCGGCCTTCTATTTCTATTTCTTCCTTCCTTCCTTTCTTTTTTTCTTTTTTCTTTTCTTTTCTTTTCTTTTCTTTTCTTTTCTTTTCTTTTCTTTTCTTTTCTTTTCTTTTATTTTTTGGTTTTTCGAGACAGGGTTTCTCTGTGTAGTTTTGGTGCCTGTCCTGGATCTCACTCTGTAGACTAGGCTGGCCTTGAACTCACAGATATCTGCCCGGTTCTGCCTCCTGAGTGCTGGGATTAAAGGCACATGCCACCGGTACCCGGCTATCAGTAACTTTTCCTAAGGAGAAAATTTAACATTTGCACAGATTAAAAAAAAAGTGTGTATAAAATACAAGGCTCTTCAGTAAGAGCCAGGTGTAGTGGCTCATGATTTTAATCCCAGCACTGGGAGGCAGAGGCAAGTGGATCTCTTGAGTTTAAGGCCAGCCTGGTGTACAGTGGGAGTTCCAGGACAGCCGGGGCTGCAGAGAAACCCTGTCTCAGGAATAAAAATAAATAAAATACCGCTACCTGATTTACACTGTCTTTTAAAGAATTTTTGTGAAGCTGGGTGGTGGTTGCACACACCTTTAATCCCAACGTTTAGGAGGCAGAGGCATGCAGATCTCAGCCAGGTATGCTTAAGTGAGTTCCAGGACAGTCATGGCTGTGTAGAGACCCTGTCACCGCCCCCCCCCCCCCCCCAAAGAATTTTGTCAACCTAGGTTCATTATGGGATAGCTGAATGTCAGTGCGGACTCTCTAAGGTTCATTACTTTTATGTGTGTGCGCCTGTGTGTGTGTATTTGTGTGTGAGTCTGTGTGCATGAGGTCTGAAAGAGTTGATGCCTTGGAATTACAGTTGCAGGCAGTTGTGAACCACATCATATGCGTGCTGAGAACTGAACCAGGGTCCACTGCAAAAAGCAGTAAATGCTAACTGTTGAGTGATCTCTCCAGCCCCTTCTCTGGTTGTCTTGGTAGTGTGTATACATGTAACCTTTTCATGCCCATTTTTTTTCTCTCTCAATATTGCTACAGTATCTTAGTGAATACCATTCCTGAGGGCTTAACATCAGTCTGCTACCTGAATTAGCCATACTTGTCATTATCCACTTGCTACCAGATCTTTTAGTTCGTTCCAAAGCTTGTAGGTTGTCACAGTGATGAAAATTCATTTATTTAGTATTTTACATGCTTTGAAAGATTTCTTTAGGATAATTCTAAAAGAGAAATCAGTGAATATTTTGACACATTGTGATAAGAATTGGCAAAGTGCTCCCCCCACCCCCAGTTTTACCTTTTTGTGTGTGCTGGGGCTCAGACTCAGGACCTCACATATGGTAGGCAAGCAGCCTACCACTGAGCTACATCCTTAGCCCACTTTGTGCTATGTTACATCATGAGAGTAACAATTCAATAGCATGATGGCCGGGATTGGCATTATCATGACTTCATGTATGTGGTACTGGATATTAAGCCCAGGCTTGGCAAATGCTTTGCTTCTGAACTCTGTCATCCATTTTACTTTTTATTTTGATACATGGTCTCCCTAAGTTACCGTTACCCAGGCTGGCTTGTACTTGGGGTCCTCATCCCTCAGCTTCCTGAGTATCTGGGATCACACATAAACACCGCCAGGCTGGCACATTATTTTTTCTTTGTGATACTAGGGCTTGAACTAAGGGTGTCAGGTGCTAGGCAGCCGAGCATCCCCAGTCCTTAAGACATTTTTGACTGATTAAGTTGGAATTTTTTGGGGGGGTTATAATTTTTTGGGGGGGGTTATTGAATATTTTACTTTAGCTTCTGTTTTACATGGAGTTGATCAACATTATGTGTATGTTTATGTTTAATTTTATGTGAATGGATGATCTGTTTGCTCATATGTCTGTGTACCACCAGACGTCAAAAGAGGGTGTGGGGTACTGAGAATTTGAACCTGGGTCCTGTGGAAGAGCAGCCAGTGCTCTTATCCACTGAGCCATCTCTCCAGAACTGATGGCTGCTATTTTTTATTTTGCCTCATTCAAGTTTATTTGTTACCTCAAAGTGAATACCCACTGTGCTCCTCCCTCCCTCCAAGCTGGTCTAGAACTCATCATGTAGACCAGGCTGGCCCAGAACTTAGAGATCCACTTGCCTCTGCCTCCCAAGAGTTGGATTAAAGGCACGAGCCCCACTGTGCTTTTTCAGTCATTTACAAAAATGTGGGATTGCCATCTATCTGTAGAATATTCTCATTATTCTAAATTGGCACTGTGTCTAATAACTCCCATCCCTGTCTCCCTAAGGTTCCTGGTTACACCTCCCTAGCTTAGATGGAGCAGGGTGACTGTGTTTGTATTTGGCTCGTACTGTAAGCAAATTCTTTTTCACAGTCCACTTAGTGCCACGGTTTGTACATTTATTTTTGTCCTCATATTGGTGGTTCACAGCTTAAAATGATTTTTAGGGGCAGTGCTGCAATGCTTCCCAGTGTTCTGAAGCACAAGAAAGTTGTGTTGTGCCATAGTAAATGTGTTAGGTGTGTGCCCTTCAGGCATGATTACCGTGCTGCTGGCTGTGCCGTAGATGCTGAGGAATTGCCAGTTTGTATCAAATAAGGTGTCTGTAAACAGAGATACACACTAAAAAAGGTTATGTGGTGTTGATTGGTGAAAATGATCTACCAGATACAGTAACCTAAACTGCTATAAACAATGTTTCAGTAGTCAAAGTTACTTATTAAGGGGTAATTGGGGGTATTACTCAGTACTGTCTTAGTACCACACTTAGCAGGCACAAGACTCTGGGCTCAGTCTTCAGTATATCACCAGCACCGCCCGCCCCTCAGCACCAAAAAAACCCCCCAAAAAACCAAAACCACCCAAAACAGGAATGTGTTGTGTTGACTACCTGTTAGAGCTCAGCTTCTGGGTGCCTTAGTGCCTGGCCCAGCTCTGGACACGAATTCCAGGGAACATTGGTTTAAGACGTGAACAATTCCTTATGCTGCTTCCTGTGGAGTTAACGTTTGTTTTCCTTATGCTTATTTCATTTGCTTATGCTCATTTGCCTTTGTTTGTTTGTTTGTTTTTATAGGTCTGGGATAAAAGTGAAAGCGGAGATTGGCATTGTACTGCTAGTTGGAAGGTTAGTTTTTATTTTTACATGGTTTGAGAAAATTGAAATGATTGATATTTTAATATTAATGACTTGGTATTCAGCTTTGAGAAAATGATAAAATTGATATGGTCTTCTTTCCTGGAAAGATAATTTCTGGTTTATTAAATTATTATTAAAGCAATAGGAAATTTGAGAATAAGAAAATCTGTAGGTTTGGCCAGGTATGGGATCCCAGTGCTTTGGGAGGCTGAGGCAGGAGACTGCCATAAGTTAGAGACCAGCCTAAATTACTGAGTGAGACCCCGTCTCAAAAAAAAAACAACCCCTAAGAATGAAAAAATAGTATTTTTGTAGCATTCTCTAACTACTATTAGGATTTCAGCACATTTCATGTTTTTTCCCCCTCCTTATTAGCCACCCTACTTTGTGTTCTTTTTCCCTCAAACAAAAACAAGAAACAAAACAACCCCCCCCCACACACACACACAAAAAAAAAATGCCTATAAAACTGTGGGGCATACATGGGCTGCAAAGAGGGTGTGAGAAAAATTCAGATAAATAGAGCTTAAGCTTTGAGGTGTTTATGCAGAGAGTGGATACAAATGGTGAGAAAAAAAGTTAGCTCAAGTTATTTATGCTAAGATAAGATACTAAAAAACACGAGATAGTGTCAGGACATAAACAACTTGTAAATAGGTGCCCTTTAAAATGATTGGTTGGTTCTTTCACCCCCTCCTAGGGTTCTGAGGTTTTCTGGTATAAAAGAAGCTTACTGCCTATCAATAAAGGAGTTCTTGATTGACTTGACTCCCCGCTGCATCTGATTGTCTCCGGGTAAGAGGGAGGCTGGGAACAGGCGAGCGGCCTGCACTTGCCTTTCCTCGGTTCCAGGCCACCTCTTCACAGGTGACCTAAATTCCCCGTGGGTCAGGTCCCCACATAAAACCACAAAAATGAAACGTAAAAAAAGACCATAGGACAAAAAGTACCAAACGAAAGCAAAAAAAAAAAATAAAAACAAACCCTCATGAAATTACCTCTGAGGTTTTTTTGTGTTGGCTACAGTACCTGGGTGTGGGGCCTGCCCTGAGGTGTGGTTGATAGACTCAGTGAGACTGATTGGAGAAAATGGACTTTTTTCCTCTGCCGATGGTACCGATTGCAGATAGCTTCTTGGTTAGGGGTGGGGCTCTGTCCAGTCCTCCCTGGCAGCCCCGGGACCCCTCTGGCTTGAGCCTGTGCATGCTGCCATCCCCTCTGAGTTGTGCCTCAGTCCTGTCGTGCTGGAAGACGCTCTTTCCTTGGTGCTGTCCATCACCTCTGGCTCTTCGAGTCTGTCCACTTTCTCTCCTGCATAGATCCCTGAGCCTTCAGGGGAGGGTTTTGATGAAAACATCCCATTTAGGACCGAGTGCCGCAAAGTCTATCGCTCTGCACATTGTCCAGTTGTGGTCCTTTGTGTTAGTTCCCATCTACTACAAGAAGCTTCTTTGATGTGGGTTGAGCAACTATGAGTATAGCAGTATGTCTGTCATTAGGAGCCATTTTATTACTGTGTTCCTTTACCAGAATAGTAGTAGGTGACCTCTCTAGTCTCAGGTTCTTGGCCACTTTAGCAGTGTCAGGTATGAGTTCTGTTTCATGGAGTGGGCCTTAATTCCAATCAGAAAGTGGTTGGTTTCTTCCACAATATCTTAGCTACTACTGCTTCAGTATATTTTGTAGAGGGGTCCATGGTTTGTAGCTGGGTGACCCCAACTGTGACTTTGAGGTACTAACATCAGTTTTAGGTTTAAATCATTGTCTCACCTCTAGTTCTATAAGTTGGTCTAAAGAGGTCTTTATGACTGTCATTGCTTGAGGATCAATCTGTTGCTCCTCAATCTGGTCCTCACAGACTATTTACTTCTGCTTATAGGGTGCAGCCTTATCTTTACTTTTAATTGATTGCCCTTCAGTGTGGGGTGGTCTGTCCTCTAACGATTGGCTCTTCCCATAACCCCAGGTGACTACAGGTTTAGTGAGAACGGTGATTTCTTTCCATGGCTTCAGCCTTGAAAGGGGGTGAGATGAGTTAGACAGTTGTTCCTTAAGTGAGTAGCGTGCCTATGTAGAGCAGTGTAGCCAGGTTTCTTGGGCCCCCTTTATCTGCTTATAAAATAATAATTCAGAGGCTTAATATTATTTATAACTGCTCGGCCTTAGCTCAGGCTTATTACTGACTAGCTCTTACACTTAAATTAACCCATAATTCTTATCTATGTTTAGCCACATGGCTTGGTACCTTTTCTCAGTTCTGCCTTGCCATCTTGCCTCCTCTGTCTGGCTGATGATTCCTGACTCTGCCCTTCCTCTTCCCAGAATTCTCCTTGTCTGCTCGCCCCGCCTATACTTCCTGCCTGGCTACTGGCCAATCAGCGTTTTATTAAACCAGTGTACAAGAGCATTATCCACAGCAGAGCAACAAGAGTTTGACCTGTACAGATGAAGGCACAGGCACTGGTTTTTCATCCTGTGTTTAGTTGCCGTTGTGGACCTGTGAGGAGTCCATGACTTTTAGCAAAAGCGGCTTCTGAGTGTTGGTTATGAAACCAAATGTTGTCGAAGCCCTGTTTTCTCCTGGCCTCCCATGACTCCTGCCATCATAAAGCTGAGTTGCCCTGGTGACCTCCAGAGTACCCTGGCCCTGTAGTCACAGTAAGGAAATGAGTAGACAGCACAGTGATGGCTAACTCCATGCTAATGGTAAAGGTTATAGAGCTGCTAACGTTCTGTCTTAAAAGGAGATGGGGAGGAGTCCGCAGATCCCCTTTTGAGATCCTAGTCACCGCTCCTTTCTGCTCTAAGCAGCATGTGGTCTTGGGTGTCACAGCATGTCAGGGGGAAGGTGACTGAAGGTGTCCATGCTGCAGTGGTAGCTTCTGTCAGTCGTCACCCAGGCTGTGGTGGGACTTGGTAATGCAGTTCCCTTTTTTTTGTGTGTTAATCCATTCTCCAGTAAAGTCGTTGGTCCACTCAACTAGACTTGGATAGAATTCTATTTGGATTCTCTCTCGGAAAAGTCACACAACACTGTAATAGCTTATATAGTCCTTTGTATCTGCCTAGCATCCCTTAGCAATGCCCATCCCCCCAGACAGCGTTTCTCTGTGTAGTTTTGGCCTGTCCTGGATCTTATTCTGTAGACCAGGCTGGCCTTGATCTCACAGAGATCCATCTGGCTCTGCCTCCCGAGTGCTAGGATTAAAGGCATGTGTGCCACCACCGCTCGGCTCCCTTAGCATATTTTTGAGGTTCATCCATGTTGTGTTTTAAGTTTTTTCTTTGAGACAAGTTCTCACTGTGTAGTCCTGGCTGTTCTAGAACTCAGCCTAGACCAAGTTGGCCTCAAACTCAGAGAGATCCACCTCCTTCTGTCTCCGAAGTGCCACCCACCACACCAGCTTTTTTTTGTTGTTGTTTTGTTTTTGTTTTTGTTTTTGTTTTTTGTTTTGTTTTTCGAGAAAGGGTTTCCCTGTGTAGCTTTGCACCTTTCCTGGAACTCACTCGGTAGCCCAGGCTGGCCATGAACTCACAGAGATCCGCCTGCCTCTGCCTCCCGAGGGCTGGGATTAAAGGTGTGCGCCACCACCGCCCGGCATTATTTGTTTTTTATACAATGCTGAGCAGTCTCAATGTGTAGATAAGCCACATTTGTTCATCCACTCACCTGCTGATGGGCATTTGCGTTCCTTGTAGTTTCTCAGTGTTAGAAGGGTTTGTTTCCTTTCTGTCTCTGTGACAGGTTACAGGTGTATTAGCAGCATGCCACGTGCAAAGGAAACCCTTCTCTCTTCTAAGTACTGTCCTATGACTCCAGAGGCTGTTTAGAAACATCCAGTAGCCGTTCTGTGTTGATTAATCGATGGGGATTCAAAATTTTGTTTTTGTTTGTCTGAGATAGCCTGAAACTTGGTATGTAAAACAAGCAGACTGCCCTTAGAGTTGTGACATTTTTTTCTGTACCTATCTTCCAACTGCTAGGATTGCAAACACCTGGCTATTTATTTAATTTTCTTTTCTTTTTTGAGGCAGGATCTTACTTTGTAGTCCTGACTGGCCTAGAACTTGCTGTGTAGATCAGGCTGGTCTTGGTTACAGAGATGCACCTCTCTGATTGGTTGGGATTAAAGGTGTATGCCACCATGCCTGGTTATTTAATTTTTTTTTTTTAAATTGTGGTGACATCTTTGTGTAGACCTTATTCTTTAGTTAGAATGAGAATTTAACATTCGATTAAGCAATGATAACTTAGTGTGTCTTTTAGTTAATAGCTTTTTAAAGTAAGAATTGAAGGTGAAGCCCAAAAGACTAGACAGAATGAAAAGTGGGCAGTTTATCCATTGTTGCGACATTGTTACCATGTTGAAGTTACTGGGTTCAGGAAGAATTCTTACATCATCATTATGATGATGATGATTTTTTTCCTCTGTGTGAGACAGGATCTTTTTCATAGCCCTGGCTGTTCTGGAATTCACTTTGTAGATCAGGCCTGTCTTGAACTCACAGAGATGCTGCCTGTCTCTCAAGTGCTGAGATTAAAGGCATAAGCCATTTCTGGTCTAAGAATTCTTACATTATTGAAAATAGAGAAAGTGTTAGAAATACAGAAGCGTGGCTGCGGATGTAGCTTGGTTAGTAGAGTGCTTGCCTTAGCATGAACAAAGCCCTGATTTGATTGCCAGTCCTGCATAAACCAGGTATGGGTGGTGCATGGCTGAAATCTTAGCGCTCACCTGTAATCCCAGCACTGGGGATGTGAGGGCAGGAAGAACAGAAGTTCTGGATCATCCTTAGATACATAAGGAGTTCTTTTTTTCAAGATAAAGAAACGTGGGATTTTCTAAATGTAATAGGTAGATTAATGCTCAGAGCATCTGAGCACTGGGATTAAAGTGTGCACCACCACCACCCAGCTCTAGCAAATTCTTTTGATGGTGAAATATATCAGTCCATTTTCTTTTTTGACAGAATGAGGGTGTACAGTCGTAACTTGACATTTCTTATATATAAAGGAAATGAAATGATTCTGCACTTTATATTAGATATATTCCTTGACTTACAGTGGGGCTATTTACCAATAAACATAAATTAAGTTCAAGATCCTGTAAGTTGAAAATGTATTTAGTATGCCCAACTTGCTTAGCATCCTACGTCAGTACAGCACACTAGGGATTCTTGGTCGATCCTGTCTGTCTGGGTGCTGTGGTTCACTGCTGTTGCCCAGCGTTGGCAGAAGCTGATGCTTCCTAGGTATGGATCAAACTCATGTTAAAGTATCATTTTACGTCATCATAAAGTTAAGTACTTGTAAATCAAACCATCGCAAGTTGTGGACCAGCTCACTTATTTCTCTGGGTACAAGGATTTGAGCTGCCTCTGTTCATAAAATAGTACCTTGTTTAACTTCACCTCAGTTAACATCATTTTACCATTTTGTTGCTACTCTTCTGCCTATTGTTAGCGTTTAAGATTTTATTTATTGTGTTAAGAGTTTTCCTGTATGTGTATGTGCATCAAGTGCTTGCAGTGACCTTCCTGGAACTGGAGTTACAGATGGTTGTGAGCTCCCGTGTGGGTGCTGGGAACTGAGCCCAGCTCTTCTGCAAGAGCAGCCAGTGAGTGGTCTTACCTGCTGAGCCATCTCTCCAGCTCCCCGTGTTAGCTCTTGAAGTGAATAAAATACCCTATATTTTTGCAGTGTGTATATTTTCATACTTATTAGAACTGCATGCCCCACTCCAAATAATTGTTTAAAGCACTGTAGTACCTTTTTGAGTTATAACTTAAATGTCATATTTACCCCTTATAAAGAATAATTTTTTCCTCTTCTTTCTTTTTGGTTTTTCAAGGCAGGGTTTCTCTGTGTAACAGCTTTGACTGTCCTGGAAACTTGCTTGTAGATCAGGCTGACCTGGAACTCACAGAGAGCCTGCTTCTTGTCTCCTGAGTGCTGGGATTATAGGCATGTGGCGCCACCACCACCCAGCAGAACAATTTACTCAAAAAGTTGTGTGCCCGTTTCCTTTTTAATTCTAGAACATTTTCATGGGCTAACACACAAACCCTGTATTCTTCATCCAGAAGTCTTTTCTGGTTTCTGCCTCTTCTCATCCCTGGCAACCATGAATCTACTTCTGTCTCTGGGTTGTAAAGCAGATAATTTTATTAATCTTATTTATTTAACTAAGTAAGTGCTTTCTGTACAAATATTTTACAAATAAGGGCTGGAGAGATGGCTCAGAGGTTAAGAGCACTGCTTGCTCTTCCAAAGGTCCTGAGTTCAATTCCCAGCAACCACATGGTGGCTCACAATCATTTATAATGAGATCTTGGTGCCCTCTTCTGGGGTGTAGGAATATATGCAGACAGAACATTGTATACATAATAAATAAATAAATCTTAAAAAAAGGAAGTATTTTTCAAATAAAAAGAAAAAGATGGGATTCGTTGATTGGTTAGGCTAAATTACAAAGTAGGTCTCCTGTATTGGAGATCAAAAACATCCGCTGGCTTTGTCATTCTTAGTTCGTGTTTGGATAGCTTCATTATAGGGGCTGGAGAGGTGCACCAGCTGATAAAGTGCTGGCTGTGCAGCCGTGAGGACCCGCGTTTGGAACCCACTTACAATGTTGTGTGTGGCAGCATGTGCTTGTAATCCCAGTGCTGGCGTGGTGGAGACTGGAGGATCTCCAGGAATTAGCTGGCCAGCCAGTCTAGCCAGGTGGTGAGCTCTAAGTTCAGTGAGAGAGATGGAGAACACACGTGTATGCACACACATTCCAAAAAAAAAAAAAAATTTAAAAGTATAACAACTCCAGAAGTCCACAATCCTAAATATCTTCCAAAAGTTCGAAGTCTTTTAGAAATTAATTTTTTAAAAGATTTATTTATTATGTATACAGTGTTCTCTTTGTATGTATCTCTGCAGGCCAGAAGAGGGCATCAGATCTCATTACAGATTTGGTTGTGAGCCACCATGTGGGTGCTGGGATTTGAACTCAGGACCCCTGGAAGAACAGCCGGTGTTCTTAACCTCTGAGCCATCTCTCCAGCCCTAGAAATTAACTTTTTACTAAAATGTTAAGTTGGTATCTTTCTCTCCTAACCGAAGTAAAACTGCTCATGTTCTATTTTATTTTCTTGAGTAAAAACTGTATGTGTGAAGTGAGTAAACTCAGTTTTGTTTTTTAAATTCCCCAGACACACAGTGGATCTGTATGGCGGGTGACGTGGGCTCATCCCGAGTTTGGACAAGTTTTGGCTTCCTGTTCTTTTGACCGAACAGCAGCTGTCTGGGAGGAAATAGTCGGAGAATCAAACGACAAACTCCGAGGACAGAGTCACTGGGTGAGACATTTGGTACCGCACAGAAAAGCAGAGGAGTGAGCTCTCGGACCATTAGTGCGTCCAAGAGTTACTCACTGTTAGCACTGCCCCCGGTCTGCACGCCTTCTAACGCATTTCCTCCTGTTGACTTCCCGTCTGCTTCGCTTGCACTGGTGCTCGGGCCATCATTATTCCGGTGATGAACCCAGGGGATTTGCCTTGCACTCAATCTTATATGTTTGTTTATTTTACATGATTCTTGTGTGGTAGTTAGTATATGACTTTAGACTTCTGGTTTGTGGTTATTTTGCACTCCCTGGGATTGAACCCAGGGCCTCTATCAGTGATAGTCACACTATCACTGAGCTACACTCCGAGCTTCCCTTATCCGCGTCTCCTATAAGTTCTACCTCAGCCTTTATTGAATGGTTGGTTGTGGGCAGGGATAGTACCTATGTGCCCCTCACATTCCTTATCTATAAAAGTAGAGAACTGAACCTGGTGATAAGACCTTTCCATCACTGTTACTGAAGTTTTCATGTCAAGTATTTTACTTTCCTTTCAATTTGTTTTTCTTGATAATCACACAGCATAGAATTGAAAGCTGTAAAAGGATGTGTGTAGTGAGATCTTCCTCTTCTCCTGGCTCTGCCGGAAGGTAGACTAGTCTGCAGATGTTTGTCTGTCTTTTGTGTAGTCCGTTCCTTTACTGATTTACTGCTTGTAGCACGCTTTGTAATGCAGAGCCATGTGCATAAAAATTTTAACATTTTCTGGTTTGGGAACCAGTCCGTTTAGTGAGTGTTTTATTATTATTCAGTGAGTGAGTTAGGGGTTTTATTGCTGTGAAGAGACACCATGCCCACGGCAGCTCTTACAAAGTCAAACTTTTAATTGAGGAGGCTCACTTACAGAGGTTTAGTCCATTATCATCCTGGAGGGAGCATGATGTCATGCAGGCAGACATGGTGCTGGAGGAGTAGCTGAGCATCTTTATCTTGCAGGCAATAGGAAGTCAACTGACTGTCATATTGGGTATAGCTTGAGCCCAGGAGACCTCAAGGCCACCTCCACAGTGACTCTTCCTCCAACAAGGCCACACCTCCTAATAGTGCCACTCCCTTTGGGGGCCATTTTTTTTCAAACCATTGCAGTGAGATTACTAACATACATTTATCCTTTCTAAAGGCAGACTTTATTCTGTCTTAAAGGCAACAGTTAATTACAGCTCACTAATTTGTTAGTGATTGTTATTTAAGCAAAGTGCTTCATTGGAAATAGACACCAAAGGAAGCTTTAAGTAACTCAAGAATAAATACCTACTTGATGACAGAGATGTCTGTGTGATTCTAAAACATTTTATTTTTCAGATCCATCCCATTTTCTTTTTGTGTATGATTTAAATCATATATATATATATAATATATGTATATATATAATATATGTATAAATATATATTTACATGTATATTTCTTTTTTCAGGTGAAGAGGACAACTCTAGTGGACAGCAGAACATCTGTTACTGATGTGAAATTTGCTCCCAAACACATGGGTCTGATGTTAGCAACCTGTTCAGCAGATGGTATAGTAAGAATATATGAGGCCCCAGATGTTATGAATCTCAGCCAGTGGTCCCTACAGCATGAAATCTCCTGTAAGCTGAGCTGTAGCTGTATTTCTTGGAACCCTTCCAGGTAAGCTTTCATAGCTACCCTTTGATAATTCTACTAAAACAGGCGAGCAATTTTCCAAGCTAAGAACTTGCCGATTTAATTTCTTAGATGGTTTCTGTAATTAGATAATATTATCTAGAAGGAAGTTTCCCCTTTCCTATCTGGGCATGTATCTTGTCTCTAGTTTTACTCCACAGATGAACCCATCCATTATCAATAGTTTGGTGAGAATGTTTTTCTATTTATATAAAAATAAATTAGGATATTCCTAAGAGTTAGATATATGCAAACATAATCAGATACACACCAACACAAAAAGACATGGTATACCCCTACATGTATAAAACTCATATATTTTCCTTGAAATTTCTCTTCTAACAGAAAAATACTTTTGTGTGCATTTTTATACACACACAGACACACACACGCACGCACGCACGCACGCACGCAGTGCGGCAGGTCTGTGGTGGACATGCAGACGTGGTAGGAATGACAGGCCAGCTTGTGGTCACTTGTCTCCTTGCTTCATTCCCAGCTCTCGCGCTCACTCGCCCATGATCGCCGTGGGAAGTGACGACAGCAGCCCCAATGCAATGGCCAAGGTGCAGATATTTGAATACAATGAAAACACCAGGTCAGTGCTGCTCTGTTCAGCATCGTGTGCAGCTTTTCAGTTATTATTCCTGTGTAGTCACTGATTTCCCGTGATATATCAAGTTCTGTGCTATGCTTTCCTGTATGGGTTTGGTCTTTCGTTTTGTTTTTTGCTTTTTAAAAAAAGATTTATTTAGCCGGGCGTTGGTGGCGCACGCCTTTAATCCCAGCACTCGGGAGGCAGAGCCAGGCGGATCTCTGTGAGTTCGAGGCCAGCCTGGGCTACCAAGTGAGCTCCAGGAAAGGCGCAAAGCTACACAGAGAAACCCTGTCTCGAAAAACCAAAAAAAAAAAAAAGATTTATTTTCTGAGTGCTTTGCCTACATATATATGTCTGTGTACCATGTGCATGCCTGGTCATGGGCTCCTCTGGCACTGCAGTTGTGGGTGGCTGGGAACCCCATGTGGTGCTGGGAATAGAGCCCAGGTCCTCTGCAGGAGCAGTAATGCTCCAAGCTGCTGAGCAATCTCTCTAGCCCCATTGTTTTTTGCTTTTTGAGACAGTCTCAAGTCACCCTGGTTAGTCAAGTTCAGTTGATCTTCCTGTTTCAGCCTTCTGAGTCGCTGGTACCTAAGGCATGTGCTCAGTTTGCCAATAAGTAGGGTGGAAGAGAAGGTAGCTCAGTATGTATCATCTTGTAGAGAAAATGGAAAATAATACTAAGAAATGGGGTAAATTTCCTGAGCTAAAAGTTTCAGGATTTTGAAGAGTTTTCTACCGGGGGAACCTGGTCTGAGGATTAGGTTAGTAATGTTCACTTAGAGGAGGACCCGTAGGGTGTATACCAGTTAGCTTAGATGGAGGGCAAAAGCCTTCTATGTGAAGGAGGTGCTATCTGGTGAGACCTGGGAATAAGACACAGACGCCACTGTGGCTGGAGCATCACAGGCAGATGGGATGTGATGGATGGGCAAGACCTGTGCCACTGCGGTAATGTCACCTTGCTGGTCAGTGAGTGCAGTGCAGGGTCGGATGGCGGTTTAACTCTTCCACAGATGGGACCCATGTTTTAGAGCTCTCCACTACGAAGCCATCTCTCCAGCCCCAAGT